>NC_057343.1:203297500-203922500 GCF_016509475.1 Prionailurus bengalensis
GTAAGTCTTTTTATCATTCTTTGATTAAATATTCCAATAGCTTATGGATGTTACCATTCTATTTTTGGAGCATTGTTATTTTTGGAGTTAAATACTTACTTCTCAGGGAGCAGGGAAGTACTGTAATACCTTTAATATAAAAATGCTCTGTTGCTTTTATAGGGCTCAAAATGGGTGGGATCTCACTGGTAAGGTCAGGTAAAGGAAGAGTTCTTGTTTCTAGAAAAAGGGATTGCTTTTGGACAGAGTTCTCTCAGAGAAATGAATGTAAATAAGCATTGAAGAGAAAATTCTTTTTGTAAAACAATCCCCAAGTTATTTCTTACCAAATTTATTTAAAAAAAAAAAAGTGGTTGCAAGTTGCATGCAATTGTACATATATAAGATTGCACTTAAAATGATTTGAGCCTAATAAGACTAGGGAAACAAAGTGGGTATATATGTATGTATGTGTATATATATATATATATATATATATATATTTTTTTTTTTTTTTTCCAAGAACAAGAATTTCATTTAAAATAAAACACAGAAGTCATATTTGAAATTGCCACTAGAGGGCAGAAAATGGGGGAAAGGATATATAATAATAGTGGATTTCTAGAATCAGAACTTAAAACCTCTTGGAAACTCTGAAAACAACCATCATAATAACAAGAATTAGTATTTATAAAGTGGCTACTATGTACTACTAAATTTTAAAGATTTCCTTTTTTTTGATGTTTATTTTTGAGAGACAGACAGAGTGTGACTGCGGAAGGGTTAGAGTGAGAGGGAGACACAGAAAGTGAAGCAAGCTCCAGGTTCCAAGCTGTCAGCACAGAGCCTGATGCAGGGTTCAAGCCCACAAACTGTGAGATCACGGCTTGAGCTGAAGTTGGACACTTAACCAACTGAGCCACCCAGGTGTCCCTTAAGATTTCCATTTTGTAAATGGGGAAACAGGTTAAATGATAAGTGCAAGGTCATGTAGTAAGCAAAAGGTAGCACTGGATTCAAATCCTACAATTTGACCTCAGTGTCTTTACATAGGATCACAACCTCTCTCCATGGACAACAGTTTCTTTTCTTTGAGTGTACTTTATTGAGAAGAAAAGAGTGTACAAACATCCTCTGAACTGTGAGTAGGAGCAAGAGGTTTTCCCAGCATGATGCATTTTCTAACTTGCTTCTACTGTGTTACCTGACAAACTAGGAATTTTGTGGGTGGTCTCATATACACACCTCGGAAAACCTAAGTCTAAAAATGTGATCCATTATTGCTGCAAAATGCCAACATTATTAAGTTTTCTGAGTAATTTAAACTAATAAGCAGGACCTGTGAAGATATCATTATTAACAGTATGAGGGGGAGGCTGAGCCCAGAATGAAAGAGTCACTGCATTAACGAAACAGAAGACCAGAGAGCACAGCGTGTTCTTCAGCCACATTTGTGAAAGGTGCAAATTAAAATAGAATGGTTGGAGGAGCCAAGATGGCAGAACAGCATGGAAGCTTTTTGTGTGTCTCGCGTCCATGAAATACAGCCAGACCAACACTAAACCATCCTACACACCTAGAAAATCAATCGGAAGATTAACACAACAATCTGCACAACCTAAACCACAGAATTCAGCAGGTACGCAACACGAAGCGCTGAACTTGGGGAGCAAGAAGCCCCAAAAGGTAGAGACCTCCTTTTGTAGGCAGAGAGAGGACGGAGACTTGGGGGGGGGGGCATACGGGAAAAGCATCCCTCCCCAAAAGCAGCTGGAGAGAAAGTGGAAAATTCGAAACAGTGCAGGGACTCAACTGAAAAGGGAGAAAGGAGAAAGGAGAGGGTTTAAATTCCATTGAGACTGTAAACAGGGAGAGCGCAGAGTCTGAAACTCCGCAGCTCCATACCTGGCGGTGCTCTGGTGGGAAAGGTGAATCCCCAGGAACAGAGTGGGGTCCGGGAGGTTCTCGGGCCACACGGGGAAAAGCGGTTCCACTGCTGGAAGGACATTTGGTAGAGACTGTTGAAGCCACCTGGTCCCAGCAGACCCCGGAAGGCAGCCACATTCACTGGTGCTGGGGCAAGGTTGTTGAGGGTGAAGCCTGGTGCCAGATGTGTGTTGCGATTTTCCATGGTCCCTGAAACGCTGAGGCCACACTGTCTCGTGATTTTTGGGGGGGCGGGCTGAAACCTGGCCGCAGTCTCGGGACACCGGCAACAGCAGGGTCCAGCAGGCGTTCCTGGGTGCAGCCAACATTCGGCCACTCCTCATTCGGCCATTGCTCAGTGAGACCCTCCCGCAGAGAGGCGGAGCGGGTCAAAGCCGCAGTCCTTTGGAAGTAAGGGGCTGGGGAAAACAGCCGCATCTGAGACAAAGCTCGGGAGAGAGGTACTGCCTGGGGCCCGTTCACGGAGAGTGGAAAAGCAGAGAGTGGAAGAGAGCTGAAGACGGAGGACCAGTGCGCGATTGCTGATCCGGGAGAACAGACTGGGTGGCTGGATGGCGCCATTTTTCACCGCTCCCGCGCATACGCATGCGCGCCCACGAGCACCGCAACAATCCACCCCAGTAGGCTAGCAGCGCCATCTAGGGGACAGCAGAGCTATTACACCGAGCCCCGCCCAACTGGGCCAACTTCACTCTTCAAGAACACAAACCTCACCTCCGGCTTAATCTATGGACTATAAAGAGCTACATGGACTGAACTCTAGGGGAAAACGAAGCAATTTCAGTCTGACTTCAATCTGTTAGCAGGTTCATCTATTCCATTTTTTTTCTCCCCCTTTTTCCTTTTTCTCTTTTATAATTCTTTTCTTTTTCTTGAATACAGAAAGAGAAAAACCTCATCTTTATTTTCAATTATTATTAAAAATATCTGTCTTTAATTTTTATGACTATATTTTTTACTTTTGTGTAATTTTTTTCAAATTCTATTTTACTTCCATCATTTTATTTTAGTCTACTTCAGTGTACTCACCTTTTCAAATTTTCAAAAAATTTCCTTTTTTTCTTTCTTTTTCTTTTATCTCTTTTTCATTTCTTTTTCTTTAATGCAGAAAGAGAAAAACCGTTTTTTCTTTCATTTTCTTTTAAAAATATTTTTATTTAATTTTTATTACTATATTTTTTGCTTTTATGTAAATTTTTTCAAATTCTATCTTACTCCCATCATTTTATTTCAGTCTACTATAGTGTATTCACTTTTTCAAATTTTCAAACGATTTCTTTTTTTGTATTTTCTTTTTTCTTTTTTTTATCTTTTTTCTATTTTTCGTGTTTCTTTTTCTTAAATACAGAAAACGAAAAAATTCATATTTCTTTTTAACTTTTATTAAAAATATTTTTCTATAATTTTTCTGCTATATTCTCTACTTTTGTGTATTTTAGTCTACTTTAGTGTATTCATTTTTTCAAATTCTCAAACGATTTCCTTTTTTTTCTCTCCCCCCACTTTTGTTTGTAGGTTTGTTTGTTTCTCTAATTTGTCAAATCACTTTCTACACCCAGACCAAAACACACCTAGAATCTAGCATCATCTATTCGATTTTTGTGTGGATGTGTTTTTTAATTTTTAATTTTAATATTTTTTTAATTTTAATTTTTTTAATTTCAATTTTTCTACCTGATTAATTTCTTTTCTCCCTTCAAAATGACAAAATGAAGGAATTCACCCCAAAAGAAAGAGCACGAAGAAATGACAGCCAGGGATTTAACCAACACAGACACAAGCAAGATGTCTGAACCAGAATTTAGAATCACGATAATAAGAATACTAGCTGGAGTCAAAAATAGATTAGAATCCCTTCCTGCAGAGATAAAAGAAGTAAAAAATAGCCAGAATGAAATTAAAAATGTTATAACTGAGCTGCAATCATGGATGGATGCAGAGGCGGCAAGGATGGACGAGGCAGAACAGAGAATCAGCGATATAGAGGACACACTTATAGAGAATAATGAAGCAGAAAAAAAAGGGAGATGAGGCAAAAAAGCACGATTTAAGAATTAGAGAAATCAGTGACTCATTAAAAATGAAGAACATCAGAATCATAGGGGTCCCAGAAGAGGAAGAGAGAGAAATAGGGGTAGAAGGGTTATGTGAGCAGATCATAGCAGAAAACTTTCCTAACCTGGGGAAAGACACAGACATCAAAATCCAGGAAGCACAAAGGACTCCCATTAGATTCAACAAAAACCGACCATCAACAAGGCATATCATAGTCAAATTCACAAAGTACTCAGGCAAGGAGAGAATCATGAAAACAGCAAGGGAAAAAAAAGTCCCTAACCTACAAGGAAAGACAGATCAGGTGTGCAGCAGACCTATCCACAGAAACTTGGCAGGCAGAAAGGAGTGGCTGGATATATTTAGTGTGTTGAATGAGAAAAATATGCAGCCAAGAATTCTTTATCCAGCAAGGCTGTCATTCAAAATAGAAGGAGAGATAAAAAGTTTCTCAGACAAACAAAAATTAAAGGAGTTTGTGACCACTAAACCAGCTCTGCAAGAAATTTTAAGGGGGACTCTCTGAGGGGAGAAAAGAATGAATATATATATATATTTTTTAATTTGGTATATTTGGTATATTTTTAATTTGGCATATTTTAATTTGGTGTGTATATATATATATATATATATATATACCAAAAGCAACAAAAGATTAGAAAGGACCAGAGAACACCACCAGAAACTCCAACTCTACAAGCATCATAATGGCAATAAATTCATATCTTTCAGTACTCACTCTAAACGTCAATGGACTCAATGCTCCAATCAAAAGACATAGGGTAACAGAATGGGTAAGAAAACAAGACCCATCTATATACTGTTTACAAGAGACCCACTTTAGACCTAAAGACACCTACAGATTGAAAATAAGGGGATGGAGAAGCAGCTATCATGCTAATGGTCAACAAAAGAAAGCCGGAGTAGCCATACTTATATCAGACAATCTAGACTTTAAAATAAAGACTGTATCAAGAGATGCAGAAGGGCATTATATCATAATCAAGTGGTCTACAGACCAAGAAGACCTAACAATTGTAAACATTTATGCGCCAAATGTGGCAGCACCCAAATATATAAATCAATTAATCACAAACATAAAGAAACTCATTGATAGTAATACCATAATAGTAGGAGACTTCAACACCCCACTCACAGCAATGGACAGATCATCTAATCAAAAAATCAACAAGAAACAATGGCTTTGAATGACACTTAACAGATGGACTTAACAGATATATTCAGAACATTTCATCCTAAAGCAGCAGAATATACATTCTTCTCCAGTGCACATGGAACGTTCCCAGAATAGACCATTTGTACTGGGATACAAATCTGCCCTAAGTAAGTACAAAAAAATTGAGATCATACCGTGCATATTTTCAGACCACAATGCTATGAAGCTCGAAATCAATCACAAGAAAAAATTTGGAAAGGTAACAAATACGTGGAGACTGAAGAACATCCTACTAAAGAATGAGTGGGCTAACCAAGCAGTTAAAGAAGAAATTAAAAAGTATATGGAAGTCAATGAAAATGATAGCACCACAACCCAAAACCTCTGGGACGTGGCAAAGGCAGTCATAAGAAGAACGTATATAGAAATCCAGGCCTTCCTAAAGAAGGAAGAAAGATCTCAGATACACAACCTAACATTATGCCTTAAGGAGCTGGAAAAAGAACAGCAAATAAAACCCAAAACCAGCAGAAGACAGGAAATAATAAAGATTAGAGCAGAAATTAATGCTATCAAAACCAAAAAACGGTAGAACAGATCAATGAAACCAGAAGCTGGTTTTTTGAAAGAATTAACAAAATTGATAAACCACTAGCTAGTTTGATCAAGAAGAAAAAGGAAAGGACCCAAATAAGTAAAATCAAGAAGAGGAGAAATCACAACCAACACAACACAAATAAAAACAATAATAAGAGAATATTATGAGCAATTATATGTCAATAAAATGGGCAATCTGGAAGAAATGGACAAATTCCTAGAAACATATACACTACCAAAACTGAAACAGGAAGAAATAGAAAATTAAAAAGACCCATAACCAGTAAGGAAATCAAATTAGTAATAAAAAATCTGCCAAAAAACAAGAGTCCAGGACAAGACGGCTTTCCAGGGGAATTCTACCTAACATTTAAGGAAGCATTAACACCTATTCTCTTGAAAATGTTCCAAAAAATAGAAATGGAAGGAAAACTTCCAAACTCTTTCTATGAAGCCAGCATTACCCTGATTCCAAAACCAGACAGAGACCCCACTAAAAAGGAGAACTATAGACCAATTTCCCTGAGGAACATGGATGCAGAAATCCTCAACAAGATATTAGCCAACCAGATCCAACAATACATTAAAAAATTATTCACCACGACCAAGTGGGATTTATACCTGGGATGCAGGGCTGGTTCAATATCTGCAAAACAATTAATGTGATTCATCACATCAATAAAAGAAAGGACAAGAACCATATGATCCTCTCAATAGATGGAGAGAAAGCATTTGACAAAATACAGAATCCTTTCTTGATAAAAACCCTCAAGAAAGTAGGGATAGAAGGATCATACCTCGAGATGATAAAAGCCATATACAAGTGACCCAATGCTAATATCATCTTCAATGGGAAAAAACTGACAGCTTTCCCCCTAAGGTCAGAAACAAGACAGGGATGTCCACTCTCGCCACTGTTAGTCAACATAGTATTGGGAAGTCTTAGCCTCTGCAACCAGAGAACACAAAGAAATAAAAGGCATCCAAATCGGCCAGGAGGAGGTCAAATTTTCACTCTTCGCAGATGACATGATACTCTATATGGAAAACCCAAAAGATTCCACCAAAAAATTGCTAGAACTGTTCCATGAATTCAGCAAAGTTGCAGGATATAAAATCAATGCACAGAAATTAGTTGCATTCCTATACACCAACAATGAAGCGACAGAAAGAGAAATCAAGGAATCAATCCCATTTACAGTTGCACAAAAAACCATAAAATACCTAGAAATAAATCTAACCAAAGAGGTGAAAAATCTATACACTGAAAACTATAGAAAGTTTATGAAAGAAATTGAAGGAGACACAAACAAATGGAAAAAGATTCCATGTTCCTGGATAGGAAGAACAAATATTGTTAAAATGTCAATACTACCCAAAGTAATCTACATATTCAATGCAATCCCTATCAAAATAACACCAGCATTCTTCACAGAGCTAAAACAAACAACCCTAAAGTTTGTATGGAACCAGAAAAGATCCCGAATAGCCAAAGCAATCTTGAAAAAGAAAACCAAAGCAGGAGGGATCACAATCCCAGACTTCAAGCTATACTACAAAGTTGTAATCATCAAGAGAGTATGGTACTGGCACAATAACAGACCCTCAGATCAATGGAATTGAATAGAGAACCCAGAAATGGACCCACAAATGTATGGGCAACTAATCTCTGACAAAGCAGGAAAGAATATCCGATGGAATAAAACAGTCTCTTCAGCAAGTGGTGCTGGGAAAACTGGACAACAACATGCAGAAGAATGAACCTGGACCACTTTCTTATACCATACACAAAAAATAAACTCAAAGTGGATGAAAGACCTCAATGTAAGACAGGAAGCCATTAAAATCCTTGAGGAGAAAGCAGGCAAAAACCTCTTTGATCTTGCCCTCAGCAATTTCTTATTCAACATTGTCTCCAAAGGCAAGGGAAACAAAAGCAAAAATGAACTACTGGGACCTCATCAAAATAAAAAGCTTCTGCACAGCGAAGGAAACAATCAGCGAAACTAAAAGGCAAGCGACAGAAGGGGAGAAGATATTTGCAAACAACATATCAGATAAAGGGTTAGTATCCAAAATGTATAAACAACTTACCAAACTCAACACCCAAAAAACAAATAATCCAGTGAAGAAATGGGCAAAAGACATGAATAGACACTTCTCCAAAGAAGACATCAAGATGGCCAACCAACATGAAAAAATGCTCAACATCACTCATCATCAGGGAAATACAAATCAAAACCACAATGAGATACTACCTCACACCTATCAGAATGGCTAACATTAGCAACCCAGGCAACAATGTTGACGAGGATGTTGGCGAGGATGCGGAGAAAGAGGACCTCTTTTGCACCGCTGGTGGGGATGCAAACTGGTACAGCCACTCTGGAAAACAGTATGGAGGTTTCTCAAGAAACTAAAAATAGAACTACCCTACGACCCAGCAATTGCACTACTAGGTATTTATCCACGGGACACAGGTGTGCTGTTTCGAAGGGACACATGCACCCCCATGTTTATGGCAGCACTATCAACAATAGCCAAAGTATGGAAAGAGCCCAAATGTCCATTGATGGATGAATGGATAAAGAAGATGTGGTATATTTGTACAATGGAGTATTACTCGGCAATCAAAAAGAAAGAAATCTTGCCATTTGCAACTATGTGGATGGAACTGGAGGGTATTATGCTGAGTGAAATTAGACAGAGAAAGACAAAAATCATATGACTTCACTCATATGAGGACTTTAAGAGAAAAACAGATGAATATAAGGGAAGGGAAACAAAAATAATATAAAAACAGGGAGGGGGACAAAACAAAAGAAATTGATAAATATAGAGAACAATCTGAGAGTTGCTGGAGGGGTTGTGGGAGGGGGGATGGGCTAAATGGGTAAAGGGCATTGAAGAATCTACTGATATCATTGCTTCACTATATACTAACTAATTTGGATGTAAATTCTAAAAAATAAAAAAAATAAAGTTAAATTACAAAGTTTAAACAAAATAAAATAGAATAGAATGGTTGAGTCATGGGTTTCCTGGGTGGCTCCGTTGATCAATGGAATTGAGTATTGATTTCAACTCAGGTCATGATCTCATGGTTTGTGGGATCAAGCCCTGCATCGGGCTCTGTGCTGACAGTGCAGAGCTTGCTTGGGATTCTCTGTCTCCCCCTCTATCTGTCCCTCCTTGGCTCCTGCTCTCTCGCTCGCTCGCTCTCTCTCTCTCTCTCTCTCTCTCTCTGTCTTTGAAAATAAATAAACTTAAAAAAAATGAAAAAATAAATTACAAAACTTAAAAGATAAAACTCCAGGAACCCAAGGCAGGCTGCCCCAATAGTGTATTAATTATTTTGAGCTGAAGCTACTTGGGAAAGAGCCAGTACAAGGACGTTCAGACCCTCCTCTGTCTCCCTGGAGACAGGAAATAATTTTCTCATGTGAAAGGTACGCTCCATGTACTAAGCAGTAAAATGACATCCTTATCACTGAAGATAGGGAGTTTAAAGCAGAGAAAGCTGTAGAAACAACTTTGTTACTTTTTGCTAATCTACTACCCCAACCCCAATTCCACTTAGAATTTCTTACTAATTAAAACTCCCACACTGTTTTCTTTGTCCTGTCAATTCCTCCCAAATTTATTGTCTCTATGTCTAAAATGTATAAAAATTACCTGACTTGGCCATTTCTTTGGGTCTCATTATTGGACCTCTGTGTACACATAGTAAAACTTTTTCTCCTGCTAATCTGTCTCAGGTCAGTTTAATTACTAAACCAACTGAAAGAATGTTAGAGAGTAAAGGAATTTCCCCCCTCCCATACAAAGTCAAAAGTAGAAAAAAAGGAAAGGGACTACTCCGTAAAACAATGCAAACATTTCAAAATCCTTGGGTTTTATTTTGTTTTTATTTTTTTTATTTTTTAAAAAAAATTTTTTTTCAACGTTTATTTATTTTTGGGACAGAGAGAGACAGAGCATGAACGGGGGAGGGGCAGAGAGAGAGGGAGACACAGAATCGGAAACAGGCTCCAGGCTCTGAGCCATCAGCCCAGAGCCCGACGCGGGGCTCGAACTCCCGGACCACGAGATCGTGACCTGGCTGAAGTCGGACGCTTAACCGACTGCGCCACCCAGGTGCCCCTAAAATCCTTGGGTTTTAAAGAGAATTGATTGGTATTCTTATTGCACCCGTAGGTCACTGGGAGAGACACAGGCTCCCTGTGATGCAAATATTAGTGAATATATATTCATATATATATTGCTCAAAGGATGCCAGGTATCTATATGCAAAACCATAAACATTCCCAAGTGATCACTATTTTGTCTCCTTGGTGTTTTTATCTGTGAAGTAGAACTAGTCACATTCAAATGATTGGTGACTTCTAAGCCCCTGAAAGTAAATGAAAAATGAAATTGTATTTTTGTCTATTATCGCATATGGAACTAACAGACGTTATTACCAGAGAGAATGGAAACCTTTATTTACCCTCCACCTAGTTTTATAATCCAGTAGACACATTCAAGCTGCCCAAGGAAGTATAAAATATTTTTAGTCATTGTGCTATTTTTATGATTTTACTAAACTGTAATTTCTCAAAGATCTGAGATTTTATGACTCTTTTATGGAGATTGCTTATGTTTCTAAACTTTCCTGTTATTTGATTTTTACAACCTTGAAAGAACATATGCTTATGAAGAGATGGTGTGTTTACTCTGCTGTGGTCAAGTGGGAATTATGTAATATGTACATAGTCCATTTCACAGTTAGCTAGTTCAATTTTATTTGTTAGAAAATTGTCTCCATTGTCCATTAATTAATTGACTAATCCAACAAACATTTTTTTATCACTTTACACATATGCAAATACGTACTGAACATTGGAAGTTAAAAGCATATGCGCGCAAACACACACACTATTTCCTGCTTTCGTAGAATTTGCAGTCTAAAGAGATTTTTAGCCTTGGAGAGTCTCGGTGGCACATTCGGTTATGTGTCCGACTCTTGATCTCCGCTCAGGTCACGATCTCACAGTTTATGAGTTTGAACCCTGCATCGGGCTCTGCACTGATGTCATGGAGCCTGCTTGGGCTCCTGTCTCTCCTTCTCTCTGCCCCTCCCCTACTTGTGTACGTGCGCGTACACTCTGGGTCTGTTAAAATAAATAAATAAACTTAAAATTCGTTTCATTCTTTTAAAAACATATAAATAAATAAATAAATAAATAAATAAATAAATAAATAAATAAATACAGGGATTTTTAGCCTTTAAATTGAACTAAAAGTCTACCTTCCTGTAACATTTTAATTGCTGATTCTCTACATCAAACCAAACAAACTTACTGTCTCTTCCACATGAGCGTTCTTTAAAAGTCTGAAGAATCATCAGAATCTTCCTTCTTTAGATGCTATGAATAAATCTCCAGATTCCATATCATTTTCTATAAGACCCTCTTAAAATGCAATACTCAGAACTGAATTAGATACCGTCTGCCAAATGCAGTTAACAAATGAGATGCCTTCTTTTAAAACAGCCTGGTATGTCAACCTTTCGTCACTATTGTGTAAACCATGCTGAACTACGTTTTCCATTCCCTTTGTCGTATGGTAGGGCGGATCACAGGGGAGGTACTTGGGAGAGTTGGAAGCAGAGGGGAAGCAACAGCTGTTTCCAAGCTCACACATGTCGTTTCCAATCTGCTGAATCACCTCCTTGGGGCGAAGTAGCAGCTGGGTCTGCCAAGCGCCCTAGTTTGCCCTGGATCCAAGTTTGGTTTCTTTTATTCCTCAGTCAGGTATATTTGTTAGCTCTGTGAACAGAGGACCCTGGAAATCTTGCAGAATACCTTTGCCACAAGGTCCAAGGCAAAGAAACTAACATGGTTTCAGTCTGTCCTCTTGGGGTTCAGTCTTGTGACTCTGGCTTCCAATTTCCCCTTGGTCTCCTCCAGTTTCCAGCTATCTTCCCTTCCTGACTGCCTTCCTAGCAGACTTTATGCATCAGCATGAAGAGCAGCAACAACCACATCACCAGGGGTGCTTAACCAGCTCCCACAGTTGCCCAATTCTCTGGAGCAAATTACATACATTTTTCTCCTAGTGATTCTGATTTCCTAGTTGAATGGATACAATTAGAGTAAGTTTTTGTTATTTTCAAATTTAATTTTGAAATAATCCACACACACGCACACACTGATGTACCCCATTTGTGAAGCAAGACATTTCTGATACACCTGATGCTGGTTGCCCTTTGCCAACGCCAGTTGCTGGTGCAACTGCCATCACTGTTGCATTTGTATTTCTCCACCTGTCCCCTCTTTCTTAGGTAACCACTATTCGGGATTTTATGCTTACCGTTCCTTTGCTTTTCTTAAGGTTCTAATGTATACATTATTTAATTTTAAGCATTTTTGAATTTTAAAGAAATATTAGACAGCTGTAGGACAGTGAGGACTTGTAAAAATTATCTTCTTAAATCTGTATATGTTCTGTTAAAAATATCATCCAGATAAGTGCCTCCCATCCCATACTATATTTTTCCCTTGTTCAGTGCGATTACCTTGATTTTGGACCATCAACCTAGACTGTTGACATTAGTTTGGATCTTGCTTCAACTCTCTAGTATATTAAATCTCCATTCTGCTGTGTTGCTTTCCCTCAAGCCTTGCTGAGAATATTTTCTACGTTTCCATTCAAATGATAAAAATATTAAGAGGAGAGGTTCGAGAACAGGGCACAGACACATGGTACTTTTGCTTCACCTTGGTATGACCTTCAGTTCAGTTTATATGTTGCTTTGCTGCATTAGCAAAGTGTTCTTAGCATCATTCTTATCATACCTGCTGTAACTGTTTATTTACTTATCACTCTCAATAGCTAGACAGTAATATCCTTGGTGAAGGGACAAAGCCTAATTCCATTTTGTATTTTCTGTGCAATCACAACTCTTAGTACTAAATAGGCACTCAGTCATTAAATTATCTACTGAATGTACCAGTTTCATCTAGAAGGATAAATAAGAATTCAAGAGCTGAATAAGGTGGGAAAGGGTGTTTTAGACAGTGGGAGCAATTAAGGGGCAGGGTAAATTGAACAAAATTAGGGACAAGCTTGGTACTATTGAATTTCCTTTAGGGAATTCATATTATAGGAACCTAAGTAGGCAAATAAGTCAATGGTCAGACTAGGCTTTCAGCTAAACCATCTTAATAACATACTACAGGAAAATGATAGTGGGGACCACTATTGGTATAATTTTTAAATGAACTGGATAAACCATCATGTTTTTCACTTGAAAAAGAATCTCAGAGCTATTTGAATATTTGCTTTTGTAAGGATTTTTTGACAATAATTTATCTTTCTTTATTATTTCTTTCCTTTTCTATATTGCACCTCTGGTTTTTGTTTTTGTTAATATGCTTGAAGGGAAGAAGAAGGAGAGAGGGAGGAAGGAAGGATGGGAAAGGAGGAGAGGGATGGACAGAAGGAAAAGATTTATAGGTGTTGCTTCCAAAGATTCTGATTCAGTAGACTGAATTGGATGCTACTATAAAACTGCATTTTGAGACATTTCCAGAATTGATGGTGATGTGCACCTAGGTTTGAGAGCCATCATCTGAGGTATGTGGTCATGTGTTGATAAACAAATGAACACACAACCACAAAAAAATCATCTATGAGTCCAGTGTAAGCTACTGATCTACTAATAGAACATGAGTGACACCTCCAGTTGGAATTGCATCAGCAAACGTCTCTTCTGGTTCTGGATCTGGATCACATTTTACTGCTGTCTCCTTCGATCACCTGTAAATAACACACCAGCAAATTTTCTGAGTTGACCTTTGTTCAGGAAACTGACCATTTCCTTGAAAAGATGTTGACATCTCCATTTTAGAGTTCCTCAACAGTTTTACTAAAAATTAGAAAAATTTTGAGGCATTAAGAGTTTTAAAATTATATTTCTATTGATTAATTTCTCTTCTGTACTAATTAGATTATAAATTCAATGGTACACATGAAAGAACTGTACTAACATGTTGCCTATAAGAAAAAGCAGATTGTGGAGGCTGAATAAATATGGGTGATAGTGGCAGAAAGAATGTTTCCAATGAGGGGAAAAAAAACCCTCATTAGAAGCTCATCTCCATTAAACTTATTCTCACAACAAGAATCACCTGGAATGTCATTCTAAATTATCCCATAACAAAATCTTAAAAATAGAAAAGCCTAAGAAAAATAACTACACAAAATCTGAAGTCATAAAAAAATTTCAAAGTCAATGCTGACTTGAATACAATACAGGAATGTTAAAGGAGAACATTGTACATCCAGAGTCCTGGCTTTTAAACCAAATTAACCACAACTGATTACAGTGTTAAAATTGTACTTTCTTGCATTTGCTATACTTTTAGATGTCTTTAAATTCAGTGGTTTGAAATTGTTTTCTAGTAAAATACTTTTAAAAATCAACCAATATTACTGCTTCATTAACATACACTTTTCAAACTGCAGTGCATTTTTGTTTTGCCTTTTTTTTACTGTATAGTTTGATTTGAGAATGAGAAAGATTGAAATAAACTTAGGTTTGATCCTAGACTGGGAAAATTAGACTTAAGTGGAGAAGCCACTGCTATTTGACAGGATTATTATGTTGCTATTTTAACAACAGTATTCAGTTCACATTCCAAAATGCTCTGGTAATGTATAAGTTGTATATATGGTTTCATATTTTATATTTTAAATATACATTAAATTTTTCTTTTTTATAAAGAATTTATAATTTCAGTCAGATATTTCTGACTTTTCCAATCACACTTTTGGGGATATAAACTTTAACTGAAAATTTGGTCATATATATCAGTTTGAAATAATATATATGAATATATATATATATATATATATATATATATATATGAACCTATATAGGTTTGTATAACTAGATATCTTATCTAGATATATAGATGTGTGTGCATACATGTGTGTGAGAGCGATTAAGAATGAATTTGTGTATTTTAAGGGCATCTCATATACTTCCATTCCAAGAGAGCACTAGTGTTTTGTTAACTGAGAATTTCTGAATATTCTTTTCTGCAGACATAACAAGCAAAATATTTTTAAAGTGTTTTATATAATTAATTATAATTCAAGCCAATGAAAGGTATTAAATAGAGAACAAGAAATAATACTAAAAGCTGTGTCCCCAAAGCATGAAATTATTATAATATAATGTTGATGAAATTCCCTATTAGTTCGGAATACAGAGAAAAATATCATTTTATATTTCTAGTCCATTTATGTATAACACAGAATGTAGCAGTACAGCTATCTGATAAATATATAAATATATAAATCTGATATATCTGATAAATATATATATACATATTTAAAGTTAAATCATTTAGGTTTGATAAAATTGTTTTGTGTTTACTCTCCTTGAAATTGGTATTAGATATATAAAGTATAGATCCTACCTAATAGAGAATGATCAGGATTCATATGTCACACACACACATACACACACACATACACACACACACACACACACACACACCTGTACATATTTAGGACCAGATTCTATTTGGAACTTTGAGAAGTTCAAATTTTAGAGAAACATTTGTCTATTGCCATCAAGTAAACAATAACACTGAGAGCAGAGATGCTAACCCAGTCAAGTCCTAATTCTACTGGAAATGTATATAAAGTCACTGGAACAGCTCAACTCATGGAAGAAAGCAAATTCCACCGAGGAGGTTCTGGAGTAAGAAATTGGCAAGAGTTTATCTTCTCTTCTGCCTTTCTCTTCCTCTGTGTATATAAGATGTTACCCTTTCTTCCTGTTTATAAACCTGAGTTGATCAGAAAGGTGAAACTGAACACTGAGTGTCTAAAATTTCCCTTCCCTGGGGAACAACAATATCTGATCTCACACTACTCCACTTCAAAGATAAAGGCTTTGTTGAAATAGGAAACATAGGTTGTGTGGGGTCACAGGTGGGCATAACCAGTTATTTGAAAGTACTCCAGAAAGTGCCAAATACTATTGCTTTTAAAGTCAAAATGGGACTGAGGCACCTGGCAGGCTCAGTCAGTGGAACGTGTGACCCTTGATCTTAGGGTTGTGAGTTTGATCCCCACGTTGGGTGGACAAATTACTTAAAAAAATAAAATCTTTAAGTGGGCAAAAGACATGATAGACACTTCTCCAAAGAAGACATCCAGATGGCCAACTGACACATGAAAAAATGCTCAATATCACTCATCGTCAGGGAAATACAAATCAAAACCACAATGAGATACCACCTCACACCTTTCAGAATGGCTAACATTAACAACTCAGGCAACAACAGATGTTGGCGAGGATGCGGAGAAAGAGGACCTCTTTTGCATTATTGGTGGCAATGCAAGCTGGTGCAGCCACTCTGGAAAAGAGTATGGAGGTTTCTCAAGAAACTAAAATAGAACTACCCTACGACCCAGCAATTGCACTACTAGGCATTTATCCATGGGATACAGGTGTGCTGTTTTGAAGGGACACATGCCCCCCATGTTTATAGCAGCACTATCAACAAGAGCCTAAGTATGCAAAGAGCCCAAATGTCCATCGATGGATGAATGGATAAAGAAGATGTGGTATATTTGTACAATGGAGTATTACTCGGCAATCAAAAAGAAAGAAATCTTGCCATTTGCAGCTACCTGGATGGAACTGGAGGGTATTATGCTAAGTGAAATTAGTCAGTCAGAGAAAGACAAAAATCATATGACCTCACTCATATGAGGACTTTAAGATACAAAACAGATGAACATAAGGGAAGGGAAGCAAAAATAATATAAAAACTGGGAGGGGGGCAAAATGTAAGAGACCCTTAAATATGGAGAACAAACAGATGGCTACTAGAGGGGTTGTGGGAGGAGGGATGGGATAAATGGATAAGGGGCATTAGGGGGCATTAAGGCTAAGGGGTATCTACTCCTGAAATCATTGTTGCACTAAATGCTAACTAATTTGGATGTAAATTTTAAAAATTAAAATTAAAAAAATTAAAATAAATAGATAAATAATAAATAATAAATGTTTAGCCCTAGAAATATATAAATAAATAAATAAAATTTTTAGAGAGAGAAAGAGAAAGAAAGAAAGAAAGGGAAAATGAGATGTGGCTAATTAAAAAGGTTTTTGCTATATATTCATTGAGCTATTTCTGATAATATTCTAAAGTAAAATGCTTGCTTAACTTTAAATATAAGACATTATCTTAACAGTTTCTAAAGTTTGATTGTTATATAATCTTTATTGCAAACAAAATATTTTGTAAACAGATGACAGTATTTTATAGGTAGTAATTATATTCTGTCATTTCAGTGAGTCTGCATCTGAGTTAAATGCTCTTACATTTGCATCTAATCTGGTATTGAACAATATAAATGGCGTTAATTCTTTCGAATAATTACAACTTTTTTCTTCTACTTAGAACAACATTCGATACCAAGTAGAAAAGACAGAAGTCAAGAGAGAGACCGCAGAAGAAAGGTAACAACTTTATGGTTTGGTGTTTGTAACGGGACTTCCTTTTTGAACAGAGGCCCCACGTTTACATTCTGCACTGGGTCCTGCAAAATGCGGAGGTATCTCCGCGCAGCTTATTGAGGCCCGGGAGAGGATACCACCAGGGGACAGAGGTCAGTGACGCTCTTCCAGGTGCTGCGGCAGGTGGACTTTCTACCTGACTCCACCATTGTGGCAAACCTCTCCAGACTCTCTTTGCCAGCTTGTGGGGACCAACGGGCTCAGACTCCCACCATTGCTCTACCCTGCCCTGCTTCTTTGCTTGTCTGGCTGTCCGGAGACAGGTCTGGGGCTCGGACTACCCACCCACAGGCCAAGCCTCCCGTCACCCGAAGGCTTACATGTGCTAGGGAGGGCCAGGGCCCCGGGGGTGGGCAAGCAGCTTCTTCCCTGAGTCACTAGGGCCTCAGTGCCACCTTTCCCCGCCCCCGCCCACGAGGAGTGACATGGCGCCCTCCACGTGGCCTGTGGCTGCCATTGCCGCTGCTGCCTGCCGCTGGGGAAGCCCGTGTGCTCCAGCTGCTGTGTCTGCAGAGCGGGGATGGAGGACTTGGGCAGCCATAGGGGGCTTTCGGCACCCTGGGCTGTCCCCCCTCCCGCCCAAGGAGTGAGGGCTGGATCCCCACCTGCAGCATTTGCTCCTCCGGGTCTGCCCATAGTGGGTCCCAGGCCGGGCCCACCTCAGAAGAGCCCTCCCAGGTCTGCTGCACTGTCTCCAGGCCTGGCGGGGGCTGGGCTGAGCCTTCACCGTGGGGCCTGAGGCTAGGGGAGGCCATGTAAGGAGGTCCAGGGGCTGGAGGCCTCCCTCCACCGGGGTGGGTGACGGGCAGCGCCGCCAGGCCACCCGAGGTAAGAAGGAGTCTAAGGGCACCCTGCCCGGGCCCTGCACAAGATGCTCTCTGCAGTGCTTGCAGCCACAGCTCAGAGAGCTTCAGCCACAGGAAAGCGCTGTCTGCATAGACCAGGCCAACAAGGAAGCCACAGAAGAGCTGCAGGAAGGGGGGCTTGTTGTTGAGCATGTAGCCATGGCAGCAGCCACTGTGGCTGTCTAGAATAGTTACCCTGCCCCGCCCAGCTTGACCAGGTGGACAGGCATATGGCCATGGCCACCAGCTGCACTGGGTACCCTGAGGCCTGCCTGCAGCACACCCATTAGGCTAGCAGCCAGAGGCAGCAGGGCAGAGGCGTGCAGGGACCGCAGCCGCCCAGGGAGCGCTCCCTCCACCAGCTCAGAGTGGGTGGGACAGTAGGCTCAGGAGCTGGCCAGATAGGGCTGTGTAGCCCAGGTCAGTAGCGGGAGCTCCTGCGGCAGCTTCGGGGCCAGGGTGAGGATGGGGCCAGTCCCACCGGCCACAGGCTGCTCAGCAACGCCACAGACAGTAGAGGGGTGGGTAAGTGGGGTGCTCTGGAATGCACAGCATGGCTCAAGGTGTCAAGGATGGTTTGGGGGCTGTGTGCTTACTGGGAAGCTGGGAGGACAGAATGAGGACACAAGGACCGGAAAGATTCTTCTAGTGATAGAGAGTCCCAGTGTGGTTTGGACTCAGCTTTGCGACTTTAGGAAAGATACCCAAATTCCTTGGGCCTCAGTTTCCTCCTTTGCAAAGCATAACCCCTGCCCCTGGAATGTTGGGTAGGGCCCCTGGCAGGAAGTCCAGACCCCAGCTTCTTCATGAGCTCAAAGCCCATTCTGCTTGTACTCAGGTGCTATGACCCCAGCCGGCACCTGTGCACCACCCCCTCCTAGGCCACCCTCCATTAGTCAGCCATTTTTCTAGGCTTGGGTCTCTTCCCCCAGCCCTCCCACCAGTCTCTGTGTCCAACCCACTTTTTAAAATTTATAGAAATAACAAAATACAAACATTTGTTTTAAAATACCTTTAAGGGCACCTGGGGGCTCAGTCAGTTGGGCATCTGACTCTTGATCCAGCTCAGGTCTTGATCTCAGGATGGTGAGTTCAAACCCTGCGTTAGGCTCCATGCTGGGCATGAAGCCTACTTAAAAAAAAAAAAAAACAAAAAAACCCCAAACCTTAACAATGACAAAAACAAAACAATGCTATGAATTATATACTTAAGAAATATTTAACTAAGATCGTGTAAAATTCATATGAAGGAAAAGTAAACATTTCCTCAGACTACATAAAATGGAGACAACCAAATAAAGAGGAATCAACATTACAAAGTTGTCAACCTTCCCTAAATCAATCAGTAAATTCAGTGCGATTTCTTTTTAAATTCTACTTTTGGGGAGCCGGGGTGGCTCAATTGGTTAAGCATCAGACTCTTAATTTTGGCTCAGGTCATGATCCCAGGTTCAAGGGATTGAGCCCGGCATCAGGCTCTATGCTGAACATGGAGCCTGCTGAGGATTCTCTCTCTCTCTCTCTCTCTCTCTCTCTCTCTCTCTCTCTCTTATTTTCTCTCTCTGCCCCTCTCCAGCTCATGCATGTATGCATAATAAATAAATAAATAAATAAATAAATAAATAAATAAATAAATTCTCCTTTTAAAAGTAACTGATCATGAGAGATTGATTCAAAAGTATTCATTAAGTACAAAAAACCTTTAGTAATTTAGGAATAAAAGAAAACTTCCTTTGTATAATTATGGGTATTTATCAAAAACCGTATTTTCGGGTATGTACAACCAGCCCAAGATTCCTCAAAAACATTTAAGATAATCTTCAAGTGGGGATGCCTGGCTGGCTCAGTCTATACAGCATGTGATTCTTGATCTTGGGGTTGTGAGTTTGAGCCCCATTTTGGGTGTAAAGATTGCTTAAAAATAAAACCTTTAAAAAAAAAAAAAGAAAAAGAACCTTCAAGTGAAGCTCAAAGTCAGAAAAGTCCCATATATGTGCTCAGAGTGATTAAAATAAACTTTTAATTCCCACAATCTTAAACAAGAATAAACAATTCAACATCACCCAACACGCAAGGAGAAGATTTAATATGAAAAGAGAAACAAAAATTAGCAACAAAAATTCCATTCAACAACAGATTACTATAGGATTCCTAATTAAAGTAAGAAAATAAATCGCACTTTCATTGCTACTATTCAGTATGCTTTAATGAGTATATTTTTTGCAATATTTTCTCATCTTAAGAGCTCCCTTCCTGTTCCCATGTTTTCCCCTTTAATTTGATTGACTCTCTTACTTTTGAGAACTTTCTTCAGTAGCTTGCTGAGAAAAAGTATGCACGGGGGATAATTTTTTTGAGATAGTTCATACTTTAACATACATTTCTTTTGTCCTCATATTTAATTGACATTAATTGACAGGGCCTACAACTGTAGCTTGACAACATTTCCCTGCAGAATTTTGGAGGTGTTTCTGTTCTGTTAAGAATGTTAAAGCCATTCTATTTTTTGACCAGTTCCATATCCCCTTCTATGGAACCTATAGGATTTTCTTCTTACCCACAGTGTTCTGAAATTTCACAGTGATGTGCCTTGGTATTTTCCAGCTATACAGGAGGGGTGTATTTTCATTCAACCAGGAACTTAGTGGAAACCTTCAGCTTGCATTTCCTTCAGTTTTACCCAATTTTTGAATTATTTTGTTGTCGATTGTCTCCATTTTCTCTATTATTTAGCTATTGGACCTCCTGGACTAATTATATAATACTATCTTTTTTCTCTTCTTACAGCCATCTCTTTGTCTTTCTGCTCTACTTTCTGTGAGATTTTCCTCAACTTTATTTTCCCAAACTCCTTTCGTTTCTTTTATCATGTTTTAAAATCTGATCTTTTTTCCCCTTAAATGTTCTTTTTCATAACAGCTTGTTCTTTTTTCATAGATACAATATCATCTTTTAATCTGAGGATTTTTATTATGATATTTATGAGAATAAAAGGTAGGGCATAAGGAATATAGTCAATGATATTATGATAGCATCCTATGATGACAGATGGTGGCTACACTTGTGACCATACCATATAGTTATAAAATCACTGTTGTATACTTGAAACTAATGTAACATTATGTGTCAACTTTAGTTAAATTAAACAATGTAAATTTTTTTCATGTTTATTTTTGACAGAGAGAGAGGGAGACAAAGCATGAGTGGAGAGGGGCATAGAGAGAGAGGGAGACACAGAATCTGAAGCAAGCTCCAGGCTCTGGGCTGTCAGCAAAGAGCCTGATGCGTGGCTCAAACAACCATGAGATCATGACCTGAGCCGAAGTTGGACGCTTGACCGACTGAGCCAGCCAGGTGCCCCAAAATATTTTTTAAAAAGAAAATAAAAGAGGTCTTAGCATCCAGCATTCAGTGTGTGTGTGGACACCGATCTTACTATTTTCAGTAAAGTACCCACGCAGCCAGCTATATAGGAGGCAGAACTAACTTGTAAAGTTACACTGAGTCCTAATAACAGCCCTACACGTGGTTTAATTCTCTATGGTAGTCCTCTCAAAATTAGTGATTTTTGAACATCGGGCCTGCATTTGAGTTTTGCTCTGGGCCCCCAAAATTATGTGTCCAGTCCTGAGTACCCACACCCTCAAGTCTGCAGATCAAGACTAAAGACCAGTTTTACTCTTTTCCGTTTTCTCTGAGGCTGGGAGAGGAGCATTTGCCCAACAACGTACAATTCAGGTGGGGACCTGGAGATCTGCTTCTAAATTCAACGTTACACAATTCTCTTTACTCCAGGGCCGCTTTTCTTCCTTCGGTCCCTCACAAAGCTGCTGTGTCTAAATCTCGCTTTGCACGGGCACCAAGGTCACAGCATGCTGGCAGCTGATATTTCTCTACCGTGCCTGTATGTGTTGGCCACAAACTCCATCAAAAAGGCTGCTCTCTATCAACAGTGAGGTACGGTTCTTCCCCTGAATGCCAAACCTACGTTGTGTGTCTGGTGGAGGACTCTGGCACGAGCGGGCCTCCTCAGCGGTGTTGTGCTAATTAAGAGGAGGTATTGGATGGCTTGTGTCTTTCTTTCTGGTGATCACATCCATTGTAAGGTTTGCCAATAAATTCTTTTTTTTAACGTTTTTATTTATTTTTGAGAGAGAGAGAGACACAGCATGAGCAGGGGAGAGTCAGAGAGAGAGAGAGAGAGAGAGAGAGAGAGAGAGAGAGAGAGAGAGAGATCTGAAGCAGGCTCCAGATTCCCAACTATCAGCACAGAGCCCAATGCCCAGCTTGAACTCACAAACCTTGAGATCATGACCTGAGCTGAAGTCAGACGCTCAACCGACCGAGCCACCCAGGCGCCCCTGTCAATAAATTCTGTTCCTTAATCCACTAGAGTGACTTGGTAACATTTATTCTCAGCTACAGTGCACAACAAAACACAGCTCCAAATTGGATGCATTTTTGCACAAAAGATCCTCAAGACAAAAAAATACCATAATTGTGCAATCTATAACAATAATAGTAGTAACAACAAAAATCACTACAACAAACATCCAAATATTCTATTTTATAGTTTGCAATACTGCCAAAACTTTTATCTCAACAACATTTGACAGATGTGTACTATCCCCCTGTTTTAAAGCAAGGGAAACTGAGGGGTAGTTGGAGGGGTAGTTACTTTTTAAAAATTTGGAGAGGTAGTTACTTTTAAATTCACCAAAAGATTAAGTGGTACTGCTGTGACTCAAAACTACTGCCTTCTGGGGCGCCTGGGTGGCGCAGTCGGTTAAGCGTCCGACATCAGCCAGGTCACGATCTCGCGGTCCGTGAGTTCGAGCCCCGCGTCGGGCTCTGGGCTGATGGCTCAGAGCCTGGAACCTGTTTCCAATTCTGTGTCTCCCTCTCTCTCTGCCCCTCGCCCGTTCATGCTCTGTCTCTCTCTGTCCCAAAAAATAAATAAACGTTAAAAAAAAAAAAACCAAAAACTACTGCCTTCAAATATCCTTTTAACCAGTGTGAATATGCAAGGCTGTCTCATCCACACACAGACCTTTCTTTTTTCACATGCTCTCTCCATTTTTGCTGATTCTCTACACTGAGAAAAACTAAACCTTCTTCAAAAGTTCCTTACCAAACAAAACCTACATTTATCAGATAAACACTCTCCTTAGCAACCATTAATCTTCCAGGGTGAATACAAAGCTGCTTTGCATCAGAACACAAACCAGAGTTACTATTTATTGATTATGCCACATCTTCAAAAAGACCTTTATAGAGCACCTCACAGTTTGTTAAAACTAAAATAGAGCACGCTTTCTCTGTAACGGTTTAATGAAAAAGAAACAAGGACATCACTACAAACGGGCAACTATCTAGCTGTAGAGATGAATTCATTTTATCTAACTTTTAATTCTTATTTAAAAAAAACTAACAAAACAGTTAAAATGTCATGGGAAGTAATATATTGGTTCTATTCTGAGATAAGACTCTTTGCATAAAGTCAAACATTTGGATAAAAACTGAAATTGTAGGGGTGCCTGGGGCAGCTCAGTCAATTAAGCTTCCGGCTCTTGATTTTCACTCAGGTCATGATCTCATGGTCATGAGATCAAGCCCCACGTCAGGCTCTGTGCTGAGTACTGAGCATGGACCTTGCTTGGGATTCTCTCTCTCCCTCTCTCTCTCTGCCCCTCCCTCAAGTGCACGCATGTGCGCGCGCACACACACACTCTCTCTCTCCAAATAAATTTTAAAAAATTAAAAATAATTGAAACTGTGAAATCATTTATAGTGAACAATATTCTCCCTCTCCATCTCCCCCCAACATTGTAAAGGTTGAGATAAAAGTTTAGGGATAAAGGCTTTGAGATCTTCGATTTTGCCTTTTATAAATTGCTTTGTCTCTAAAATGTGAACATAAGCTAGATCTCTTGAGACTCAGTCCAGTTACAGAATCTTTTCTACTTTCAGGTATATATTCAGGTGCATATTCAGATATTCAGATTATTTAATTCTCCTTCTTATTCATGTATTTGGTTAGCCTCTCCCCCCACCCATCCTCTTAACTAGACATTGCCACTTCCTTACGGTAACTTGAAATATGAGAAAGAATCAGGAATAGTAAACAAATAACAAATAATTCATTTAAGTGATTGGTTAGTTTATTGCCCAAATGCAGAGATGACATAAAATTCTAAAGTACAAGATTCTGAAAATGACAGGAAGGTAAGTCATAATTATTACCATAAATTTTTATAATAATTTTACATTTATAGAGATTAACATTTACATTAACTTAAATTTCAAACATAAAAAAGAGAAAGCAAAAAATACTAGAAAAAAACATAGGATGTCTTTATTTTTTCCTTAAAGCAATGAAGGCCTTTCTAGGTATGACAGAAACAAAAGCCCTTTTTTATTTTATTTTATTTTTTATTTATTTTTTTTACTTTACTTTTATTTTATTTTTTTCCCAATATATGAAGTTTATTGTCAAATTGGTTTCCATACAACACCCAGTGCTCATTCCAAAAGATGCCCTCTTCAATACCCATCACCCACCCTCTCCTCCCTCCCACCCCCCATCAACCCTCAGTTTGTTCTCAGTTTTTAACAGTCTCTTATGCTTTGGCTCTCTCCCACTCTAACCTCTTTTTTTTTTCTTCCCCTCCCCCATGGGTTTCTGTTAAGTTTCTCAGGATCCACATAAGAGTGAAACCATATGGTATCTTTCTCTGTATCAAAAGCCCTTTTTTAAAAAGACTGGTTAATTTGGCTATATAACAAATAATTCGTGGTGGTAATGTCACAAGACAGAAGGCACACTGGGAAAAGTTATTACCAAAAACTAAATAGACAGTGACAAATGATGGAAGCAAACTTGGATTCTCCAGGCCTCTCTCCTTGTCCTGTAGATGACTGCCTTCTCTTTGTGTTCTCACATGGCCTTTTATGAGTGTGTGTGTGTGTGTGTGTGTGTGCGTGCGTGCGTGCATGCGTGCTTCCTTTGGTATCTCTTCCTCTTCTTATAAGGATTCAATATTGGATTAGGTCCAAGATTAGTCATATTAGATTCTAGGCCAACCCATATGACCTCATGTAACCTAATTACCTCTTTAAAGGCTTATCTCCAAATACAGTCACATTCTAAGGTACTGAGGATTAGAGCTTCACCATATGAATTTGGTGTGTGGGGGGTTGGGGGGGGATACAATTCAGTCCAATACACTTTTGGTTTGGCTATGGCATCCTTTTTCCTCCCTATCAACTTATTTCTGGTGCCAAGTGACAATATGATATCAGGATCTGGTCTTTGATTCTTCACGTTTATGTCAAGATGCCCAGAGAGTTGACTCAGTCACAGTGCTAGTTGGGTCACACAGCAAGAAGTCTGTATACCTTTAAGCCATTTCTAAACTGGGTGGCTAGCAATAACTTGTCTCTATACCAAAGGGACCGCAAAACAGAAAACTATATTATAATAAAGCCCTATGAAATGTATCCTTAACTCAACTTGCTCTTAGGGGGATCCCAGAAACGTGCCCAGCATGCCATCTGACTTGTGGGAAAGTTGGATACAAGAGCAGTTGGAGTAGAAATAAGTGGTCATCTTAAATAATTCCAGTTACAGTGTTTACTTTAGCAAATTTTACAAAAGCATATGTCAAATGCACACACTATGAGCTCCTGTCCCGGGGCCTGAGAATGTGCATCTGTACAAGGCAGGGATCCAGCTTCCTCTTCTAGTGGGGCAGGTTCTCTTTGTGGGTTGGATGGCATGTCTGCATTTAAGTGGGTACAAGGCATATCAAGTTGGGGAGCATCTGCTGTTATTTTAAAGAATCAGGATGAAGAAAGTTTGCCTGTCACAGTGAGGAGGACTGGAGTGGATATTTGACATATTCAGGGCCCCTGGTTGTATTTGGGAAATGCTTCTGTATTTAGGGAGAGTTCCACATTAGGAATCCTGCCTTCTCTCAAACACTCAGCGTCTCTGGAAGCTAGCAGTCAGGCTCGTGCTCTGGCCTTACACTCCCAGGTGAGCGACCGATTCGGAGGGGAGCAGAACAGCTCTCCCACTTGGCTGGTGAAGGGGCTGCAGGGATTGCCAAGGGTCAGCTGCTGACACGCAAGAGGCCTCAGGGATGGAGGCAGAAGTGGACGCAGGGTACCGAGTCCCTGGCCTTGGTGTTTGATGGGGCAGGCATCAGTGCTCTCCACCAATTCTGGTGTTCCTCAAAGTTTACCTTGAGTCTATTTTTTCAACAATCCCAAGAAGTACCTGACAAGTTTAAATGCTTGTTTTTCTGCTTCAACGACTGAGACAGAATTTTGTTGTTTGCAACAATGCTTGTACATTACATTTTCACATATTAAAAATGCTCACCCCAACTTACAATAAAACAAATATAAACTGTAAATGCATGCTGTTTTCAACTGTCGATTGACAAAGACAGAAATTGTGGTTTGTTGAGTGATACAGGTAAACATATTACATCCTTCCCTCTCGTGTATTACTGTTTGATATAATGTTTTTCTTCAATAAAAATTTTTAAAAATTAAATAGTGCCTTCCAAAAGAGGTAACCCACATTCCCATTCTCACTTTATGTGTTTCTATATTTATGTATTTATTTATTTTGAAAGGGAGAGAGGGAGAGAGTGTGGGCAAGTGGGGGTGGGGCAGAGAGAGAGAGGGAGGGATAGAATACCAAGCGGGCTCTACACTGTCAGCACAGAGCACAACGCAGGCCTCTAACTCATAAACTGTGAGATCATTACCTGAGCCAAAACCAAGAGTCGGACGCCCAACTGACTGATCCACCCAGGCCCCTCCCCCTGCCATTCTCATTTTCATACCTTTCTAGGATCCTGTCATATACTTTTCACTCAACAACAGCTTATATCCTAAAAGAAAAAAAAATAAAGATTTTATAGCATTATTCTACAAACACAAGTTTTAGCAAAAAAAGGAAAAAAGTGTATTTCCTAACTGATTCTCTAAGAAGTAAAAAACAGAGCACACTAGCAGTAACTATTTTTTTTAAGATACTGCAGGAAACACAAAGATGTATAGAACTATTTTGAGGTACTGAGAAGAGTTGTAATATAGTTGGGAAAGAAGATATAATCACATAACCAGTTGAATACTAATAAAATATTTAAATGTAACTTGAAGCCAACAATGAAGGTCAAGTCACAAAGCTATAAATTATTAATTGTCAAATTAATCCTAGGGACAGTATGAGTTCAGAGGAGACTGTTGGATAATTTACTGTGGTGACACAAGCTACCCTAAAATTTAGTGGATTAAAGTGACAGCGCTATCTCCCAATCCTGTGGGCCAAGAGTTCGGGCGGGGCTCAGCTGGCCAATTCTTCTCCACGGAAAATCAGCTGGGGTCACTGCACGGTACTCAGCTGGGGACTGACCTTGCCTAAGGCTCAAAGAAGAGACTGTCACAAATGTAGCACCTTCCTGCTCTTTGGCCTCTCTCCACCCGGCATCTCATTGTTCCTGTCCCTCTATGCAGTTTGGGCTTCTCACAGCATGTTGACCTCAAAGTAGTCACACGTCTTTCCTGGCGTCTTGTCTTGCAAGAACGAGGAGGAAGGAAGAAGATGCTCTTGTGGTTTGGATTTGGAAACTCACACAATGTTACTTTTGCCATGTTCAATAGACCAGAGAAGTCACAGAGACCAACCAGCCAGCTTGAAGAAGGGAAACACGGGACTCTCCTTTCCCCTCAGTACTCCACATGGTGAGGACTAGTCAAAGTATTTGTGGCCATGTTTAATTCATCATGAAAGAAAAGGTCAATTTGGACTAGAAAGGTCAGAAAAAGCTATACAGGAAAAGTATTACAGACCCTGGTTTAAAAGACTATAGAACGTTTGAAAAAATGAAGTTGAGATAAGGTCAAAAATATCAACTATCTAAATACAAAGCAGGTAACAATGGGAAAAAGACTGTCAAAAGACTTAGCAAAACAAGGGGTGCCTGGGTGGCTCAGTCGGTTAAGCAGCCAACTTCAGCTCAGGTCATGATCTTGCAGTCCGTGAGTTCAAACCCTGCATCAGGCTCTGTGCTGACAGCTCAGAGCCTAGAGCCTCTTTCAGATTCTGTGTCTCCCTCTCTCTGACCCTCCCCTGTTCATTTTCTGTCTCAAAAATAAATAGAGGCTAAAAAAAATTTAAAAAACGCTTAGCAAAACAAGAATTATATTTCTTTCTCAATTTATCTTGCTGTAACAACAAAAGCAATTGCCTCAGCTTGGGCAAGTCCCTTTTTCCTGTTCACCAACACATTGATTCAACCGAGAAGATAATTTTTCCTTAAACAAGGTCAGCTCATCTGAAATAAAGTGAATTTGGGCCTATTTCCCAGGAACACCTGGGGAAGGTCAGTCAATGTTCAGCTTGTTTGGTAAAGTGCTTGCTGTTCAAACTCTGAAGGTATAGACAAATGATTGTAGTTAATCCTGAGACAGGATTCAGGGCAGCAAGACAGGGGTGTGATTTAGCAACCATTGATCAGGCAATTTGGGTTTAGCAAGTCTGGTCAAGTTCCCAAGAGAGTCCATGATGTAAAATCTTAATCCTACAGGGTCTCTTATAAGGCTTTGTTTAGAAAGGGTTAATCATTATAACCATAATTTTCTCACTGAGAAGAATTTTTCCTGAGATTTGTAGTTCATAAATAAGTAGTTCTCTAGTGTGTGTGTGTGTGTGTGTGTGTGTGTGTGTGTGTGTGTGCTTTTTTTTTTTTTAATGTTTATTTTTGAGAGAGTGCCACGGGGGAGGGACAGAGGGAGGGGGACAGAGGATCTGAAGTGGGCTCTTTGCTGACAGCAGCCAGCAGAAAGTGGGGCTTGAACTCATCATGACCTGAGGGAAGTCTGACCTTCAACTGACTGACCCATCCAGGTGCCCCCCATGCAGCCTATTCTGAACCCAGTGCCTGGCGCTTGGCAGATTTTTTAATATTAATTCGATATTAATATGCTTAATGAATTGTATTACTCATATTCTCTTAACACCAATTTAAATAATCTACACTTCTCTGAAATTTTGCCTATATAATACTGAACCGGAAACAGGCATACTTTATAAGTACACCAATTAAAACGTAACCATTCCTCAGTAAAGTGAGCATCGCTCTCTCTTGTTTAGCGCTTCAGTTTTCAAAATTTGTGTCTCGCATCTTCTTTAACTTTTTTTGACACTGATATAAAATGAACTTATGAGTATCAAATCTGGCATTCCCAAAACAAAGGAAAAGGGAACAAGATTCATGAGAAATACTTAAACTCTTTTCATGTGTTCTAACACCCTGGAGAATCATAAGGTCTTACTGCCTCTTATGTTATAACATAGATTTCTCCTCCCCTCTCTGATAGCTTTCAGTTTGACTTTATTTGGTGGGGAGCACTGAAAATCCCAAGCTACAGTCTTGCCGGGTTATAAGTAGTATTACCTTAAAACTGTGTTCGAGTTTGACGAAGGTCAACAGGCTTGTGCCATTTACACAGTATCTGCTTTCGGTAGTTTCTGTTTCTTGACCTCTAGGTGGCTCCTTAAAAGCTGTTAGGCAAAGCAAACAAAAGGAAAAGAGAAGCAGACTCAGTGGGGCCTGGAGACTCGGAAACCTTAATCTAGAGAGAACCGGTTAAGCCTTCAGAGACCGGAGGGGAGGGTGTGTGCGATTGGAGAGCAGAGAGTCGTCCGGGATGCAGGGCAGCTGGAGAGCGCCTACCACCTGCGCAAACATAAATCTCCTTAATAACCCAGGGATGTCCCGGGGGGAGCGGGAAAGTGTTCTCCATCCTCTCATGTGTGTCATCAAATAAGTGACCGCTGCTTCAGACGAACTGCACAGAATAGTCTGTAGATGTATATATATGTGTGCACACATTAGGAGTTTCAAGCTCTCCTCCCGGACACGGGCTAGACATCACCTGCCGCGTCTGTAGCAGGCTCCCTCCGACCCCTGCCAGAGCCGGGAGGGCGGAGGCAGGAGAGGCTGCAGCGCGGAGGTGGCTACTGCACAGCCGGACGCGCCTGCCGCGGCCAGAGTGCTGCATAATTGATGGAGGACCGCGCGCAGCCCTGGGTCGGAGGCTGGCGCGGTGAGAGCGTCTCAGGGGAGGAGGGCAGGGCGCCTGGGCCCCTCCCACTCTGCTTTTAGTCGCGCGCCCCGCCCCGGGGACTAGCTGCTGGCGCTGGGGTACCGGCGACTGTGCGCAGGCCCTTCGGCCACCGACGGCGGTGAGCGAGGACCGCGGCTGACCCGCCGGAGCCATGCGCGCCCCGTCCGGCCTGCTGGGGCCCCGGGGGCCGCTGCCGCTGGCCCTCTTGTGTCTCCTTGCCGCGGCGCGCGGGAGCTTGGCGGACGGCCAGCCCTCAGGTGCGATGGCTGCAGGGCCGAGTTGGGAGGAGGGTGCGCTGCAAGGGACGCGCGAGCCTCGGTGCCCGTGGGGAGAGGCGCGGGGATGCTGGAGACCGCACGCGGGTTCGGAGCGGCGGCCGCCTCCGTCCTTTGGCCAGCTTGGGTTGTCCAAGCTGGACGGGAGGATTGGGGCGGCTCGGGCTCCTCCGCTCCGGGGAAGGAATCTTGGAACCGAGAGCGCCCCGCGAGTCGGGGGCGTTGGTAGCAGGACGGGTCTGGGTGTTCCTGGGACGAGGGCGGCACGGTGTGGGGGTGCGAGCGGGAGCAAGGAACTCGCTCCGCTAAAGTGCCAGGATTTCTGAAAGCCACATTCCCCGAGGCCAACTCCCTTCGCTGGAATCGATAGTAGGTTTAAATATCACCTCCCTGCCTGGCAGGTGGGCTGGACTTGAGGATGTTTTTTAGAGCTGAGTTGAAATAACAACGTAACCACAACCGGTCAACCAAAGCCCCCCGCTCATTGGGTAGTGTGTGTATCTTCTTTTAAACACCCCGGTCTCTGAAAACGAAGGTTTTGCGGGTTTTGTTTTAATTGTTTCAGACACTTTGAAACAGGGATCTGTGTGCAAAACATTACCGAAACCAACACCAGATTTGGCATTGTAGTTTCACCTGTTTATAATCACTTGCCATGTTGAAAGTATTTCATCCAACCTACTTTCTAATGCAGGTTTCTGTGTTACAAATTTCAAAGTGTTAGCAGCTAATTAGGAGAATAGACTGCCTTTCAGGTTGACAGATACTGCCTATCACCAACTAAAATTAAGATAGTATACACAAGGTTTTCCACCTTTATGAGCTTACAGCATGTAGATTTTTTTTTTTTGTAACATAAAGATGGAAAGATAATCAAAGGATAAGATTTTTCAGTTTTTTACATGTCCTTTAAAGGGTCTAGTTGTTAACTTGGACAAAGCATTATGGATTGCTTCAGTTCCTAAATTTCCTTGCCCCACTTCCTAGCCACGTACCTCTTTTTCATTCCTACCACTTATAAAGAGTGGTCAAGGACTTTTTACCCCACCCCCCACCCCCGAGCCATTCCTGATTCACCCCTGGTTCACCTGAGACTGTTGCAGCTCTGAGGCCCATTGCATTCTGGGTAAGTCCTATGGTTCTCCACGTGGTTGTATGTTAAAATTATTTGGGAGCTTTACAAATACTGGATTCTGCCCTCAAAACTTTTGATTCAGTTGTCCTGGGATTTAGGCTGGACATCAGGTATTTTGAAAGCTCCCATGTGATTTAATCAAGAGATCCTAAGCTGGTTTTCAACCCACTGCTTTAAAATTGCGGTGGCCTAGAGAGTGCACCATTGGGTGAATATTTATATGCTGTTGGTAGCAGGGAGTCAGGTTTAAGTTGACATTCAGAGCAGCCTTCTAAAGAGAAAAAAGTAGGGAACAAATGAAAGTGGGTTAAATTAACAAAGTTATAAATAATTGGGATGGTGTATGTAGGTATGGCAATTGTCTGTGCATGTATATAGTGTCAGTCCTGGCCTTTCACCTCCGCTAGGCAAAAACTGTGGAATGATGTGCTGTATAAAAGGCATGAAGTTAGCATCTCATTTTAAGGCAGGATTAAAAATCGTGAAGCAACCTCATTTTATTCTATAGAATCTCTTTTGATCTCTGGGAGATTCAGTTTTCTGTTTGCTAAAGGCTATTGTGAAGTTTACTGACTATTTTTTATGTAGGTACTTTGAATTACTTGGAAATAGGTATTCTATAAGCCTAAGAGTTTGGGCAAAATTTTAATAACAAACATGGTTATAATTTATCATATTTACTATATAACAAGTGGGCCAGGCATTACACTGTGCAGTATATAACCCTATGGGTTAGCTTTTATTGTCCCTGACTTTCAGATGAGGACATTGGAATTTAGGGAGATTAAACAACTGCCTAAGTATATATAATTATTTAAGCAGTAGAATAGGAGATTAAGCATTGTTCAGTCTGACTCCAATGCCTGTTTTCTTTATTTTTTAATTTTTTAAAGTAAGCTCTAAGCCCAATGTGGGGCATGAATTGTGACCCTGAGATGAAGGGTTGCATGCTCTACCAACTGAGCCAGCCAGGAGCCCCCTCCAATATCTGTTTTCTTAAACACAATATTCACTCATCTCTCTGAGATAACTGGGTATGTCTATGAAAGTTTGGAACCACTGACAGAACACGGTGTATGGATTTAAATGCTTGATTTCAGCTGAAGAGCATGCTAACACACTTTAAGTTCTAGAATAAAGTTAGACAAAGGACTCACTTTAATTCTTTTAAGCTGTTTCAATTAAGAAATGTAAAATCACTTTATTAAAGCAAATATTAGATAAATGGGAATATTTAAACATCATTAATATTACTCTTATGTGAAACAAATTGAGGGGATGGGTCATGTGTATTTTTTTTTAATTTTTTTTTTACATTTATTTATTTTTGATTGAGACAGAGCACAAGTGAGGGAGGGGCAGAGAGAGAAGGAGATACAGAATCCAAAGCAGGCTCCAGGCTCTGAGCTGTCAGCACAGAGCCCCACATGGGGCTTGAACCCACAAACTGTGAGATCGTGACCTGAGGTAAAGTCGGACGCTTAACTGACTGAGCCACCCAGGTGCCCCGGGTTGTGTTTATCTTTTGAAAAATATGTTTGCAAGGGAAGCATTTGAAGTGATCATTTTTAACTTCTGGGGGACATTGCTTATATACTTTCTTGATTAACCACCTTCCTAGAGATAGGAAGGGATCAAGATATCTCTTGATAGGAAGAGGTAGGAAGAGATAGGAAGAGCTCAACTACCTTTCTAGAGATACTCCCCATCCCACATATACAGCAACCACCTAGTAATAAATATTTTTGAGAACGGGTATTATTGAAGCACCTACATGTGCCTGACATTGTGTTAGTCTAGATCTAAGTAGAAAACTTCAGCAATATTTTTTAGCAGTTTTGAGTCATTTCTTTAAACTGTTTAAAGGAACAGATTAACTATAAGCTTATGTTTAATAGAGTTATATCTGATGCATCAAACTTTTGAGCCTAAATTATCATCACATTTAAAATTATATAAGCATTTGTTAAGAATTAGTTCTTGGCTCTTCCTCTTCCTGTTCTTTGGTCCCCACCTCTTGCTCCCATCTCCTCCTCTTCCTTCTAGGAATGGGTTCTATAGTCATTAGGTTGGGGAATGCAGGGAGGCAAGCTCCCTTATTAGAGGAAGCCAGAGGGTCCCAGGTCAGGGAATTAGAAATTGGGCCAGGTCAGGATGGCATCCAGGTAGGGGAGCGGCCTCGTGTGGAGTGTTAGAGCCCGAGTACGTTGAGATGTGTCCTCCTGCAAAGGGGTGGCCTAGAGCCAGGTCTCAGAGCTGAACAGCGTGACAGGGGCTTCAAAGCAGGGGCAGCCGGACATTGTGCTGTCTGATCTTGATCAGGGGGGTGTAGGGAAAGCACACAGAAGAGCCAACAGTGCAAGATGTTGGAGCCCAAATGGGTGAGGAAGACATTTCTTTGGGGCCAGGAGTGGCTGTGGCAGTGGGAGATTAGTTACATACAAGAGGATTGAGCAAATAAGTAGAATGAGTAAGAATAATAGGATGTAGGTTTTTCTCTTACAGCAGAAGGAAATAAAGAGGGGAAACTAGAATGAACCTTGCAGCGTTGGGTTGCAATTGACAGCATTAGCGTGAATTCATGACTTTAAATCTATTTGTCTTTTATGTGTGTGTCTATATAAACAGATGCATAGATATAGATGTGTGTAAGTATACATATAACGCATATACATCACATATATTTATATATGTGTGTATGTTATACCTTTCACATATATTTATTTACGGGGTGTGTGTGTGTGTGTGTGTGTGTGTGTGTGTGTGTGAATATACACATGCATTAGCTCTGCCCACAGAGGTGGGGACCACTGATTTCTCAATTGTGACGACCATACTTAGCAGCCAAATCTTGACTCTATATGTGATTCTTTACTAATGGGTAACTAGGACTTCCTGGAAAAATGACTTATTTTACAAAAAGGGAAGAGAAAGTGTAAGATAAACCGTGAACTTCTTGTGCCAGAAAGCAATGAAGTGCTCAAAGAATGATGGGCCGTGTCAAAAAGATACAAGAGCCAGAGAGTTCCCAGTGGACAAACCTGGGACAAATTGAGCATCAAAATAAATGATAATAATAATGGACTAGTATCCATTAGTATCCACTGGAGAATGCCCACTGAATAATATAGGTATTCATGAGTACATACTGATATAAATTAATTAAATGAATCAATTGGAAGTTTGATGAGGCACAAAATATTACATAATTTTAAAGTAACTTCCCACAAAATTGGTGAAGTTGTATTAATGAAAAGGTAAAGAGAACAACTTTACAGTGGAGAAGGCTTTAACCAAATGATCAAAGTGAAAACCATCAGCAAAGAGAGGATTAAAAATTGTGAGCCATGTGATAGGATGCAATGAGAGCACAACATCACCTCTGTGATATATTTGCCAAAGAGGTCTACTCCAAATCTAATCATATTCAACATACCTATCCTGGAGCCATACTGGTCATAGAAGTCAAGAATGACTAATGCTGTTCCAGAGTGAAGGGGAACAGAGGGACACGGCAGCTGAGAGCAACATGTGATTCCGAACTGCAGCCTTTGGCTAAAAAACACATTTTAAGGACTTTTGTTGAAATTTCAATGAGATGTGGGATGAGATGGTAATAGCATAAATGTTGATTTCCCAATTTTAATGGCATTGTGGGATGGTGTGAGGGTTATGTCCTTTGTAAGGAATGTATAGTAACGTTTCAGAGGGGAATAGGTCATCAGGTCATCAGCTTGTTCTCAGATGGTTCAGGGGAAAAATGTTCTGTGCTTGAAACTATTCTCTTTGAGATCGTTTGAAAAGAAGGAAAAAGAATTTCAACTCTTGAGGCCTGGGTGACTCAGTTGGTTAAGCATCTGACTCTTGATTTCAGCTCAGGTCATGATCTCACAATTTGAGTTTGAGCCCTGAATTGGGCTGTCAGCGCAGAACCTCCCAGGGATTCTCTCTCTCTCCCTCTCGCTATCTCTGCCCCTTCCCCATTCTCTCTCTCTCTCTCTCTCTCTCTCTCTCTCTCTCTCTCTCTCAAAACCAACAAAGAAACAAACTTAAAGAAAAAAGAATTTCAACTCTTTCTGGGAAAGCTTTAGTTAACATAGACATTAAACCACAATGAGAGTTGAGAAACTGTCATTAGTTTATGTAATTATCATTTTTCAAAGGAGTTTTTGTCCTTAAACAGATTGTAAGTGTGGAGGCTGTTCATCCTACAGTGTATTCTTTTGAAATTACTTTTGTATCACTGGCCTCCATATTTCACAATATAATGTGAACCATAGAAATAAAAAACAAGACACAGTGACATAGAAGGAAAAAAACCTCAGAGCACCTGGCTGGCTCAGTCGGTAGAGCACGTGACTCCTGATCTCAGAGTTGTAAGTTTGAGTCCTATGCTGGGTGTAGATTACTTGAAATAAAATCTTTAAAAGAAAAGAAAAAAACCTCACAATATTCTATGAAAATAATAAACCCCCTACTCCTGATAAGACACAGTCACTGTTCACATATAATATCTCAAATAATATATTGTTAGAAATAATAGATGTTACCTTTGAAAATAGTGTTTTTCCTTTAATCGGAAATAATGTTTTTCTGCAACTTTTAAAGCTGTGATTATATTGGGGCACCTAGGTGGCTTGGTCAGTTAGCATCTGACTTTGACTCAGGTCATGACCTCACGGTTCGTGGGTTTGAGCCCTGCATCAGGCTCTGTGCTGACAGCTCAGAGCCTGGAGCCTGCTTTGGATTCTGTGTCTCCCTCTCTCTCTGCCCCTCCCCCACTCACACTCTGTCTTTCTCTGTCTCAAAAATAAACATTAAAAAAATTATTTTTAAAAAGTTGTGATTATATTATTACTAATGTATCTTCACTCCAAAGATAGAATCTTTTTTTTTTCAATAGCCTTATAATTACATAGTTCTGACATCCTGAAAGGGAATTTAGATACATCATTCGATTGATCTTGAAGCCCAAGTGCTTTCCTCATGTAGCCAAGAGGCTGGAGCTAGCTAATAGCTATAATAGATTTCCTGGTTTGTGTTTCAAAACTCTTTCCAGCCCTTAGTGCCTGTCTGTGAAAGGTCCTCAAAAGGCCCCTGGCAGGAGGGTGTGGCTGGCAAAAAAGGTGGCAAGAGATGTTCTTGCTTTAAAATATCTGCACCTAAAGTGTATAGAACAGGACCTGAGGGCCAAAGGGCCATTTGAAGATTACTAAAAATAATCACATTGAAGAATCAGAAGTAAGGAGGTACCTGTTTTGAAATCAAGGTACTTGATTTGGGGCTTGATAATTCTCTATTGTGGGGGGCTGTCATTTTAGAATGCCCAGCAGCATCGCTGGCCTCTCCTATATCATGAGTTGTGTCTCCAAAAAAGATACGTTCAAGTCCTGGCTGTTGGTACCCATGAATGTGACTGCATTTGAGAGTAGGGTCTTTGTAGATGTAATCGAGTTAAAAGGAGGTCATAGGAGATTAAGATAGACCCTTAACCCAATGACTGTGGTCTTTGTGAAAGAAACGAGAGAGATTTGGATACAGAGATAGACACACACAGAAGAAAGATGGCCCTGTGAAGACAGAGCCAGAGATTGGGCTGATGCAGCTATCAGCCAACAAATGCCAAGGATTACCCGCAACCGCCAACAGCCAGGAAGAGGCAAGGATTCTTCTCTAAAGCCTGCAGAAGGGGCAAAACCCTGCTACTTGATTTCAGCCTTCTAGCCTCTAGAACTGTGAGAGGATAAACTTCTGTTGTGGTAATTTGCTACATTGTGGTAATTTGTGTGGCATTACTAGAAAACTACTGTAACCTATTACATACAAGTGGTACGGCCTCCATTTTGTGACCTCTGGAATGTCGGATGGCCTGTGGAGGCAAAGGTCAGCCCAAGCTGAGAACCACTGAACAGAATGTAAGTCTCATTAAAGAATAATCTAGTGGGTGACACATTCGACAAACCCACAGTCAAACCTTGGGGGTTTTATTTTTTAAGAGTTTTTTTAGGGGGCGCCTGGGTGGCGCAATCGGTTAAGCGACCGACTTCAGCCAGGTCACGATCTCGCGGTCCGTGAGTTCGAGCCCCGCGTCAGGCTCTGGGCTGATGGCTCAGAGCCTGGAGCCTGTTTCTGATTCTGTGTCTCCCTCTCTCTCTGCCCCTCCCCCGTTCATGCTCTGTCTCTCTCTGTCCCAAAAATAAATAAACATTGGAAAAAGAGTTTTTTTGGCCTAAGTTTCACTGTTAAAATATCTTAATGGCCATTTAGAGGTAGTTTGAAACAAGAGTTTTCACACTGCCCTTCAAAATATATTTTATTGTGAAAATCATATTTAAAAGAAATGAAAGGATCAATTTGTTTATATTTCAATGTGGCCACGTTTTAAAAACAGTTTTACAAGTCTCTGTAAAAGAGCACACTGTTCTTGCCATTAGGCTTTTTAATTGTTCTTCAGCTTTTTGTTTGTTTGTTTGTTTTTGCTGGTCCAAAAATGGCCTTTTTGTCCAATGGTTCTCATTCTATGTAGAAAAAATATGAGTTCCCTGTTTGTTTTTTTATCTGTCCCTGACTTAGAAAGTCTGACTTGTAAATGTCCCCATCAGGAATTTATTTTTTGTCAAACCTTCTTTTCTCTTTTGACAAACTCTCTCTGGATTATGTGTCTGGGATCAATATAGTCTTATTCTCCTCTTCTTTCTACTGTTCCTGTTACAGGGGATAGGAATACCATATTCCTTGAATCCAGAAGTAAAATTCTAAAAGCACTGTTTATTAGAAATATTGGTAATTCGATATTTTAATGCTATAGTTTAGTCATATCATGGCTTAAAAGGCTTTTGCAATTTGGCATGGGATCTCATGGTTATATATAGCATTGCTTCCATGAGGAAATATATTCTGAGTTCCAAACTTCTGTTGTATAAATAGTATATATTATCCATTCCTCGGTTATAGTCTTTTTGTAATTGGGCTGCACGTTTATAATGCTGTGTATCAGACAATGCTAAAATTAAGATTTATTAAAAACGTTAGTTATACATATTGATAGCAATCAACACATTATTTGGAGGAGAGAGAAAAAGAGAGAGAATGATATTTATCCTAATAATGGCTTTTACTTACACCTTTCTCTAAATGAAGTCCTTCCAAGATTGTAAAATATAATAAAGAGATGGGGGGGGGAGGGATTTAGAGAAAATGCTTATTCTTAAACAGAGGTACGGTTGAACTTATTTTCTGATACAGGTGAAAGCAAATCTTAAGACCCAATGCAGTGTTCTAGTGTTACTTACCCTCTTCTTTATCTTCCCAATTTACTTCAATTAAAATGGAGCTCCAGAATTAAATAGGTGAAAATGTTACCTTAATATTTTAAGTAGAAATTAGAACATGTTTATTTCATTTAAAAATGTTAATAGTATAAATTATAAACCCATCTAGCAATGTCTATTTTAAAATATAATATGTGAAAGATATTTAAGTAGAGACCATTTTGCTATCTTACATGAACCTAACAATAGTTGAAAATTAGGATGTTATTCAGTTCTTTGATGCAACACCCTCATGTCCCATTGCCCCTGTAGAGGGAGAAAAATCTTTAATCCTTAGAAAAACTATTAGATGTGGGGTGCCTAGGTGGCTCGGTCGGTTGAGCATCTGACTTTGGCTCAGGTCATGATCTCGTGGTCCGTGAGTTCAAGCCCCGCGTCGGGCTCTGTGCTGACAGCTCAGAGCCTGGAGCCTGTTTCAGATTCTGTGTCTCCCTCTCTCTCTCTCTCTCTCTGCCCACCCCCACTTGTGCTCTGTTTCTCTCTGTCTTGCAAAAATGAATAAACATTAAAAAATTAAAAAAAAAAGAAAAAACTGTTAGATGTTACTATTTCATGTGGCATTTTGGCCATTACCTATAAAAGAATGTCAAGTGGAAAATCTCCAGCAACAGTTAAGAAAGGGGTGAGCAGGATACATTGAGGAATGTATGCTATGATCTTGGTACCATCACTCAATATTATATAACTTTTCTGATCCCTCCTGTTTCCTCCATGAAATGAAACCCCAGGTAACAAGTCAGAGGCAGCACTTGGATTAGGATACAAAATTCCTGCCTCTCCATTTTGAATTTCTTTCTGCGACTCAGCCTAATCCTTTTGGAAAAGTATTCAAACCAATCTGCCTGACTCTCCTGCCAACTTCCTTTAAACATCAACCTCAGCTGAATCAGCCTCCTGCCAGTGTCCTCCTACTGAAAGCAGTAAGGTTTACATTCCCACTTTTTTGATTAAAAACAAAGGACTTCTCACTGTTACTATTCTCACTCCTTCCGGAGACTTGCCCTGCTTTTTCCACTCAAGAGGTTTGTGTACCTTGCCTCTTAAAGGGACTGTTCCCAAGGCAAAACATCACAAGAGTTACACATTTCCTTTTGCACTTGGGCTTGTTCAGTGGAACCTGGAGCCTGATCAAGATAAATGAATGCTTTAGAAGGGATATAAAGTTAGGATACAGGTGGCAGCTGGTTTACGGATGTCTGTATTTTTAATATATGGACTGGCCATATATTTATATTTTTATATAAATTTCTATCTATCTATATATCTATATCTATATCTATCTATCTATCTATATATATATCTATATATATATTTCTATTTTTATATACGGACTGGCCGTGGAAAGTGGTCACAACAGTTAGCACATTCTGGAGCTACCCAAACTTCCCTGCTCTTGAAGCTTGGTTTTTCTTTTTCCTCCTATTCCTTCAGCTTCTGTCAGCTTGGATTTTGCCCATGCCACACCTAGACCTCTTTTCTCTTCTTGTTCGAATACTGGTGGGCTCTTCCATCCAGGTCCTGATATCGAGAAATGCAAAATGACCCCAGCCTCCAACCCCGTCTCCTTGGCGTTATCTCCACCTCTGTTCCATCACCAGAGTCCCTCAGAGATGGAAACCTGGCTTCGTACTCTGCAGCTCATACGCCAATTTGGGAAATACACAAGCTAGTTATAGTCAATACAGCCAGTGGGTGGCATTCTGAAATTTTAATGACTCTCAATCACATTGTGGGCTTAATCGATATTAATATGACCCATGTCACCCTGGAGGGACCAAGTTTACTCAGCCTCATTGTCCTTACCAGCATCAAGCATGTATCAGGGGCTCTACATATTTACTTATTTAAGTGAAATAAGAATTAGAAATAAAACACTTTTTTCAGCTTATGTCACTTTCTTATTGCTGTTGGTGGTACGAATACTACTAATAATAAATGATATGGTCTAATAAATATCAGATATTAGACCATCTCATATCATTTATTAGTATTATTAGCGATATTATTTTCAAAGGATTATAGGCTTTTTTAGGGGTAAAGAATGCGGTGGGAACCCTCACAATTGTATTCAGCTCTGCAGCAGACTAGGCCAAGAAAAGAGAACTCCCAGGCAAGGAAGCAAAGATATCCAAGTTGATGTTTTGCAAGTTTCACAGAACAGATGATCTAGAACAGCTCATTCCTTCCCATCCGCACCCTCCTGGCTTCCGATCCACAAGTCAATCACATCCGCCTTCATCTTCCTGAGATATTTCCTCTTAAATACAACCTCTAAGTGAGCTATGCTCAAGAATGGAAAAAACAATACTTTTTTTTTATCAGGAGAAGAATGATGATAAGAGCCTTTTGGCCGTGTGTGTGTGTGTGTGTGTGTGTGTGTGTGTGTGTGTGTGTGAGAGAGAGAGAGAGAGAGAGAGAGAGAGAGAGAGAGACAGGGAAAGAGAGGAGGGGAGACACACACACAGAGAGAAAATGAGAGAGAGAGAGAATATAAATGAATGAATATTAGATGTGGGTGGAAGAAATGTTTTGTATTCCTGATAGCCCAGTGAGAAACTCAGGGCGTATTTTCTTTTATAATCATTGTCAGAGCATGGTATGATTTACATATTAATTTCATTAAAGGATTAAGGAGGAAGTGCATTCTACCTTCCAAAGCTGCGTTGAAGTGATCAAGCCTTTGGAATACAGCTTATTGGAGAGCTAGGTTCTGCTAGGTAGATTTTTTATTAGGCAGTATTGTAAAAGCTATGTATAAGCTGAACCAACAAAGGTGATCACTAATTTTGATAATATTTTTCAGGCACATGAGAAAAGAACTGGAAATCTAATCTTGCACTAGGAGTAAGTTTCTGAGCAGAGTATTAAGAAAGTGAAATAAAAAAAGGCTCAGGTTTAATTTAAATTGAATGAGATGTTGAAAGAATGCAGCCAAGACTACACTCATAAATAAGCTTTTTTCCCTTTTCTGACTTACTTGATAGAGTTGGGGTGGTTTTCATGGGAGGTAAGTTCAGGTGCCTTTAAGTCAAAGAAACTGTAACCAGAATACACTCTCCAGACGAGTGGGCCAGGTGGAAATGGAAATTTTCTTCTTCAATAAAGGTTTTCAAAAGATGAAAGAAGTGACAGAGGAAAACCAAAAGTCACTTTGGTAGAGGGTGGCTGGGTCTGTCACTGGAAGACAAACAGAAACCTTCACTGTGTGTTCATTGTATCTTCTCTGTCCTCTTTTAATGCCCCTTTATTATGGTCTCTCTGTCTTTGTTTACTCATTTTCTTTCTGCCTCTTCATGTCTGTCTTTTCTACCACTCTTATCTAATTCCTCAATGTCTTCATTTATGTTTTATAAAGAAACTATAAGTGGTAGGATAAGACAATGAATTTTTTTAAAGCTACTTGGTGTAAATCAGTAGGTATTTTTCAGTTAAAAAAAAGAATATAGAAAAAGTTGGAAATTTGGTCACATTTGATAGCTCCATATATTTCTGAATCTCTGGGAGCATATGAGACCTAGTTCATTGGAGCTTCCTGAAACATTTTTCATTCAATAGTATTCAATATAACATTTTAGCTGTTACATACTAGCTTGTATGTATGATAATACATAGCTTGATAATACTATGTAACCACCTGTTCTTTTTCTTACAGTTTCACCTTTGACAAGTCTACCCATTGAAGAAGAAAGGATAACAAAGTATTCTAACCTTTCCTTGGAGAGTCATAACGTACCACCCACAGGTAAATGTATCTCATTTCAAATAATACAGTGCCCCCCAAAGTTTTTGTGTTTGATTAAGTGACTGCATTTTGCTTCATGAACTGTTAATCCCTGCTCATAGTCTGATGGTAGAAACACACCAGTACCTCATCCAATTAGAAGGGAGCATGTAGGAGTCTAAGGCAAAGAGGGCAGTGTGCTTGGTGTGCAGGGAGGGGGCAGCTGGTCAGATGTGGGAAGGTTAAGGAAGCCTCTCTCGAAGAGGGACGCCAGAGAAGAAGGGAAGGTTCATTTTGATTGGCAGATGCTCGTACGTTTTCATCAATTCTTGCTGGTACGTCCATTCAAGTGTCTCTGCATTGAGGAGGTCCTGGGAGGCCTTTAGGCAGGGAAATGAAAGATGCTGTCAAATGAGTCAATGACAGTGCTGTGGAAAAATAAGTATTGTTTCATCTTGATAATACTATGTAACCACCTGTTGTTTTTCTTACAGTTTCACCTTTGACAAGTCTACCCATTGAAGAAGAAAGGATAACAAAGTATTCTAACCTTTCCTTGGAGAGTCATAACGTACCACCCACAGGTAAATGTATCTCATTTTAAATAATACAGTGCCCCCCAAAGTTTTTGTTTTTGATTAAGTGACTGCATTTTGCTTCATGAGGTATTAATCCCTGCTCATGGTCTGATGGGAGAAACACACCAGTACCTCATCCAATTAGAAGGGAGCATGTAGGAGTCTAAGGCAAAGAGGGCAGTGTGCTTGGTGTGCAGGGAGGGGGCAGCTGGTCAGATGTGGGAAGGTTAAGGAAGCCTCTCTCGAAGAGGGACGCCAGAGAAGAAGGGAAGGTTCATTTTGATTGGCAGATGCTCGTACGTTTTCATCAATTCTTGCTGGTACGTCCATTCAAATGTCTCTGCATTGAGGAGGTCCTGGGAGACCTTTAGGCAGGGAAATGAAAGATGCTCCTAAATGAGTCAATGACAGTCCTGTGGAAAAATAAGTAAAGTATTGTTTCATCTTGATAATAATATGTAGTCACCTGATCTTTTTCTTACAGCTTCACCTTTGACAAGTCTACCCATCCAAGAAGAAATGTTGACAAAGTATTCTAACCTTTCCTTGGAGAGTCATAACATATCATTGACTGGTAAATGTACCACATTTCAAATAATACAGTGCCCCCCCCACAAAGTTTTTGTGTTTGATTAAGTGACTGCATTTTGCTTCATGAACTGTTAATCCCTGCTCATGGTCTGATGGGAGAAACACACCAGTACCTCATCCAATTAGAAGGGAGCATGTAGGAGTCTAAGGCAAAGAGGGCAGTGTGCTTGGTGTGCAGGGAGGAGGCAGCTGGTCAGGCGTGGGAAGGTTAAGGAAGCCTCTCTCGAAGAGGGACGCCAGAGAAGAAGGGAAGGTTCATTTTGATTGGCAGATGCTCGTACGTTTTCATCAATTCTTGCTGGTACGTCCATTCAAGTGTCTCTGCATTGAGGAGGTCCTGGGAGACCTTTAGGCAGGGAAATGAAAGATGCTACTAAATGAGTCGATGTCAGTCCTGTGGAAAAATAAGTAAAATATTGTTTCATCTTGATAATAATATGTAGTCACCTGATCTTTTTCTTACAGCTTCACCTTTGACAAGTCTACCCATCCGAGGTGAAATGATGACAAAGTATTCTAACCTTTCCTTGGAGAGTCATAACATATCACTGACCGGTAAATGTACCACATTTCAAATAATACAGTGCCCCCCCCCCCAAAGTTTTTGTGTTTGATTAAGTGACTGCATTTTGCTTCATGAGGTGTTAATCCCTGCTCACGGTCTGATGGGAGAAACACACCAGTACCTCATCCAATTAGAAGGGAGCATGTAGGAGTCTAAGGCAAAGAGGGCAGTGTGCTTGGTGTGCAGGGAGGGGGCAGCTGATCAGACGTGGGAAGGTTAAGGAAGCCTCTCTCGAAGAGGGACGCCAGAGAAGAAGGGAAGGTTCATTTTGATTGGCAGATGCTCTTACGTTTTCATCAATTCTTGCTGGTACGTCCATTCAAGTGTCTCTGCATTGAGGAGGTCCTGGGAGGCCTTTAGGCAGGGAAATGAAAGATGCTCCTAAATGAATCAATGACAGTCCTGTGGAAAAATAAGTAAAGTATTCTGTGCTGAAACTCAGCTCTGCTTTCGTTTTCACAGTTTTGGATTCCAGTATTTCAAAAGTAATCTCAGATTTTTTAAAATGAGTAAGAGTAATTGTCTGTTTTAGTAACAGTGTTAAAAGTATAACTAGAATTTAAAATACTATAAACCCATTTATTGGGTCAATAGCATGTTTTATCCAATACCTGTCTAGTCTTTAACTGTCCTTTTGTCTTAAGAACTGTTTCTCTTTTTCTCATACAAACAGTATGCTTCCCACATCCCTCCTCTGATACTGACTTTTTTGCAGTATGTTTGCACGGACCTTTTTTTGGAGACCATTTCTTATGACTTTGTACGACTGTTTGTTCTCAGTCTGTATTCCAGTATTTGGAATTATCCTTCATTGTAAAACGTAATTGTGTCTTGTGTTGTTACCTAATTTTTTACTTTTTGCATGTTCTACTTGTTGATTTTCTTCGTCAGATGAAATGTTTCTTCAAGACAGACCCATATGAGAACCTAAGCTTGCAAATCCTTTGACAAGCCAGGTGATGTTGGCAACATCATGCCCCTCACTTACCCAGTAAGGACCCTGAGAAAAAAAGGGTCGGTGTCCGGGAAGAGAGAAAAAAGTGGACTTTTCAGTTGGTATTGGGCTGGTTATTTACTTACTTAACCCGTTTGGAGGGTTTAACTCCTAACTACTCTTTTATTCTAATTCTTCTATTAAAACCAGTATTCCTGCCATTCGGAAGAGACCTAGCACTCACAGTGGTCTATTAGTTATCATCTGCCTTGGCTTGATCAAGCTTTAGTCAGGCTTTTTCTTCCTCCCAGGCCCCTGAACTTTGGTTTGCCCCAAGTCTGAGCAAGCACGAGGCCTGAGCACAGCCTGATCATGCTGCCTCCATCTACCAGTTTGTTCTGTTTCCCCTCAAAAGTGCCCACTGACCTGTCCCCCACTCCTCCCCCCCCCCCGCCCCACACCCCTGCTTCCTATAAAAGGAAAGTGTTTTCTGTTTGGTTCTGAGATACTTGCAGACAGATCCAAAGTCTGGAGCATCTTCCTTACCGCAATAGACTCTTTGAATAAAATCTCTCCTTAGGTAAATCTGGATTCATTTTTATTCGACAAAAGAAAAGATTTGACGTTGATTTTGAAACAGTGGACTTTTGAGCTGGTTGCGTCTTCATGTAGGGTTGTTCTCATGGTTCCTGCCCATCGAAATGCTTGGTGTTAGGGACCGCCTTTACTGAAATAGAGAAGTTAAGTCTGAGGATGTGTTCAGGCTCATTAGGAACCATGGGCTTTCTTCTTATTGCTGTCACTAGGATTTTCAATCCACTTTATGAGTGGAATGTTTTCATACTGTGATATTATCGTGTACTTGAACTGCACTTACATTTCTAGGTTGTCCTTATTATTTTCTCTTTCCCTCAGGCCCTTTTAGAAATGGATCTCTCTGTTAGGAGATAAAATGTTTCGTGTAGAGAGATTCAAATATAATACATTAGTTGCACATTTTGGACCATCGTGACGACACTGGCCCAGCTCCTAGCATGCTTACTTACCAAAGATGCTATAGACTAGGGAAACACAGGATCCTGTGCCTGGAAGAATGGAAAACATGACCTTTGATTCATAGATGCCTGACCATTTACTTATTTTATGTTTTTAAAATGTTGCTAATTATTTACTTAACAGACACATGGGATTGATTGACTACAGACAATGTATATATTTCTAAATATAATGTAGTTCAGTCCTCATAACAACTCTGTGCAGTGGGTGCTATTACTATCTGCAATTTGCAGATGAGGAAAAGGAGGCACAACGAAATCAAGTGAATTGACTGAGGTCCCAGATGAGAAGTTGAAGCGTGGTTTTGAATCCAGGAAGTGTGCTGCCAGGGGCCATGCTATTAATCAGTATATATGCTGTCTTTCTTAATGCCCAATTATCCATTTCCCTCAACAGTATTATTAAAACAGTTATACCTATTTTAAGGAAACTTACATTATTTTTGAAAATATATAAAGTTTCAAAAACAATGAAAACAAATATTTTAATTACCTTATTCTTAAATACATTTGTTATAGAAATTACATTTGTGGAGATAATGAGTATATTTGTGAAAGTATAACTGATTAAGAATAAGAGGTTTTCTTTTTTTCCCCTTTTTTTCCCCTTTTCTGATATCATTGGGCTTTTAAAACTGCTCTTTTGATAATGGACTTTTTTTTTTTTTTTACATCGCTGATTTTTCCATTGTCAGTGTTTGAAACTCATTGTTTGTGTTACAGCAGTTAGAGTGTTTTCTTTATTGTTACTTTATTCTTTTTTCTTTCCCTCTGTATATTATAGTGTTTGGTATCTCAGTCAATGTGTTATAGTTTAACTAAAGAGGTTAAAATCAAAACATCAGCGGGCAGTTTTCTTGACCACCCTGGTAATGTTGGGGTAGGCTCTCCCTGATGACAAATTTTATTTGCCATGTTGAAATGTTAGCAGCTGGCCTGGCAAGGTCCTGGTGAAACGGGGAGTCAGACAAAGCAGTCACTAATGGAATAGATATTTAAATTAAGGTATGGAGTGAAATTTGAGAAGAGTCGTTAAGGTCGGGAAAGGAGGAAGGTAGGCGTGTTGCCTAGAGCTAGAGGCAAGAAGTCAGGGTTAGGACCTCTCAGACTCTAACCTGGTCCATAAGATTGAGAAAAAGGATTCAGGAAGAGAGAAAAAGAGATGGACTTTTTAGTCGAAAAGGAAAAAGAATAATGAGTCCCTTATATTTGGCTGCTCAGACCCCTTGTGGCAGAGAAGACCTTAGAATGATTCCCAGGAGGTTCAAATGGGTGTGATGTTTCTCAGGGCCGGACTCTCAGTCATCACACCTTCTGCAGACGCTGCTGATGTACAGAGAAAAACGAAGTGAATATTAGCATTCAGAGTGACAGAAAGATATGGAAGAGGGAGCCACCGTAGTGATATAAGTGGCAGTAGCTGCACGCATTCACCATGGTTTCTCATTAGCAGAAATACTGACCTTTTAAACGGGATCATTCTTTGCTGTAGGGGCAGTGGGCCAACCGGGGGGCACTGGAGGATGTTTGGTAGCATCCCTGGCCTCTACCTACTAGATTTGAGTAGCACTCACCAAGTCGTGGCAACCGAAAAGGTCTCCACACGGTGCCACCCACATGTCCCCTGGGGAGGCAAAATCTGCCCAGTTGAGAACCACTGCTCTGGTTCTCAGAGAACAGCTGTGTAACTGTGCCCCATCCCGCCAACATGAGAAGACAAATGATTTAATAATCACGTGCTTGTTAACATTGGGTGAAGAATCTAATGAAAAAGTTAGATGATGCTGGTAAGGAGCAGGGACGGGACATCCTAGCATAAGTGGGACAGGGAACCTGATAGGATATAGTCCCATCTCTTCTCTTGTCTGCTGCTTACATTCAAATCTTCCCAGTCTTTCAGAATTAAGTCAAAAGCTACATCTTCAATAAAGCACATATAGAGAAGTAGTTTCTGTTACTCTGATATGTATTTAGCATTTTAGGTTTTTTTTTTTTTTAATGTTTATTTATTTTTGACAGAAAGAGACAGAGTGTGAGCGGGAGAGGGGCAGAGAAAGAGGAAGACACAGAATCAGAAGCAGGCTCCTGATAGCACAGAGCCTGACGTGGGACTCACACTCATGAAACGAGAGATCGTGACCTGAGCTGAAGTCGAATGCTTACCTGACTAAGCCACCCAGGCACCCTTGTATTTAGCACTTTAAATTAATTTTTAATTACATAAGTAAAAGTGAGTTGATTTTCAAAAATATTGAAATGTTTTGGGGCACCTGGGTGGCTCAGTTGGTTGAGTGTCCGACTTTGGCTTAGGTCATGATCTCCCGGTTTGTGGGTTCAGGCCCTGCGTCAGGCTCTGTGTTGACAGCTCAGAGCCTGGAGCCTGGTTTGGCTTCTGTGCCTCCCTCAGTCCCTGCCCCTCCCATACTCATGCTCTGTCTCTCTCTGCCTCTCAATAATAAATAAACATTAAAAAAAATATATTGTAACCTTTTATTTCCAGCAATATAGTAAATTAGGGAATCTGAAAATCCTCCTACCATATCTAGAAAATTTAAAATATCTCAAACATTCTTTTAAGTATTTAGTTAAGTACACAAAAAGTAAAAACAATATCTGCCAGCCAAAACTGATGACCAGGCACCAAGGTTGTGAACTGATGTGTTGCTTTTCTTTGTGTTTGTCAACAAGGTATTTGAGTTCCAAGAGCCACAGATCTGAGAATAAGGCCTTGAATCTAAACAAGGAGGGGAACTCGAACTGAAAATCCCCAGAAAGCCGATCCTTCCAGAAAGGTGGAACTGAAAACCGCCAGAAGGCTATAAATACAGTGAAAAGAGGTTTGGCCTAGGAAGTGAGAAGGGGTGGGGAACAGTGGGTTAGCACCAGGCCATGATTTTAGCCTTGGTTTAGCCTTGTTCTGCATCAAAAACAAAGACCCTGAGTACTCAAAGTCAAGGGCCTGCCCTCAATGAGATTTAGAGTGCACATTTACATTACTTGGATTATACAGGAGCCTGCAAGCTGAAAAATAACACAAACATGACCCTGGCAGGTATTAATTCTGCAGAGAAGCAAATGAAAAAACTTTATGGAAGGACACATGACCTGCTTTGGCTGTGGAATCTCTACTGAGGACTTACAAGTCAGAAATACAAAATACAGTGGAGTAGTCCCCAAGACTGAGAGTCAACTGAGGAACAGCAGGATTAGATTGTCTAGAATTTTTATATCATAGAAATAGTAGGTAGAGGTATAGAAGAAGAAATATTAAAACATGAGAAAATATTATGCTATCAAAAAAAAAAAGACAAAGCATGTTTGAAAAATAACCAAATAGAATTTCTGGTGTTGAAAACAACTTGTCAGAGGAAGTCAAAGCCCTTTTGCACAACCCCTGCTTCTGTCTCAATTCTCTCCTCTTCAGGAGTAACCTCTGTTCAGTGTGTGTGTGTGTGTGTGTGTGTGTGTGTGTGTGTGTTTGTATTCATAGAAACTATAGAGTACTGTGTGCATTGTTTTGTATTCTTTAAAATTAGTGTTTTAAACCCAAATGTATTGTTCTGCATATTGCTTTCTGTTATCATTCAGTATTAATTCTTGGAGATCTAGCCATATTACATGGGCATAGCTTGTTTCTTTTACTTGTGCACACAGTATAAATATACCAGCCTTCTTAGACATTTTCCTCTCAATGTACCCCAGTTTGTTGAACTTTTATTCTATTGTAAACCGTTCAGTAATGAACACTTCTTTCTACATCTCTCTCTCTGGGCATGACTGCATGTGCTCCTCTAGGGATAATACCACATAGTAGAATTGCTGAATCAGAAATTATGTGCATTTTAATTTTAATACAGACTTGCAATTTGCCCTCTAAAGTGACAGTTTACCTCTCCCTTAGTCCCATATTTGACTATAATTCTCCCTTGATCCTAACCAGCACTTGATATTATTAAACTCTTTGGTTTTTGGCAGCATGAGCGCTAAAAGCTGTATCACTTTTGTTTTAATTTGCATTTTGGAGTTGGACATACTTATATATATGTATATGTGTGTTCGTTAACATCCTGTATCCATTTATCTATTGGGCTTATATATTTTTAAATTGATGTCTGGAAGACCGCTATAAATTTTAAGTACTGATTTGTACTTTTTACTGAAATTACAAATACTGTCTCCCAGTTGTCTTTAAACATTTGCATGGTGTTTTTTATTGTGAGGAAGTTTCACTGTTTTTGTTTTCTCCTGTCATTTTTATAGAAGTATTTTCATAGGAGTTTTTCACCTTTCAGTTTTCAATCCATTTGAAATGTACTTTTATTTACTGTGTGTGATAGGGCACTAACTTTATTAAATTATTTTTATGTAGATAGCCATTGTCTCAACCCTCAGTATTGAATAGTTCTCCTTCTTCCTTGAGCTTTGAAACATCACCCTAATCATATTCCAAATTCCCATGTGCTATTCTGTTCCTTTATTGTTTCAATATGTTTTGGACATTTTATAGAGTTGGGCACAGTAAGAAATGAATTTACCTTATAACCTGATTCACCACCCATGCACACGCAGCACACACACATGCACACACACACTAAACAAAATGTTCATTAAGCTATGCCCACACCTAATAGTTGTGTTACACTGATAACTTCTCTTCTCTTCTAATTCATTAAAAAACAAATCTCGTGGTAACTGTTATCTTGACTTCTTGACCACTAATAGTTTCCAAGTTGCAATCCAGAAATTTTATTCCATTAATTTCTTGGTGTTTTCTAGCATCATGAATACATTAATATTAATTTTGTGAAACATTATGATACATCTTTATATCTTTGTTCTTTTCTTTTTAATAGGTTTTCCAATGTCCTGCATTTTTACTCTTTCATGTAGATTTTTTTGGAATCAAATTCCACAACAAATACTGCTTGGTTTTTGACTGATTTTTCACTGAATCTGTAGAATAATTTGGAGGGGAATGAATGATTTTCTGATATTATATTATCACCTGTGATTTAAATCTCATTCGACATAGAATATCTATTACAATTAATTCTTTTCCTTTTTAAAATATATTAAAGAAATATACCCTATGACCCAGCAATTGCACTACTACATATTTATCCAAGGGATACAGGTGTGCTGTTTTGAAGGGACACATGCACCCCCATGTTTATAGCAGCACTATCAACAATAGTCAAACTATGGAAAGAGCCCAAATGTCCATTGGATGGATGAATGGATAAAGAAGATGTGGTATATATACACAATGGATTATTACTTGGCAATCAAAAACAATGAAATCTTGCCATTTGCAACTATGTGGATGGAACTGGAGGGTATTATGCTAAGTGAAATTAGTCAGAGAAAGACAAAAATCATATGACTTCACTCATACGAGGACTTTAAGAGACAAAACAGATGAACATAAGGGAAGGGAAACAAAAATAATATAAAAGCAGGGAATGGGACAAAACATAAGAGACTCATAAACATGGAAAACAAACAGGGTTATTGTAGGGGGTGTGGGAGGGGGGATGGGCTAAATGGGTAAGGGGCACTAAGGAATCTACTCCTGAAATCCTTGTTGCACTATATGCTGACTAATTTGGATGCAAATTTAAAAAAAAAGAAAAAGAAAAATAAGAAAATAAAAATTGTATGTATTTAGGGTGTGCGGAATACTGATTTGTTATCCATATATAGTGCAATGTTGCTATAGTCAATGAATTAACATAGCATCTCACAAAGTTGGTTTTTTTGCATGATGGGCACACCTGAAATTTACTGTCTTAGCATATTTGCAGTGTTCAGTACGGTGTTACTAAGTGTAGTCTTTATGCTGTACATTAGCTCTCTAGTCTTACCCTGCAGAATTGCAGCTTTGTACCTTTTGACCAGCATCTCCTCATTTCCCCCACTCCTCCAATCCCTGGTAACCATCCTTCTATTCTCTCTGCTTCTACAAGTTCAACTTTTTTCTTTCTATTTTTAGGTTCCACATAAAAGTGAAACTATACAGTATTTGTCTCTTCCTGTCTGGCTTATTTCACTTAGCATAATGTCCTCCAGGTTCATCCCTGTTATCGTCAAAGGCAGAGTTTCCTTCTTTCTCACAGCTGAATAATGTTCCATCCTTTTTATCCATCCTTCTTTCTGTGGGCACTTGGGTTGTTTCCACATCTTAGCTCTCGTGAACAATGCTGCAGTGAGCATGGCAGTGCTGATATCTCTTTGAAATCCTGATTTCATTTCCTTTAGGTATTTACCCAGAAATGGGATTGCTGGATCATATGGCAGTTCTGTTTTTAATTTTTTGATGAATCTCCATACTGTTTTCCATACTGGCTAAACCAATTTACATTCCCACTCACAGTGTACAGGAGTTCCCTTTTCTTAAGTATCTGTTGGCCGTTTGTATCTCTTCTTTCAAGAAATGTTTATTCAGCTCCTTTGCCTGTTTTTATTTTATTTTATTTTATTTTATTTTATTTTATTTTATTTCATTTCATTTCATTTCATTTCATTTCATTTCATTTCATTTCTATTTATTTATTTATTTATTTATTTATTTATTTATTTATTTATTTTAGAGAGAGAGATTGAGAGTGAGCAGTGGAGAGGGGCAGGGGGGAGAGAGAGTCTTGAGCAGGCTCCACACTCAGTGTGGAACCCAACACAGGGCTCTACCTCATGACCTTGAGATCATGACCTAAGCCTAAATAAATCAAGAGTCAGATGCTTAACCAACTGAGCCACCTGCGTAGCCCTACTATACAGAAACCTATTAGTTTGCTATAGTTCCACATGTTTATATTTGTTTTTGTTGCTCATATCCATGAAATCATTGCCCACACCAATGTCAAAAAGCTTGTCCCCCAGGCTTTCTATTTCTCCAGGTTTGTGATTCGGATGGAAACCAAAGTCTAGAATATGCCAAAGACCTAAGGAGGGCAGACAGCAAGAAACCCTGAAATCACCTGGTTAAGATATTGTTGCTAGTACTGTATTCTTGATATCAATGCTCAGAGTAAAGGCACCTAGTAGATTTTTAGTACAATTGTGACTGAATGGATGAATGAAAGGCATGTAGTAAATAAGTTTTGAATGAATGACTATATGAACACATACCCTATCATTGCTAGATGTTTGCCATTGCTGTGTGATTAATTTCTCAATTCTGTGTAGGGCCTTAAGTCATTCTCTCTAATTTTAAAGTCCTGGATGGGAGGATGTGATTTGTCAAGTGGCCATGCCCTTACCCTCAGAGAGGTAGTAGAAGAAATATCTGGTTTTTCCGCTTACATAGTGACTGAGGGGGCTTTGCCTCTCATTAAAACTTACACGTACGGGAATGGTATTCAGATTCTGGTTATCAAAAATATGATAATCTACTACTACAGTGTTGGATTAATTTTGTGTTAGTTATCTGGAAATAATAGTAACCTGTTTTATTACTAAAACAGTTTAACTATTAGTTGTATTTTCTCTCTAACTGATATGAACAGTTATTACAGTACCTCCTATTCCTTATGTTGTATAAAAAGGTATTTAGTTGATGGATTATTACTCAATGCTATACCCTCAAATTAAAGGCTACATTGTTGAAAACAAGAAGAAATGTGCCTTTCTAAAATTCAAATGGAACCATGTCCCTTTTAAATGGTTATTTGAAATGATTTCAAGTCCGTTTAGAAAGTAGAGAAATAACCATTATACCTGGTACTAAGTGACCAGCAGGAACTTCGTTTAATTAAGTTTAACTAACATCTTTTCTTGGCTAATTTTATAACATTTTCCATCATATTGCTGAATCTTTGAATTATGGTTGGTAAACCTGGCTTCATTTGTGTAGAAGCCATCTACATTTTCTAGTATTTCCCTGACTTTTGATGCTGCCTGCATAAAATTCCAAAAATTTTGAGACTAAGCTGTGCTTATATAACACCAGTCACATAGTTCCTAGAGCTTGAGGGATTCCAAAGGGAAGACTTGGAGACTTTGTGTGTGTGTGTGTGTGTGTGTGTGTGTGTGTGTGTGTGTGTGTATACAGACACACGTATACATACACATACATACTTTTCTTACATTAAAAAATTTTTTTAACATTTATTTATTTTTTGAGAGGCCGAGAGAGACAGAGCACGAGCAGGGGAGGGGCAGAGGGAGAGGGAGGCACAGAATCTGAAGCAGGCTCCAGGCTCTGAGCTGTCAGCACAAAGCCCGATGTGGGGCTCAAACCCACAAGCTGTGAGATTATGACCTGAGCCAAAGTCACATACCCAACCGACTAAGCCACCCAGGTGCCCCTTATTATATACTTTTTAAATATACATTTTATACTCAGGTTAGGCTTATACACATTTAGGTTTCTTGTGCATGTTGGTGAGTTTCTGTTCTAAGGTTATGGAACTCAGGAGCCACATGTATTTTACTATTTATTTATTTATTTAATTTTATTTATTTATTTATTTAAAAAAAATTTTTTTTTCAACGTTTATTTATTTTTGGGACAGAGAGAGACAGAGCATGAACGGGGGAGGGGCAGAGAGAGAGGGAGACACAGAATCGGAAACAGGCTCCAGGCTCCGAGCCATCAGCCCAGAGCCGGACGCGGGGCTCGAACTCACGGACCGTGAGATCGTGACCTGGCTGAAGTCGGACGCTCAACCGACTGCGCCACCCAGGCGCCCCTTAATTTTATTTTTTAATTTACATCCAAGTTAGCATATAGTGCAATAATGTTTTCAGGAGTAGATTCCAGTGATTCATCCCCTATCTATAACACCCAATGCTCATCCCAAGTGTCTTCCTTAATGCCCCTTACCATTTAGCCCATCCCCCCACCCACAGCCCCTCCAGCAACCCTCAGTTTGTCCTCTGTATTTAAGATTCTCTTATATTTTGTCCCCCTCCCTGTTTTTATATTATTTTTGCTTTCCTTCCTTTATGTTCATCTGTTTTGTATCTTAAATTCCACATATGAATGAAGTCATATGATATTTGTCTTTCTCTAATTTCACTTACCATAATATCCTCTAGTTCCATCCACGTAGTTACAAATGGCAAGATTTCATTCTTTTTGATTGCCAAGTAATACTCCATTGTGTGTGTATATATATATGCCACATCTTCTTTATCCTTTCATCCATCGATGGACATTTGGGGTCTGTCCATACTTTGGCTATTGTTGATAGTCCTGCTATAAACATGGGGTGCATGTGTCCCTTCGAAACAGCACACCTGTATCCCTTGGATAAATGCCTAGTAGTGTAGTTGCTGGGTCATAGGGTAGTTCTGTTTTTAACTTTTTGAGGAACCTCCATACTGTTTTCCAGAGTGGCTGCGCCAGCTTGCTTTCCCACCAGCAGTGCAAAAGAGATCCTCTTCCTCCGCATCCTTGCCGACATCTGTAGTTGCCGGAGTTGCTAATGTTAGCCACTCTGACTAGTGTGAGGTAGTATCTTACTGACAAACCATGTCTATTTTAGACTCTATCACATCAGTATTGTGCTTATCAGATGGCATCTAAATAACAGATGCAGAGAAAAAAAAAATGATCATGATTCTTTACTTCAATATGAAATTTAATTTGGGAGGAGCTGAAAATTACAAGAAGCAAGGAGCAATTTTCTTGTGTTATTGTACAAATTTTGAATATGAAGTTTAAGATACCATATTTTATTCTTATTCAGAGGAATTGTTTCATAAAGTCAGTTAAACTCCGTACAGTAAGAAGCATCGTATAAATGGAGCTACAAAATGTTAAAAATAGGAATCCATTTTGTGTACAGATGTTGGCCTCATGTTAGAGTGGCCTTCTGACAATTTCTGTCAGGATTCTAAATGTTCCATCTATATTTTAGGATGTAACATGGGACCTCATTGACATCTACGGTAAAATAAAGAAGAGCCCTATATTTCCTATCTCTGCCCCAGTCAGAATTGTCCCATTTTACCAGTTTTTTTATGTTGTGGTACATTTAACTCTTGCAAATAAAAGTTACTGCTTTTAAAGCATGTTTGGAAACACTGTCTTATGCAAGAAATTTCAATTTGCCTTTTCCACTTTTTTTTCTATAGAAGAACAAAGTAGACTTTTATTTTGAGTGATATGATTCCTAAATAGACCCATTAAGGTCTTACTGTTGTCATTTCTCTGAAGATTTCAAATTGCTTAAATGTCCATATACTTAAAAACTTTTAATTATGAAAATAAAAGAATTAGGAAAATAAGAGACAGATGTAAATTACCATTTGACTTTAAGAACAGCCTTTTAAAAATATAGTTCAGAAATTGAGCAATTGGGTATAGTCTTAGAAATGTTGATTTCATGGATGTTTTTGCAACACTCCAAAATAGCAGAAATACATTGCAGTTGTGGTTTTGGGGAAGTTGAAACATTGTCCATTGAGTTCAATGGACATATTAAGTTTGTTGGCTAACTACAAAATAGAGGCAAAACTTTTTACATATTTTCGATCTTCTGATAGGAAAGCAAGGTGCAGAAGCTTCTGTGAAGTATTACAAGAAGCAGGGAGGTGACAAGGAAGGCTGAGAAACTGGCCTGACACAAAGAAAGGCTACACGCATTCAGTTGAAAGTGTGAATGTTTAAAGTATGTTGATCACACCATCTGTCATCACATTGCTATGTTGCTACATTATAAGTTTATTTCATCTTTTATTCATATTTTCTTTCATTTAAGATCGCAGTTTAATAGTTTGAAAGTGATGAGGAAGCGCATTCCATTATCATAAGAATTTCGTATCTTTGAGAGTCAGTACACATCATTGGTTGTAAGAATCAGAACCCGGCCACACCTAATTTTGTATTAACATCTGTCGTTGTCTTGATATGTGATCTAGGGAAAGATGGGTAACCTTCCTTTGCCTCAGCTTCCTCATCTATGAAGTAGGAATGATAAAAATGGTACTTATGTCATAGAACTGCTATAAAGATGGAATGATGTGAAAAATACATAACTTTAGGTAACACATAGCTTTTGTTATATTCCCCAGTGAGATAAATGGTGAGAGGAAGTTTAAGTGGGGGAATTATTCAGCAATTAATATATTACTAACATTTACCCCATGATAGCTCATTTAATTCTTTCTGCAGTCTCAGGAAATATGAATTGTGCCATTTTACAGATGAGGAAACTGAGGTGTCCAACATGAAGATACTTTGTATTGCCCTGTCAGCAACGTCAGGCAAGGAACCTGACACTGGGCTGCTGCCTTGTGAAATGGGGGTGAAAATTCATATTCTAACTTCCTAATGTTGGAAGGCTCCAATGAGCCACATCACTGAAAAGAGCGTGGTGTCCCGGAGTCACCTTCTGGAATGTAAAGGCCTCCTGCTAGGAGTGATAGCACTGCCATGTCTTCTCGCTAGTCCTCCCGCAAGATAGTCTGTCGTCAGCCCCACGAGGTGCCAGGGAAATAATGCAAGGGTCAAAATAGTCTTCTCTGGGTGCTCCGGGCCTCTCGGGCCTCTGGCAGCTCAATGGCCTGCAGCTCCAAGGCCTGGGACTCCTCATTCTGAGCAAGGGTGCCTTGCCAGCATAAACTCTGCTGAGCAGAGGCCAGCAGTAATGACTGACACTCAGCTTAGCCCTGGGGAAAAGACTCACAGAAAGCTCCAAAGACTTTGTCCCTGAAGCAACAAGTGAGCAGTTTTGCAGGATGTGAAAGAATTTTCAGTAGACATGCCTTGGACATTTTGACCTCCTGTGGCCCCTTCCTTCTCTGTAAGTTAAGATTTCCTGTCACACAGCAGCAAGGAGATAAAGCAAACTAGCTCAGCTTTCTAAGGATCCCTGAAGGACCAGCAAAGACCATAACTGCTATGAGCAAATGCTGAAGAAATGCAGACCCCTCCAGATGGGTGCAGTCATTCAGTATTTGTCCTTCCATGGCTGGCTTAGTTCACTTGTGGTTGGTGTCCTTGGGGTCCATCCATGTTGTTGCATGTTGCCAATTTCCATCTCTTTGGGTGGAAATTGATTCCATCCATGACATATTTTGAGGGGAGTGTGTCCTGAATCACCTCAAAGGCATAAATTAAAAGTGGCTGGAGACAACTGGGCAACTATGATTTGCATTTCAGAGGTGGAATCAACTGAACTCTTCCATATGTGATTCAGTGTTGTGGGTCAGAGGAAGAGAAGGCTAATGCATCTCCCTTGGATATATTGAGTTTGAAGCACCTGCGGGATATCTAGGTTTAGATGCTCAGTAGACACCCAGAGTTATGGACATGGGGATCCAGAAGCAAGTCTGGAATGGAGCTAAGAGTTTTGTGAATAAAGCATATTAGAGATAATAGTTGAATCCAGCATGGGAGTGTCAAATTGAAAAGGAAAGGGGCCAGAGAGCAAAGTCCCAAGGGATACCACATTTATGGGTAGTTGGAGGAGTTTGTGTGGCCAGCAAAGTATTAAAATCCTGAAATAGAAGCAAGGGAAAGAGAATTTCAAGGCGTATGTAGTCCCTGGCAATGGCTGATACTTGGGAGACATTAAATAAAACATGAGCTGTGAAAAGAGGTAGTCAGGTTAAACAACACCATTTTTAACCTATGGTAAAGCACTTTTTGTAATGTGGTAATAAGATACCAGAATATGCTATATTGGGTGAAGGCAGAGACTGTGTAGAGAACTCTTTTATGAAATTGACCAGTGAAGTAAATTTCTTCATTTGACAGAGACGGGACTAACTTTTAAGGGTACCCCAGAGCTAAAGGCGAATGAGGGACAGAAGACAGAAGCTTAGGACCGAATATAAAAAATCTTAAAACATTGTCTCATGCTTACTAGTACCTAGTCTTATTTTTGGTGTACTCAGAAAATGAGCCAAAACGTGTAAATTCCTTCAGTTTGTCTGACTCAGCTTTTTTCCCTGTATAACTGAATGTTGTTAAGATCTGTTTATACCTAGGTGTTTTTGTTTTTGTTTTTGTTTTTTACTCAGCACTCTTGTAATTCCGAGAGCAGTTATTTCAAGCTTGTGCTCACCAAGCACCTCACACTACCTGTGCTAACTTTGCACCTGGTCATTGCTTAAGGAAGCATTTCTGTAAAGTTTTAAGTGGAATTAAAAGTGATGTTACACTACTTAGGTTCTCTTTTTTCCTTTCCACATTTTTGGCTCTGCGTTCTGCTTTTAGTGATACCACGCTACTGAGCATGAGATTGAGAAACATGTTTATATAAGGCAGTGCCCTCCCACAAACACAACACTTTACTTCCCTTTAAGAGTAACCAGCACTACTCTGATTTTTATACAGTCACAGCCTTGGTTTTTAAAATTGTTTTATTACGCAGGTGTACATCCCTAAATATTATAGGTTGGTTTTAGTTCCTTTTCTAAAGGCGTGTTTTTAAAGTATCTATTTTTAGGTTCGTTTCTTTCCCTTTTCTAATTTATCAGTTGACAAAACCAGATCATTCGTCATGTAGAGTTTTCTCACACTCCAGATTTTGTTGATCATTTTCACGGGGTGCAGTGTAACATGTTTTTCCCATCCTCTATATTTCCTGTAAACTGGTAGATGGATCTAGAGACTTCGTTTCAGGACCCTCTCCCCCTTTATTTTATTTTATATTTTGGGACAAAAGTAGGTAGTGGGGTGTTCCTCCCCAAGGGACACACAATTGTGTGTTGGGGAGGGTTGCAGCAATTCATGCAAAATGCCCAGATCTGCGACATCATTGTGTCAGATTTCTAGAGTTTCTTCATTCATTTGCTGGATACCGATACATTCTTGTCAGAACTACAAGGAACATGATTCCTGAAAGGAGTCCCAACAGTTACTTCATTCTCTCCCTTAGGTTTCCTTTGTTTTTGCAGTTGGACTGTTTCTGTGCTATCAGCATAAAGCACTCCTTTATACAGTGCTCATTCTCTATATCCTTGTCAGCTAGAGATTTTAAAATTAACATCATAGCCTTAGGCTTTTGCTATTCTGTCAATGTAACAAACCCTTTCTTCATCTGTGACAATGAAAAAGATTAATATAGGGAACCTAATCTATGTTGACAGAGGAATAATTCTTCAAAGGAATGTTACATTAAGAAACTATTGAGGCACCCGGGTGGATCAGTCGGTCTGCGTCTGACTTTGGCTCATTTCATGGTCTCGCAGTTCATGGGTTTGAGCCCCACATCGGGCTCTGTGCTGACAGTTCAGAACCTGGAGCCTGCTTCAGATTCTGTGTCTCCCTCTTTTTCTGCTCCTCCCCCACTCATGCTCTGTCTCTCTCTCTCTCTCTCTCTCTCTCTCTCTCTTAAAACTAAGTAAACATTTAAAAAAAAAAGGTTGATAGAGCATTGTTATTGATTACTTAAAACTGCTTTATATATATATACATATACATATATATGTATATGTATATATATATTGGGTCTCCCCTAAGTGTAACTTTACAACTTTTTTTTCTTCGTTTTCTTTTGTGGCTAATAGAACATTCCAATGTACCGGTGGAAAAAAATATCACTTTAGAAAGACCTTCTAATATAGAACTCACATGCCAAATCACAATATCTAGGGGTGTGAATTCAGTAAATGTGACTTGGAAAAAAGGTGATGAACTACTTGAGAATTATCTCACCAATGCAACAGGATGCATCCTGTATGCCCAGTACATGTAAGTATATAAAATTTTAACCTGCATGGCTAGATGAAATTTGTTAACTTCTTAACATTTTTGCTGACTGGGCATTCTTTCCTTTGCTGTCTCTTGAAAGTTATGCTAATGTTCTATTTTGCATATTTACGGGACTGTTTCTATTTTAGAATTTTGACTGAATGCTAAGTCTTTTTCAGTTTGATCAAGAAGTGTTTTGAGAACTAAGTCTATATTAATAAATTCTCTTTAGGTTTACCATCATTAGTAGCAAACAAATGGGAAGCTATTCTTGTTTCTTTGGAGGAGAAAAGGAACAAAGAGGTACATTTAACTTCAAAGGTCAGTACTAATAATTTATAGAGTGATAATTTCAGCATTACATTTTTAAAATTCTAAATATCCAAATATTTAACTTATCATTAAAGCACTAAACATAATGAGCTGAGAGAAAATCATATGCTTTTCACTGAATCCTAAGTTGTGACCTTAAAAATGGAGCTTCCCAGTCTTCCCTGTGGTAGACTTTGTGTTTCCCAATCGACTTGCCATCCAGCCTCCCTCCCCTAGATTAAAGCACAAATTTTAGTTTGAAAGATTGGGGTGCCAGGTTATTTGCAAGTCATAACAGTCTCTTGAGTTCATTTATTTTTTCATTTGCTTAGCCCACTAAACTCAGAGCTTTTATACTATCCCTCTAGGTATCTGTTATTGCACCCCTGGACTGTGAGAATGCGATCTGGTGTTACGTATCTATCAGTGGCTCCAGGACTTAGGGGTTTCAGGGATCCATAACATTTAAAAATAATATGGAGATGCACAAAGGGTTGCCTGTTTTTGGTCTCCTCAAATAAGGACACACTCCAGAATACAATCCATAGTACTCTCCTGTGGTACAAACAAAGGAAAATCAGAGTATTGTACTTTTACTGTCATTAAACCAAAACCTTAAAGGTCTCAATCTCATAATAAAGACTGATCTTTGAGTTGGATAATTATCTTCATGAAAAACCCCTATTTTGTGATGGATTCGTGAACCACAATGTCCATGCTGGTATTTGGGAAATGTGGTCTGTTGCCATATTCACTATTTTGGGCTTTGCTTTACATTAATTTCCCAGGGTACATGAGAAATTGTTCTCTACTTTTCCTGAAAATTTTGAAGTCTGGCTAGCTGCTCTGACAAAATATGGATACCATCTCCAAAGCCCCATCAATAGCAGAATGGCCTTCTTCAGTTATTGTCCTGATTTAAGATGGTTTGCTCCTACAGCCCTCCCTATATTCCCTCTATACTCACAGATTCGTTTCCTTCATGTGATTTTGTAAATGTTCCTACTTGGTAAATGTAACAAATCCTTGTGTTCGTGCAATTTGGTCTCTGCAAAGGCAGAAACTATTACCATCCTTTGATTATTTGATCATGGACATTCTCTCTTAACCTCTTTTCCTCTGTTTGCTTACTTTAATTTAGTAAAGGATAGATACACTGTACATTTCCTTCTCTTATTCCCTTCCTTCCCTTGTCTTTGTCTTTCCTTCCTCTTCCCCCTCACCCAGTCCCCTCTTCCCTTCCTTCCTTCCTTCCTAATGAGCTAAAAGAATATTAAACACATACGCATACACACAATCCTAGTAAACATTTTATTGAGTCTCCCTTCAAGGTGTAAAGAAATCCTATAGTTTTGAGGAAATACTCATCAAATCTTCAGGCTTAAAATGATTCCAGGAGATTCAGTTTTAAAAATTGCTTTTCCCCCCTCCTAAATAGTACTGTTTTCTAAAAATATATACTAGTGGGGCGCCTGGGTGGCTCAGTTGGTTAAGCGTTGGACTTCAGCTCAGGTAGTGATCTCATGGTTTGTGAGTTTGAGCCCCGCATCAGGCTTTGTGCTCAGAGCCTGGAACCTGCTTCAGATTCTGTGTCTCCCTCTCTCTCTGTCTCTCCCCCACTCTCACTCTGTCTCTTTCTTTCTCTCTCAAAAATAAATAAACATTAAAAAAATAAAATAAAATAAATAAAAATATGTACTAGTAATGCCTGTTCAGAATTTAAATATTGAATATATTATACTTTTTCCTATCAGTTCTCTTATAATAAATTACTTAAATTATTATTTAGTAGTGATTTCTCCTGCCTCTAATGTGAAGATGAACAGAAGCATTTTACTTTTCAATGTGCCAATACACTTAATGCTGGGTATTCTTGGAGAAGGCCTCTGGATTCCATATCTGTTTTGTGATATCTAGGCTAATTCTGGCTGGTCTCCGGAGCACCAACACAAGGCCTAGGTTTGAAATCAAATGCTTGAGGAATGCATAAAGCCACTGAATATTTACTGTTTTTTTTCTTTTTATAGTATTCTTAAAGTAGTTTAGTTCAGTTTATTAGTCTTTAATGCCCACTTATCATTAATGTAACTTTTAAGTATCTACTGTATCCTGAAGTTATTTAGAAAATTAATAAGTTCGGGCTTTCCAGATCTTCTTTGGTAAAATAATAATTTCCTTTAATTCATCTAGATTGAATATTGCTTGGAGGAGAAATTGCATTTGATTACAATTTCAAGGCATCTGCAGAATAATTCATTCATATTAGTTATTATGTAGTTAGATCTGTAAGATACATATTTTTATAAATATCCTACTATATTATGTCTCCACATGGCTTGTTTGTGGTTCTTCCTAAGAAGAAGGGTTATTTTTCCTTAGCAATGCTACAGCTGAGTGTGGTTGAAAAGACTTTATCCTCTATTTTAAATCCAGCCAAAAACGCATTCTGCTATTGACTATATGAGTCAACTATAGGGTATGTGCCTGAGTCCTCAGAACAGTTCATCCGCAAAATCCCTGCTTTGGCCTTTATGGGAGCGGGTTGGTTTATTACCACAAGACTGTAAAAAGGCTTCAACATCACTGATTAGTATAAAGCAAACTTTGTGTGTTTGGCTGTTGATGCCGGTACAGGCGAGAGAGCAAAGTCATCCTGGAAGCTTGCAAGTGCTAATATGTCAGTGATTACTTTTCCCTCAAGAAAGATGAATGAATGCTGGGCTATGGTGTTCCTCGGCAGTGGGTCAAGTATTCCGACATAGTTGCTGAAAACTTCTACGATATTCATTAATGTTAAAATCTCGTAGTAGAAAGATGCAGAAATTTGGTTGGTGAAGGACAAGTAATAGCACATAGAACTTTTTAGAAGTCATGGTGAGATTTTAATGGTACCAAATACTGCAAAACCTGTCTTGGAGTGGCCATCTGCCTTTGCTAGGAAGTTTCCAAGGAGTCAAAGTATGGAAGAGTAGCATAATAGAGTCAGTTGGAACTTCAGCTTCAAACCCTGGTGTTGAAGTCTAGTTAGCTATCTTCAACTATGGGAAAGGATCTTTTTCCTAATTTGATAATATCTTAATGTCTTTGAGCCCAAAATGACACAAGCTGATTTTTTTCTAGTCCATGAATATGCAAATATAAATCTCTCACCTTACAACTCCATTGGGCTTTTACTGTCACCAGGTACATCCCAGACTGCATCTTATTAGACATGAGTTTGAATTAGCAATTTTGCCATCTTCAAACTTGGGATTCTTCCATTCCCAAGACTCTCACCTGTCCTGCTTTATCCAAAGTTTCAGAAGGTCAACAGAACACATTCGACTACTGTATCACTGTCCTTTGCATAAATATTTCCAAACATAAGTAGCAGCCCACAACCAACTGTGACCTCTGGAGAAGTTCAAACAAATTCATGTTTCCTGACCATAGTGCATTTTATTATTTAGATCCATACTGCTGTTATCAGCCATATAAAGCATAGCAGAGCAGTGGTTCATGTCCTCTTGGTCATGAGTCTAGGGGATAGTCAAGAAAACAGAGGAGATGAAAAGAAAATAGAATTTTGCTTTTGTTTCCCTGTAGCATCACTAAGTCACTGCACAGTTAGTTGTCTGCTGTCTGTACCCTGATCTTAGCATTTCATTGGAATGATTTAGCAGCAGAGCTGTATGTTCCTCACCCAAACCTCATAAAATATCCCAGATTTTCTTGAAAATCCCCTTTGAGCTACCAGTCATGCTTTCCAACCCTGTGCCTCTTAGAGGCCTACTGAAAAACAGTGTTTTTCTGCCATGTTTCTTCCCCCAAATGTTGCCTTTCTTCCACTTTTGATTCTTAGCTTACAGGTAGATTTCAATATTTTGATATTATTTCAACACGGATTTTCCCAATAAAGCATGTCCTAATGAATTTCCAGAAAGAATCATGCTGAGGTTGAGAACCAGGAAAGGTATCTGGGATAGGAGATCAACAAACAAGGAAAGCAGAAACTGTGCCCTTGACTAGTGGCCAACACAACTGGTTTCAAAGTCTGCCTTCAAAGCAGTGTTTGTTTTGAGGCGAGCCTAGCCTAGCTCTAGAAGTAACTATAACAGAGCTGCACTACTGAAAAACAGTGCCAGATATATACATGTTGTACCTTTTCATGTGGAACTCAAGAAGTGTGGCTCTGCTTCATCTGAGATTTGGAAGGAGCCTCGTGGCTTCCGAAAAGAATCCTTATTTTAGCCAAGCTCAAATCTCTGCTTCATTTATAAGTCTTTAGTTGAGGCCTCACCTGAAGTAGGGTTGATCTTTCCAAGAGCTTCTGTGTTCTCATACTTCATTTAAGAATAAAGCCACACCAGGTGTTGGACATACTGGGATGAAGTATGATTAGGAAGTGATCTTGAATTGATAGATCGTGTTTCGTCAGAAGGCCCACAAATAACTTCATTCTCACTTGGTCCAGTCATTCCTTCTCACAGCAAAATCTCAAATAAGAAAATATACACAAAAAAGGGATGGTCAAGCAAAGTAACAGTTTGTTATTGGCCAGTCTTGGCCACAAACCTTGCTGAAATTCTTGGAAGCCTATGCCACATGGAAGGCTTCTCTTTTCTCAATTAGATTGTACTGACCTTCAACTAAAGCAGAGCCATATATTCCTTCTCAGCCCAAGGTCCATTTGGTCTTTACTACCAAGACAAGAGTATATAGCCTCCTGAGCCGGAAAAAAACATGCTGAGCATGAGGCTATGGTATTTATACCTCCAAATTTCTATCCCTGAAGAACAGGGCCTGATCAGTGCCCTGGACCATGACCAATACAGGATAATCCTCCTCTTTAGGACTGGGAAGCTGGAGGGCTGGATGGGAGAAGGGAACTTCTATTGAGGTCACCAGGGGCTTCAGTCCAGGCTTCTATAGCCACCAACTCCAGTGTCTAGTGAGGAAGCTGGATCTACCATAAGAAAAACAAAACAGAACAAAATGTCCTATGGTTCAGCATAATGTAGTCCTGTAACATCTTGACACTGAAAAGTATGGTCTTCTCAAGAATTAAAATATAAGTATGTTAATATCAGGACAGATGGTCAATCTATTCTCTTAGATCCTAGAGTTGCTTCAGTTTTTTTATATTGGTTATTTTCCTGCATTTGAGTGGGCTCTCCAGGTCTACGAATGAGCCTGGGGGGGGTAGCCACAGACTTAGGACACTGAACAAAAGTGGTTTGACTTAATAGGACAGAACACTTATGCAAGGGACACACTCTACTTTTGTTTTTAAAAAGGCACATGGACAGCAATTATTCTGTGATTTAAAAATTTAGGTCATAGATTATGTTAAAGTATTTGTTGCTTTATTCTGCTTTTTCTTGTGAAAACTAGTGTGTGGTAGATGGGCCCTTTTCTTTTTGTTCTTAGATTATATGTAGTATGTAAAATTATTCCATATATTCTTCCTGCTCCGTATACTACATAGGTTTGGAAACAAATTTTCTTTCTTTCTTTTTCTTTTTTTTTCTTTTTTTAATGTTTATTTATTTTTGAGAGAGAGAGAGAGAGAGAGACAGAGTGTGGGGGGAGGGGGAGTGGAGAGAGAGGGAGACACAGAATCCGAAGCAGGCTTCAGGCTCTGAGCTGTCAGCACAGAGCCCGATGTGGGACTCGAACCCATGAACCGTGAGATCATGACCTGAGCTGAAGTCAGACGCTTAACTGACTGAGCCACCCAGGCACCCTGACAAGATTTTCTTTTTAACTTTTTAACCTTTGAACTAATTTCATTCAAAGGAACAGTAATGAGGCACTCTGATTTAATTGTTTTAATTTATACTGAAATTGTAATCTTTATACAAACAAAATCTTATTTAATTGCTTTCACCAAATACTTGAATGTGTGTGTCAAGCAGTAGAATTTGTTTTACAGCTTCACTCAGTTGTTTAATGTATGTTATTAAAGGATGGATTGGTGCCATCACCCACATCTCAAAGCTACTGTTTCTACATTCTTTTGGGTCTTGTTTCCTGTGAATTCATCCCTTGAATTTTTCATTATTTTACTTTGCTAATCTCCTTTCTCACATGGGCTGGGTGGTCCATCAAGGACTCAGCTTGGAGGCTTTCCCCCATTTTGGAGTGTTTTTACAGGTCCCTACAGTTCTGAGATATATTCAGATGAATTTCCAGTTTTCTTTTTTTATTCTAAGTCTTATTCCTTCTCTGTCCAAAATGACTACATGACCTAGAAGTCATCCTCGTACATAATGATAATCTATCCTAGTAAGCTGGCTAATGACCACTATGTAGTAAGGCCATGGGCATTACAACTTGTATGAAGGATCGGTTAAGAAAAGCAGAACTAGTCCATGATCAAAAGTTTGTGGTGTTTACTCTGTACCAAGGACTTTATGTGTTATGATCCCATACTTAATCCTTTACAACAACACTGCAGGATAGGTATGTCCTACCTATGTCCTCAACAGGAGTAACACTGAAACTGTAATTTTAATGTATGTATTTCCTGCACCCAAATCAATTCTTTGTCACATCATGGTCACATTGGGCTGACTTCCTTCAAACACTTAATGACTTGACCTTTGAAATGCACACATACTAACCACATATTAACTAAATATCCCTCAGCCTAATGGTGACCAATAAGGAGTGTGGGACACTAGTGGTCTCAGTCAAAGGAATGCACAGAGTATCTTCTCTGGCTAGGATGTCTTCAATCAAGATAGTCATATATACTCACCTCTCTCCTCTCTCAGGAGCACCCTAGTGGAACCTTACTAGGTTTTCATATACTATTAGTGGGTGATTATAAATTCAGATAGGCAGTTCACATCTTTGTTTAATGTAAAATTGTAGACCATTCAGTTTCATAAAAACATGTTTCCTTAGTTATGAGGAGCATGAGACCCATTGACTTATAGATTGCTCAGTCATCTTTCTTATGATTACTTAAAGCATTTATACTGTCATGGGTGACATATGTTCCTCTTATTTGCATCTCTTTTTTATTAGCAGTGCCTCATTCAACACTCTGCTGGTCAGCAGTCTTGATGAAGGAGAGGGTGATACGCACAATTGTATTTAGGCACAATTTAAACAATGAGGAATAAAGTAGACTCCCCACACCCATCATTGTAACATTAATCACCTAAGGACAGATTCTATAAAGAAAACCTATTCTCCAACCTATTTTTACCATTTCCCTGGCGATTATACAAGTTAGAATTTCTTTCCTAGTCATTACTAATTATTTTCCCCTTCCTCATCTTTACAATTCATACATCCAGCAAGTGCCCAGTTATCTTTTATACTTCCTGTTGCCAAACAAAAAAGGGAAGAACAACACAAAACCAAAAATCTGCTCAAATGAGTAAAAGAAAAAATAAATAAATAAAATTAATCTTTGTTGATCAGTCTACATCTCTAGTGTAAGTATATTCCATAATATATCCTTTGAGGTCAATAAGAAGAAACTGATTCCACCATGGAGCTGGTGGCTGTCTTTTTATTGCTTTGCTTATGTTCTTTTGTTTTAATTTTCTTTACCAAGTCATTCACGTCCTTAAAACTTAACATTTCTAAATTCAGTGTTCACTTTGATTCTGTTACCGGTGAGTAGTAAATTTCTTAGGAAATTTGTCCTACAAAACAGACAAAAACAGAAAAAGAGTCATAAATAGGGACATCAAACTGGTGGTTGCCAGAGGGGTGGGGCGTGGTGGGGAAAATGGGCAAAATGGGTAAAGGGAAGTAGGAGGTACAGGATTCCAGTTTCGGCGTGGAATGAAAGGTCCAGCATAGGGAATATAGTCTATGATACTGTAATAGTGTCGCATGGTGTTAGATGGTAACTACACATGTGGTAAGCATAACATATAGACTTATCTGATTGCTGTGTGATGTACACCTGAAGCTAATGTAATATTGTGTGTCATCTGTGCTCCAATTAAAAAATAAATGGTTTCACGTTGTATGAAGCTAAAATTACATAAAGCAAATTATATTAATGAGAAAATGAAAGAAAGGAGAATTTGTCCTCAACTTGAATGAGTTTTCTTATTCAAACTCTTTCAGTAACATGTTTTTCTAAATATTTCTTAGTCCCTGAGATTCATGGAAAAAACAAACCATTGATCACTTATGTGGGGGATTCAACTGTCTTGATGTGTAAATGTCAACATTGCTCTCCTTTACATTGGACCTGGTACCATAGTAATGGGAGTGTGCAGGTAAGATCGTATTTCTTTGATCTGAAGAAAACAAAATGGAAACTTTTATTTCATAAATAATAAGATTACCAGCAGAATCAGAATTTCCAGGACCATTTGTACTTCTATTATCTTACTATTCAATATGTATTCATGAAGAAGAACAGTGATAAATGCCGTTGTCATTGAATGTTTTTAGCATATTACGTTTTACATCTGAAGATACTCTTAATGTTTCATTAACTGGTACTTTGTTTCTTAGATTTAGCGACTTAATTTAAATTTTTTGAAAGGAAGTTATAATTCGCTTTTAGTTGATGAGTTTAGAAATGACCCTAACAAAAAGATTCTCTTCTCTTATCATCCCATGAAAGTATGCAGAAAAAGTAGACAGTTTTCTTTTTCAGCTTCTGTCTCTGGAAACATTTGTGATAGAATACAACACAGTGGCACCATTTGAGAAAAGAATAAAAATTTGGAAACTTAAACTTAGGTCTTGGGAGTGTCATTGGCCTTTCTTGGCCTTCTGGAATCCTAAGGGAAGCCAAAGACTTTACATTCCTGTTAAAGAATTAATGGCTGTTCAAAGAGCTGATAATAAGGAAAACATGAGCATTCAAAAAATCATTTCTCACTCTTTTTCTTCCTCCCAAATAGCCTCTAAGAGCAAGGAAATTTAGCACATTGTCCTCCAGGGGAACACCGTCTATTACTCTGCTACTAGTGAACAGTGAAATTAAAACAAGCTGTAATTCTAGGAGGGACAGCATGTGACAGTGTAGACCTTACAATGAAATACTAAATTCCTTCTTAGACAAAATTAATACTGCCATAGACTGTTGAAGAGAACCAGAGGAAGGACTTAAAAGGGAGAGTGTCTGATTCTGTGGTGGGTTTGATTTTTCAGAGAAAGCTCCAAGTCATTTAGGAGTAAATTTAAACCAGTCACATTTCTGCTTATCTTCTCAGTGGTGATTAGGAAAGGCAATCATTTTTTGTGTGTAAATATTTTTTTAAGTATGTAAATTTATAAAGATAAGTATCAATTGTAGTACTTGAAATATATAGCCTGATTTATTTATGTATATGGGATACTAGGCAAAAACTAACCTAAATCTGATGATATTAAACTCTCAGGATGTAGTCTGTGTCTCTCTTCATTTGCTATCGTAATTTTCTCTCAATTTGTCCTCAGCTAGGGTCATATTAGGATGTGAGGAAAGTGTAAGGAAGAGGGTGCAGGTCAAAACTTTAAGTCAAGTGTTCTTTTTCAAAGTGTAGACAAACCATCTGCATCAGGGTCATCCGGGGTGCCTGTTAAACATGGATTACTGTGATTCATCAGTCCTGAGTTAGAGAGGGTTTTGTTTGAACGTCACAGGCAGCTCTGTGCACAGGGAGCCAGGTTGCTAAAATTTTGGTGGGGTGGGGGGTGCGAATAATAAACTCACAGACGATTCTTTATCAGATAACCTCTAAGAATATTTGTATGCAGATTAGCACTCATCAAGCAGGGCAGTTGAGTGATAGTGCAGTGAAGGCATCAAAGGGCCTGAGAATAAATTTTAATTTAAACGGATTAAATAAATCAGCTCCACAGCAGTTTCGTATGGCTCTTTAGAGGCTGGGGAAAATCCAGTGAATCCCAGAAGCCACCTTGCCTGATAAAGAAAGAAATTCAGATATGAGAAGACAGAAGGTGTGCAGACAAGCACATTTACCAGACTCACAGAGGATTTCTACCCTTCCCTCTGTGTCAGCTTCAAAGGCCTGAAGATTTCACCCTCAGTTCCAGTCTGAGGACCTCCCGGTGCCAGGGGCCAGTAATCTTCCTTTATACAAATGATCAGATTTAATAGCTTCATTAATTCATTAAGTTCAATAGTTGATTTGATGTATGCCTGCTCTTGGGAGGGAGGAAGTACTTTAAACAGCTAGTTAGGGCTTAGAACATGTAACCCAGATGGCTGGAATTTTTGTGTAATTTTAATTCTGATATTTACCCACGAGCACCTATACACTAGCTTCAAAGACTGAGTGCTTAGCACTTAAAATATCCCTTTCCTTTGCTACCTTTGGGAGAGCAAACTCTTGGACTCTGTTACTATGCCTTATACCTTTTGCTCAAACTAGATAATTGAGGATGTGTATCTTTTATGCAATATGATAGGAATGGCTTTTAATGTCTTCTCATGTTAGGTTCCTATTGATGTTCAAATGAGCGAGAAGTATGCGATCAATAGAACAAATGCTAATGAAACAAGGCTGAAGATAATGCAACTTACAGAGGACAATCAGGGATCTTACTGGTGCCATGCAGTATTCCAATTAGGCGAGAGTGAAGAGCGCATTCAACTTGTGGTGCTGAGTTACTTGGTGCCACTCAAACCATTTCTTGGAATAGTTGTTGAGGTTGCTATTTTAGTGGCTGTTATTCTGCTTTGTGAAACATACACCCAAAAGAAAAAGAAGCACATAGGTAAGATTTCTTTTTTTTAGGTAATGTTCTCGCGTTATGACTTAATACATTATAGTGGCTTTAGAGTTTGGGGGAAATGTCTAACTTTTGTTATTTGGAGTGGTATTTATGCTAATATTAATGGTGAAAGTACTATGAATTTATACTGATAGACTTTCTGTTTCAACTTCCTAAAATATTTTAGTATGAAAATATACTTTTTTCCCCCTTTTTCTTTGGTGTTACTGGTACCTAAACACCAATTAGGTGATATATGGTTTGGTACTAGAATATTAGAAAGTCCCATTGTAGCTTAACATAGAAGATCTCAAAGACTGTCTTTCAGTTAGATAACACATTTCAAAAATATTTTATCAAACATTCTGGAGTTCTTATAAAAGAGACATTTTCTGGTCAGTTTTCTATTTTTGCAGCATGTATCTTACAGATTACAGGTTGAGAAGCCAATGGTCCCCTAAGAAAATGTATCTTACATTCTATATACTTTTCTGATTTTGTACTAAATTTTTATTAACTTAAATAATTACAAATTAGTCAGCCCTATTTTGAAAATCCCAGACACTAGACTATGCCTGATCAGAGATTGGAGGAGGAGCGCCTGGATGGCTCAGTCAGTTGAGCATCTGACTTCGGCTCATGTCATGATCTCATGGCTCGTGAGTTCGAGCCCCACATCCAGCTCTGTGTTGACAGCTCAGAGCCTGGAGTCTGCTTCAGATTCTGTGTCCCTCTCTCTCTCTGCCCCTCCCTCACTCATGCTCTGTCTCTCTCTGTCTCTCTCTCAAGAATAAATAAAACATTAAAAAAAATAAATTAAAAATTTTTTTAAATTGCAGTTGAGGTCTAGAGAGCAGTGAAAGGGGAGAACATGATCGATGTGCAAGTGTCTTGTGTGGTATATCTCTTTCATTCCAAAGAGAGAAAACTGCACAAATGTATTTTTAACTTGGGGAAAGTTGAATTCAACATACGTGATCCGTAAGAATAACAAACCAATCTTAATAAATTCTTCTTTTGCTACACAGATGATGGGAAAGAATTTGAACAAGTTGAACAGCTGTAAGTATTATTTTTTTACAGATTAATTTTCACTTGAGTAAAATACAGACAAGTATGAAATTGAATATAAAAGTTTGCAGGTGAAAACAAAACCCACAAGTGTAACATTATGCAGGTGTTATTTTCTGTACACATCTGTGTTGTGGGGAGGCTTGCCTGCAAGGGAGCCTCCCCTCCTCCCTCCACCACTCACTTTTACCTCTCTGTGCTTCGGTTTTCTCCTCAACAAAATGGCTTTAATGATAGCATTTGTCATACAAGGCTTTTGGACCAAATGCTTAGCCTGGGCTTTGATGCACAGGGGTGTTCAATAACCATAAGGAAAGTAGTATTTCTCAAACTTGGCTATATCTTTGGTTACTTAGGATGCTCCTTAAAAATACAGTTGCTCAGGGGGCGCCTGGGTGGCTCAGTCAGTTAAGCGTCCGACTTCAGCTTGGGTCATGATCTCACAGTTTGTGAGTTGGAGCCCCGCATCGGGCTGTGTGCTGACAGCTCAGAGCCTGGATCCTGCTTCCGATTCTGTGTCTCCCTCTCTCTCTGCCTCCCCCACTCACACCTGTCTCTCTCTCTGTCTCAAAAATAAACAAACATTAAAAAATTTTTTTAAAAATACCGTTGCTCAGACTTGAGCAGTTTGCTCCTGGATCAAAACCTCTGGGATTGGTGCCTGGGCATCTCCATTTGTCTAAAATGTCGATCACTGATTCTGATTCTCTGTCATGTTGAAAATCACTGGCCTAGAATTTTATTAGTCACTACTTTTTGAGAGAACACCTATTGTGCCACAGGTTCTCTTACAGCCCCTTTGTTGAGAGTCAAGCCTGAAGAGGGCAGAGAAGATTATCAGGAAAGTAGCTTAGTGTGGCGAAGATGGGAGTTACTAGGTCCTCTAAACTGGAGGAGTGAACATGGAGTCCAGTGATAGATAGAGGTGCCCAAGTCTGGGATTCAAGATCTGAGTAACATAGCCAAGGGCTGGACCAGGGAAACGAGACCAGGTTAAAGCAGCTGATAGAAACCTAGGAAATGGAAGGCCTGAGCAAATGTGACCAATACAGAATGGCACTGAAGTTTATCTTTGTCAGCCGACACAAGTTCTGAGGTGTGGTCTATAGCCATGGTTAGAGAGTGGGAGCGAGGTAGACCGCTGTCATTTAGATATTCGCAGACGTTATTCAGATAGTTCTTTTTACTCTGTTCACATATGGTCAGTAAAATAAATATGAACTTCTAAAGGATATGAAATAATTATATCAGGAGCTCTGTGCTCTATAACCACAGATAGGAAGAAAACAAAACAAAATAGTGTTGTCTTAGCATAAACACTTACAGTTGGAAGGAAGTTGCACCTCTTTCTGGAGAACTTGGATACCTTGTTTATACGGCTTTGAATGTTTTATCTTTTTGGTTCCCGCGTATTGATTCCCATTGTTATACTTGCAGTCATATAAAAACAAGACCATCATTCAGATACTTGAAACAGTTATAGACTTGCCTGAATTAAGTTCTTCCAGCTCAGCTGCCCCAGTGTCTCTAGCCATTCCCTTGTACTCACATTTGGAGGCTTTGTGGTTTGTGTAACACACACTCTGAAAGGATGACATCAGAAAAGCATGGAATAGACATCAATTCTCAATTTACTTTTCATTTATCTAGCTTACCCTGTTTAAAAAATATTATTACAGTATTTTTGTCTAGAATACCCTAAGAATAATGTCAAACTGACTCAATCTATAGTATAATGATTAACTTTCTTTTCTTTTATGGATAATTGGGATAGTGTACATAATTTTCTCTACCCTGTCCTGCTCATCTCCAGTTTATTTCAGTATCTTTAATTTTAATACAAGGGTCAAGGGCACTTGAATTCATTTGCAGTAACTTTTACCAATGTTCTTTTAGAATTTTTAGTTTAGAATTATCATTACATTTTATATATAATGTTTATATGTTTAGATGCCAGGGAGAGTCATAGAGTTCCTTGATGAAAATAAATCTTAAAAACAGTACTAAGTGCGTAACATCAAAACAAGCTAATCACTTCATGTATTTCAATGAGGAGCTCATTCATTTATCTGATCCACTCATATGTTTAATGCATACACTCTCATCTACTCACCCCTCCCCCAAATTTTGCTTAGGTGGTTGAATTTACTGTCTGGTGGTAACAGCTTAATGAGCTCAGGCCTGCCCAAAAGACCTAGAAGGGTATTCTTATGCACTCTTGTTACCTTGTTTAGTCATTCTTGCCTTTAAGAATCTAAGCCTATATTTGTGGTCTTGCCCTGATGCGCATCGGGTAGACAGAGAACCGTGTGTGACGTCTAATTGTAATAAACATGTTAGATTACAGCACCTGTCTCTTATGTGTTGGCTGAATTTCTGACTGGCTGTTATCTTGCAGGCCTCAAAACAGCACACAAGTTATAGTCATATACCCAAGTCCTCACTCATGTTGGGCGAGAAGCAGTTCTCCCTCTACATAAAATAAACGGGACTTGGTTACGGTCATCTATGGCAATAGTTCTTCTCTAAGCAATGGTATAAAAACAAAATCAACATTATGAGTAAAACGTTTTTAGGAAAAATGAATTGTCTGTATTGACCTTTTACATTTTAACCTGATGGCCACGGTATAGATGATGTACTGACTTGATTTTATGTAATGTAAATATCTACTGGTTTTCTTTTTTGTTTTCTATACAGGAAATCAGACGATACCAATGGTGTAGAAAATAATGCCCCCAGGCACAGAAAAAATGTAAGTTACTTCCAAAGGATATTCCAAATAAAAGGAAAAACTCATATACACAGACTCTTATTCCAGCTACACTTTTTAGTTTCATACAAGACCTAACCATTTACTATGTGCTTGAATATGCTTGTTTACAATATTATAGAAGAAAATTTATAGTTCTGCAAGAATAAATGACATCTTTTTTCTACCATAGAACATGCAGCAACAAACCTAAAAGTAAATCTGTTGCACTGTGTGTATATATATATATCACCACGGGCTAGCTAGTTCCTTTTACTACTTTTCATATAGTCTTATTTTTTTTTTTTCTATCATAGTTTTCTGGATCTTCCTCTTTTATTCTCATATACTGCCATATATTTGGTGCTATGAACAAATCCATATTAGCTTATTTTCTTTACTGATTAGAATCCAAATTTTCATAGTTCATCAACATTTTTTCCACAGTATTTAGGATGGACACTGTTGGTTTTGGCAGTGGTTTGGATCACTCCTTGCTAGCACTTTTTGCTTTGCTAGAGTGATAAGTAGTTCTAGAATGATTAGGACATGCTAATTATGTTTCATTATGCTTTCTTTAACTCAGGAATCCGTGAGCCAATGAGAGCGAAATATCGTGTCAAGAGTCATGGGAACATGTGCAGTTTGTATTTCAGCTTTATTTATGCTTCCTACTAAGAACATCTGAATTTTTATTTTTGAAAGGATGAAAAGTTTATGCAATATATTGCTCAGCAGTAGCTTTGTAATAATATATGTATGTGGGATCTAAAGATATATTTTCAGTCTGCAGTTATTTTTACATTAAAGCAAGGTAAATTATATTAAATATGTTTTATGAGCTATAACCTAGGATAATTAATTTCATCCTGGTCATCAAGGGATGCACAGAACAGATACCAGCAAAACCAGTTAATACTACACAGAACTAATGTCATTCAAGACCTGTTTATAACCAAAGAATTCATTAAAGAGAAAATCTTTGCCATTTGCCTTAAAAAGTTGTTTTTTTCTAATCATGCTTACTACGTATAGAAATATTTGTAATAATTTTCATGTAAGGTTCATCCTCTGTCACACTGGAAAAAAACCATCTTCACTAGGAAATGAATACTTTCTGCCTTCGCTAACAATTCACAATCGCCACAAGAAAAACATACTTTTCCTCCACAAATAGCAGTTTAAGGCAAGGAAATATAACCATATACTTGCCCCAAATCTCCCTTCACCACAAAAAAAGCCCATTTCCCAACCTTTGTTTCACTCCTCTCCACTGCTTTCAGACACCAGGCAAAAGTGACTCTTAGTCTTTATGTGGAGCATTTTTTAAATGCCATGGGTTTGGGATTTCGTAAGTTACACCTGGGCTGATGCTGTAGGATATAGGTCCATATAGTCATAATATAGCACTGCTACAGGGTTCTGTAGAAGCACTGCTTCTGTGGTTCATGGTTTCCTGGTATCTTTGACTTGGTACCTGGTGCCCTGATACTCATGGGTAGCTAAATATCTAAAAAGGCTTTGCTAGTGCTTTCTAGTCATGATTCCTTTGTTTGAAACCCAGAGGTACTAAAGTATCTCTTCTCTGTTGTTGTAAATGCCGTAGACTTTTCTTCAAAATTAGAATGGTTCCGATGGTGTGTATAACTGAAATATTTCATAAAATCACTTTAACTAAATCAAATGAAATAGATCATGAAAAATTGTCAGTGGCTTTGAGTGGACTATTAAAATCATACTGCAGGATACTAGACTGTGTTGAAGACGATGGTGTGAAGCCTCAGTGTCCCTAGTGCTGGTGGGTCCAGTATAGCAGCCATCAGAACAAGCAGAAGCCAAGAGGGAAGAGTTGGGATGGTGACAAGAAACCCATGATTTTTGGTGACTAGGAGACTCACATTTGGAGAAGAGGAGTTCAGTGATTTGTAATAATAATAATAATAATAATAATAATAATAACAACTTCTAGAAATTTACATTGTGTCCTGGCTGAGAAAATAATAAAATTGTGTTAATGAAAATTGGAGTTTATATGGCATCTTAACTAATGTTAAAAGTATGACTAATAGGAGTAATACACATAAAGTCGTGACTTAGAAGCTGCTCATTGTTTTGTTGCAGAGTATTTTGTGTAAAGAATGTTAACTACACATACACATTTTATTGAACTAGATATCCCTTAAGTAATGGCAGATTTTATTTCGTTCTTAGTCTCAGAGCCATAAGCCTTGCATTGTTTTGGTTTAATTCAGTATTTGATAAAATTCTCTTGGATGGTATCTATATGATGGCAGACAACCAATCAGGTCAATTAATATAAACAATTTGAATTCAGTGAAAAATGAGACCTATTATTTGACTAAGTACAATTCAAAATGGTGTATTTATGATTGGCATATACAAAACATTTTGTAGCTCGTAGGCAGTACGCATCCTTACGTTTTGCAACACTATTTAGGCTAAGATATTTTTCATGCGAGAACAATTGCTGCCCCTTGGTAATCTGAAATGTTTAAATAGTAAGTTGAATTTTTAAGGGTCAATGCTTGCTATTTTTCCTAGCAAAGGCAATTCATTTCAGTGACTTTAAGCAGAAAAAGTACTCAGAAAATTAAAGTTGAGTTTTGGCTTTTTAGATCCTCTCTGGAAGAACTTCTGGAAAATTACCTCAGACTCTTAGATTAAAAATGGAATGCTTCCATTAACTAACCTCATGTGGAAGATAGATGGATTAACTCATAATAACCAATTGTAAATTGGCTGAAAATTCTAAGTAAGCAGAAAAGCTGAAGTAGGAAAACTGCTCTATGTTTATATATTAGACATGTTGGGAAGTTCTATTAATCTTTCCAGCTAACAGGGTTTTGCAGAATAAGATTTAATGATGTCTTAAAATTCCCAGATACTTTCATATTCAGTTTATGCTCTAAGGTAAATCTTCTCCCCCATTGTATCTGTCTCTTTTTTCTCAGCCTCTAGGTACTCAGGCCAAAACCCAGAGCTCATTATGACATTTTCTTCTCCTCTATTAACTAATACTCATTATTAATGAATCTGTTTCTTTACCCTTCTCAGTAGTTCACTCATCCACCCATTGCCTTCCCCACCCCACTCTCACCACTGCAGTAGCAAGGGCTTGGCTTTCCTTCTTCTGTCTCATCTTCTGTTAGTCCATTTTTTGTACTGCTGCCCGACTCATCTTTCTAAAACACAGATCTCGCTGTGCTAACTTAATATGGCAGCTTCCATTCGGCAGACTCACCTTTGATATTCCTTTTATTTTTTTTTTTTAAGTTTATTTGGAGAGAAACAGAGCATGTGCTCACGCACCTGTGTGTGCGGGGGAGTGGCAGAGAGGAAGGGAGAGAGAGAATCCCAGCGCAGAGCCCTACACAGGTCTTGAACTCACAAACTGTGGGATCATGACCTGAGCCAAAATCCAGAGTCAGAGATTCCACCGACTGAGCACCCAGGTGCCCATTTCTTAATACTGCAGTTTTCCAAGTTGCTAATCTCTCCCCAGTGTCTTGATTTAGCCTTGATATACAGAGATCCGGTGCAGAATGCTGTCCCCCACCCTGTGCTCCTTCCATGGACTGGCTCGAGTTTAGCTTTCAAAATTTTAATCTGATGTTATTTCCTGGTAGATATTTCACACCCAGTGGAATATATACCATGTTATTTCATCAAATAACTCCACATTTCTTTGTGTTTATTACCCTGTAACATCTGTCTTCTTCCTGTGTCCTGTACCTAACCTACCACAGAGACGGTGCATTAGAGATGTCACAAAATGCGTGTTGAATAGGTAAATGTATCAGTAAAAATCAATCAAATTTCATAAATTTGTAGTTATTTTTAGAACGGTCCAAATTGTGACATCAGAATTAAAACACGTTATTTTAACAGAGATAAGGTTTTGAGTCAATGTTTGCTTCTATTACTTTGAAAACTACACAGTAATAGAGTCAAAAGCGTCATCAGATTTTCATAATGTATTAATATCTAGTGAGTGAAGAGAGCTCTGATTCCTAAACTGCTATACAAGGTATGCCCCCTTCAATTTATTTAAAATTCCTATTGTCCTCTATTTTTCATGGACAGTTGGAATATTAACCCTATTTTTATCTTTTATTTTAATGAGATAATGTATTGAATTTAAATATAAACAACTTTAGCAATTATAGCCTTTGCATGGTGCTGTAGTGTCCCCCACCCCCCCAACTCATTTCTCATTTCTCTTCCCCACCAATACCTTATAGTACTTTAGAGTATCTCGGAATCCCATTCAAAATTTTATCTTAAATAAAAATTTTTAAAGAAAGGTTTCGTTGTTTAGTTTTGATCACTGAAGATTTGTCTTTAATCAAATTCATGAAAGAAAAAAATGTCAGTTCCGCTCACTTATTCCCTAGGTCTTCATCTTTGAGGCATTTAAATAGATTTATACAAGATGGTTACTGAATATTTACTATACTTCCTTACAGAAAATGCACTTTTCTAATTGAAAAAGGCTATGCAGTCAGTGAATTAGGGGACTTACTCCCTATTACCCTTGTTCATCTTCAGGTGGGAGTGAGATCAAGTATGTGTTGCAGTATTAGCTAAAAGGCACAGGAGTGCCTGGGTGGCTCAATTGGTTAAGTGTCCAACTTCGGCTCAGGTCATGATCTCACAGTTCTGCATCGGGCTCTGTGATGACAGCTCAGAGCCTGGAGCCTGCTTCGGATTCTGTGTCTCCCTCTCTCTCTGCCCCTCCCCCACTCAGGCTCGCTCGCTCTCTCTCTCAAAAATAAATAATAAACATTTAAAAAAAAGGCACAGTGACCTACTTAAAGCATGCTCTGAGTTAATATTTATTGGATGAATGAAAAATAGGTGAATGACTCAATTATGTTGGAATCTTAAATTATACATATTTACATAATATCTACTTTGATTCTGATTAATTAACTTTGACTCTATCCTATCCAGAGAAAAAGAAAACTGAAACTGCCTATGTTCAATTCTGTGGTCCTTAGGAATGTATTTGCACTGAATCTAGATGGTCAATTACATGCCAAATTGAGTTCCTCATTAAGAATACATAAATTTCATTAAATAATAAAACCTGACATTTGTCGAGTGCTTAGCATGTGACAGGCACTGTGCTGAATGCTTTGACATGTGTTGCCTCCTTGAATCCCTACATCACATCCTTATGCTACAGGAAATATTACCATTTGCTGTATTAGAGATGAGAAACCCAAAGCCTGGGGAGACAGTGTTTGGAGCTGGGATGGGAATTCAAGGAGTCCTTCTCAGGAGTCTTCATTTAACAACCATGTTGAACAGTTTTAGCCCCTACTTACATGCGTCTTAGAAAATGAGGCTATTATCTATATCAAGTATCTTTTAAAAAAATTTTTATTTTCTCAGATGGTCAGTTAAAGAAGTTCCACAATCTTATCCTCAAGGCTTATAGGATCTGTACTTGTGTCTCTGTGAGTGGTGCTGGGGGATCATGACCCTTCTGTTCCTTTGGAGAGTCCTTCTTCCCACCTCCCCCTATTTTTACTCCTCAGTAGTTAGTGTGAACATTAGCTTTATCATCCAAACACTGAGAATGAAAGAAAGCATATGTATCATTTCACCAGGACAACAGACAGAAAATGGACCTGTATGGTCACATTTTTCGTCTGCAGGGAAGAACTAAGTACTTTATGGATATTCTAGCCTAGGCATAGCAGTAACATGTATAGCGAGTTTGAGTGATAAATTCAAGGTCAGGGAAAGAACTATCTTTAGAAAATGCCAGGTGAGAGTCACTACAGACAAATACCTATTATGAGACAATTTAGTAAGTTTAAAGATTTATTACTTTCCAAAGGTAATGTGATTAAAATTTATTATAATTCAAAAGTATGATTCACAGTTGTGAGAGATGTTGGAAAAGAAAGTCATGTTTTTGATAACCTGTGAAATGAATTGGGCAATTCTTTGGATCTGCTTATCTTCGTGATTAATGTATCATAATAGTATCTGTGATTGTCAGTGAATCAGGAATGCCTCATTATGCTTTTATAATAAAATTTACTTACAAAATTGGTGAAGATTACTCATGAATAGCATTGTCAAAATTACTTTTAATCACGTGATTAACTTGGAACATCTATGTTTCTTACTCTCTCATTTTCCAAATAAGAAAATGCTAGGGAAACTTGTTTACAGGATATTGGTTAAAATCTTATATTATTTTGGTGTGTTATCTATTATGGTTCAGAACTTTTGCTCACAAAAATTGATTTTGCTATTTAACTTGTATTGTACTTCAGGGAAAGCACAAATTCTCATTTTTCTATGTTTTATTTGATAAATGGAAATATTAGACATATTACATATGTAATTAACTATAATGTTATTTAATGGCACAAAAATATCACAAAATATGATTATATTAACAGCTTTTGTATCTCTTAAGATAAAAATTTGACCATAAACTTTACTTTTTTTTTTTAAATCAAGGACCATGGATTTATGATGGCATATTTCCTAATAATTTTAATATTTTCTCCTTTTTTAGCATACGTGTCTAAATTTCCATTAATGCCTTTCTGACTTATGTAAATAGCACAGAAAATGTCTGTATTGGAATGTTTAAAGAAAGCTTTTTGTTGCACATAACTCAAAGAGTGTACTTAATATGCAATTAAATTCAATAAAATTTCCTCCGAATTAAGGATTTAAGTGAGTATTAGAAAATATATTTTTGGGCGCCTGGGTGGCTCAGTTGGTTAAGTTCCACAACCAACTGGTCATGATCTCACAGTTTCTGTGATGGAGCTCCTCATTGGCATGGAGCCTTCTTGGAATTCTCTCCACCTCTGTCTCTCTCTCTCTCTGTCTCTCTCTTTCTCTCTCTCTCCTTCTCCCTCTCTCTCTGCCCCGCTCCTGCTCGCTCTCTCTCTCTCTCTCTCTCAAAGTAAATAAACATTTTGAAAAAAGAAAATATATTTTCAAATTTCAATAGAAAAAACTGATTTTTTTCCCTTTCATTATACTCATGGGAAGTTTGGTAAAACAATTCATCCTTCTCAAGAGAGCCCAACAAAAAAGTGTGCCTTGAGCTGGTTAGCTCCTGCTGGGAGAGGGAAAGGGGGAGCTGTTTAGTGGGTATAGAGTTTCAGTCCTACAAGATGAAAACTGGAGATCTGTTTTACAACAATGTTAATATACTTAATGCTACTGAACTGTACATTTAAACATGGTTAAGATGGCAAATATTCTTTATGGTAATTTTATTACAATTTTTTAAGAGTTTTATTTATTTTGGAAAAGAGTGCACACATGAGTGGGGGAGGGCAGATAGGGAGTGAGAGAGAGAGAGAATCCCAAGCAAGGCTCTGCACGGTCAGCACAGAGCCTGACACGAGGCTTGAACTCATGAATTGCGAGATCATGACCTGAGCTGAAACCAAGACTCAGACACTTAACGGCTGAGCCACCTAGGCGCCCCTTATTACAGTTTAAAACAACAACAAAAAAGAGTGATAGAATGAAAAAAAATAACCTATAAATCCTTTAGCAGAAAAAGTAGAATAATATCTTTGAACCTAGGGCTTGGTATAAGCGAGTAGAGGCATGACATCAAAAAAACAATCCATGAAAGAAAAAAATTATACTTCATCAAAATTTAAAAGTTTTACTCTGCAAAATATCCCCTTAGGATAAAAAGACAAATGTATCCAGGGGCACCTGGGTGGCTCAGTCGTTTGGGCGTCCGACTTCAGCTCAGGTCATGATCTCGCGGTCCGTGAGTTCGAGCCCCGCATCGGGCTCTGGGCTGACAGCTCAGAGCCTGGAGCCTGTTTCGGATTCTGTGTCTCCCTCTCTCTCTGACCCTCCCCTGCTCATGCTCTGTCTCTCTCTGTCTCAAAAATAAATAAATGTTAAAAAAAATTTTAAAAAAAAGACATGTATCCTGACAAAGGATTCATATTTGGAATATATAAAGAACTCATAGGGGCGCCTGGGTGGCGCAGTCGGTTAAGCGTCCGACTTCAGCCAGGTCACGATCTTGCGGTCCGTGAGTTCGAGCCCCGCGTCAGGCTCTGGGCTGATGGCTCAGAGCCTGGAGCCTGCTTCCGATTCTGTGTCTCCCTCTCTCTCTGCCCCTCCCCTGTTCATGCTCTGTCTCTCTCTGTCCCAAAAATAAATAAACGTTGAAAAAAAAAATTAAAAAAAAAAAAAAGAACTCATAAAACTCAGTAGTAGAAACAAAAAGAAACAATCCAATCAGAAAATGAGCAAAAACCACAAAGATATTTCAGCAAAGAGGATATATAGAGGGCAAATAAGCACATACAAACATGCTCGACATCACTAGTCATTAAGGAAATGCAAATGAAGAGCTATTGCTATATACATATGAGAATAGTGGAAATAAAGAATTTTGACAATACCAAATGCTGGCAAGGATGCACAGAAATGAGATCTCACCTACATTGCTTGTAGAGATGTATAGACATTTTGGTGTAGCAGATTCTTAACGATAGTAAACACTCCTTATCTGAACAATCACATTCGTAGGCACTTATGTCCGATAAATGAAAACGTATGTTGACACAAAATACTGTACATAGCAGCTTTAATTATAATAGCCTCAAATTTCGAGCAACCAAAATGACTAAACAAATTGTATTACATTCAAACCACGGAATATTACTCAGCAATAAAAAGGAACAAACTAGTAATACATGTAAACCAGTTGGATTTCAAGACTTTATGCTAAGTGAAAAAAAGGCCATCTCAAAAAGTATGCTTCCATTTACATGACATTCTCAAAATAGCAAGATTATAGAGATGGAGAATGAATTCATGTTTCTTAAGGGTTAGCCATGCTGGAAGAGGGCACAGATGTAATTACAAAGAGATAGCATTCGGGAGACCTTTGTGATGATCCGTTAGTTGTGTATGTTGGTGGTTGTGTGAATCTACATATGTGAAAAAGGCATTGAACTTTACATACATGTTATACCAATGCCATTTTTTTTTCTTTTGATATTATACTACAATTACCTAAGGTATTACCTTTGGGGGAAATAGGATTAAGGGTAAATGGGACTTCTCTGAACTATCTTTGCAATTTCCTATGAATCTATAATTTTTTCAAACTAAAATGTATAAGAAAATGTTTGAAATGGTTGAGTAGGCTAGGCATTAAATGATTAGATTCTGAAAAGAATATGGTAGAAATTTTTACTTTTTAATTATAGGTTCAGGTAGAAAATCAATCTAAAAGGTTAGCTCAAAGCTGGTAAAAAAGTAAAGAGTAGGGATGGTTACAAACCGATGAGCTAAGATTGTAATTTCTTATCTCATGGTCCTGGCCAGGAAAAAAGAAATCCATTTCTTATTCTTGTTTAAATGTCAATACATGTTTATAAGTTTCTTCCCATCATTGATTGGTTGACAATATTTATGTACAAACTTGAGAAAGATCATCTGAGCATAAGAACCTTTATTCTGAGCTATTGTATCTATGTAAGAAATGGAAATTATATTAAATCTCTCGTTGTACCTAACCATATGTGAGCAATTTAGCTTTATGCTAACAACAACAACAAAAAAGTTGCATTATTTTGGAAATAAATCCATAATCAAGGAGGTTGAATCGAAACCTTTTACATTTATAAAATTTATCTGCACATGCAAAATAATAGTAAATATTCATATTCACGTCCCCTCCCTATCATAACTATATTAGCTCATATTTGTTTCTTTAAATGGGGGTGTGGAGCCATTATTGTTGCTGCCATGGGGAGCAGGAGATAAGGGTGATCAGTCAGGGTTCCCAGTGATTTGTAGTGGCAGGGGACAGTTTGTGCATAGAGATCGCATTTGGCAGTATGTGTTTACAAGAGAGGCAGACATCTGCCTCTCATGACACCTTGAGCCAGCCTACTTACTCTTCTAGATTAGGTAGCTCAGGAAGCATTAAAATTCTATGCTTTTGGAAACATTCTATGTTTTCAAAACTTCTCCTGAAATTCTGAAACTCATAATCAAATTACATTTTAATTTTGCTCCTAGTAAAGCCCTGAAGTTTCCTGAGTTGGGGCAAAGAAAACCTTTAGTTAAATATAAAATAAGTCTGCGTAATGCATTATAACAAATAAGTATATTTCATCTAAACAGAAGCCAAGGGTGCTTTTTATTTTTATTTAATTTATTTTTTTAATATACATCCAAGTTAGCATATAGTGCAACAATGATTTCGGGAGTAGATTCCTTAATGCCCCTTACCCATTTAGCTCATACCCCCTCCCACAACCCCTCCAGTAACCCACTGTTCTCAATATTTAAGAGTCTCTTATGTTTTTGTTCCCCTCCCTGTTTTTATATTATTTTTGCTTCCCTTCCCTTCTGTTTTTCCTTTCTGTTTTGTATCTTAAAGTCCTCATATGAGTGAAGTCGTATGATATTTGTCTTTGACTGACTAATCTCGCTTAGCATAATACCTTCTAGTTCCATCCACATGGTTGCAAATGGCAAGATTTCATTCTTTTTGGTTGCTGAGTAATACTCCATTGTATGTATATACCACATCTTATCCATTCATCCATCAATGGACATTTGGGCTCTTTCTATACTTTGCCTATTGTTGATAGTGCTGCTATAAACACTGGGGTGCATGTGTCCCTTTGAAACAGCACACCTGTATCCCTCGGATAAATACCTTGTGGTGCAATTGCTGAGTCATAGGGTAGTTCTATGTTTAATTTTTTGAGGAACTTCCATACTATTTTCCAGAGTGGCAGCACCAGTTTGTATTCCCAGGTTTTGTTTTGTTTTGTTTTGTTTTTAAATGTTATAAAAGTACATGAAGAGATGATAGAAATGATGTAAATCTATTTATATAGGGGGAACCCACAATTAAGAAAATGAATCCTTAGCCATGAAAATTAGTCTTCTGATCTCACAACTATTAAGTAGTGTCTTGCTATTTTCTATCATATCATTTAGAGCTTAACAATTCATCATGAAAGTACACTTTAAGTTCATGACCCAAAAACGCGTCCATTAAAGTCAGTTGTAGAAAGAAATGGTAATGTTCTCTTGTGAAATAGCAGGAGACATCATCTCATTTTGGGCTCTTGGTCTGACTTTCCACCATGTGAAATTTATCTGTCATTCTTACTTTTCTGTTTTAATCATAGGGATTTGCCAAAAGTACTAATTCCTTTGTATCTGTGTCCCTGCCATTGTGCACGCAGACTAAATGGGTTCCGATTACTTGTGATGATATGTTTCACAAAAGCAATCAGTGTCCATAGGATTGAGCTTAGACTGGAAGCTTCTCAGCCCAAAAGAGAGCTATTAGAAGACAGTAGCTGAAAGGTCTTGTGTTGGGCTGACTTGAGAAAGAATGTGGCCAAAGGAATGAACTAGGACAGTTGAATTTTTGCAAAATCCCGGGAGCCATGGCAAAATGTTTTACTTTCAGGAGCTTTGAGCCATTGAGATCATTAATAGGAACTTACATGTTCATCTTCTATCAATTTCCCCTTCATACCACACATAATAGAATGCAGTGGAGTTTACTAAGTGTTATCTGGCAAAACCGTTGCCTACCCATATCTAGTGAGGAACAAAGTTAGGTTATTAGCCAGCACTTTCCTTTGCCTTAGCCTCAGAAATCCAAGAAGTTGCATTTTGGGGAAAGAAGTGAAGGTATTTAGAGAGATCATAATTTGAAGCAAGTTTATTTTCTCAGAATTAGGTCACAGTTGGGCTGAGAGGAAAGGGCACGAATTATCCCCAAGTCTCTTTCCAGGTTCTTTACCCTCAATCCTAGTTTTATGTGTCTTGAAAGATGGAATAGGAATTGCAAAAATGTGGGAAAGAACTTCGATGGAAGTTGCACAGAACATTCTTGTCACTTCCTTTCATCTCCTAGTTTGCAATACAGGCCTACTGAAATTCTTCTTGCTCCTTTTTTTTAGCCTTCACTTGTCAAAGGCCCATAGCACCACATAAGATTCAATTAAATTTGTTATGACAGAAATTGTATGTATGTTATTTCATTCAAGTCATAGGAATGGCTGTAAATGCTGTTAGAAAGACTTGTTTATGCCTACCACAAGCCATTACTGAGGGCTTACTTTGCTCAGTAGTGTGCTTGCCACTGGGAATTCATGGGTGAAAGGAGCAGTTCCTAAAGAATTTATAGACTAGTGCTGGGTCAAAAAATAAGAGCCAATTTTCGATACAATGTGAAAAATGCTTTCTTCTCTGCTAAATAATTTCTAGGATATCAATAGAAAAGAGCACATAAAGGAGATTTTTATCTAGGTGGCCTTTGTTAAAGTGGGATGATGGCTTTAGTGCAGTAGTAAATAAATTCCTCACGACATAGAGAACATTTACCAAGATGTTACTATAAGCTTCACTACACTATAAGGAAATATAGCATAGAAAATATAATTCTTTCTCTTCAGTAATTTTTAAAGTTTAGTTATTTTGAGAGAGAGAGAGCACGAGCAGGGGAGGGGCAGAGAGAGAGGGAGGGAGAGAAAATCCCAAGCAGGCTCCACACTGTCAGCACAGAGCCCAATGCAGGGCTTGAACTCCTGAACCATGAGGTCATGTGAGCCGACACCAAGAGTCGGATGCTCAACCGACAGAGACACCCAGGCGTCCTGAAAATAATTTATAATTCTTACAGGGTTGCAGCCCTGTACTGCAGAATGGTTACCAGACTCCTTTCCTGTGTGAATCCAGGCTGCCTCCACCAGTGGGAGAATTTCCACTGTCTCACCTTCTCAGAGTCCTGGCCACATGTCTAAAAAATGCTTAGAGAAAATGAAAGCTTTTGCACTTCTCAGCCTCCGGTGTACCTCTGGAGGCTCATTTTCTTCCTCAAGATTGACATCTTTCCAGTATGACTGATGATAGAAATATCCACTGAGGGAAAATTCTACTCTTGTCCATAAAACAATCCCATAATAGTGTGAGAAGGGTATATTTGCTGAATTTTGAATTGTATAATAGTAGATAATACTTGTGTCAAAACCAGTTCAGTTAACAACAGGGCACACCAAATTCATTGCATTTCCTTTTTGGTTTCTTCCCATCAAATAAAAAAAAAAATTACAACTAATCTTATGGCCTAATCTCACCAAACTTCTTATTTCTTGTGTGTCAAATGAAACCAACAACATAGTAATTCACCACGTAAGATTTTGAAGGCTCTTCAGGAAAACTTTAACAAACTCACCATCAAACAAAAAGTTCCCAGTGTCATATCAGCTTATGAGCCTAACTCTCTGGGTATAATAGATAGGATATATACTTCATGACAATATAAGAATAGCAGATGGATGCCTAGACGTATAATCCGTCACTCATGCATTCATGTACATATTATACAACTGTACCTGTAAGGGTTCTGGGTCTGGGAGATGGAGTGGCAAACAGAGTGAGGTGCTTACCTCATGGAACTTACCTTCTAATGGAGAAGACAGATAAATGAAAAGGCAAATAAAATATATATTAACTGGGATTAATAAATGCTATAAAAAAATAAAGCAAAGAAAGACTAACTTGTGCTTTTGTTTAAGGACAGTAGTTGGGAGGCTTTTCCGGAGGAGGTCTAAGCAGAGACCAGACTAAAGTTACATATATATCTGGGGAGAGCATGACAGGCTGAGGGACAGAAAGTACGCAGACCGAGAGATAATAATGTGCTTGATGTGTCAAAGGATCAGCAGGAAGTCCAGTATAGCTGAATGAGGATGAAGTGTAGGAAATGAGGGATAAAATTAGCCAAGCAATATGGAGGCCACAGAAAGGATTTTAATTTTAATCTCAGTCATATGAAACGTTAGAATTAGGTACAGCTGCAAGTGATGAAAAATTTATATTTAGAATAGCTTAAGAAAGACAGATGATTACTTCTCTTTCATATAAAGACATTAAGATATAGGCATCCCAGTTCAGCTTCAAAAAATTGTCAGGGGCATAGCTCCTTCTATCCTTAGGGGTCAGTCCTTCTCAGAATGTGGCTTTAGCCTGGGACCCAGATGGCTGAATGAGCCCCAGCCATCAACTCTGCATTTCAATGATCAGAAAGTACAAAGGAGCAAAGCAAATGCTTCTATTTATAAACTTATTTACTGAAAAGTGTATCTTTTTTTTTTTTTTAATTTTTTTTTTTCAACGTTTATTTATTTTTGGGACAGAGAGAGACAGAGCATGAACGGGGGAGGGGCAGAGAGAGAGGGAGACACAGAATCAGAAACAGGCTCCAGGCTCTGAGCCATCAGCCCAGAGCCTGACGCGGGGCTCGAACTCACAGACCATGAGATCGTGACCTGGCTGAAGTCGGACGCTCAACCGACTGCGCCACCCAGGCGCCCCGAAAAGTGTATCTTAAGGCCACACCTAGCTCTGAAAGAAAGTAGGAAATGTAGTTTTCATTCTAGACATTTGTGAGTATATTGGGGGTTAAATTCTCAAAGAAGAATGGTAAATAGGTATTGGGGAGAATGAGTTGGTTCTGACACCAGGAGCCATTGGGTGGTGTTGAGCAGAAGCATGATACGATCTGATTTTCATTATTAAAAAATCACCTTGCCATGTAGAGAATGGAGGACGTAAGAAATGAAGCACAGAGACCAGCTAAAAGTCTACAGTAGTAAACTAAAAATTATTAAGGTCACCTTAGTAATGGCTTTTAGATTTGTAGAGGTAGGGTTTACTTTGGAACAAGCCAAATACTAGTTGTTGGTGTTACTTCCGCAAGTTTCTCTTTGCTTGATTATTCACTTAATATTTGTTTCAAAATAATAGAAAGGTCAAGTGACAATACAGAAGCCTTCTTCTGCAACCTCAAATCTCCATGACAGGAAATGCTATCTGTATATTAAATATATAAACTTGTGCAAAACTTATGACAAGACAAATTAATATATGTTTAGTGAAACATAAGTTTAGAGAAATAATTGAAATCAATGTTATTCACTGCAGAGCATAATCTCAGGACAAAGCATTTTGCCATCATTTTCTTGCCATGGTTTAGATGGACCAGATTTTGCAATATAATTTCTTCTTAGTATAAATCTCCTTCCAATGAGAAACCAAACTCTAGCTGAAAGAATGAAAGAAAGACGAGAGAAAGAAAAAAAAAAAAGTAACAGCCATCTTAATGGGAGGTCCTGGCCTGAAACCCAGCAAAGAAAGATAATCTGGTAAAGTTACTTACAGTTTTTACTGTTTTCCTGTAATTTTTCACATTAACCCTTCCTACCAAATATTTTTTTTTTTAACAATGTATGATTATTTTCTCCAAGGAGAGAAAAAGCATGCTTTGTTTCTGAACAAACACATCTTCCAACTTGGCTGTGGAAATGCAGTTTGTGTTGTGCATGCTTGAAGCAAGGTGGAGAGAGAGAAAAATATGAAAAGGAAAAGAAGCCAGGAAAGAAGTGATTATTTTTTTCATCAGCTAAAGAGCATTAAATTGCATTTCCTAAATGACTTGATGTGTTTGGTATCTTGCTGTCAAGGCCAGCTTTCTGTGTTGTGGTCTGATATGAGCAGTGGTAAAAAATTCCACCAATTACAGATATTTACTACACCCCTTCAGTGCAATCGTTGATTTGGGAAAGCACTACTTGGAAAAGCAGGCACACATAAAGAGGACACCAAAAGTCAGTTTTCCGGGGGGCAGCATGATGGATGGTACAGTGTCTTCCTATATAGAATAGGAATAAGAATGTTTCAGTATTTTCATGCTTCATTTTAGTATGCTTGGGAGCTTAACAGAATTATTTCAAGAAGTTATTCCATAAATAAATGTGCCAAATCAGCAACAAACTTACACTATCAAGTTGGATTTATAAGGGCCATGGCCATATAAATCTACTTTAACTGGACTAGAACAATCCCCACATCTAAAAAGGGTTAGGAACTAAAACGCAGAAGTTTTCAAATAGAGTCATCATAGATTGTTAGTGAATTAGACTTCCCCAGAATTTTATTTACTTCTTATTCTGCTGTAGATGTTTGGATATCGCTGAGAGATCACCTTGGTTCATGAGTCCAAATGAAGGTGGAGGTCAATCTCCACAGTTATGACCTGGAAATTATCCAAGTGTCTTATTAAAAAAAAAAAAAACACTTTTTTTTTTTTTGGAAAAAGAGAGTGTGAGTGAGGGAGAGGTACAGAGGGAGAGAGAGAGAGAGAGGGAGAATATTAAGCAGACCCCACACTTAATACCAAACACAATGTGGGGCTTGATCCCACAACCCTGGATCATGACTTGAGCCAAAATCAAGAGTTGGATGCTCAACAAACTGAGCCACCTTAGAAAAACGCATGACTTTTAAAAAAAATTTGAAATGGGTATCCAAGGTCCTGATTTATGCCTCATGTAATAGTTAATCAAGATTAGAAAATACTAAATCTGTGAAAAAAAGAAAATCAGGACTTAACTAATGTAAAACTTCCTGTACCTTTAAAATATCTCTTTGGAAGAATATGAAACGTTGCAGAAACCGGAACTTGATCATCAATGTTTATCAAGGGAAAGGTCACCATATGTTATTAAAACACTAAGTGGGAGTTCAATCTTAATGAATCATAGGTGATTGATTTAGTTGAATTTATTCCTTCCATAATAATTATCTTTTGAAAAAAGAGAAAAATATTCTCTTGCTTATATGTTGCTTGTAGTCATTCCACTAAGCAGGTTCTAGTCTCAAGACTGGGAAAGTTCTCCTGATTTGGTATCTTTCCATATAACCATAGAGTGAGTATTTATTGAAGAGAAAGGTAAAAATTCAATGGACAAATAATATTCTCAACTACTGAATAATTAATGGAGAGGGCTTTTCAGGTTAGGGAGAGCACAGGCAAAGGCATAAAGATGGGAATAAGAAAGCAAAATCAATGAATGCTAAAAATTGTGGCACCAGTTATTATAACAGAGGATAGATGTGGGAAGTTGGGAGTTAAGTGGGTTGATGAATCTGCAAAAGTAAATTGGATTTATATGGTGAAAAATTTTGAATTAAATTTTGAAAAGTTTAGGGGCTCTTGGGTGACTCAGTTGGTTAGGCTTCCGACTCTTGATTTCTGCTCAGGTAAGGATCTCAGTGTGGTGAGATTGAGTCCTGAGTTGGGCTCTGTGCTGGGTGTGCAGCCTGCTTGGGATTCTCTCTCTCCTTCTCCCTCTGCTCCTCCCCAGCTTGCATGCCCTGTGCATGCCCTGCGCTCTTTCTCTCTCTCTCAAAAAAAATAAAAGTAAAATAAAAATAAAACTCAAAAAGTTTATATTTTCTTCTATACATAATGAAGACTTTATAGATGAAACACAACAATCATTCTCTAAATGCCATACATTGATTCTGGATAGCCAAGGTAGCAGTGGCCATCTAAATTTAAATCTCACAACATGTCCTTCAAACCTACACAGATCAGGAAGGACAACAAAGAAAACCACACAAATCTCAAGCCTTTACTATAAGTAGAAAACAGAGAACAGTACAACTTCAAATGACTTGTTAGGTAGAAAAACAAACATCATGTTTTTGTGGAGCTATTTCTTGTGTTCTGACCAAACCATTGCAGAAAAATAGAAGGTAGACATTTTGAAAAACTCTCCAGAAGATAGGAGGAGATGGAGGGCCTAAGATTGAACTAAATCATGACCAGAAAGAAGAAAGTCTACCCTAGGTGCTAAAATGCTGAAAAAAGAGGTCTTGTATAGCAGAGCACTGGTTACAGATAAGGGACTTAAAAGTATGCAGTTTGGAAGGTTATTGCTTCTGGAGGCAACAGGGTAAAAAGGAAGAGAGAAGTGTTCTCTGGAAATTATGCAATGAAGAGTACAAGAGCAAGTAAGGAGAAATTTTGAAAGAAAAAGAAAACAAATTATAGAACTAAAAACACAAAAACTGTCCTCCAAGTGCCACTGATTTAAAAACTGCATTTTCCTACACTGACTAAGGGAAAGGAGTCATTCATTCTTCAACTAAGAATATTTTGAGCCACCCTACACCAGAAGCCTTGTTCATGAAATGCAAGGCAACAGGTGTTTTGATGTCCAGAAAGCTGTTAGAAGAACACCATAAATAAGAATAAAACTATTTTAGCTAACCGCAAGCTCCCAACACACACACATTTATGCATATGCACACATGTGTGCATACGTGCACAGCAGAAGGAATCCAATATTCTGAAATAAATTCTCAAACATTTGGTGATATAAAAATATCACAATAACCTTGAATTAGAAATTTAAAAAAGGAAAGAAACTACCAAAGCCATAAAAAAAATAATAAAAGGGTAGTTGACTTACTTCAGGAAAGAAATCGAAGAAAAAAAAAAAGAAAATCATATAATAAATGAAGACTAAATTAAAAGATGCCTGAGAAACAAAAGTAGGAAAACATCAAAGAGAATCAAAGTTGAGATAATGGAGTAAAATTGGTCAGAGAGGCAGCAATTGAAAAAGACAAACAAACAAGGCCCACATAAATATAAATGAAGTTACTGGAGAAGAAACAACACCGGAATAATGTTAATATTGGTATTTATTAGACAGAACACTTTTCAGAAATAAAATACAGATCTATAGGACTTCCTAGTTATCTATGAAAAGTGATCCAGAATAATCAAGCCACAGACATATTTTAGTAAAACTATTCAAATTTAAATGTAAAGAAAAAAGTTATCAGGACCTCCAGCCGTAAATGATGAGGGAGTGTGGGGCAGGCTGAGACAAAGTGCAAGTTGGCAGCACGCCTCCCCATCCTCCACAACCCCCCTAGCCCCCCACGGCCAGCTCTGCACCCCCACCATTCCAAAACCCCATCAAGGGTGTAAAAGATCAATATCTAACGGTAACTATATTCCTAGTTGATTTTGTTTTTCAGATCTTCTATATTGGACTGTATAAAAGTCTCTTCGTTTTTTAAATTTTTTTAATGTTTTATTTATTTTTGAGAGAGAGGGAGAGAGAGACAGAATACGAGTAGGGGAGGGGCAGAGAGCGAGGGAGACAGAATCTGAGACAAGCTCCAGGCTCTGAACTGTCAGCACAGAGCCTGACGCAGGGCTCGGAACTCAGGAACTGTGAGATCATGTCCTGAGCCGAAGTCGGACTCAACCAGCTGAGCCACCCAGGCGCCCCAAGGTTTTTTCTATCAGTGTTTTCTTACATTACCTATGGTGTCTGCTGTATAGTTATTTGGTGCATAGACATTCATAAGTATTATATTTTCATTTTCAATTGTAGCTTTGAGATAAAATGTGCCTTTCTTTGTCATGTTTAATACATATGATGTAAACTTGACTTGTCTGATATCAGAATTACAACCTATGCTTTCTTATTATTTCCCTTTGCCTGGTATACCTTTGTCCATCTCTTTGTTTTTAACCTTTCTAGATCCCTTTGTTTGGGTGTGCTCTCATATAGTGTTGCTTTGTGAGCTAAATTGAGAATCTTAAGCCTATGCATATTTATTGAAAAGACTGATATTGTTTAGTCTCCACTCTGCCCAAGTGATGAGGTTTTGGGATGATGGGGGCGGGGGGTGGTCCGGAGCTGATGGCCAAGAAAGAATTCTTGAGAAGTCTCTGGTGCAACGAGGTGATTTTTTTAAACACAGGGACAGGACCCATGAGCAGAAAGAGCTGCACTGGGGTTGTGAAGAATGAGGGTTGTATACTATGGAATGGGAGAGGTAAAGTTAAAAGGGAGGCCTCCAGAAGGACTTTGATATGCTAAAGAGGACTCCTAAGATACCTGAGGCCTTGCTATTGTACAGCTAAGGTTGTTTTTCCCTCTAGCAAAGCAGCAGGGGCAGTAGGGGGTTCCTGGAGAAATGTCATATTCCTTATTTGCGTCAAGTATTTGTCAATGGGCTGCAGGTTATAAGGAAATTTAATTTTACCTGCCATTTATTTCTTGTCTTTGTTCCCCACATCACTATGGAGGGGTGATGTTGGAGCTCCAGGAAGCTGAGTCTAAAGGTGTCTGGAGATTAAGGCTATTAATAAGATTGCCTTTTTCTTGTAATTTACTAAGATACTTGTAAACTGATGGAGACCCATGTCCTATATGACTGTGATCTCTATCAGTCAGCCATTTGTTTTCTTTCCTTTCCTTTGTTCTTGGGCAGCCAGGAGTGCCTGAAGAATGTCACACATAGCCCACCTTGGCTGGGGGTGGAAGGATATGCTAGCTTGTACTTTGCCCTCAAGGTTGCCTTATGCTCCCACATCACCCTGATAAAAAGAGGGTGCTGATAACATTTTGTAACAACACAATAAAACTAGAAATTAGTTATAAGATATAAAACAAAGGGTCTTTCTACCAGGAATAAAAACCTTTTGTTAGCAGCTCTTTATTTTAAAATATAGGTTTTATCATTAGTTAGGTATGGCAAGGCCAAAAGATCAGAAGACAACCGCCATTGAAATGATACTCTGTTATGCTCACAGATCCCAAGAGGAACGGTCATGCCTTACTATGGGGACTACACAGTGAACCACACTCGTTGGCTTGCACTGCTTTCTTAGAGGGTTGGTGGAGTCATTGCAGTTTCTACTTTTGTAGGAAAAAAGAAAGTTTTACACCAAAGGGCCAAAGGGACTAAAACAAGCTCTGATCTCTAGCTTGCAGACCCCTTTTCCAGGTTCCTCTTGCCCTGTTTGCCAAGTGCGCAAAAACCCACCACAGATAAGGAAGCTGACAACTATAAATTACCCTCCCCCCCCCCCCCCCCCCCCCCCCCCCGCCTTTATTCAGAGCTCAGATCTTTGGAGAAAGAGTCTCCTCTGAGCCTGCTGGTGTTAAATCAATCTCTGATCCACCAAGATCTCTGAGTGCCGCTTGGTTTTTCTGCCAGCGTTCCAGCCTGGTGTCGTAACACTTTTACAGTTACTTACTCAGTCACCATTGGTTAATACACAGGCTTCACCTTTCTGCTATGTGCTGTGCTATTACTAATTCCAGCAATCAGTCTGTGTATTGTTAAATGCATCAGCTGGAATCATGGAAGATATCTACTTATACAAGAAAAATCTAGTGAAGACACTTTAGACAGATGATTTAGACTGAAAACAAAAACTGAATGCACGTGTCATATACTCAAACTTAGGAAAATATGAACTACTCCATTAAAAAAAAAAGCACAATAGTGCTTCTGTGTATGGAAGAAAGCATAAGAGGCGAATAGTGGCCAAGAATGTGAGAGCCTGATAAAGGAGGTGTTTGGGAGTCTGGGCTCTGGGTTGGTTGGTTTGCATACAAAAGACATACCCTAGGTGAGTTGTTTGCTATCTCTAGGAATTAGCTAGCCTTGGGGAGGGCACTCTTTCCAGCGGGACCCCAAAATGTGAAAGCATCAAAAATACAGAATAAAAATAAATGATTTGTATATTGGTAATCTTACAGTAAATACTCGGTGCCCAGGAAGAGACAAGCCACAAACACTCAGGGAATCAGTAAAAGACTGTTTATTGCGCACTGGTGCCAGCCCAGCAGAGTCACCTCCAAAGGCTGAGCCCCAAACCTTGGCATCTGCCTCCTTTCATGGCTGGGATGGTAGAGGGTTGAGAGACAAAAGAAAAAGGGGAGGGGGCACTTATCAGTGATGCTATCCGGGCAGTTGGTGGACAGTGGAGGCCAGAAGATTACAGAAGCCAGAAGTATGCAAGGGGAGTATTCAGCCTCAGACACCTGGCTGACCCCTTTTATCTTACTTTTACTAGCTTTTCTCCTCAGGAAAAGGATAAATACAAACTAAAACAAAAAATTTTTAAAATAATGGCAAAAACACTACAGCCAGTGCAAAAGGTAAGATGAAGAATATAAATGCTTACAGGTAGAAAGGAAGAAATAAAATCATTTCTATTTATAGATTATATTATCATATTATTGTTTATGTTATTGCAAGAATCTATCAAAAGAAATTCCTAGAACTAACAAGTCGTCTCAGGTTACAAGATATGAGGCTAACAGACAGATATTAATTCACATGCTAAGAATGAATTTTGACTTAAAAACACAGTATCACAATTGCTCCAAAGAAAGTACAATTCTTAGATATACATTAAAAAATGGACAATATATGTAAGGTTAAAATTATAAAATGCTGACAAAAGAAATAGAAAAGATCTAAATAAATGAAGAGGCATACTGTGTTCATTGATTAGAGCCTTAATATAGTAAAAAAAATCGATTCTCCTCAAATCGACCTATGGGTATAATGCAATTCTTATAAAAATAAAATCTCAGCAAGGTTTTTTGTAAACATAGATAAGCATATTCTAAAATTTACATGGAAAGTCACTGGACCTGGAATAGTCAAAATAATTTTGAAAAAAAAACAAGGAATAAAGTGGGAGGAATTATTGTGGCTGATATTAAGGCTTTCCAAATAGCTAAAGTAATCAAGACTGTGGTATTATTGGAGGAATACACTTTTATTTTTGAAAATTTTGACAAAGACATAAAAGCAATTCATAAGAGAAAATATTCCGGATGTAGGGCTAAGTGAAAAGTTCTTGAACTTGACACCAAAAGGCCAATCCATAGAAGTAAAAATTGATAAAATGGACCTCATCAGAGTTAGAAATCTTTGCTCTATAAAAAAGTTTTGCTTTACAAAGCCATTGTTCTATCCTGTGAAGAGGGGAAAACAACAAGCTACAGGTTGGGAGAAAATATTTGCAAACCACATATTTGGAAAAGGACTTGTATTTAGAATATATAAAACTCTCAAACCAAACTCTAAAAAAATGAAAAATCCTGTTAGAAAATTGGCAAAAGACATGAACACACATTTCACCAAAGAGGACATATAGATGGCAAATAAACAGTGAAAAGATGTTCAACATCATTTGCCAGTAGGAAAATGCAAATTAAAACCATACTGAGATAGAGGTGCCTGGGTGGCTCAGTCGATTAAGCAACTAACTCTTAGAGTCCTGAGTTCAAGCTCTATGTTGGGCTTCACGCCCAAAAAAAACAAAAACAAAAACAAAAACACCATATTGAGATAGCCCTGTACATGTATCAAAATAGTTAAAATAAAAAAAATTATAACACTAAATGCTGATGAGGATGTAGAGAAACTGCACTACTCATATATTGCTGGTGGGAATGTAAAATGGTACAATCATTCTGGGTAAGAGTATAGAAGCTTAATACAAAGCTCAATTTGTAATGACTGTACAATCGGGCAATTGAACTCTCAGATATGTATCCAAGGGAAATGAAAAGTTATGTTCATGCAAAATCTTGCACATGAATATTCATAGGTAGGATGCCTCATTCATAACAGCCGAAACCTAGACCCTATCCAGATGTCCTCCAACAAGCCTGTAGTTAAACACAGTGTGGTATATCTGTACCATGGATACTAATCTGCAATGGAAAGGAATGAGCTCTGGATACATACAACGACTAAGATAGGTCTCAAAGTATCAGGCTGAGGAAAAAAAGCCAATCTCAAAAGGCTACATATTGTATGATTCCATTTATATAGCATTCTTGCAATTACAACATTATAGAGATGGGGAACAGATCTATTTGTTACCAGGAGTTAGGGATAGGGAAGACAACTAGTTTGTTGTGCTATAAAAGGACAGCATGAGGGATCTTTTTATTTATTTATTTATTTATTTATCTATTTATTTATTTATATTTTTAATGTTTATTTCTTTTTGAGAGAGAAAGACAGAGAATGGGTGGAGGAAGGACAGAGAGGGAGACACAGAATCCAAAGCAAGCTCCAGGCTCTGAGCCATCAGCCCAGGCCCCGATGTGGGTCTCAAACTCATGAACGTTGAGATCATGACCTGAGCTGAAGTCAGATGCTTAACCAACTGAGCCACCCAGGCACCCACTTTGGGATCTTTTGTGAAGGAACTGTTCTGTATATGGATTGTGGTGAGGGTTACACAAATCTATATATGTGATAAAATTGTTAAGAAGTAAATAAACACATACAAATACAGGAAAACTGGTGAAATCTGAAGAAGGCTCACAGATCTGAAAATTATTACCATTGTGGAAGCTAAACGAAGGATATACTGGATCTCCACGTTATTTCTTAACATTCTGCTCTCTTAGTGCAGAGCCTGAGGCAGAGCTCCAACTCATGAATTGCGGGATCACATGAGCTGAAGTCGGATGCTTAACTGACTGAGCCACCCGGGTGCCCCTGAAATGCATTTAAAGCACATTAGTGGGAAATCTATAACCTTAAACATTTGCATTAATAAAAATGAAAGAATGAAAAATAATGTAATCCCCAACTCAAAACCTGGAAAAAGAAGAACAAATAAAGCAATATACATACACACATACACAGAAATGATGAATATAAAAATAGAAATTAAATGAAGTAGGAAATTGAAAACATTATATTTAATTAATAACTCAAAATCATATCTTAAAAAATAAAATAAACCACTAACAGACTTCTTTAGAAAAATTAAGGAAAACACCAATATTCATGTAATAGTTGACAAGGGATAAAATAAACATTTAAAGAGAATAACTTTAAAACATATGAAACTGCTGACATTTCCAACAAATAAATATGAAAACCTAGATTAAATGTATATTGTTTCTAGAAGATACAGAAAGTTTTGTAGAAGAAATAGAGAAAATTATCTAGGAAATACTGACAAAAAAGCACTAATATCAGATATTTTCACAGAAACTTCTACAAAACCTTCAAAAACAAGACGGTCCCAAATCTACATGAATTATTTCCAAGATATGGCACAAAAACAGACACATAGACCAATGGAATAGAATAGAAACCCCAGAACTAGACCCACAAACGTATGGCCAACTCATCTTTGACAAAGCAGGAAAGAACATCCAATGGAAAAAAGACAGCCTCTTTAACAAATGGTGCTGGGAGAACTGGACAGCAACATGCAGAAGGTTGAAACTAGACCACTTTCTCACACCATTCACAAAAATAAACTCAAAATGGATAAAGGACCTAAATGTGAGACAGGAAACCATCAAAACCTTAGAGGAGAAAGCAGGAAAAGACCTCTCTGACCTCAGCCGTAGCAATCTCTTACTCGACACATCCCCAAAGGCAAGGGAATTAAAAGCAAAAGTGAATTACTGGGACCTTATGAAGATAAAAAGCTTCTGCGCAGCCAAGGAAACAACCAACAAAACTAAAAGGCAACCAATGGAATGGGAAAAGATATTCGCAAATGACATATCAAAGGGCTAGTATCCAAAATCTATAAAGAGCTCACCAAACTCCACACCCGAAAAACAAATAACCCAGTGAAGAAATGGGCAGAAAACATGAATAGACACTTCTCTAAAGAAGACATCCGGATGGCCAACAGGCACATGAAAAGATGTTCAGCGTCGCTCCTTATCAGGGAAATACAAATCAAAACCACACTCAGGTATCACCTCACGCCAGTCAGAGTGGCCAAAATGAACAAATCAGGAGACTATAGATGCTGGAGAGGATGTGGAGAAACGGGAACCCTCTTGCACTGTTGGTGGGAATGCAAATTGGTGCAGCCGCTCTGGAAAGCAGTGTGGAGGTTCCTCAGAAAATTAAAAATAGGCCTACCCTATGACCCAGCAATAGCACTGCTAGGAATTTATCCAAGGGATACAGGAGTACTAATGCATAGGGCCACTTGTACCCCAATGTTCATAGCAGCACTCTCAACAATAGCCAAATTATGGAAAGAGCCTAAATGTCCATCAACTGATGAATGGATAAAGAAATTGTGGTTTATATACACAATGGAATATTACGTGGCAATGAGAAAAAATGAAATATGGCCTTTTGTAGCAACATGGATGGAACTGGGGAGTGTGATGCTAAATGAAATAAGCCATACAGAGAAAGACAGATACCATATGGTTTCACTCTTATGTGGATCCTGAGAAACTTAACAGAAACCCATGGGGGAGGGGAAGGAAAAAAAAAAAAAGGTTAGAATGGGAGAGAGCCAAAGCATAAGGGACTGTTAAAAACTGAGAACAAACTGAGGGTTGATGGGGGGTGGGAGGGAGGAGAGGGTGGGTGATGGGTATTGAGGAGGGCACCTTTTGGGATGAGCACTGGGTGTTGTATGGAAACCAATTTGTCAATAAATTTCTTAAAAAAAAAAAAAGAATTATTTCCAAGATAAAATAAAAGACAATTTTTAAATTCTTGTTTTAGGCAGAAGTATAACAATGGCACCTAAATCTGATGGAGTACAATAAGAAGAAATCACAGATTAGTGTCACTTATGAATATTATTGTAAAAATACTAAATAAAGCATTGATGATCAGAATTTAACACCACATTAATAAAATCATATATTATATACAAATGGGATTTGTTTCAGGAATTCAAGGTAGGTTCAATATTTTTTAAAAAAGAGAATCTATTGGGGCGCCTGGGTGGCGCAGTCGGTTAAGCGTCCGACTTCAGCCAGGTCACGATCTCGCAGTCCGTGAGTTCCAGCCCCGCGTCAGGCTCTGGGCTGATGGCTCAGAGCCTGGAGCCTGTTTCAGATTCTGTGTCTCCCTCTCTCTTTGCCCCTCCCCCGTTCATGCTCTGTCTCTCTCTGTCCCAAAAATAAATAAACATTGAAAAAAAAAAAGAGAATCTATTAACATAAAACACCTAGTAATCCTACTTCTAGGAATTAACTCTGAAGATAAAGTTCCAAAAAACACAAAAATGTATATGCTTAAATTTGAATTGATACATTGTTTACAACTGCAAAACATTGGAACAATCTAAAATATTCCAACATAAGTGACTAGTTGAATAAACTATAGTATTCCCACACATTGGGGAACCAGGAAGCTCTATAAAAGAATGAACAAGTTTCCTAGGAATTGAAATGGAGGGATTTACAAAACACATAAAGTTAAAAAAGTGAAGAAAAAAAGGTTAATAGTACTATTTTACTTTTATATAAGAATATGGAGAAATAAGAAAATCTAAATATATGTGTTTAACATTATAAAGAGGAACGCCAGAAGAAATACCAAAAACTAGTGGGATTGGTTATTTACAGAGAATGGGTGGGATCAGGATGGGAGAACTGAGGGTGTAGGAATAGAAGAAAGGGGTGGGGAGAGGAATGATAGTTCTCTGGGTATGTATTTTATATAGCCTTGACTTTTGGAACCATGTTAATGTTTTCCAATCTAAAATGAATGAATGAATGAATGAATGAATGAATGAATGAATAAAATCAACAGAGATTAAAGAAAAAAAATCTTAAAAAAGTACAAACAGCAACAAGTCTCAAATGAATACCATAAGCATGCTAACAAGACGAGAAAAGAAGGAATACTAGTAACCTTTGAACACAGTATTTTAAATATGTCCATTAGGATGAAAAAGACTGCTAACCAATATCGAAATCTAGTTCCTAGCTTTCTTCTCCAAATCCCTAGTGGGATGGGTTGGCAAATTTGAAAGTATTTCTGGCGTATTCTAGCATTAAGCAAATAAGTAAATATACTGATAGTAATCTGATTCAGGTATCTGTGTTGAAGAGAGGGTCATAGCGAATACTGTGTTATGTCCCCAATTCCTATTTTAGGACTGAAGAATATTTCTCTTGGCTGCTAGCAATGCTGCCTCGCTCAGTCCTGAGCTGTCACCGATCCATGGGAATCACCCATAGCCAAATAGAGTTGTCTAGCCTTTTACAGAGTGGATGATCCCCAAACTCAGCATACCATATCCTTTATAGAACTATTTGGTTCTTAGTTTAAATGATATACATGAAAAATAATGTTAGCCAGGGATTTTCAGTCTGTGGCCCATAGGCCAAATTCAGACAGCCATCGAATTCAGAAGCTGCTTCCCTCTGGATCTTCAGAGTGAGTAGTTGCTACAGATACCATACGGCTCACAAAACCTAAAGTATTTACTTTCAGGCTCTTGTCAGGGAGGAAGACCTTCTCCCCTTCAAGGTCCTTCTAGCTAGACTTAGAATCAAATTGACATAAGAAGATTAACAGGAGAAAATCAAATTTAATAGTGTACATATGAGGAATCTAGTTAGGTTCTAAAAGGAGGCCTGAAGGCCAGCAAAAAGAAAGCCATGGCTGCTATGGGGCAAGTCAGAGGCCTGTCCAAAGCATGTTTTGGCACACTCCAAAACAAAGCCAACAGAAGCCAGATCAACCCAGACAGGCCCAAGATGGCAGGTGCCATGACAGGAAACACTTGACTAAATAAGGAAGAAAAAGTGTGAAACCCTGCTTCCAAGAAATCCCTGCCCCAAGTAATGAATATTTCACCCCCTTGTTAACCACTGTCAATAAAAGAGAAACTCAAATTCTGGTGTATGCAATCTCTTGGGCTTGAGCTTGCCTGCTCTTATATCTCCACAGTGTACTTTTGCTTTAGTAAACTTTCCTGCTTGTTCTGCTTATCCACTGTGTTGTGTCTGTCCTTGAATTCTTTCTCCTGAAGAGACCAAGAGCCTTCAGTGACATCTTTGGGAGCGATTGGGTTGAGGCCTCAGGTTCCAGGCTCTCTCCAGTTCACCTGGCAATGAGGCTGCTGGAAACTCTATAGGCAAGGTATCTGGCCAACATCTCCAAGGGGCCCTATTGGCTCCCTAAAGTCAGCCTTAGTTCCTTAAATCTGTCTGGTCATATCTGAGTTTATGCATGTCTCAAATATGACATTCCAGTCGAAGTCTTGATAATACAACTAAAGTTTCCAATGGTGTCCTCTTACAAGAAAGATTCTGGGGGCAGCTGGGTGGCTGGGTGGGTTGAACTTCAGACTTCGGCTCAGGTCATGATCTCATGGTTTGTGAGTTCGAGCCCCACATCAGGCTTACTGCTGTCAGCACAGAGCCTGTTTCGGATCCTCTCCCCCTCACCCCCCACCCCTCCTCTGCTCGTGTGCTGTCTCTCAAAAATAAGCATAAAAAAAAAAAAAGAAAAACAAGTAAAACAGATTCTTATTGAACTTATGCAAATAAATATATTGCCATAAAAATATAAGAATACTCACTGGGTTTTTGAATTCTGGAGGGTTCAGTAGGGAGGAAAGGGAAAATTTTCAATTCTACTTATAATGGTATAATTTATCAAATTGCTATGGATCAGTTAGCTTAAGAAAAGATTTCCTTAGATCTGGAAAAACAAAACATTTTTAAAAAGTGGCTGAGTTTTAAACAGAAAGCCATAGAAATTATGATTATCTTCCTCAGTTCATTCAGTCCACGTTAATTTTTGTTTTGTTAGAATCCAGTTCTTCCACTAGTTTTGGAAATTCTAATTTGTGATCTTAATGTTAATCAGAAACTTATACTCAAGAGTTCTTTTTATGAGTCACTGAAGAGGAAACACATTTGCAATAGCATCAGTGTAAAACAGTAACTTAAAAATGGCCATGGTTAAAAATCTGGTTAGAGTTCATTTTGATGCAATGGACCTTTTGTTATTTCTGTGACACACACCACAAGGTAATAACATACCCCAATATCATAAATAGGGTTTTATACAATTTTTAGAACACTTATTTTAATTACAAGCTACACAAATATAATCTAACAAATAGTATTGCTTATTTGACAATGTTTTCCGTGTAATTTAACACACCAAATAAGTCTAATTAGTCTAATTTCTTACAAAATCTTTGAAATGTTCCAGCTCTCTGGAACATCTCAGTTAGATTGTGGTCAGAAGATTTCATTTTAGAATTTGACTTTGGGAAGTACGTCAGAAAATATCAAAAGATTTGAACATTTGATTAAATAGGATCATAGATTATTATGAAATAATATTTAATTATCCATTTAACCTAAGTGACAATAAAAGATATCAAAAACAAATACATAAGGTTACACAGATGTGAGAAAAATTTACCTTTTTAATCCTTGTTTTCTAGGCAGAACTTGAAAGATAAAAACATTTACAATGTCTTATTAAGAGTAGATCAATTGTCTAAGACAACTTTTTTTTTTTAACAAAGAACTTGGTTATTTGAATTTTTATATTGAAACTCATTTACTTACATTTATTCCAATCTTAGCCAGCACTGCATACACAAAATTCCCTTCTACACCATTCCCTCCCCATAAACCTTCTATAACTTTACTTTTAACAAGTTTTTTCTTCTTTAAATAACCAGTCATAGGACAAAATTATTTTCTTTTCCCTTAAGAAAAATGTATTTCCATTCCTCACTGGTTTTTTTCCCCTAAAATTTCAGCTCTTACTTTTTCTGCTTACAGCATTGTTTCTCATATTTCTAGGAGTCTTAATTACATTTTTTCGAATTCTTAACTCCAGGGCACGTAGGTGGCTCAGCCAGTTAAGCATCTGACTTTGGCTCAGGTCATGATCTCACAGTTTGTGAGTTAGCACATCGCATGGGGCTCTGTGCTGTCCGGGCAGAGCCTGCTTTAGATCCTCTGTCCCCCTCTCTCTCTGCCCCTCCCCCATTCTCTCTCGCTCTCTCTCTCTCTTAAAAAAAACATTAAAAAGAAGAATTCTTAATTCTTAGAAACCTTAATTTCTAGTGAAAACTAAGTAGTAAGGAATTGTGAACAGTTTGCTATACCAGTATTTTTTAGATTAGCAAATTTATGAATACATTTTATAGTTTCTAGAAATGTGTTTTTTTATTTTATTAAAAAGAATTTCATGTTTATTTTTGCGAGACAGAGCATGATTGAGCAGGGGCAGAGAGAGACAAAGACAGAGACAGAGACAGAGAATCTGAAGCTGGTTCCAGGCTCTGAGCTGTCAGCACAGGGCCTGATGCAGGGCTCGAACCCGCGAGCTGCAAGATCATGACCTGAGCTAAGTTGGACCGCTTGACTGACTGAGCCACTCAGGCGCCCCTAGAAATGTGTGTTTTTAATGTGCAATGTTATTAAACCATAAATCAGGTTTACTAACAGACCTATACGTATCTTTAGTTTATTGAAATAAGACAAAAGTAGACAAATCTATATTTAGTGCTTAACGTTTCATTATTTTATCTTATTTAGACAAGCTAGATATGCAACAAATTCAACTTTTCATCTAACTCAGCAAAACTCTGAACTTTCAGGTTACCAAACATTTTGGAGGCCACCCAGTAGTTTACATATAAACCTTTCAATCTTATTTACATGTATTTAACCTACTCATTCTTAACAATAATGTTTAGACTACCCGCAAACATCATGGGCATTGGACAAAGTTAACCATTATTTTAATTTTTCTTTTTGACAAATAAGCAACAGAGACAACACGAACCTATTCGACCTTCATTAAACACAGATAAATTAAAAGTCTTCCAACTAACGCATAAACAGAAGGCAATTTTATTTTAATTAAACCAACAACCTTAAATTCACTTTAGTACTGAATATTTTCCCAGATTACGTAAACATGAAAAAAACGCATTTTGATTTGTTTCTATCTTTCAGGATTTTGGAATGCCCAATTTTTACAAGTGCTTGCTTTAGAACCACCTAAAAAGAGCTCTTTTGCAAATTAATTTTAGCAATACCATCCAGAGGTGGAAAAAATGTCTTATGTTTATAGCATATATGAACACATACACAGACAAAATTCATGGAAACACACACAGACAAAATGCAAAGTCTTCTGGCTTTTATTCTATTTGTGGAAAGGACATTAAAGGCCCAATTCCCAAATACATTCTTTTTTTTCTTCTTGTGAAAAACTTTCCTGAAAGTCCTCCATAATTTTTTGTATTTCAAAGAATGGCTCTTAAGTCCTAGAAAGGTGGGGGTAGAAATTTTACATCATAAAGACAGAGGAAGTATTAATGTTTTCTCCAAGGTAGAGATTTGGTGGCTGTTATGAGAGGTGCAAGAGTCTGGACACAAAAGCCATTTAAGCAGTTTGTATTAAAACAAAAAACAAAAAAACTCGGGGCATGGGTGGCTCAGTTGGTTGAGCGTCTGACCTCAGCGCAGGTCACGATCTCCCTGTTGAGGAGTTCAAGTCCCACGTCTGGCTCTGTGCTGACAGCTCAGATCCTGGAGCCTGTTTCAGGTTCTGTCTGTCTGTCTCTCTCTCTCTCTCCCACCCCGCCCCCCCCACTCATGCTCTTTCTCTCAAAAATAAATAAACATTAAAAAAAAAATTAAAGTCCTTTTCCCTTTTATTTCCTCAATTTCAGGCAATTGTGTGCTGTGTTTATGTTTTAAAGACATGTGGCTTATAATTTGAAGGGACAGAAAGAATGAATTTGTTGTTTGTTTACAAAGTGTCAGGGTAATTGTGGTTTAAAACTTACCTTTTTTTTTTCTTAAGTACAGGACACTTGTTTTAAAGTCTTGATCTTTCATAATATCTACAAACATTTTGGAATAGGTGAGGTTTGGGGATTGGTAAAGACTGGTGAGCTCTGTCTTGTTTCTAGAGTTGCATTTCTGGTTCTGTAAAGATTTGAAGGACAAAAAGTTGTTTATAATTCTGCAGAGAACTAGATTACAACTTGAATCTCAAGCAGTTGGACTGCCTTTTAAACAAAATTTGCTTCTTTTATATTGGGAGATTTTTAACTAAAATTGGAATCAAAAGATTTTCATCTTTGTAAAACCTGTATAAAGCATTTTAACAAAAGCCTTCTTTCCGGGTATGTAATTCAACCTTGGCTTCTGTTGGCCCTGAAGAACATTGGCCTTTCACAGATCATTTGTAGGAGAGCCCAGGAGAAATTTTTGGTCTTGTTTTCCTGTAAAGGGGGTTTGCCATTAATCTTTTTAATCTCTAAATTTGGTAGGAACTTTTCAATGTGGAAGTACAGGGCTTTATCATTTAAAACTTTTTGCTATGGAGGAGACAGGAATTCTTTTGCAGTGGGGATCCAGAATACACCTGTAAAGGGCATTGCATAGGAATGCCTGAGGCTGGCAGGGCTGGATTATCAGTCCCTGGAAGGTAGGATCAAAGCAAGCCTTACAGCCATTCTCAGGTGCTTTTATTAGATGTATTTCCTGGCTTTAGTATTTACGTGAGTAACACGTACACTTTGAACTTTGAGATTAGGCTTGAGTGCTCCCTGGATATCTTATAAGAAAGGTAAGTTAAAATAGGTAGATGAGGCCAGATTTTAAGAAAAATGTACATTGGAGGTGGAGATTTATTTTTAAATCTTAAGTCTAATTTCTTTGATTTCATTTTTGTCAAGGGAATCCCTAAGGTTGGCCATTATTATCAACAAGACAAATGAGAGTTTTCTATAAAGATAATTGTTCTTTCACAGGTAGCCAGATTAAAGGATCTTCATCTGGCCAATGACAATTAGGAGCTAATAGTGACTCAAACAACTAAGCCTTAATGGCTTAGCCAAAGATGCAAGATGCCTCCAGAGAAGGCAAAGGAGATACAGCCCCTTGATCCAAAAGTTTACTCCCAAAACTAGTCTAAGAAAGGAAGGACCTTTGCTGCACAAACAGTAGGGATGGTGTGTGGTGAAAATAATGTCTCTGGTCTCCCACAAAATTATGAGATGCCTCTAGTCACAGACCCACTAATGTGTGACACCAAGTAAGTGATACTGGTTTGGGACTTTTCAGCACTAATAAGCAGCAAAGGTTGAGACAACAAAGGTTCCAATGGGCTGGAACCTCTCATGACAAACACCCCTGACAGCTGGCACAGTCAGAGAGAGACAGAGAGGGAGAGAGAGAGAGGAAGCAAGTTAGAGTTGGATCCCTAGTCTATTTGGTCATCAAGGTGAGCCTTGGTAGGTACATCTCCAAATGGTGGAGAACAAAGACCAAAAAGAATGTTCTCGCTGGTCACAAAGCCAAGCTCTTAAGATACAGAACAAGACAGCAGGGAAATATATGCACATCGACAAACTTGGCTAAGCCCTGGGTCTCTTGGAGCTACACTAATACCTAAGAGGGATCCGCTGTGGGGTTAGAGACCATATGTTGGTTTAGACTGTACCTCATTGCATGGAATTTTCTTGAGGTCGGCAGGTGACTGCGTGTCAATCTAATTTGTTCTTTGACCAATTTATCCTATCACAGGAGTCTTTTTGAGGTGGGAAGCACTGTAACAGCTTTTAAGTGCTTGACTTGTGCCCACCAGTTTTGTGACTTTGACTTCTGAGGTATCCCTTAGCAACAGTTTTACCTTATGTGCACCTCAAACAAAAGAGACAATAAAACAAAGACCATCTCTGGGAGGAAATGGATCAGTATCCGAAAGAGTACTCTACCAAATTTAACCAAAGAGTTGCTAGCCCAAGGAACTAGTTCTACAAATATTTTCTCCTGCTAATCTAAATCTAGAAAGAGAGAAAGAGGACTGTCACCACTCTTGCTCCATAGGACTCCACGGAGATTCTGGGAGTCTGACTTAAGACATCTCAACTTCTGCGGGCTGCTTGTCAGGTGTCCCGAGGATCTCTCAGCTGTAGCAGAGTCTGCAGCCAGCAGCGTCCAGCAAGTGAAAGTATCCTCCCAAATCTGCCAAAAGTCAGGGAGAAAGACTTTCCCTTCCTCTTCAAAGTCCTTCTAGTTGGACTTAGAATCAAATTGACGTTGGACAGATTAACAAAAGAAGATCAAATTTAACAACGTATACACAGGGAATCCACACAGACGTGAAATTCCAAAGACAGTGAGGCAACATGAAGCTTATATGAGCTAAGGAGAGGAGTAGGGTCCGAGGATATAAAGGGGAGGAAAGCCATTAGCAAGAAGGTGAAAGAAAATGTTTTGAAACAAACACACACACAAAGATTGCCCTATCATGCAGATCAATCTCTTAGGTAAAGGGGAGTTTTTGTTAACAGCTCTCTTCCTGGTACAGGCTCTTCCTTCCAATGTCAATTTAGGCAATTGAGGACTTGGAAGAGAGCTTTTCTTTCATTTGCTGAATTTTGATTAGTATTAACTCAAAATAATGTTCAGGCCAAAGTGGCTTATCTTGGCGTAGCCTGCCCTTGGTCCCTACACTCTTTACAGAAAAAGGTGACGCCTGCTCTACAAAAGTATAAATTTAATTGTTATAAAATATTCACCAAGGGGTGCCTGGCTGGCTCAGTCAGAAGAGCATGAGACCCTTAATCTTGGGATTGTGAGTTAGAGCCTCATATTGGGTGTTGAGATTACAAAAAATAAATAAATAAACTTAAAAAATATGCATCGTGGCGCCTGGGTGGCTCAGTCGGTTGGGCAGCCGACTTCAGCTCAGGTCATGATCTCACGGTCCGTGAGTTCAAGCCCCGCGTCGGGCTCTGTGCTGACAGCTCAGAGCCTGGAGCCTGTTTCAGATTCTGTGTCTCCCTCTCTCTCTGCCCCTCCCCTGTTCATGCTCTGTCTGTCTCTGTCTCAAAAATAAATAAATGTTAAAAAAAATTAAAATTAAAAAAAAATATGCATCAAGGTAAAAATACTCATAGGACTTAAGTCAACTGCTTTGTATAATCTCTTTCATTAACAGCAAGAAGGAACCCATTCAATGGATCTTTTATTGATCGGTGAAGTCAGTTTTTTTTTTTTAACATTTCCTGCATGGAATATTGAAGTCTGTGGATATTATTTTTTAAAAAGTTCTGCAGTGAAATACTTTTTGAGACATGTTGCATACCCTCTTCCTGTCCTGGAAAGTCCTCATATTCATATTAAAGCCCTAAGTAGCCAGACTTCCTATTTTCATTGTGTATGGAAAATAAAACATGTATGTATGACTTGTGACTTTTTTTCAAGCACATAGTAGTTCAAAAAGGAAAACAATTATAGCCTCTAACCTCACTGCACAGATACAAATAAAACTAAAAACAATTTAAAACAATAGTAAAAACTGCACATATATAAGAATAGAAAACTCAGCAGTATGGAAAGTTATAGGACTAAAAATAAAAACCTCCTCAAAGCGCCTGGGTGGCTAAGTCAGTTAAGCATCTGACTCTTGATTTCAGCTTGGGTCATGATCTCACAGTTCCTGGGTTCGAGTCTCCCATTGGGCTCTCTACTGATGGCCTGGAGCCTGCTTGGAATTCTCTCTCTCTCCCTATCTGACCCTTCCCAAACTCGAGCTCCCTCTCTCTCTCTCAAAGTAAATAAATTGATTTTAAAAATTGTGTAATAACATGAAAATAAATAAAAACCTCCTTCGTCCATTTTCCTTCATTCCACTTCTCAAAGATAATGACTGATTTTTTTCCCCAAAATTTTCCAGTTTCTCAAAAGGAAGAAAAAAAGAAAATTCAGGTATGTCTATTTGTATATTCTTTTTGTTGTTGCTTTCCAGGAAAGAAATCACATGATATATAGTGTTTTGCATCTTGAATTTTACACTGAACATGTACTTTAAAGAGTGTGAACGACTGGTATTCACTTTTCTTTTCTACGGTAGCCATTTTTCTTGGTAGGTATCCTGAAACTTATTTAACCAGTCCCCTGCAGATGAGATAGTTGCCTTTGTATTTGCTGTTTTGTTGTTGCTGTTTATTTATTTTTGCACTCACAAAAATGCTGAAATGAAATCTTTGTACCTATATTTTGATACAATTTCTATACCTATCTATCTATAAGTAAAATTCTGGCTGTGGGATTTCTAGGTAAAAATTTAAAATATAATTAAAATGTCTCCTGTAAAAGTTAAATTGTTATATATACTCAACAATGAATGGAGTGTTCTTTCTCTATAGTCCTGTTAGCAATAAAATCCGTTTATTTGAAAACTACTTTTAAATGTCTCATATTTAAAGGTAGATGTTGAGGAAATATTGTACTCTGTTACAATTGCTCTTCTGTTTATGAAATGAAGCACACAGATAATGAAGTGAAAAACTAAAACTAAGAAATAAGCATATATTTATATTTTATTATTTGTAAAGCTATTATTTATCCTTTATAGGATATTTGTGAGGTCAAAATTTATAAAAATGTATCATGGGGTTTAAGAAACTGAACTGAGTTGCATTAAAGACACACTTACGCTGATTACCAAACAAAGTTATCATTGTGTGATTACTAAACTCATCAGAAATAACTCCAAAGAATTCCCTTGCTAAAATTAGATGGAAAGGATATCAGAGAAAAGATACTGGTATCCTGTAGATGTTATTTTGATAGTTGCTTACATTTGTTTGCTGGATTCAAATGGCTAGGGATTTGAAACATATCCAAATGACCTCCATCTGCTTTCCTGTTTGTCCTTATTGTTAGGTAATAATCTTGCTGGGTATTTTAGATTTCTCTCAGGGATATCACGTTTACATTAAGCACGAGCTAACAATGTGATGTTACCGCAAAGAAAAGAATCAGGTGTCCAGTTAAGACTACAGTTGTTTTCACAAAGAACCTCTCTCTGGTTAGCTCTTCTGTAGTCTTAGGTTTGAGAGACTATTAGTTCCTTCCAAAGTTAAGGCTTTGGGGATTCAGGGCCAACTAAATGCATTTATATGTGTATGAGGCTGCATATAGTCACACAATAAGAATTTACATCAAAAGGAGACTGTTTTAAAAGCTCCTTGTAGCCTTTGAAAAGTTGGCTTCTTGTCTGATTCAGAAAGTTGACATATCTCTTAATTAAAGGAACCAGATACCTTCTTACTGTTCCTTCCCTTTCTGTGATTCTGTGATTTTTGTGGTGTAAGTGGTTTGACTGGCAAAAGCTGCTTTTATTTTCCTAAAGGAACTCCTGATATTTCACAGAGCCAGAGTTAGGGATTAGCTGAAAATGCTGGAAAATTCCGGATTCCCCACTGTCAAAAGAGTAATAGCAAAAGGCTTCTTTTTTTCAATTTCACTCGAAAAGGATGAGTGTTGGTTAGGGTGGTTTTCTAGGATTCAGGGAAAAGGCTATGTTCATTCCTAAACTTCTGCCCTGCTCTCCTTCCCCCAGCAGGTGCACTTTCTTTTCTCCTGCTCCTTATTTAAAGGATATTCACATTTACAAGCTCAGCTACATTGTCCTCCTGGAAGTGTTCCCTAAAAGGTCAGAATTCTTTGCCAGATTCTCCTCTGAATTTCTTTGTAAGCGTCCTTTTCTTTTTAAATGACTTCATTTCAATCGATGAGATAGCCACAGCATATAGACAGCTGCCTGTTTTGTAGATGTCGTAGTGAGGCTTCTCGGTTAAATACTTTATGCAAAATTGGCCACGGGTATAAGATAGAGCTGAAACTAAAGCTGTATTTCTCACTTCAGTGTTCTTTTGCCTCAATGTGCTGCCTGTTTCATTATAAAAGGGTTTATTCTGCAATTGTTTATTGTGTGCAGACTATGTGCCTGATAATCTACTTGGTATTGAAGAAGGATATAAACAATGTAAAAATATCTTGATCTTCTAATGTACTTATAACCTAGTTGGATAGAAAGAGACATATAAAATAATTGAAGAATAATATAAACTAAAAGAATATTGCTGGGTATTGAATATTGAATGTGATTCAAAAAGGTCAAAGGTCAATTGTGAGGTAAGATCCAAAAGATGGGTAGGGTGCGAATTTTTAGAGTGAATGGCAAGGAGAAGAAATTTGAGATGAGAGGTGTTTTTTGAAGAATATCTTACCTAGAGTTGTGGGCAATGTTAGGCAATATGGTAAAACTGACTGTTTGAGATAGGGATCTAGAACTGATTGCAGGGGACCTTTGTGCATTTGCTCCTTGATGCTCTTTCCTCCTTTCTGCTGCCCAAAGTATTCTTTCCCATTTTCACCTATGGGGTTTGGGTAGTATTATTAACTTCACCCAAATTCTTTAAGCTAAATTTGTACCACCTCAATGATTAGTACAGTGTTGGGCAAATTAGAGTCAGTGAGATGTGAAAAGATGTTTAGTGGGACTCTGGGGAATGGGAAATACCTCTTTCTTTCATAGGAAATGAGGCTGCAAACTTTGATAATCATTTTCCTAACACAAAGGAAGAAACTGGATATTCCGGAGATAAGTAGGTCAAGTCTGAGGATCAAGACAGCACCTCAAAGACAGGCAGAAGCAAAGAAATATGTTAGAGTTGAGCTTGATCAAGACTTGCTTGAAGATATCATTGCTCCTTTTTACAAAATAGTAGATCTCCTTTTTGCTTAAATCACTCTGAGTGTTCTCTTTACACACACACACACACACACACACACACATCTGAAAATCAAATGTGTGGCAGTTTTAATTAAAGTCATAAATGGGATCTGTTTATAAAGGATCCCCAAACTGAACTTTGTAGAATATCTACTTTTAGAAGGCCAAAGATATGTGTATGATGAGCAATTAAAGGAGTTAGGGTGGTGGGAGGAAAAAAAAAACCATAGTTCAATATAATAAAAGTGAAGAGGGGACAAAAATCCTACAAGAGTTAGATACCAATGCCATGTCTGCAGTGTTTGAGCTCTGCATCACTCAGGATGAGAAGCTTCTGGAGGCTGCAGATGTGAGATCTACTGTCATCCCACTCAAATGAGAGAACTCCCCTGACCATTGATTAGTGCCTGCTGTGTTCTAAGACTTTTCTCTGCATACTGTAGTTCATGGACCAGCACAGGTCATCTCAGACATATAGAGCCTTGGTTCCTGTTCTCTACCTTCAGATTCAGAATTTCCATCTTAATGAGTTGCCCAGGTGAATGAATGTGGAGCCTAAATTTGTTCTTTTTTAAAACCTATATCAGAGAGTGATAGAATCCCCCCAAACAATGATCTTTTACTACCTAATTTTCCCTGTAATGTTTTCTTCTCTCTTCTTTCTAAACCAGTCTATCTATCCAATACTGATTTTCCCATTTTGAAAACCATACCCCCCTCTACCTCTTTATTATAACTAACCCCCCTACTCTTTCCTCCAAATCAATCATTTATTCCTGTATGCTATGTTGAATCTAAATGGAATGGTAAATTTAACTTGTTCACGTATTCATTCATTCACGTATTCAGACATGCATGTATTCAGACATGCATGTATTCATTCATCCCTCTACGCCTGAGGAAGAATCAACATAGAGTACAGCTCAATAATGGTGAGTGAGAATGTCGATAACAGCCACGTGTGCTATGTCTTCCTTTGGTGACTACATTCTGAAGTCACCATCCTCTTTCTCTTTCTCTATCTCTCCTCTTCCATGTTCTCATTGAAGAATATAGAAATGAAGGGGGGACACAGAAGCATCAGTGGAGGAAGGAGAAAAGGAAAGAGAGAAGATAGAGTCATTGTCTATTAAGGCCATGTATTTATGGAATTGGTGCTGTTGTAGACAACGAGATGAGATATCTGGAGGATAAACTTACAGAATGACAGAATGCTACCTAGATTTTCTTCCAGAGACATTCTCTTCTCATGTATCCTGAGTTCTAAAGTGGCCATTTTGGATTCTGTCCTTTTGGTGATTTTCTCCCTCAGTCTGTGGGAAATTCAAGTATCACCCACACGTGATGAGCTTGAAATGATTCACACTTCTGTGGGGTGTTAGTTTGAAAGACCCGGGGAGTGTCATGGAGCACAGACTCCCAGACAACTGTGAGCATCCTATGATCACTTTGCAATTTCTTGAAAAAAAATGAGAAAAAAAGTCAATATAATGAGTTGTTTAAAAAATTAGTCTTTCTTATATTTTGCTGTTGCAGTATCTTTTATTTTATAAAATAATATTTAGAAAAGGTAGTTGCTTTAAATGAATCATCCTTGGCAAAATAAAAAGTTGGAAACCATAAGTATGATTACCTACATGGAAATTTGAAAATTTTTTTTTTTACATTTTTTTTTCAACGTTTTTTATTTATTTTTGGGACAGAGAGAGACAGAGCATGAACGGGGGAGGGGCAGAGAGAGAGGGAGACACAGAATCAGAAACAGGCTCCAGGCTCTGAGCCATCAGCCCAGAGCCCGACGCGGGGCTCGAACTCACGGACCGTGAGATCGTGACCTGGCTGAAGTCAGACGCCCAACCGACTGCGCCACCCAGGCGCCCCTGGAAATTTGAAAATTTTTATGTTGTCTGCAGGATGTAGGGAATCCTTTCCTTGGTTCCTTGTCTAGAGAACTGTTTTCTTCCTGTCAAGGCCCTGTGTAGCCTAAGAGCCTTCCTACAGCAAGGGTGTAAATCAATTAGCAAACACTGGAGACAATGACAAGACAGAGCCCAGGAGAAGGAAGGTATTCGTGAGGCGATCAACAGTAGGTATTTCAGATGACAAGAAAATCTCCCCAATTGTATATTTTGTAGATCTAAGTAGTAATTGTAAGACGTAAGGATAACTAAGTTATAAAAATACCGTTGTTAGGATAGTATGTTATATAGTTGTAAAAAAAGCCTGTTTTCCAAAAGGCCACCAAGGTTATAACAGGATTAGCAAATATACACCTCTGGGACAAGGAAGAAAAAGTTTCTACAGTCTCTTCCCTACAACTTCCCAAGTATACGTGTGTGTATACACGCATGTGTATTTTAATTCCTTGGGAAGGATGAATTAAAAGTTAACATACATTTAAGATGACTCCGGAGGAAATTTAGGATGTTAGAATGCCTTGAAGTTATCATTATGGACATTTATGATTATGGCAGTTACCTTGCCTAGCTGTAAAACATCATCTTTTACAACTCTGCATTTGGACAGGTGATTTGTTGCAACAGATTCCCAGAACATTAGACTTGGAAAGGACTTGGAGGACTTACAGTTACTGTCCTCATTTAAGAATAAGAAAATTGAAAAAAAAATGAATAAGAAAGCTGACAGAAAATTTAAGAGATTTTCCTTGGTCACAGATCTAGAAAGTGGCAAACCTAGGTCCTGAATTTAGGTCTTCTGATTGTAATATAATTTTTTTTAAGTGTATTTATTTATTTTCAGAGACAGAGCACGTGAGAGGGGGAGAGGAGCAGAGGGAGAGCGAGAGAATTCCAAGCAGGCTTCGTGCTGCCAGTGCACAGCCCTATGTGGGGTTCCAACTCATGACCCGTGATATCATGCCCTGAGCTGGAACCAAGAGTCAGACGCTCAACCTGCAGAGCCACCCAGGTGCCCCATAATTTTTTGATTATACTACACCAATTATAATATTTTTATTTTTTAAATTTTTTAATGTTTCTTATTTATTTTTGAGATAGAGAGAGACAGAGAATGAGTGAGGGAGTGGCAGGGAGGAAGGGAGACACAGAATCCGAAGCAGGCTCCAGGCTCCAAGCTGTCAGCACAGAGACCGACGCGGGGCTCGAACTCACAAACCAAGAGATCATGACCTGAGTTGAAGTCGGACACTTAACCGACTGAGCCACCCAGGCACCCCTATAATATTTTTAAAATAGGGTGATTGTTCTCTCCCTCTCTCTCTGCCCCCCCCACTCATGCTCTCTCTCAAAATAAACTTTAAAAGATTTTTTAAAAATAGTTTTAAAATGACAAAAGAACATTTCAGTCAAAATTATTAATAATGAATAAAAAATTATTAATGGCAAATGCCCTAGAAATTAAATTACCAGTGAATTAGGATTCTGCTAAATTTGTCAACTAAATTATCACATTAACATGTGGTCTTCCTTTAAGTATATAATAAAGAATTTACCATTCATTCATTCCATAAATATTTATTAAGGGTTTATTAATTGCCAGGAAGACAGATAAAATTAAGGCTCTTGTAGAATAAAATAAATCCCAATCCAAACCAACACTTATTTTAAATATTATCTTCTTAAAAAAATTTTTTTAAATGTTTGTTTATATTTGAGAGAGAGAGAGAGAGAGAGAGAGCATGAGCAGGGTAGGGGCAGAGAGTGAGAGAGGCACAGAACCAGAAGCTAGCTCCAGGCTCCACACTGTCAGCACAGCGCCCCATTCGGGGCTTGAACTCATGAACTGTGAGATCATGACCTGAGATGAAGTCAGAGGCTTAACCGACTGAGCCATCCAGGCACCCATTAAATATTATTTTCAAGTTAAGCTGTTAATTTGGTCTTCATTTGTTCAATAATTAATTCTCCTCATAAACATTTTCTGACAACACACCATTTCAGGTATCATTCTAGGTACTAGGTATACAACACAGAACAAAACAGACGTTTCCGGCTTTCCTATGGCTTCCAGTTCAGTTGGGAGGACAGAATAAAAATGTATTAATTGTGTTATGGAATTACATCGGTGATAAGAAGTGTGGTATGGAAGTGTAGGAGATTTTATATGGCATGATCACAGGAGGCATCACTCAAACAGTTCTATTTGAGCAAAAACTTGAAGGAGTTGAAGAGCAGTATAGAGATCTTTTGAGGCATAGAAAACAAGGTTCTGAGGTGGAAGTATATTTGGAATATTCAAGAACAGCCAATAAACCAGTGTGGCTACATGATAGTGAGCAAGAAGGAGCAGACAGACATGAGAGCCAACAGGTCACAGAACAAAATTAATAAAACTCACTGATAAAGAGAAAAGTCTTAGAAGTTCGTCGCTTCTCTGGGGTATATTGGAGAAAAAATTACATAGGAAAAAATAAAAATAAAAATGCTGGCAGATTTCTCACAGGAAATAACACAATGAGAATATCAAATATTTCGGGAAGAAAAAAACACAGGAAATAGAAAAGGAGATGTTTTTCAACTCACTTAATGAGGCCAGCATTACCCTAATACCCAAACTAGACAAAATATATCACAGAAAAAAAAACCTATAGACCAATATCTCTCACGAATATACATACAAAAATTCTTAACAAAATTTTAACAAATTTAACTATATGTTAAAAAAATAACAAACACATCAGGACCAAATACAATTCACCTCAAGAATGCAAGGTTTGTTTTAACACTCAAAAATCCATCAATATAACTTACCTTAGTAACAATTAAAAAGTGGATTAATATCTCAATAGATGTAGGAAAAAGAATTAGAAAAAACCCAATAACTATTCCTAATTCAAATACTCTTTAAACTAAGAGGGTACCATTAAAACCTACAACTAACATCATACATAATAGTGAGAAACCGAATACTTTCCCTCTAAGATCAGCATCAAGGATTTCTACTCTCAACGCTCCTATTCAACATCTAGTCAGTGTAATCAAAGAAATAACAGGTGCTCAGATTGAAAAGAAAAAAAGTAAAACTGTATTTGTGGACATGACGGTCAATATAGAAAATCGTATGCAATTGGCAAAAGCAAACAAATAAAAATTAATTTAACAAGTTTAGCAAGTTTGCAGGATACAAGATTAACATACAAGAATTAATTGCTTGCATACCATCAAAGACTACCACTAACACACTTGGAATTGAACACACTGGAAGAACATACACTGTACAAGGTATGAGTTTTAGGCGATTTGGGAAGGATCCAAGTAAGCAGGGATTCTAAATAAGGTGCTGCAAGAAAGTGGGGACAATACAATTGTGCATCTTGGTTAACCTTACCTAAAAGGAGGGCGGAACAAAGCTAGGGTGAAGTCATACTTGGTAAAGAAGGAGCAGATAAAGTATATTACTGTAGAGTACCGTACTATAAAGAAGTAATATACTTAATATAGTCATATTGGCCCAGGGAGGAAGCTATTGGACATTCTGTTGTTTGCCCACTGACCTTGTTTTCTTCTCTGCTTAGACAAAATTATCAAGCAGTCTTGATTTGTCACACAGCTTCTTGGTTGCAGAGTGACCTTGTTGTTCTGGGAGATTCTTTATGTCCAACAAGATAACAACATGGGCACCAGGATAGCTTCTAAAAGCGCCATGGCCTGTTTGTGTCAGGTTGGCTCTCAGATGTCAGGGATTCCCTTTTCCTTTCTAACATATCTCTTCTAAGAAGGTCAAGTTTCTGAGAGATGAAGCAAGAGTGGAGGAAGGAGCTGAGAAAATCCGTCAGGCTCTCACAGGCTCCTGCCCCTGAAATTTTAGCTGCTTTGTATGTTGAACGTCTTTATAAAATTCCTTCTATTACTTAAACAATCTTGAAAGCCACTCTGTGCGTGCGTGTGCGCTTTATTAATATATCATGAACTGAGGCAGAGATATGCAATGTGTGGGTTGAACTGCTTTTGGATATGATCTTGCAAAGAGATGAATTCAGGAGCACTTGGGGGCTCAGTCAGTTAAGCTCCGACTTCGGCTCAGGTCATAATCTCATGGTTTGTCAGTTTGAGCCCCATGTTGGGTTCTGTGCTGGCAGCGCAGAGCCTGGAGCTGCTTTGGATTCTGTCTCCTCTCTCTCTGCCCCTCCCCCACTCATGCTCTCTCTCTCTCTCTCTCTCTCTCTGTCTCTCTCTCTCTCTCTCTGTCTCTCTCTTTCTCTTTCTGAATCTCTCTCTCTCTCTGAAAAATAAATAAACATTAAGAAAAAAAGAATAGATGAATCCAGAAATTAGATCAGCAGAAACTCAGCCCTATCAGTATTCTTTCCACTACATTGTGCTATATATTTTTTTTAATTAGTAGGAATTTGTTTAGTAAATCCCAGATAATACCACTTCAATGTGCCATATCACCTCATAGGTTTCCCATATTAGTGAGCCAGATCATGAGCCAGCATGGAACACATCTGACATAAATTATGTCGGAAAAGTATGTCTTACTTTCATTAAGATGTAGAAACTAAATAAGTGGAAGAAAAGAATGGAATTCATATCTCCATTTTAAATTTAATTTTTATTAATAGAGCCTTCCTTGAATATTCCTCTGGAAATCATATTTTCATTTGTTTGTCTACATCTCATCTCTACAAATGGTATTTTCCAGGGTAAGAATTGACACAACTCTCATTCCTTCTTATACTAAGTCAGTGGTTCACACGAATGAGGACTCAATGAATAGTTGCCTGTTGCTAACATTTGGAGTCACAACATAGATCTCTGTCACACCTCATTTTGCTGTAGAATTCGAATAGATTTAATGTTAGTTTTAAATGCCTAAAAGAATATTCATCTTGGGCAGTGGCCTTCAGTTTTTGATGTGTAAGAATATCTCACTTATTTTAGTAAAGAAAAGTTTCAATGAAGATATTCATTTCAGTACAACTTTAAGTAAAATTGGAAACAGTGAGGACTTTAACAAAAAGTGAATGATTAAGTAAATCAGCATATACTCAGAGCATCCATGAAAAATGAAGATGCTAATGATTACGTGAAAAAAAATTCTTAAATAGGTAGTGATAAGTATAAAGACCGAAATATTAATATGCAAGTCATTCTGATTACAACTCTGGTAAGCTGAACATAGCATATAGAAACTGGTGGAAACTGGTTAAACTCCTGAATGGGAATATAGTTTGTATTTGCATGGCGGGGCAATATATCTTCATTTTACTTAATGTTTTAAAAATAATCAATTTGGTAAGGTTGTTACATTATTTTACAATAAAAGTTATAAGGATATTTATAACTTAACTCAGTTCAAAATTTTATCATATGATAGTTTTAAAATAAAATTTAAATAATATTGAAATTTAAATCTTTCTGAAAACTTCTGTTTAAAATATCGACCCACGTTTCAAGAGCACAAAAATATAAAATTATATACAGATTTATTAAGAAAAGTAGAACCTGAAATTCCTATCAGAAAGAAAAAAACACTGATGATTTTTGCTTCACAGGGAAGCAGTGAGTTTTATAAACTGAATTTAAATTTTAATTCCAATTTGTGACAATTGTGTAACTTCACAGATAGCCAGCAGGTGTCAGACTCACACTACCTTATACGATACAAAAATTCATGTTGGGCAGAGTTGGAGTTTTGTGACTTTTTCGAGATACTCATTAAGTAAATTGAATATAAGGTGGGGGGAAATACATAATTCTATTTTACAAGTTGGGAGAAGAACCTTTAAGACATGCTTTTAGATAAGAACTTGATATTAATGCACTGATTGGGAAATGGCAAGATCTGGAAAGTTATTTGGCATTATTTATTCATAGTTGAAATTTAAAAATTCATATTGCTTGAATTAAAAAATGAGGGACGCATTTTATGCATGTATATGAAAATGATTTCATAATATTATTAACTGAGAACCAGCAGTATCCAGTTATCATTACATTTGTGTGTGTGTGTGTGTGCGTGTGTGTGTATTTGTAACAGGTATATTGATATATTAAAGGGTCATAATTTTAAAAAGTGTATATACCGACTTTTGACTCATGTCATGATCTCATGGTTCATATTTTCGAGCCCCGCATCGGTCTCTGTCCTGACAAAGAGATCCTGGATCCTGCTTCAGATTCTGTGTCTCCCTTTCTCTCTCTGCCTCTCCCCTGCTCATGTTCTCTCTCTCTCTCTCTCTCTCTCTCTCTCTCAAAAATAAATGAAAAAAAAACATTAAAAATGTTTTAAAAATAAAAAAATGTATATACATTAAAGGGCATCGCATTATTAACAGTGATCATTTATGGATGGTGATACTGTGCTTAAATGTTTTCTTTTTAAATTTTTTAAATGTTTTTATTTGTTTTTTGAGAGAGAGAGAGAGACAGAGCATGAGCAGGGGAAGGGCAGAGAGAGAGGGAGACATAGAATCTGAAGCAGACTCCAGGCTCTGAGCTGTCAGCACAGAGCTCGATGTGGGGCTCGAACCCATGAACCGTGAGATCATGACCTGAGCCGAAGTTGGCTGCCTAACTGACTAAGCCACACAGGCACCCCTTTAATACAATACTTTTAACATTAAAAGGAAGGTAGTTTTGTAGTTTCCCTCACCCTGTTGTCTGCAATGTTTTGTTTAGCCTTTGACCCTTGAATATAATGGCTCCGTTTCTGCTTTTGTTATGTCACTTGCTTATTTCTTGTTTTATTTATCAAACACCTAAAAAGCACAAATATTAACGTATTAATCCCATAACAACCTTATAAGGTAGGTGCTATCGTTAGTACATTAGAAAACTGAGACACAAAGCAAATAAGTGACTTGCTGAGCTCATCATTTAAAATCAAGTAGCCAGATTCCATGTTCTAAACTCCTCTGGTAAACCTAGAAATGCCATATGGATGGATGATAACATTTTTAAAGTGACAAGTGTTTTGAAAATTACCTAAATACAAGTCTCAGTCAGCAAAAGTTAGATGATGTATAGAAATACAACTTTATGTTGTTTCTGCCTTTAACACTACTTTAGATCTAGTGGGTTTTTCTGCTGTTTGTATGTCATTCTTGTGGGAGGAACTGCTCGGCTGCCTCCAGGGCTGACCAGCTGAGGGAGCTCTCTCCAAGGATTTAATTTACAGCCCTGTCTGTCCATGCATGATAGAGATCTATTCTTACCCTGGAATATTGCTGTTTCTGGGCTATTATACTTCTGAAGCAGCATACATACTTGCCTATTCTCAGATCCCACCAATTTATGTGTGGTGTTCATTCTTTTTCAGGCCTCTCTCGGCTGTTCGGTGTCTGTCCCCTCTTTCTCAGATCCTCTAATCACTCAACTAGCATCTCCCTTTCTTTCTTTCTTTCTTTCTTTCTTTCTTTCTTTCTTTCTTTCTTTCTTTCTTTCTTTCTTTCTTCTCCTCCTTCTCCTTCTTCTTCTTCTTCTTCTTCTCTTCTTCTTCTTTTTTTAAATTTTAATGTTTATTTTTGAGAGAGAGAAACACACAGAGTGTGAGAAGGGGAGGGGCAGAGAGAGAGGGAGACACAGAATCTGAAGCAGGCTCCAGGTTCTGAGCTGTCAGCACAGAGCCTGATGTGGGGTTCAAACTCAGGAACTATGAGACCATGACCTGAGGTGAAGTCAGATGCTTAAACGACTGAGCCACCCAGGTACCCCTAACATTTCCCTTTCTTGAGGAAATGAGCATTAGAAAAACCCAGGGAGCTTGAACATGGCAAAAGGCAAATGAGAGTATGGGAGAGAAAATACCAGTAAAACAATTAATATTTCACAAATATTTTCCAACACATCATGAATTATTAAAAGGAGAGAAGCAAATTTTGAAAGTCAAAGGTGTACCTATTACATCATGCAATTTTTATAGATTTCATATTACATTATGATCTCAGAGCTTCCCCCAATTTCTGAAATGCATGGGAATAATTTTATTTGGTATGGGTGAATAGTAGCCACATAAAGAGTATCATTTTTGAGTTTCCCTTCTCTTTAAAAAATATTTTTTTAACGTTTATTTATTATTGACAGAGACAGACAGAGCATGAGCATGGGAGGGACCAAGAGATGGGGAGACACAGAATCTGAAGCAGGCTCCAGGCTCTGAGCTGTCAGCACAGAGCCCGATGTGGGGTTTGAACTCACGAACCGAGAGATCATGACCTGAGCCAAAGTCGGACCCTTAACCGACTGAGCCACCCAGGCATCCCTCCCTTCTCTTTTTTAAAAAGCTTCATAGAAAAGAGAGAGACAGGGAGACAGAACCAGTGACAGAGATTGAGAGAAAAAGAGATTCATAATTACTGTAGGGCAAATTAATCTTTTTCTTGCTGCTATTTCCCAGCTCTCCACTGTTTGGAGCCCTTGTTTCATACTTCAGCGGGTCTCTTTACAGAGTTTTGTTTAGTTTTTGTATGCTTCTTACAATCTTTTATTTACCTCTTCTTAGCAGTGTCTCATATACGCTATTTCTAGCTTTCAATAGCATGTGCCTTTTCTGCAGAATTACCATTTGGTATACTGCTGCTGGTCTGATTAAAAGGATGAACTCCGTCAGCTAGTGTGGACGGCTTTGCTTACTGATACTAAGTTGCACAGGGCACTCACTACTGAAACTATTTTCGAAGCTTCCCTCTGTGAAATGTTATGCATTCTGAAGCTTCTGTAGTAGTTTTCAACTATCTGTTGAATTGCATTACTGTACTTTGGCTGGAAATCAAGATATGCATGTATAGTTGAGGTTTTGTTGTTGGTTTTGTTCATTTCTTTGCTTGCTTTTTGATGTGAGCTGACCAGAGATGGACGGTGCACTCTAGAATGAAATGTAAAGGCATTGTATGTTACTATAGATGTGCCAGACTATTGTGTCCACTCATTTCTTGCTAGGGTAGACTTTCATATCTGTTCAGATGAGGATACATGCTTATGTATAACACAGCATTCCAGAATAGATTTCCCAAACTTTATGTAGGAAGAGTGTTCACTTGGGAAATAACAAGCTAGATTATTTATGGGTAAAAGTATTATCTATTCTTTGTACCTTCCAGAAATGTTTGTCCAATAGAGGATAATTTGCATATTCCCTAAAATAAAAATTCTGACGGAAGTTACAATTGCTGCCATCAATGACTGAAAAGCTTTTAGAATATTTTGCCTTCTAAATAAAGTTCTGAATAGAGCTACCCCTTTATCAAAAGTGCTTTTTAAAAGTCCCTTAATTGCGAAATCACATAGAAAAGCTTTTAATTGAATATCTTTAGTTCTGAGTACTAAAAACTACTAAGCCATTCAAGCAGGCATCAGCTGTCAAGACATAGGGTTTTTAGTCTCCTGTGAACACATGTAATCAGTGCAACCTTTATGGAAAGAAGTCCATTAAATGTTAGAAGTACATTTGAGTGCAGTTTCCATTTTCTAGCGAAATGGCTGGTTTTTTTTGTAAGATTTGTTGGTTTTTATAAGGATTAAATGTTCTTTTTTAAAAATTTTTAATCATGGACATGAACTAATTTGATAATAACACAAAAGTTTTCTGAATGAGTTAACCATTATTTCAAATATTTAAAATTTACCTAAAATTATTATACTAATAATGCTTTATAAATTTTTTTGTTACATTTTGTCCAAGTGCTTCTGATGACAAATATTTCTACATGAAAAGAAAGTCTTTTTTTTCAACGTTTATTTATTTTTGGGACAGAGAGAGACAGAGCATGAACGGGGGAGGGGCAGAGAGAGAGGGAGACACAGAATCGGAAACAGGCTCCAGGCTCTGAGCCATCAGCCCAGAGCCTGACGCGGGGCTCGAACTCACGGACGGCGAGATCGTGACCTGGCTGAAGTCGGACGCTTAACCGACTGCGCCACCCAGGCGCCCCGAAAAGAAAGTCTTAATAATAGTCACTAGTAAAGAGAAAAAAAAAGAAAGAAAATAAAAATTCATGTATTAGGAGTTTAAAGTTAGCTAGTAATAAAAGAAGGGAAAAAAAAAAGAGAGAGAAAGGAAATATTCATTTCATGAAGGATGACCCAACTTTTTGAGACATGTTTTAAGCTTCTTATGAAATCAGACAGAGCAAATGGACCTTTGGGTATCTAAGCCCATATAAAAGGCAGTTTAAGTGAAGAATTATCTGTGGTTGAATACACATGTATATGTGTGTGACAACAGGCCAAGCCTATTGTGTTGTTACCTAGGGAGGGCAGATTCAATGAAGATTTTGATACAGCCCATAGAAAATTTCTCCTTTCTTTTGAAAATCTATGGCTGAATTCTCCTTCTTCTTCCTCTTCTTCTCCCTCCTCCTCCTTCTTTTTTTTTAAGTAGGTTTCTCTCCCAGCACAGAGCCCAACATGGGGCTTGAGATCTAGACCTGAGCTGAGATCATGAGTCCAATGCTTAACCAAGTGAGCCCAGGTGCCTCCTGTGGCTGGATTCTTAAAACCTCCTATGAAGATAGATGACAGTCTTTATTAGCTGTTTTTCTACACACAATATTGTTTTTCTTTTTCTTTCTTCCTACTCCCCACCCCCCCCCGCCCCCCCCACTGAGGGGCAGGATTATGGAATATCATTGTTAGAAATAATATTAATTTTTTTTGAGAAAAAACTTACCAAAAAATCAATAGTTCCCAAACATGCAAAATGTCTGTTCTTTCTCCAGGAAGGCCATCTTATTGATTCCCCTTAATTTCCACTTCCACAAGCTTTTCTTCAATTGCTGAATGAATATAAAATATTTTTGTACAACTCCTCGTCATCAGAGGATATCTAAATGGTCTTGATCTCCATAAGATAACATAATGATTTGTGTCACTGTAAGTGTCCCTCCCCCCTCTTTTTTATGTAACCACTCAGGTGCCCCTTCTTTTTTAAAATGTTCCTTAAAACATTTAAATAATTCAATATTTTAAAAAATCCCTACTGAATTCACAGTATGATCAACGAAACAACTGATAGAAATCTCTTTTCTATAGCACCCAAAGAGAGCTCTTTACTGTACAGATGATAACTCAGCTTTGAAACTTGAAAATAAATAGTTTGGCATTGCTATGTGAATTAAAAGATCTGTTTTTCATTAGCATGTCATTTTTTAAAGTTTATTAGAATTGTCAGCACAGAGCCCAATGTAGGGCTCAAACCCACAAACCATAAGATCATGACCTGGGGCAAAACCAGGAGTCAGATGCTTAACTGACTCAGCCACCCAGGTGCTCCTAGCATGTATTTAGAATGGTCTGATCCTGCCCTTCTCTCTTCTTTAACTCTACTCAAGAGACCATTTCTGCAATGTTACAGAGACTTCTGTCACATAAACAAGTCATCTTAACCAACTGATGAGGTGCTTTTCTCCAAGGTCTGTGAATCTTGAATCCAATTTTGCCTTTTGTTCTCTGTATTCTCTAACTTCCTGCAATAGAACCATCATGCTTCATGCTATTACCCTCTATTGCTGTGGACTGGATGTTGGCTTATAAAAGCAGTATCTGCTGAGATGAGTAAGCTCTCATTTATATACAAAAATGATTCCTCCATAGGTTAGTGTCCAAAAATGATGATATATTTTTACTTGTTTCTCTATGCTTTCTTCCTTTGATTTTTCTCACATTTACGGTTGGGCCAGATGGAATTGGGGGCACAGTCACTGGAACACGCTCTTTGATTGCTAACGCTAGCCCTGACTAAGCACTGATTTGTTCTTAGAATGTGGCCTGGGCCTACCCAGTACCAAGCACTTAATAAATGGTTGAATGAATGACTACGTAGAATTTATGGAGGAAGAAAAAAAGAAACTAATTGGTCCATGAGGGAATTGAACTTATAATCTTAGCTTCATCAGTAGAAGTGTTTATGTCCAAACGTAATTGTATGGATTCCACATATTTATTTCATAAAGAAGCTTTGAGCAATAGTTTGGCTGGAATCCTCCCCAAATACCATTTTTCTTTCTTTCTTTCTTTTCTCTCTTTTTACCATTTAGTAAATCAAAGTGTGGAAACACTTTAAAATAAAAATTGAGCTCAGACAAGAAAACTAACCATGCTTGTCAGGTTGCTGAATCAAGTCTGTGCATGAAATCTGACAGAACAAGTGCTCTCTGGGGCCCTAAGGTTGTTCAAGTACATGAATTGCAGCTTAAGCATACAGGCTTCTGGGGAGAAAGCCAGCTACAGGCAGTGTCACACTATGCAGGGACATCCCTTGTCATTGGCGGGTGGGGGGGTCAGAGTGTGCTCAATTGCTGAAAACCTGTTTATTTGCTCTTAATTTTAAGCCACAAAGTATTAGAGTCTACTCGTCTATACTGTCTTATCTTTACCTTATTCAAAGTCCCCTCTTTTTTTTATGTATATATATTTTTTCTTTTTTGATGCTTATTTATTTTGGGGAGGGTGGGAGGGAGGGACAGAGAGAGTAGGAGACACAGAATCCAAAGCAGGCTCCAGGCTCTGAGCTGTCAACAGAGCCGGATGCAGGGCGCCAACTTATGAACAGTGAGGTCATGACGTGAGCCCAAGTCAGACACTTAACTGACTGAGCCACCCAGGCACCCCAATGTTTATTTATTTTGAGAGAGAGAGAGAGAGAGAGAGAGAGAGAGCACATGCATGTGCATGTGAGTGGGGGAAGGGCAGAGACAGGGAAAGAGAGAGAGAGAACCCCAAGCAGGCTTCACAGCACAGAGCCTGATGCGGGGCTTGAACCCAAAGGACTGTGAGATCATGACCTGAGCCAAAATCAAGAGTCAGTTGCTTAATCGACTGAGCTACCCAGGCACCCCCAAAGTCCCTTCTTTCACAACAGCACCAACAGTGAAAAAATCCTGTGTCACATATAAAAGGTTCCTAGCACCTGAATTTATCACACTGTTTAGAAAAAAACATTCCAAATATAGGATTGCTGTTCTTACTACAGATAAATCTCAACTTTCTTAATAACTCCTCCTTTCCAGGAAAGAAATGATGCTGAGAAAATGTGACATTGGACAACAACGTCTTATTCATTATTTATGGCACCAAGAAAGAATAAATTACCACATGCATTTAAAATTTTTTAAGTCAGTGTGAAGGTTTCTTCCAGTTCTAATGTCTTGTGATTCTAAGAATAGGGGATATATTTTAATGGTTGAAATCATAAGAGTCATCAATGTTTACTGAGCATTTTCTACGTACTCGACACTGTTAAGTAATTGCCTTGTCACATTTCATTCTCAGAAAATGTCTACAAGAAAGGCAATGCTATTACAGCCCATGACAAGGTGGGGAAATGAGGATTAATGAGGTTGAGACGGGCCTAAGTTTCCAGAGGAAAAAAGTAGAACTGACTTTTGAATGCAGGCAGTTTGATTAAAGGGCCCAAGTTTTAGGCACTCTATACTAGAACCAAAACATTGCAAGCTTTTGTTTGCTACTCTAGGATTTTACCTAAAATGGTTTTATTCACCAAGTATATAGAGTCAATAGAAATTCTGAAGGTAGTATTTATGAGCTAAGAGGGAAGATTAAAGCTTTTTAAAAAAATTCTTTTTAAGTTTATTCATTTTTGAGAGAGAGAGAGAGAGAGAGAGAGAGAGAGAGAGAGAGAGAGAGAGGATGTAAGCAGGGGAGGGGCAGAGAGAGAGAGGGAGACACGGAATCTGAAGGAGGTTCCAGGCTCTGAGCTGTCAGCACAGAGCCTGATGCGGGGCTCGAACTCACAAACCTGTGAGATCATGACCCGAGCTGAAGTCGGACGCTTAACTGACTGAGCCACCCAGGTGTCCCGAAGATTATAACTTCTTTATAGACTCCAGTCTCCCTGTCAAATTTCCCATAAATGAACAAAAAATGTAAAGGAAAAAAAAAGAAACTGACAATAAATTTACCATCACCACATAGGGTAAATAGCATCATTCAATTCTAAAACCAGAGCAAACATACAAACAAAAACCAATGTCTCAGTAAAGAATGAGACATACATTTCTGACCAGAATAGAAAAGCATAGCCTGGGGGCGCCTGGGTAGCTCAGTCGGTTAAGCGTCCGACTTTGGCACAGGTCATGATCTCGCGGTCTGTGAGTTCAAGCCCTGCGTCGGGCTCTGGGCTGATGGCTCAGAGCCTGTAGCCTGCTTCCGATTCTGTGTCTCCCTCTCTCTCTGCCCCTCCCCCGTTTATGTTCTGTCTCTCTCTGTCCCAAAAATAAATAAACTTAAAAAAAAAAAAGAACAGAAAAGCATAGCCTTGTATTGTTCCTTATAGTAACCACAAACCCCAAACGTCTCTTAGTGAGTGGAGAATTTTTACTAATAACCCCAAACCTGGAGAAAAATAGAATGTTGATACACTTTCCCCCTAACTTCTAAGGAAGCACAGTGGAGATCCTTTCTGGTAAAGATGAAGTGAAAGAAAATAATAGGCCTTGGGAATTAAAGTTCTAGCACTATGTTCTGAACTGGGAAAATGATTCAAAGTTCAAAGGTATTTCTCCTATAGGAATGGCCTGCCCCAGTCTCTAATCCCACTCCAAACTCAATGCAATATGGGCTGCAGGATTAAACGTTTATAATGAGGGGTGCCTGGGTGGCTCAGTTGCCTGTTTCCAACTTCAGCTCTGGTAATGATCTTGCAGTCTGTGTTCAAGGCCGGCATCGGACCCTGTGCTGACAGCTCAGAGCTCAGAGCCTGGAACCTGCTTCAGGTTCTGTGTCTCCCTCTCTCTCTCTACTCTCCCCGACCCAAGCTCTCTTTCCCTCCAAAAATAAATAAACAGTAAAACATTTAAAAAAATCATATAACAAACAATTACTTATTGTTTATCCAGAACTCAAATTTAACTGAGTGTCATGTTTTTATTTGCTATAGGATGTGTAGGTAAATTTGGATTTCAGATAAACAATGAATATTATTTTAGAATAAGTATATAGAAAATATTGCAAGGGACATACTTATACTAATAAAAATATTGCTGATCTTAATCTGTTTTTCCTCATTTCAACATTGATGAGATTCTTTAGGAAATAATATTTCTTGTAGTGAAGATATATTCAAAGTTTTAGTTTTATTTTTTCCTTATTAAATTAAGTACAGGGGCTACTGAATGGCTCAGTTGGTTAAGTGTCCGACTTCAGCTCAGGTCATGATCTCATGGCTCGTGAGTTTGAGCCCCACATTGGGCTCTGTGTTGACAGCTCAGAGCCTGGAGCCTGCTTCATATTCTGTCTCTCTTTCTCTTGGCCCCTTCCCTGCTTATGCGCTCTCTCTCTCTCTCTCTCTCTCTCTCTCTCTCAAATAGAAATAAACATTAAAAACATTTAAATTAAGTACAAATAAATGAAATGTTTTAAATTAAAAAAAAACCCTCTTTATTCTGATTTTGTTTTAATAAAAATAGTCCTGACATCTATCTACTATCTTCTTAGTGATTTATGTACTGGTCTACCTTGTACATTTCCACTTTCCTATCTGCGTATTCCAAAAAATTAGGATGATATTACCTAATAGCAACGATGATAATTTTTCAGTGGTTGTTTCAGGGTAAGTTTAAGGTTTTTTTGTACTTTCTGTACTGTTTGATTCTGTATGAGTATATATAATGTTCATAGAAACAAGAGAGCAAATAAAAGAGATAACTGTGATTCAAAAGAATAAGATGTTAAGAGTGGAAAATCTGGGTCATGAGTAATTATTTTCTTCCGTATTGTTCTATTTTCTTTTTTCTTTTTTAAAAATTTTAATGTTATTTATTTTTGAGAGAGAGAGAGAGAGAGAGAGAGAGAGAGGCAGATAGAGGAAGACACAGAATCTGAAGCAGAATCCAGACACTGAGCTGTCAGTACAGATCCCGATGTGGGGCTTGAACTCATGAACCATGAGATCAAGACCTGAGCTGAAGTCAGAAACTTAATCAACTGAGCCACCCAGGTGCCCTGAGTCTATTTTCTTTTCTTTTCTTTTTTTCCTTTAATTTATTTTTTTAATTTACATCCAAGTTAGTTACCATATAGTACAACAATGATTTCAGTAGATTCCTTAATGCCCTTTACCCATTTATCCCATCCCCCCTCCCACAACCCCACCAGTAACCCTCTGTTTGTTCTCCATATTTAAGAATCTCGTATGTTTTTGTCCTCCTCCTTGTTTTTATATTATTTTTGCTTCTCTTCCCTTATATTCATCTGTTTTGTATCTTGAAGTCCTTATATGAGTGAAGTCATATGATATTTGTCTTTCTCTGACTAATTTCGCTTAGCATAATACCCTCTAGTTCCATCCACATAGTTGCAAATGGCAAGATTTAATTCTTTTTGATTGCTGAGTAATATTCCATTATATATATACCACACCTTCTTTATCCATTCATCCATTGTTGGACATTTGGGCTCTTTCCATACTTTGGCTATTGTTGATAGTGCTGCTATAATCATGGGGGTGCATGTGTCCCTTCGAAACAGCACACCTGTATCCCATGGATAAATGCCTAGTAGTGCAATTGCTGGGTCGTAGGGTAGTTCTATATTTAATTTTTTGAGGAACCTCCATACTGTTTTCCAGAGTGGCTGCACCAGCTTGCATTACCACCAGCAGTGCAAAAGAGATCCTCTTTCTCCGCATCCTCGGCAACATCTGTTGTTGCCTGAGTTGTTAATGTTAGCCATTCTGACAGGTGTAAGGTGGTGTCTCATTATGGTTTTGATTTGTATTTCCCTGATGATGAGTGATGTTGAGCATTTTTTCATGTGTCGGTTGGCCATCTGGTTGTCTTCTTTGGAGAGGTGTCTATTCATGTCTTTTGCCAATTTTTCACTGGATTATTTGTGTTTTGGGTGTTGAGTTTGATAAGCTCTTTATAGATTTTGGATACTAACCCTTTATTTGATATGTCGTTTGCAAATATCTTCTATTCCATCAGTTGCCTTTTAGTTTTGCTGATTGTTTCGTTCACTGTGCAGAAGCTTTTTATTTTGATGAGGTCTTAATAGTTCATTTTTGCTTTTGTTTTCCTTGCCTCTGGAGACGTGTTGAGTAAGAAGTTCCTGTGGCTGAGATCAAAGATGCTTTGGACTCCTTTCTCCTCCAGGATTTTTATGGCTTCCTGCCTTATATGTAGGTCTTTCATCCATTTTGAGTTTATTTTTTGTGTATGGTTTAAGAAAGTGGTCCAGGTTCACTTTTGAGCATGTCGTTGTCCAGTTTTCCCAGCAGCACTTGCTGAAGAGACTGTCTTTATTCCATTGGATATTCTTTCCTACTTTGTCAAAGATTAGTTGGCCATACATTTGTGGGTCCATTTCTGGGTTCTCTATTCTGTTCCATTGATCTGAGTGTCTGTTCTTGTGCCAGTACCACACTGTCTTGATGATTACAGCTTTGTAGTATAGCTTGAAGTCCAGGATTGTGATGCCTCCTGCTTTGGTTTTCTTTTTCAAGATTGCTTTGGCCATTCATGGTCTTTTCTGGTTCCATACAAATTTTAGGATTGTTTGTTCTAGCTCTGTGAAGAATGCTGGTGTTATTTTGATAGGAATTGCATTGAATATGTAGATTGATTTGGGTAGTATTGACATTTTAACAATATTTGTTCTTCCTATCCAGGAGCATGGAATCTTTTTCCCATTTTTTTGTGTGTGTCTTCTTCCATAAACTTCTTCCATAAACTTCAGTGTATAGATTTTTCACCTTTTTGGTCAGATTTATTCCTAGGTATTTTATGGTTTTTGGTGCGATTGTAAATGGGATTGATTCTTTGATTTCTCTTTCTGTTGCTTCATTATTGGCATATAGGAATGCAACCAATTTCTGTGCATTGATTTTATATCCTGCCACTTTGCTGAACTCATGGATCAGTTCTAACAGTTTTTTGGTAGAACATTTTGGGTTTTCCATATAAAGTATCATGTCACCTGCGAAGAGTGAAAGTTTGACCTCCTCCTGGCCGATTTGGATGCCTTTTATTTCTTTGTGTTGTCTGATTGCTGAGGCTAAGACTTTCAATACTATGTTGAATAACAGTGGTGAGAATAGACATCCCTGTCATGTTCCTGACCTAAGGGGGAAAGCTCTCAGTTTTTCCCCATTGAGGTAGATATTAGCATTGGGTCTTTCATATATGGCTTTTATGATCTCGAGGTATGATCCTTCTATCCCTACTTTCTTGAGGGTTTTTATCAAGAAAGGATGCTGTATTTTGTCAAATGCTTTCTCTGCATCTGTTGAGAGGACCATGTGGTTCTTGTCCTTTTATCAAAGTGATGTATTACATTGTCTGTTCTGCAGATATTGAGCCAGCCCTGCATTCCAGGTATAAATCCCACTTGGTCATGGGAATAATTTTTTTAATGTATTGTTGGATCCAGTTGGTTAATATCTTGTTGAGGATCTGAGTCTATTTTCTTAAAAAAATTAAAGAAATTCTAAGCATATACATAATCTCTGTATCATTTAGAACTAAAAAGCTAGAAGAAATGGGAAGGCAGCTTATAAAATACTAGAAATTTCCCACCTGCAAGAAATGAATCCACCTGTAAGAAAAACAGTTATTTATATATATATATATATATATATATATATATATATATATATATATGTATATGTGGAAAACAGGCAAGAATAGGGAATAAAAAAAGACAAAGTAAGAAGATTAAAAAATCTTCTGTTGAGAGCTAATTTTAGACATTTTATAGAAAGCCAGCCTTGCATTATGAAATCACTTCATGGCACAATTCTCATTTACTACCTGGTATGTGGACTGGTTTTACACTAGGTGAAGACTGTTTAATTTCCATTGTCTTCTATCATGGAATTTCCTTGCTGATTACAGAGAAGCAGAAAGAGTTAGGGCTTTCCCATCCCATTTTTCCACTTTCCTTAACATCTGGTGACTGACTGTTTTACTTACTGCGAGAAACCACAGACTTGCATCCAGGACTAATCGTGATAATTGATGACCTGATCTCTCCAGGCAACCCTTTCTCCACTGTCAGGATATGTTTCATAACTACCTTTCCCAGATCTTGAACTAAGCTCAAATATCTCATTCTGAACTATTGGTTATGTTACCCAAGATACAATTAATCTAAAACGGCTAACTAGAATATTAAGTAAATTTAGATAAACCAGGGGATTCTTTTCCTTAAACTTTATTTATTTTGAGAGAGAGAGAGAGAGTGCGTGCACATGCAAGTGTGAGTAGGGGGAGGGGCAGAGAGAGAGAAGAAGAGAGAGAATCCCAGGCAGGTTCCTCACTGTTGGCACCCAGCCCCAGGCAGGGGGTAGGGATGGTGAAGAGGGGAACCCTCACACCATGAGATCATGACCTGAGTGAAAATCAAGGGTGAGAAGGCTAACTGATTGATCCACCCAGGTGCTACAATTGGGAGTTTTTTTAATAGAAAAACTTTACAGGGGTGTTTTGTTGCTGCTCCTACAATTATGAAACCTGAAGAAATAATAATAATAATAATAATAATAATAATAATAATAATAAAGGTAATAATTACAATGGTGAATCAAGAAATTATAATTGTTTACATGTTTGTTTATTGTTTATGCAGATGTATAACTTAATGATAGTCTTTTTTAATATTTAAAGTTACCTAATTTACATGCATAAACAAACATTTACAATAATCATAATTACAATAATTGCTATTTTGGCCATAAAACTCAGCCCCTCCTCCATCCCACTCTAATAATGAATCTCATCACATTAGATGCTCACTTGCCCATTTGTGTCATAACAGGTTCCACCACCCTCCCACCCTTGTTTGCATCTGATTGATCAGGAGACTATGTCGGAGGTGTTTGGCCACAACTACCTCAAAGAGACAACCTCTCCGCCTGCCATCTCCAAGCAAAAAGATAAGTATGGACACAGCCAGCAACAAATTGGGGGACTAGGCATTTCAAGCAACTCTACCCAGACTCATCATTCTGGAGTCTGGCTCACACCATCTCTCAAGCAACCCTGAGTCCTCTGAAACTTCCCTGGAAACAATGGTCAAAGTTCCATCTGGATGTCGATGTTTCCCAGGAGCTGGGCAAGGACTGAAGGTCTGGATTCTGTCTCAACAGAGGTGCGAAGGGAAGAGGGCCAAATGAGCCGTGTTTGGGGAGGGAACTCCACATGCACCTACCAGGAGTCTATGACCTTCCAGGATGCCCAGGGCCCTGAGACCCAAGACTCAGGATACAGGGGCAGGCTCCTGAGGCAGTAGGTCTATGTCTGTCTGGCAAGGTCAAAGGTCGTAGCATCCCCAATTCACGGTTCCATTATCCTTGAGGCCAGCTGTTCCTCCCTGAAGCTGGGTCAGGTCTAGAACTTTCCCCAGGAGTCTATTGCTCCAACTCCTCAAGCTTTTCCCCTGAAGGACAACCCCAGGGATTTGATCTCTTTCAGACCCAGCCAACTAGCCAGCACCCTGCACTTGGGGACCTGACCCCTTCACCTAAGCTCCTCTATAAGAAAGTGTTTTCCTCCAGGTGCCTGGGTGACTCAGACTGTGAAATGCTGGACTTCCGGTCAGGTCATGGTCTCACAGCTCTCCAGGCCCACAACTGGCTCTCTGCTGACAGCTCAGAGCCTGGAGCCTGCTTTGGATTCTGTGTCCCTCCCGCCCCCCCCCCCCCCCCCCCCTGTCCCTCACCCCGCTTGCAATCTGTCTCTCTCAAAAACAAACATAAAAAAAAAAAAGAAAAAGAAAAAAAAGGAAGTGTTTCCCTCGTTTGAATACCATGGGGGAAGCCTGCGGGCGAGGACCGGGAGCTGGTGGTGCGGATGTGTGTGGGGATGGAGGGTGGGGTTCCCCAGGAAGGTAAACAGGAACCCTGATATCTCGCAGGGTGCACTATGTGCCTTTAGGTGGGTGGGGGGAAGAAGCGCAGGTCCTGGTGGAAGGGCAGGGAGAGAAGGGGCTGGGATGCGCTCAGCATCAGGAAAGGCTCAGAAAAAGGCTGGATCAGGCGTGAGGCACCGCTTCTGCAGCCACTCTTCCAGGAAAAAGCCCGATATCTGATATCTCGAGATCTTGGAGATCTACGGGTGCCGGCAGGGGAGTCAACACGGGATGTCAGGTGCAGATGTTCTTCTCCCAGACTCCTTTGGCTTATCAGGAAAACTCCAATTCCTTCCCTTCCATCCCCCTGAGAGACAGTGCTGCGGGCGCTTGGCTCCAGGGGCCAGGCCAGGTGTGGGGAGAATGGGCTGCGGCCCAAAGGCTGTGCAAGGGCGCACCCGCCGAGCGCAGACTGAGGCGGTGAACTGCGCAGGCGTGGACCGTGGGCCGCAAAACTGTTGTTTCCCTGAGGACCGAAGGCTGCGGGTGGCCCTCCGGATTCTGGTGCGGAGCTCTGGGATGCAGCCTGAAGTCAGCCAGGGTCCCAGGCCTCAGCAACCCCAACTCTCTGTTCCCTTAGCCTCAGGGCACTTGACCCTCCCGCGGCTGCGAGGTGTATAGAGTTCGTCCCAGGAGACCAGCTACTGGTAAATAAAAAGTACACTTAAATAAGTTGTTTTTAATGATAATTGTGCCATTCACACCAAAATAGCAGGAGAGGCAGATAATGGGCTGTGAGCTAGCTATGTATTTTGGAAAGCCTCTCCTATTCATTATACTGTACAATTGTACAACTATATTTTACAAAGTATCTTGAATGTTATTTTTAAATAGCCTTTATTTGTAGGCTACTAAGTATTTGGGTATTTAAGAAATTTTGTGTAGGTATTTGTCATACAAATAGAGTGAAAAAGATCTTTTCTGTTGAATAATGTCAGTGGAGGGCAAATATGGTATATGGTGATATATCTTTCCTGCGATTGGTATAGAATATTTTAGCACATAGGAAATTGAAAAGTATGGTCAAAATAGAGCAGTTTTCTGGAAAGCACAAGTAGGATTTTCTTTTTAATTTGCTGCTAACTACCTGTAGGACTCTGAAGGAGTTCCATCAGCATATTTTCTGAACAAGATTCAGTTTCAGGTAGAGAGATAACCCAAATTTTATTGACCAAACTGAGGTCATCTGTCCACCCATTGGTCAGAGGAGAATTGAGCCCCTTGATTTACAGTCTTATCAAGGACATGCCCTAAAGGGAAAGGTTCTTTTGTTGAAGAAAAATTGATACATTTTTTATGAGAGGGGGGAATAGATTCCTGTAAGACAATAAAATGGATTTCCACTTAGGATAGGTGGTCATTAGTGTCCTAACAGCCTTAGTTTCTTAACATTCTGAAATTGATTTATTCTATTTACTGTACCTTATTTGCTGCTGTTTTATTTAGAAGTTGCTAGAAACTGTGCCAAGTTCCAGTCTTTTAATCTTAGATGAAAATAAGCAAGGTCAATTTTTAAAATGTGACACAGTTGTATTGCATTTGTGATGTACATTTTTTACCTTCTGTCAAAAGATAAATTGAGTCACATAAAAATTTTCAAGAATGTGCAAAAAAAATTTTTCCCAAGAATTTGAACAACCGTTAGTTTGAATCAGGCAGCACAAAATCAAAAGTGGTTAGGAACACTTTGCTAGCATAACCTAGAACAGAGGCTTTTTATACAGCAGATGTGGAAGCACAGCAAGAAAATTAACTGATTAGGTACAGCCTAAGCAGTTGCCTTATTTGGGAAAGCGTAGTTGCCTCTTTGTGATTGGTTGTTTATAAATTTTATTTTCTCTGATACAAGTTGTATTTACAGGAATAGACTCTGGTTTAGATTTTGGTTTGCTTATGTAGGCTGCTAATGCTTTGGAGCTGCTGTAAGAAAAGAAATCTCATTTAAATCTCTGAGTGAACTCTTGGGGAGCCTGGGTGGCTCAGTCAGTTGAGTGTCAGACTTTTGATTTTGGCTCAGGTTGTGATCCCAGGGCTGTGGATTAAGATTCTCTCTCCCCCTCTTCCTCTCCCCGTCTCCCTCTCTTCCTCTCCCTCTCTCTCTCTCCCTCCGCCCCTCCCTGACTCATGCTATCACACACACTCTCTCAAAATAAATAATTAATTAAAAAAATAAATCTCTGAGTGAACTCTTCCTTTCCAATATTTTTTACTCCACCTATATGATGATGAACCCTATACCTATATCTAGAGCAGACCTCTCTTTTTGAGCACTGAAGTCTATTTGTCCTGTGACACTCTGTCTAGACATCTTTCTTCCCAAACCCTCTCTTCCAGAGCTCTAAATCTTAATGGCTAAGCTGGAAAGCTTGGAGTCATCTGTGACTTTTCCTTCACCAAACATTAATTAATTGTTTAAAAATTGGTCGTCCCTACCTTCTAAATCACTTTGTTCTTTGCCCACATTTTGATTTATGTGTTTAATACTTGCCATTAATTAATTGAGTAATATAATATGTTACCTGCTAACTGAGTCATTCACAGAGGTGGAGAAGATAGACAAAATGAAATAATTTTAGTTATTTAATAAATGCTGTTTTGGTGGTATGAATAAATTGTCTTAGGTACTTTAGATAGTGTGCAGTAGTGGGAAAGGGATGCTATAGAAAGACAGGCCTGTATTTGAATCCTGATGAGCTGTATGCCTTGGGCAGATAATACAATCTCCCTTAACCTCCTTTCCTCATCTATTAAAGTGGAGATGAAGATATCTATCTTATGGGACTGATGCAAGCGTTATACATGATTATGTAAGTGTATCATATAAATATATGTATATTATGTGAGGTTATATATAGTATACACATATACTATATATATATATGACATGAGATGTATAAGTTTACACATTTGACATTGGACATGCATTTATTTGCTAGTACTGTTTGTTAGCTACTGTTAAAGTTTTTATAGTGCCACTACTTAAGGAAATTTATAATCTAGGGGAAAAGACAAAAGAACAATAAAGGCTAACATTAGAGATGGCTTATGTTATCAGTACTGTTTTAATACCCTATGGGTAATAATCCATTTACTTTGTAGAATAATCCTTTGAAGTAAGTGCTATTAATATATTGATATTAGAATAAAGACATCGAATTACTGATATAATAACTAATTTGCTCAAGGTCATACCTCTAGTTAAGTATGGAGCATGGGGTTGAATTCAAGGACTAGTAAAATTTCGTGAAAAAAGATACAGGTAAGAATAAAAAGTCACTGATTTGTGGAAGTTTATATATGATAGATACTATTTTCTTGATGAAGCAGTATTTAAATTAATCTTCTAAGAGTAAAAGGAGGTGTTGGTAATTTTACAGTTTATCTTAGAATTTAGTGAATTACATGTTCAAGTAAACTATTGGACTTACAAATCACAGAAACAGATGAATAAGTTTATAACCTAATCTATGCTATTGGATTAAATTCCCTGCAATGATATTACTTAGATAAATCTATTCATTGAACATGTTTGCCAGCATAAATGCCTTTCTTTGGGTGCATGCATGTAGAGAATCATCTTTATTTTCTTATTAGAATACCTCAACCAAATGCCAGAAATTGGGCTAGGAGTGAGGATGATAGGTTTTTAATGTTTTGCCTTCTTGTAGATGATGAGTGCAATTTCACAAGCATATCTAACTTACCTTTATGGTTTGCCATCCTTAAGGAAACTTGTTACTCTCCAATAGGACTGGTGAGTTACTAGAAATTGCTCAGAGCAACGGCTTCTTTTTTTTTTCCCCACTAAGGGGAAAGTAACCAACAGGAGCCAGACACTGGATGTATCTTTTACAGCTGGTACGCTCGTAGTTTAGCAGTTTATATTTGATTTATCTGTATGCCGCTCAGTAGAGCTTAGCGTTTTTTAAAAACAAAATGTGATGTGAGGTTAGCAAGATCACTCATAAAAGTAGATCTGAAGAAAGAGTCTGAATTCTCTTTGAATTTCCACCTGAGCTGTTTAAATGCTGACCCACTGGCAGGTGCTTATATGAACACTGGATACTGTTCTTTGACACCATCTTGGACAAAAATAAGCCTTTCTTTGGGTTTTGCACACTCCAAGGGAAACCAGAAAATGTAAGGAGGTGCCAGACGCAAAGATCAGCAAGGCTATAAAAGGACAAACAGCCCAAGGTACCAAATGTTTCTTCTCTAGTTGGAAATTTTGTGCAGAACATGAAAGATGAAAGTGAGATCAGGAATGAGTAAGGGCTGCACTGAAACAAAACAAAACAAAACAAAGCAATCGCAGACTTATAAATAAAAAGGAAATGTGAATTTTGTGAGAATGTATTTTCATATCTTTATTGCCTTCTTCCAGGTCCCCTGTATTTTGACAATATTCTTATGGAGTTCTTAAGCAAATGACATCAGGCATTTCTGAAGAAAATACTTTCTTAAGGTGGCTTTAAAAATATTTTTTAAAAAAAGATTTGAGTGTAGAATGAAAACATTTTGGCTGTTAACATTTGTTAGGTATTTGTATCAATTTCCTTTCTTTAAAGCAGTAGTTTCTCTGCATGTACATTCATGCACACTTCTTCTTTACCTGTATTTTTTAACTCTTTGATGTGAAATAAATTTGTTTATCCAAAATGCGTTTTCTATAATATGGGCTGAATGTATTAAAAACTTGCGATAAGGATTTGAAATGATTATTTAATTAGAAAAAATGAAGTAATACTTCACTTCAAAAGTGAAGTAGTCTTTTTAAAAACATTCCATATATCGCGTTGAAATAACAAATGTGCAAACTTTAGCTCATAGTCTATTGAATTGCAGAAGTAAGTAGTTACTTGTGTGGTGGTTTGCTTAATTTTACGGCAGGGCAGCAACTTCTGGAGATGAATCATGAGTTTTTGAATGAAGGTAACCCCCCAGTCTTTCACTCCTCATTGGAAACACAATCCAGGATACAGTGGTGGGTCAAGACTCACTCTGGCCAATGAAATGTAAAGAGAAGTCTGCTGGAAGTGGGTGGTCTTTTGCAAAGGCTTTGATTTCTTGATAATGAGGGCAGATACAGCTTTCTTCTTAACACCCTCTTCCAGCCTTAAGCAAGATCTTAATGCCTGAAGCCCCAGTGGTCATATTTGGCCAAGAGACAACAAGGATTAGGATGAAAAGTCAACAAGATAATAACCTGAAAATAGAAAGTGCCTGTGGCCTTGAAAGCATTCATGAGCAGCTAACCAAACAAGACCTGCTAACCGAACTGCTTATTTTGGGGCTTCTTAGATATGAAAATAAACCTTCGTTTATTTAAGTCAATATTAGTTTAGCTGCTGCTTCTTTTTTTTTGTTTGTTTATTTATTTATTTTGAGAGAGAGAGAGAGAGAGAGAGAGCGCACGAGGGAGGGGCAGAGAGAGGGAGAGAGGGAGAGAGGGAGAGAATCCCAAGCAGGCTCCCAGCTGTCAGCACAGAGCCCCCCTCAGGGCTGGATCTCAAGAACTGTGAGATTGTGACCTGAGCTGAAAGCAAGAGTCGGATGTTTAACCGACTGAGCCACCCAGGTGCCCCACTCACCATAATGTTTTTGAGATTCATTCAGTACATTGCAAATATTGGGCTTGTTCTTTTTTTACTGTTGAGTCCATTGCATGGATATACCACAGTCTGTTTAATCATTTACCTATTAAAGGACATTGGATTGTTTCCAGTTTTGGAGGATTATGGGTAGAGCTGTTGACAACATTTGTGTAAACATATGTTTTTATTACTCTAGGGCAAATACTCAGGAGTGGGAGTGCTGGGTCATATTTCATCTTTCACTTTTAAGATACATGCTGAATATATATTTCACTTTGTTAGAAACCGTCACATGCTTTCTAGAGTAGCTGTTTCATTTTGCGTTCCCACAATGATGTATGAGCATTGCTTTTGTTCCACATTCACAGCAGCACTTGATATTATTGAAAAGCTTAAATTTTAAATAATTTTAGTATGTAATAATCACAATATACCTTTTCATTTATTTAGGCCATTTAAAGTTTTTTTTGTCAGTGTTTTTTTAGTTTTCATCATGCTGATGTTTTATTAGGTTCATACCTAATAACTTCATATTGGAGATATTGTAAATATGATTTAAAAAATTTTGGTTTCCAATGGTTCTAATTTCCAGTTGCTGGTATGTAGAAATATGATTGGTGTATGTTTTCCTTCTGTCTTGTGACATTACTTAGTTCACTAAATTAGTTCTAGGAATTTAAAAAAAATAGATTTCTTAGAATTTTACATAGACAGTCATGTTACCCATGAGTAGTAAGAGTTTTATTTCTTCCCTTCCAATTTGTATGCCTTTAATTTCTATTTCTTGTGTTATTGTGCTGATTAGGACTTTAGTGAGATGTTGAGTAGAAGTGGTGAGAGCGGACACCCTTGTCTTGCTTCCAGTGTTAGGTAGGAATCATTTCGTTTTCACCTTTAAGTAAGATATTAGATGTAGATTTTTTTAAAAGGTACTAAAAAAATAAGATTGAAGAAGTTCCTTTATATGCTGAATTACATGAGAGTTTTTATCATGCATGGATCTTGAATTTTGTCAAATGCTTTTTCTGCATTAAATATCATAATGTGTTTTTTCCCCTTATACTGTTAATGTGGTGGATTGATTGATTTTCAAACATTGAACCAGACTGTGCATGCCAGGGGTAATTCTACACTTGATTGTGGTTCACTCTTCTTTTTATGCGTTGCTATATTTAATTTGTGAATATTTCCTGAGGATTTTTTCCTCTTTGTTCATGAGATATGTTGGTAGGTAGTTGTATTTTCTTATCCTGTCTTTTCTCACTTTTAGTGTCACATTAATGCTAGGGTTCATAAAGCGAATTAGGAAGTGTTCTATACTCTTCTGTTTTCTGGAAGATGTTTTATAGGATTGGTGTTATTTCTTTCTTAAATGTTTTTTAAGAAATCACCAGTAAAACAACACAGACTTCTTTTTCAGAAGGTTTTAAACTATAGATTCAATTTCTTTGGTAGTTTATGAAGCTATTCAGATTATTTATTTCATTTTGAGTGAGTTCTGATAGCCAATGACTTTCAAGGAATTAGTCCATTTCATCTAAGTTGTTGAACTTCCATGTATAGAGTCGTTTATAGTATTCCCTAACTGCTATTTTAATATCTGCATGCTCTGTAGTGATATCCTTTCTTTTACACCCCATGTTGGAAATTCTTGTCTTCTTTCTTTTTTTCGTTGTGAGCCTTGCTAGAACTTACATTTTTTTATTCATATTTTCAAATAACTGGTTTTTAGTATCTTTGATTTTCAGAATTGTTTTTGATTTTTTTATTTCAATGATTTCTTCTTTTATTTTTATTATTTCCTTTCTTCTAATTTTTTTGGTTTCATATTGCTTTTTTTTCCAGTCCCATAGAGTGGAAACTTAGGTTATTGATCTGAAGTTTTCTTTTCTTTCTTTCTTTTTTAAAAAATTTTTTTAATGTTTTTATTTATTTTGACAGAGAGAGAGAGACAGAGGATGAGCAGGGGAGGGGCAGAGAGAGAGGGAGATACAGAATCTGAGGCAGGCTCCAAGCTCTGAGCTGTCAGCACAGAGCCCAACGCAGGACTCGAACTCACAGACTGTGAGATCATGACCTGAGCCGAAGTCAGACGCTCAACCAACTGAGCCACCCAGGCGCCCCTGAAGTTTTCTTTTCTAGTATAAGCATTTAATACCGTAAATTTCCCTTTAAGCACTGCCTTATTTGCATCTGATAAATTCTAATAATATGTAAATTCATTTCCATTTAGTTCAAATTATTTTCTAATTTCTCTTGAGGCTTACTCATGGAACCATGCATTATTTAAAAATGAGTTGTTTGGTTCCCAAGCATTGGAGACTTTACCCTTGAATCTTTATATTATTGATTTTAGTTTAATTCCATTATGAACAGAGAACATACTTGGTATAGTTTCATTTCCTTTAAATCTGTTAAGATTTACTTAATAGTTTAGGATATGTTCTATTTAGCAGCTGTTCCACATGCATTTGAAAAGACTAGGTGTTATGCCTTCATTGGAAGGAATCTTCTATAGATTTCAATTATATCCTATGGGTTGATGATGTTATTCAGTTCTATAACCTTGCTCATTTTCTGTTTACTAGATCACTGATAAAGTAGTGTTGAAGTCTTCAACTACATCCATGAATTTGTCTAGTTTTCATTTAATTTTTGTCAGTTTTGGTTCATGTATTTGAAGATTTGTGGTTAGATGAATACACATTTAGGATTGTTAAGTTTTCTTGCTGAATGGATTCTTCTATCATTAAGTAATGTCCCTCTTTATCCCTAATATTTTTCTTGGCTCTGAAGTCTACTTTGATAATAATATAACCACTTCAGCTTCTTTTGATTAGTTTTTCATGTATTTGTTTTTTTTTTATCCTATTACTTACAACCTACGTATAATATTGATTTCAAGAGAGTTACATGCCAATAGCATAGAGCTGTGTTGTTTTATTTCAAATCCTTATTGACAGTGTCAAGTAAGTGTCAATCTTTATATGGTATGTTTAGATCATTTACATTTAATAATTAAGTATTGACACATTTGGAATTAGGGCTACCACTTTATATTTGTTTTTTGATAATTCCTTTTATTTTTAATTTTTCTGTCTCCCCTTGCTTATCTTCTTTTGGGTTATTTGAACTTTTTTTTTTTTTACTATTTCATTTTATCTGTTGTGTTTACTATATTGTTTTGAATGTTTTTTAAAAAATATTTATTTTTGAGAGAGAGAGGGAGAGAATGGGGGGAGGGCAGAGAGAGAGGGAGAGAGAGAATCCCAAGTAGGCTTCACAGTCTCAGCACAGAGCAGAACTTGGGACTTGATCTCACGAACTCAGATCATGACCTGAACTGAAATTGAATCGGACGCTTACTCACTTAACCAACTGAGCCACCCAGGTGCCCCTTGAATGGATTTTTTAATTGGTTGCTTTAGTGTGTAAAAATACATACTTAAGTTTTTACAGTTTATTGGGGATCAATATTTTATTACCTCAGATGTGATACGGAAACCTTATTTTTATGCAGGTTCTTTAACCCCTACCCTTTATTTTGCAATTATCTTACATGTTATATGTACATGTATTGAAAGGTCTATCAGAAAATGTAGTTTTTTCTTTTATCCATCAGACATGTATTAAAGAACTCAAGAGGGAAAGCAATAATCTATATTTACTGAAATGTTACCTATTTCTATTGCTTTTCTTTCCTTTCTGATACTCAAAACTGCCTTCTGATAACATTTTCCTGTGCCTTGAAGTGCTTCTGTTAGTAATTATTTTAAAGCTTTTTTGCTAGCTCTGAATTTTCTAAGTTTTCCTTCATTTGTGAATGTCTTTATTTCACCTTTTCTATAAAATATTTCTGCTGTATGCAGAAAGCTAAGTCACCAGTTCTTTTCGTTTAGCACTTTACAAACGTTGTTTCACTTCCTTCTGACTATTGTTGTTTCTGACTAGAAATCCTCAGGTTTTTTTTTTTTCCAAATCACTGTTTTATTAGAAGTAATATAACATTTTCCTGTGGCTGCTTTCAAGATTACTTGTTTATCTTTGGTTTTCGGCAGTTTGATTATTATGGATATTGGACACGGTTTTTTTATGTGTGTGTTTATCCTGTTTGGGCTTTTCTCAGCTTCTTGAATCTGTAATTTTAAGTTTCACCAAGTTTGAGATGTGTTTATCTCTTATTTCTTTAAGTATATATATATATTTTTTTCAACGTTTTTTATTTATTTTTGGGACAGAGAGAGACAGAGCATGAACGGGGGAGGGGCAGAGAGAGAGGGAGACACAGAATCGGAAACAGGCTCCAGGCTCCGAGCCATCAGCCCAGAGCCTGACGCGGGGCTCGAACTCACGGACCGCGAGATCGTGACCTGGCTGAAGTCGGACGCTTAACCGACTGCGCCACCCAGGCGCCCCAAGTATATTTTTTATACCACATTTTTTCTACTCTTTTTCTGAGGCTTCAGTGACACAAATGTTAGACCTTTTGGTATTTCCCCACAGTTTCATGTCTGTTCATGTTTTAAATAAATTGTTTTCTCTCTGTTAAGAAAACTGCATAGTTTCTGTTGATCTCTTTTCAAGTTTATTCACTTTTTTTCTGTCAGCTCTATCCTAATATTGAGCCCGTCAAGTAATATTTTAAAATTTTGGTTATTATTTTAGTTGAAACTTTCCATTTGCCGTTTCTTTAGAACTTCTATTTCTTTGTAGTGCCTTTCTAGTTTCTGTTTATTTCAAGAGATTTTTGTCTTAATTTTTTGCAACATTTAAAAAATAACTGCATTGAAGCCTTTGTCAAACAATTCCCGCATCTCTGTCAGCTTGGTGTTGGCATATGTTGATTGACTTTTTACATGCAAATTGAGATTTTCCTGGTTGTTCGTATTCCAAGTAATTTTGGATTGTATCCTGGACGTTTTGCATATTATGTTATGAGACACTGAGTCTTTTTAAATTCTATGAGGAATGTTGACATTTTTGTATTAGCAGGCAAAATACCCAATGGCCTTCAAACCACAAGCCCCAGTTGGTACTCCCTTGGCTGTGATTACGATGTCAGTTCTGTTTTCAAAGCCTTTTCAGTGCTATTTGTGTCTGCCCCATGTGTGTGCTAGTTAGGGGCCAATCTGAGACTTGGACAGTATATATATCTTAGCTCAGTTTTCAGAGTCCATTTAGGGTCAAAACCATATATGCACAGCTCAGTGGTAAGTTTAGTAGCCCGTAAGTTAATTTATAAGGTTTCTTTTCCCAGATTCTCCCTCTGCAGTCTCACTGGTATGTTCTGATGTCCTTGGAGTCCTCTGGCTTGAAATAGGAGATTTTATTTACTCTTATAAATAGTATAGTTCTGGCTTATTAAATCCACTGGGTTGATAAGGAATTTTTAAATTATGAGGTAATTTAAGGAATAAGGAAATTTCATATTACTTAAAAATATTGGGGTACTTCTTGTAAGAATTACTATAAAAATTGTCATTGTGCTCTACCGTAGGATATGTCAGTTCGCTCTTGCTATACATCAAGCTCTTGCTATCTTTTTCATACTTTCTCCAACATATACTTTCTTTAAAGTTATTTTATTAAATTATTTTTGTGACACTTGAAGGCAGTATGTCTTATGGTGTCCATCACATCAATAATAAGGACAATTAAGGTAACTTGTAACTAATACAACTAAAGATAACTAGTGTGCTATAATATAGTTTGATACACCACCTCAAAGCTTCTATTTATATTATTTCTAATACATAAATAATATGTATTATTATGTATTGTATAAATATGTATTTATTTACTAGGAGTGGAAAGAAAATTGGATGTTTATTTTTTTTTTTCAACATTTATTTATTTTGGGGACAGAGAGAGACAGAGCATGAACGGGGGAGGGGCAGAGAGAGAGGGAGACACAGAATCGGAAACAGGCTCCAGGCTCTGAGCCATCAGCCCAGAGCCCGATGCGGGGCTCGAACTCACGGACCACGAGATCGTGACCTGGCTGAAGTCGGACGCTTAACCGACTGCGCCACCCAGGCGCCCCCAGATGTTTATTTTTACAGTAAATATTTATTAAATATATTAAATATATTTATTACATATATTAAATATACATATATTAAATATATTATTACAGTAATTATTTATTAAGTAAATATATATTATCATGTATTGTACTGTTACATATTATGTAAATACATATTTTTATTTTCTAGGAAAGGAATGGAAAATTAGATGTTTATTATAATAAATAATTATTACATATATTAAATATATTATTATGATAATAATTATTTATTACATAGAGAATATGTATTATTATATAATACTATGTATTATATAAATATGTGTTTATTTACTAGGATTGGAATGGAATATTAGATGTTTATTATTACAAAGAGTTATTGCCCTGTAATAATGATACATGAAGTCAGCTTAAAATTCTGTATATTTTAATTTGAAACTTTGTATGTTACAGTAATCTGAACCTTGTTTAAAACAGCTTCCAGAGGCTCCTGGGTGGCTCATTTGGTTAAGCTTCCAACTCTTGGTTTCAGCTCAGGTCATGTTCTCATGGTTCTGTGAGTTTGAGCCCCTTATCGGGCTTTGCACTGATGATACAGAGCTTGCTTAGGATTCTCTCTCTCTTTCTCTCTCAAAACAAATAAATAAAACTTAAAAAAAATAAATCAGCTTCCATTTCAGTTTAGTAGGAGGTCATGTCAACTTTATTATAAAACATTTAACTCAACAAGCACCCTTTTATTTTAGGTTTGCAAGACTTGTCAGTTAATGAACAAACACTATTTTACTGAGTGTCTTATCTGTTATACACTGTGCTAGTCTCTGAGCACACAGCTAGGAAGAAACTAGAATTAGCCTCCTGCCCTCCTGGCACTTAGAGGAAGAATATTTTTAAAGAAACAATTACAAGAGTATGATAGAAGTACAGGATGGTTTAGTATCCCAAATATGAGAGTTGAAGGGATCTTAAAGGCTGTACCCCAAATCTTTGCTAAGTGGTCTTTTGGCCTGTGATTGAATTTCTCATGATGAGAAGTCCACAATCTGCTGAGTCACCCAGTCCAGTTACTCCTGGAAGAATTGGACAGTTTGTAGCTGGCGAACTTGAAGTACCTCACTCTCAGTGTACTTGAGTATAGTGTTGAGATAGGTGACGAGATACCTGAGTAGAATGCATGTGTCACCATATGCCTTAGCCGTTCGATTCTTTGACACTTGTGGAAAATGATTTTTCATTCCTATAGAAAATGCTATTGTTAAGTCAACATTTTAGGGAGACGACTTTCTTCTATGTGTCTGATCTCTACGCCATATGTTGAGAATCATATTTCTTATGTCACTTATCACTTGTGGCAATTTATACATTATCATACTTTTTATATAAAATAGTACTGGTTCTCTTACTTTCCCAGTGCTACAGTGGTAGGACTATAGTGTCATGTTTAAATTTGTTATTTCCCTCTTGATTATATCAGTCAGAATTTAATAAAGTATGTGGTGTTCACATGCAGTGACCTTGCAAAAGAATTTGTCCTATAGCCTCAGACAACAGTCATTTGTTGTTTGGAGCGAGTCATTAATTTTATCTGACAGATTGAAGATGGTGTGGGAATTAAGGTGCAGCCTACAGACCACCTGTCTCAGCTGACTTAACCAATGACATCATTCTGCTTTCTACTGTCCAATCACATTTGTTCTGAATCTCTGACCAACACATGCCAGTTCCAGAAGATACTTTTGCAAATGACCTGAATCATGACTGATAGATAACATTTGTGTCTGAGGTTTCTATCTATCCTGCATGATAAATAGAGGTTGAAACTGATTAATGTTTTATAGTCTGTGTTCACAATTACTAGGGGGAAGTAATCACAAGTCACAATTCATTGAAGAGGACCTGGGGTTTCCTAATGTGATTTAGATCGCCTCTCTCTTAAAAAAAAAAAGTGCATCTTTTCTTTCAGGAAGAGCCCCAGTGAATAAGACACCCATATACCTTTCCAATTTATTGTAGTTAAGTTGGCTGAAGTGTGTCCTAGTTTTAAGCCATTAGACCAGGTATTATGTTATTTGTTTAATAACCTCTACTAAAATGACGATGTTAATATGAATGAAGGACACTTCAGCAGCACTCATAGCTGCTGAGAGTACCATGCTAATTAGGTTTCGTGACTCACTGACTTCTCCAGTAAAACTTCTCCAGTAAAAAAAACTTACTTCTCCAGTAAAATCTGGGAAAGGAAAGACATATCTGGTTTCTTTCGGCCCAGAAGATAAACCATTATAGAAAAAATTTAAAGGTTTATTGCAAGCATGCACAAACTTCCCATAAGTAGAGGAAATGAATTAATGGTAAGAGAGAAAGAGGAGGGCATGAAGCTAAATATTACTATCATCATATTATTACTGATTTGCGATCAATGTATAAAAATGATCATTAGTTAATCTTATGGCAAGTCAGTATTTAGTGAGGACTCATTATGTTTAAGGCAGTGAGAACAAGAGAGACAAACTTCCTGTGCTAAAGATTCATATGATGGAGTCGAGAATACAGATATTTATCAATTTAGGAAGAGTCCACGGGGATATGTGAAAAGAGTAACGAAACCAACAATGGGGAGTCAAGACAGGCCTCTCTGAGGCTGACAGTGGCCAGACTGAGACCTGAAGGCGGGGAAGAGGAGGTTAGTATCTCATCTGTACAGTTCTGGTTCAGATTTCCAAGCAGACTTCACCTGGTGTTATCTGACCTCACAGTTTTATGTTGGAATAATTATGGCATTCAGTTTTCAGGTCAACTGTTGATCTAAAGGTGAGCATGACAGAAGCTGAGGAAATTATTGTATTTCCCTTGAATTTTTCTTAATGTAACTGAGGAGTACAAGTTCTTTTGCTTTTAGGATATCAAGGCATGACCAGTGGTACCCATACCACCTATTTCCCCAAGTAATGAAGAGAATCTACAGCACCATGGACAGCATTCACTCACTGCAGAGCAGGTAGGGCTCCATCTCTGGAGCCCTGGAGGCCTCAGTGTCATCCTCTGGCACATGATCTTTACGCAGAAATCTTTAGATTGTGTCTATGTCATGCTTCTCAAGCTGTGTATGTTTAGGTATAGAAAGTCAGGACTAAGCATGATTACCTTTGAGGACATTGATTTCATTCAAAGATGTATAGGAAGGGTTAATAATTGAATTTGTAGGTAGCCGAAACCATATTTACATTAAAAGAAACACTGATATGGTAAGGAGTAGAATACAAATCTTGCATTTTTTAAATGTTATGCTGACACTTTAAGTGTCTCAAATTTTAGGTGGTGCCTTTGGGCTATGCCCCTAGGCTCCCTGAGGGCTGTATTAAATTTTCTAGGCCACAAACTCAATGGAAAAGTTTAGGAGGATTATCTTTGGTGCTTTTTGATTAAAGAAATAATAGTCTATATATTTGCATTTTAACTCCACATCCTTGTTTTAAAGACTTCTCTGTTTCTTCTCTGACAATGTGGATATTTTCTTTGGTCTTCTCTAGAGGTATGACCAAAGGCTCATGTGGGGGAAACCTTGAGTCTAAACAGTTCCTGTGGGCTACAGCCCCAACTCAAGTAATTTTCCATTTCTAATTAGTAGCAGGGAATTCAAATTAGAAAAAGCCTAGCAGATGTTATAGTTTCTCCCAAGGATCTAGTGTAAAAGTGCTTACCAAGGATTTTAATGTTATTTAATTTAAAGTCTTCTTGTCTCTTCCTTTGAATACTCTTCCAAGAATCTATTAAATAACTACACTTAAACATATTTAAGTGATTCCTAAAATTTTCCAAAGCTGTTTACTAAGTAGACCTGCAGATTCAAATTGTTATTTTTATTCAATACTGGATCATAACCATATGATCATAAGCCATTAATTTCTCATTTCTGTAAATTGGAGGAAAAAATTAAATAGTGTTACATTAAACACAGGTGAAGGTTGAAGTCTCAAAAGTGAAGCTAGGACATCTCATGCTATTAGGAAGATAAGGTTATACACACAGCATCTGAAAAAAATACAGTGAAAAACTCCTTAAAATGTACTTTCTTATAGTATTCAGTATATATGATTTGTGAAGACAAAATTTGAAATAAAAATTTCAGAAAATTGAGTCTAGGGATATAACCAAACTACTCATTCACTGACCAAAATTTATTTATTTATTTTTAAGTGTTTATTTATTTTTGAGAGAAAGAGAGAGGCAGAGCATGAGCATGGGAGGGGCAGACTGAGGGAGACACAGAATCTGAAGCAGGCTCCAGGCTTTGAGCTGTTAGCACAGAGCCTGGTGCAGGGCTAGAACTCACGAGCTGCGAGATAATGACCTGAACCGAAGCCAGATGCTCAAATGACTGAGCCACCCAAACACCCCTCACTGACTAAAATTTAAAAGGTAGGTATAGGCTTCAACAAAATCAGACAGCAGTGGAAGCTTAGCTCCCTTAGTATATCATAGGTGGATTTTAAAAAGTGCAAAGTGCATATTAAAACACAGTATTTTTCTACCTTGCATAATCATTTCACTGGGGCCTTGTCTTCATTTGCTTTTGGTATCCAGAATTCAATGCAGAATTATTTGTCATAAGCTTCAAGTAAATAGTCAATTATTTTTCAAGAAAAAAATTCAGTATTAATGGCTGGATTCACACACAAGTGAAAAGTTCCTTAAAGTTATTAACCTTTTATTTATTTATTTATTTATTTTTTAAATTTTTTTTTCAACGTTTATTTATTTTGGGGACAGAGAGAGACAGAGCATGAACGGGGGAAGGGCAGAGAGAGGGAGACACAGAATCGGAAACAGGCTCCAGGCTCTGAGCCATCAGCCCAGAGCCCGACGTGGGGCTCGAACTCACGGACCGCAAGATCGTGACCTGGCTGAAGTCGGACGCTTAACCGACTGCGCCACCCAGGTGCCCCAAAGTTATTAACCTTTTAATAATATGAACAATCTTCCTTAAACTATTTTTTCTTTGGCTTAGTTCTTAATCCTTGTGTTTGCATGTTAAATTTTCTTAAATGGTACATATTTATTTATATATTAATTCCTTATCATAAACAGTTTTCATTATTTAATCTCTGTTGGCATGAATATGGCATGCATTCTCTCAGCTCATTTAACCAGAAAAAAATCAGCCATGATTTTCCTCAAATTGTTGGGAAACTTTAAGGTCATTTCTACATGATGCTGACCAAGAAGTCGGCATCAGATCCAGGAGTTTGAGGAACTACACCTGGGAAGTCATAGATAATAACTTCAACCAATGTCATCCTCTTTCTTACCTGATATAATTGGAATATAGCATTATGTTAGTTTCAGGAATATAACATAATAATTTGTTATTTGTATATATTGCAAAATGACTACCACATTAAGTCTAGTTAATGATCATTCCTTAATTTTTTGAGTATTCACACTGCCTCCAGAAAACTGTTGCAGTTCTTTAGCAGAATGTGCTCTTCTTATCAGATCCCCAGTCTTTGTGCAGCTTTGTAGACTCCTCTCCCCCTCTTTCCATTTCATACTCAGTGCCCCACTCACCCTGAGTGTGCTGTTCCCAACCTTTCCATGCCGTCTCAAGAGTCTGCAGTGATGCTTATCACTCTGCCAACAGTACCTTCCCTGCTTGTGTATTTTTTGAGCCCCTATATAAGCATCAGTCCTCATGGAAATATTTGCCTGACATTAGTAGGCAGAATTATAGCTTTCCTCTCCTGTGCCAAGTGTCTTACTGCCTACCATTGGTACTATCTTCATTGCAAATTACAATAATTATATATGTATTTACATACCTTTATATAGACTGTTGGACTGTGAAGTCAGGGGCTTTGTTTTATTTTTATTTTTATTGTTCAACCTTAGTGCTTCAATTTTTGAGACATGTAATACAGGATTATTTTTCCAACATTTTATTATGAAAATATGCAAATATACAGAAAAGATGAAAAGTTGATATAATTAGCACATATATCCACAACTTACACTCAGTGATTTTTATATTTGCTATATTTGCTTTATCTATATTATCACCTATAACTTTCTGTCTCTCTTGATGTATATGTATATTTATTTTTTATTAGAATCAGTAACAAATAAGTTGCAGATATTATGACACCTTTTTAACAAATACTTTAGTTGGTATTTACTAAAATAAAGACTGTTCCCCCACAAACCCAAATCATTACTACGCTTAACAAAAATAACGTAATTTCCTAATATCACCTAACACCCAGTCCATAATTAAAATTTCCCTAGTTGGTCCAAAAACTTGGGAGTTTTTTTTAGGCAGCTTATTACTAAATTTTTGATCAAATAAGTGAATCCTGAAACCCAATATTGGCACAGCTTGAATGTTTTTTTAGGGAGAGAAATATGGAATGCATATTTGATATTTGAAATTCTGTTTTTTGAAATGTCAGATTAAAGCTGATAGTTATGGCAGTTGGCATGAAGCATGTAGGATTCAAGATTATAATTGAAAGCTTAATTAAAGCAGAGCAATATAGCTGCATTGGCACTTACTGCAGCAACAGAAAAGCCTTTGAAGTCAGCCCTAAAAGAGAGAATGGCATGTATCAGTCCTGGTAGTTATAAAGGCTAAAGGCATAAAGGCCTAAAGGCATCTGCTGCTATTGTAAAGATATAAGGCAATGGAAGGTCATGGAGTTTAGACATCATCTAGCTAAGCCATTCTTCTTTAATGCTGTACCATAAAATTTCCTGGTTGTATATAAATTGTGGCAGCACATGCAAAGTCTCAGGTCATTTCGTACCATTAGCTTACCTAAAATTGCTTACTGCAGTCCTACATTCTAGATCATTGCCATTTACTGACGACTGAAGAAAAATTTTTAAGAGATCCATGCATAAAGTGCTGTGTAGCTTTTATTAAGGGAAGCTTCAGTCTTGTTCCCAGGATTTTCCATTCCAGCCCCTCCATAGCCTTTGCTATCATCAGCAGATGCTCTTTGTGATTCTTCCTTTGTTATTTTTCTTACTGCTGTGATTCAAGGTGGAAATTGCCATCACATGGTAACCCTGCTAGAGGAAAGTACCTCATTAGCAATATTTTCCACAGACACCAAGATAGAATAAAGGAAAATCAGAACAATATAGTACCAAAGATCAGTAGTGAAACTGCAAGATTTAAAGAATAAAACAGCTCAGGATGTGAAAGCATTAACCTTTGGGTGATGACTTTGGGAAAATCACTTCTCTACCCTTCAGTTTCCTCATCCGTTAAATGGAAACAAAACACTTGTATCTCCCAGAGTGCTTACAAGGGAGAATCGTATGAGGCCTATCTATGAGTGTTCTTCAAACTAAAGCAGCTCCATATATATACACAAAATATTATTAATTTATTTCTAGAGACTTAGAGTCTTATTTACATCTGATCTATTCTAGTGCTCAGGCATGACAAGGAGTCTGGCTTGTTCCCTTTAAAAATGTTTACGTGAACATAGCTAAACAGCCTCAGCTATTTTATTCTGGAAACTCTTTAGGGGAGTTAAGCAGGTGATGACATTTCTCCATATATTTTCTTGAATCATGAGGCTTGGGTATTCTAAATTATCAGAAAGTATAGTTTATTTTCTAGTTATAAGGAGTATTGCACTCAAAGCAAATCCATCTGTTTCAAATCAAAGCACATACTTGAAGCTGTGGGGACAGAGGGACATTGGTTTTATTTTTAGTCTGTGTGCCCAGATCTCTACTGAGAAGAACCCCTAGGTAGCATTTGCTTGGATGCTTTCACTGGACTGTTTATTCGTTGCTGTAATAGATTGGTTACTCACTGCTCTCTACTAAGAACAGCTTAGGTTCTGGAAAGAGAACCATTATGCAAGGTTCTAAACCCCCAAACTGGATAAAACTGGATATTACTGATTCAGCACACAATTAGTGGCTTTCTGTATGAAGATAATAGGGATAGGCACCACGGAAAGAATATAAGACAGACACAGGCCTTGCCCTCAAAAGGTTTGTAGTTTAGTGGGAGAGTTAGCTGAATACGTGGATAAATGTAAAACATGAAATTTTGTGAAGAGAGGTTTAAATCAAGTTCTTTCAAAGAGAAATTCTCATAATTTTTACTTCCTACATTGAAAAATTTAGCTAGCCCTGATCCTCTTCTTACTGTCCTAAATGTAAATTCTTCTGAAGAGATGTGCTATACAGAGAAAACCTGTTTCCTGTCCCCTCATTGGACACTCAAACCACTTGTGCTAGCTTTTGGCATAGGAGAGCAAGTAGAGGCATAATGAAGAGAGAATTTGGAGCAGAGCTCACTCTTTGGGACAGCAGTTTGGAAAGATGTGGTGATGGGTGTAGGCAATGATATATATTGAGTGCCACTTTATGCCAGATACTAAGCTGTTTATCTTGGGTGAGGAAAGAAAAAATGTTTACATAGTACTATGCAGTATTTTACTAAAGTTGGCAGGATTACGTGGATTTTAGACATGAAGAAAGCAGAGACTTACGGAGAGAAGGGTGCCTGCCCAATATCTTACAATTAAAAATTGCACAAATTACTTTTGAACCAGATCTCTGGGACTCCAAAAATTCTACTCTATCTTCTTGGCAGATGACCGAAGACCAGAGTAATAAGATAGTGGAAAGAGCAAAGGACCAGTACTCCCAGGGACTAGTGAAGCCTGCCTGTTTGGAGGCCCAGAGCCAAAATTTTGAAAACGTACCTGAGCCAACAAAGTTGGGGGTACCTGGAACCAAGACAGTATACTGTAAACTATATTTGTATATTTTTAATAGACTTATTATTGTGGTAGGTAGACAGAAATACAAATGTTTATGTACAAATGTCTTAATAATAAGCATTCAAAAGCTAAAATATGTAAAGCTTTTAAAAAAGTCTGAGGTGTTTTTTAAGCTTAAACTCATGGCAAATGATTTTGCTATGTGATGGTTAATTTTATTTGTCAGCTGGCTAAGGGATGCCCTGGTAGCTGGTAAAACATTGTTTCTAGGTGTGTCTGCGAGGGTGTGTGTGGAAGAAATTAGCATTTGAGACTGAGTAAAGCAGATCACCCTAACCGAAAGTGTGCGGGCCTCATCTAATCCCCTGAGGGCCTGAGGAGAACAAAAAGGCAGAGGAAGGGCAAATTCTTTCTTTCTGCTTGAGCTGAGACATCCATCTTCTCCTGCCCTTTGACGTTGGTGCTCCTGGTTCCCAGGCTTTCAGACTCAGAGAGGGATGTACCCCCTCAGCCTTCTAGTTCTTAGGCCTTCAGACTGGGACTGAATTACACTACTGGCTTTCCTGATTCTCCAGCTTGTAGATGGCAGATCTTGGGACTTAGCCTTCACAACCATGTGAGCCAATTCTTATACTAAATTTCCTCTTAAATAGATCTCTGCATATTCCATTGTTTTGGCTTCTCTGGAGAGCCAACTGATAAAGCCAGGATCCTTTATTTGGCCTTATACTGGATTGGATGTCATATATCCTTCATGTGAATCTTGAATTTGTCATTGTCTTTTACCTTTTTGTAATCACCCACCTCTATGAAATGAGTAGGTTAAACTAGATCAGTGTTTTTTTTTTTTTTTAAGTTCATGTCATGACCCATTGCTTGACCAAATGAAGCAGAAAATAACAAAATGCATGTCTTTAAAAACTTCCATTTTTGTGTTTTACTTGTATGGATTTTGCTGAATATATATAAAATGTATTCCTGAGGGGGATGGGCAAATATTTTTAAACACTGCCTTATGTGATCATGAAGATTGTTGCCAGCTCCAAAATAACTCTGTTCTATCTTTCTCTGAAAATCCAAGAATCCCTTTTCAGATCATATTTTCCTCCTGCGTCTTAACACTGTGGGAATGCCTGCCTTGTGAAATACCTTTGCTTGCTTTCAGGTTCTGCTTTTGTTTGTAAATTTCCCTGCCTTCTTTCTTAACTGTTCTTCCTTCCCCCAACTATGATGCTTCCTGGACCTTTGCTGTCAAGTATCTGCAACTGAAACACTGTTTGAAAGAAACTCATGCTCAGAATCTCAACCATTACACCTAGATGTGAGACCTGAAACCAGAAAACTAAAAGAAAGCATAAGCAATAATTGGCCTTAGCAACATATTTATGGATATATTTCCTGAGGCAAGGGAAACAAAACAAAAATGATCTATTGAGACTACACCAGAATAAAAAGCTTCTGTGCAGCAAAGGAAACAATCAACAAAGTGAAAAGCCAACCTTCGGAATGGGAGAAGAAACTTGCAAGTTACATATCTGATTAAGTGTTAATACCCAAGGTATGTAAAGAACTTGTACAACCCAATATCAAAAATCCCCAAATAATCTGATTAAAAAATTCGAAGAGTACCTGAACAGACATTTTTTCCAAATAAGACATACAAATGGCCAACAGACACATGAAGAGATGCTTAACCTCACTAATCATCAGAGAAATGCACATCAAAACCACAGTGAGATATAACCTCATATCTATCAGAATGGCTACTATTAAAAACATAAGAAATAACAAGTGTTGGTGAGGATGTGGAAAAAAGGGAACCCCCATGCAATGTTGATGGAACATAAATTAGTACAAGCACTGTGGAAGATATTATGGACTTTCCTCAAAAAATTAAAAATAGAAATGCCATGTGATCCAGTAATTCCATTACTGGGTATTTACCCAAAGAAAATGGAAAATGAGAACACTAATTCAAATGTGTGTGTGTGTGTGTGTGTGTGTGTGTGTGTGTGTGTGTGTATGTATATATATACATCCCTATGTTTATTGCAGTGTTGTTTACAGTAGCCAAGATATGGAAGCAACCTAAGTGTCTATAGATAGATGAATGGATAAAGAACATGTTGTGTGTGTATAATGAAATATTAGCCATAAAAAGAATGAAATCTTGCCATTTGTAACAACATGGATGGACATACAGTGTTTTATGCTAAATGAAATAAGGCAGACAGAGAAAGACAAATACCATATGATTTTACTTGTATGTGGAATCTAAAAAGCCAAACAAAGAACAAAAAACCAGACTCTTAAATACAGAGCACAAACTGGTGTTTGTCAGAGGAGAGGTGGATGAGAGAGAGGATGGGTGAAATAGGTAAAGGGGATTAAGAGATACAAAGTTCCAGTTATAAAATAAATAAGGCATGGAGATGAAAAGTGCAGCACAGGGGATACAGCCAATAATATGGTAGTAATGTTATATGGCATCAGCTGGTGACCACACTTAGCGTGGTGAGCACTAAGTAATGTACGGAATTGTCAAATCACTGTGTTGTACACCTGAAACTAACATAACATCGTATGTTACTTCATTATACATCAACTGTACTTCAATAATATATTTTAGGAAAAGGAAAAAAAGGAAAAAAAAACCTATTAACTACCTTTTGCTCACCTAGACCCTTAGTCCTAAACCTTCAAGATTTCTTCCCAAATGTGTCAGTGTCACTACAGATTGAATTTCTCATTCTTCACCTGAAGTATCTTTTCCTTCCTTTACAGGTTCAATTTTAAAATTATAACTTAAGAGATGCTGATTCTTTTTTGAGAAGGGTCACATGAGTTGTTCTTAGTTTTGCAAATATCAGGCAACTAGGCACCTGGTGGAAGATTATAAGTGACCGTTTTTATTCACCTGTTTTTGGTACATGAAGGCTTAGCTCAGTAATTCTCCAAGTGTAGTATCTGGACTAGTGATATTAGCATTACTTGGGGACTTGTGAGTATTATAAATTCTAGACCTCACCTAGACCTATTGGATCTGGTAGTGGGGCCAAGCAACCTACTTTTAATAAGTTCTCTAGATATTTCTGATGGACACCGCCTGAATTTTGATAACAACTGCTTCATTCCCTTTAGTATAAAGAAATGGTACTGTGCCAACTTGCATAAGAAGCCTAGTGCTAATCTGTGGGAAAGAAATTCTGAGATAATCACCTGCACCTTCTGAGACCCACATGTAGAGGATCATGACAGAGATGGGGATTGCATGAGGGACTATGATTACTTGGTAGAATGTTTGGACTGGTGTTTTATGGTCAACACAAGTTTTTTTTTTTTTAATTTATAATAGCTTTATCGAGATACAATTCACATATCATTGTGAAAAATAATTAAAGACAGTGCAGGTGATACAAACCTTATTTAACAGTTAAGTGGGCAATTTCTGTTTCCAAGGGTTCAAGGAATTACAAAATGGGTAGAAGACAGGATGCTTTTATGGGAGAAGGCATAAGGAACAAGGAAGAGAAAAACAGGAAATGAATTAGGAATAAGGAAATAAGTACAGAGCCCAGAGTTGGCTTGGTATTCAGGCATGACTGACTGGCTATACTGTGCTTCTGGTCAAGAAAAGTATTTATACAGACATGGAAGTTATCTAAGTTTTGGTCTGTTGATGTGTGACACCCCTGACAGACTTCCCTTGGGCCTAGAAATGTATTTCAGTACTGTGAAATTTACCCTCTTTAAAGCATATAATTCATGATTTTTAGTATATTCATAACATTGTGCAAACATCACTACCCTATACAAAGATTTATAGAAGCTGACTTTGGTAAAGTATGTGAAATTACACAAGAAGTGTGCTCAAGCCAGAATCTCTAACCCATCAGGGAGTTTTGATAAACAGTGACTGCATGTATGAATATCAGCTAGGTGCACTGTGGAGACAGAACTCACGAGAAGCACCTCACACCTGGGATGGGCAGGAAAAGATCCTTACAGCAGAGGCAACTAGTGTGTTCCAGAAAACTATTTAGGACCAACCTTCAACAGAAATGAACAGTGAATGGTAGGATTTGATTATATCTGTTTGCCAAAGGCAGGTCTGATTTATATGTGTCATCCTGGCATAATTATTAATCACATGCCCTTTCACTCACCAAAATGTACTAGCTTAGGTGATAAATCATATGATCACCTTAATTAGGCCTCCTAGTTCTCTGTCTTGGAGATGCTTTCTCTCTGATACTCTGCCTAGCCTTCTCTGCAGCCCCCAATTCCAATTTTCATCTCCAAAGCTCAGTGTGACCACCACTCTGCATTGTTGTCCACCACCATGTGGACACTAGTCCACTAGTCATGGGACACTTTGGGGATTATTTCACTTTTTTACCTATGCCACCTCTTGTCCAACATCTTGAAAGTTATATCAGATAATGAGGTTTAGTCTGTTATCTGTCATTTAACCAGGACATTATATCTGTGAGGTTTGTACGTGTCATTGCTTATAGCAGTTTACTCTTTTTTTTTTTAAGATTCCTTGCATGAGTAATATACAACAATAAATTTATTCCACTTTTGAGAGATATTTTGGTGATTCTAGTTTTTGACTATTACAAATGTTGCATATTATTTGGTAGGCATACACACGTATTTCCATTGGACATATATCCTGAAGTAGAATTTTTGAGATACATATTGTGTTAGTCTTCTTTAGATTTTTAAGTAGTTTTCTGAAATAGTTTACCATTTTACCTTCTTCTGCTATCAATTTATGAGCATTTCAAATGCTCACATTCTCACCAACACTTGGTATTGTCAATCCTTTAAATTTTAGCTCTTTTGGTGGTGGTGTTGAAACTCCACAACTTTCTTTCTTTCTTTCTTTCTTTCTTTCTTTCTTTCTTTCTTTCTTTCTTTCTTTCTTTCTTTCTTCCTTCCCTCCCTCCCTCCCTCCCTCCCTCCCTCCCTCCCTCCCTTCCTTCTTTCTTTCTTTCACATTTATTCATTTTTGAGAGACAGAGAGAGACATAGCATGAGTTGGGAAGGAGCAGAGAAAGAGGGAGACACAGAATCCGAAGCTGGCTCCAGGCTCTGAGCTGTCAGCACAGAGCCTGATGCGGGTCCCGAACTCATGGACTGTGAGATCATGACCTGAGCTGAAATCAGACGCTTACCCAACTGAGCCACCCAGGTGCCCCAAAGACTCCACAATTCTTTAAGAAAAAAAATTTTTTTAAATATTCATTTATCTTTGAGAGAAAGAGAGAGAGACAGACAGAGGCATGAGCAGGGGAGGGTTAGAGAGAGGGAGACACAGATCCAAAGCAGGCTCCAGGCTCTGAACTGTCAGCCTGGAGCCTGATGCAGTTCTCGAACTCACAGACTGAAGACGCCACAATTCTTAATGTTGAATGCTTTATTTATTTCACACTCTATCTCTTAAAATAACATTTAAATCTCACTAGCATTTCACATTTGTGGCATTTTTGAATCCAAAATGTCAAATGCTGGTAAGGATGTGGAACAAGGGGAACTCTCAATCATTGCTGGTGGGAATGTAAAGTGGTACAGACACCTTGAAAGACAGTTGGCAATTGTTTGCAAAGTGAAGCATAATTTTATTATACAATTTAGCAATAATACTCCTAGGTATTTACTCAACTGAGCTGAAAACTTATATCCAAATAAAAACCTGGACACACACACACACACACACACACAAATAATAAAAAAAAATAATAATATTTAAATCTCTAAAATGGGGGTGCCTGGGTGGTGCAGTCGGTTAAGCATCCGACTTCAGCCAGGTCACGGTCTCGCGGTCCGTGAGTTCGAGCCCCGCGTCGGGCTCTGGGCTGATGGCTCAGAGCCTGGAGCCTGTTTCCGATTCTGTGTCCCCCTCTCTCTCTGCCCCTCCCCCGTTCATGCTCTGTCTCTCTCTGTCCCAAAAATAAATAAACGTTGAAAAAAAAATTAAAAAAAAAATCTCTAAAATGTACACCCTGTATTTTCAAATGCAAATAAAATCTAGGTCTGTAAAAGTTAGGATCTATTTCATACCCAATCTTTTAAAATTTATATAAAAATTTAAAAATGAAACTAATATTTTATTTATTTATTTATTTGTTTGTTTATTTATTTATTTATTTTGGAGAGATAGTGTGTGAGTAAGGGAGAGGGGAAGAGGGTGAGGGAGAGAGAATCCCAAGCAGGCTCCACACTCAGCAGAATTTGACATGGGGCTTAATCCCACAACCCTGGGATCATGACCTGATTACTGGTGTCCAGACACTCAACCTACTGAGCCACCCAGGCACCCCTGTATGCATTTTATAAAATAGTGGCATTAGATTGCATCATTTCTAAAATATCTAATAATTTTTAAGTCTTTATATGTATATAAACTTTACCTTATATTTTGAATTTGTATGTGGTGTTTTTCAGAATTTCTTAGTCTTTCTAGACATTAAATTATCATATTCAGGGGTACTTGGGTGGCTCAGTCAGTTGAGCATCCGACTTCAGCTCAGGTCATGATTTCACGGTTCATGGGTTCAAGCCCCACATTGAGCTCTATGCGGACAGCTCAGAGCCTGGAGCCTGTTTTGGATTCTGTGTCTCCCCCTCTCTCTGTCCTTCCACTGCTCTCTCTCTCTCTCTCTCAAAAAAAAAAGTAAATAAACATTAAAAAATTATCATATCTCAAAATACTGTGCCTACTAAATTCTTCAAATGGCAGAATTCACTGATACATGATTTTCAGTAGATTATCTGTTGTGTACATGGCCCTGAACTAGGTAGGGCACTGCACAAACCCATGAATAAGGCATGGTACATTTTGTTCGATGAGTATGTTCTTGAAGCAGCCATTAGATGAATATACCAATGCTTATTATAAACAAACGTTTCCCAGATGTTCTCCAAAGAACATCTTGCTTAAGATGGTAACTTGGACAAAAAGCAAAACATAAAAACACGCAGAACAGTTCTGTTATCAAATAATTTGAGCAAAAGATAGAATATAATGGGAAATATCAAGTACTTTGGATTTGGGATAAAAGAGAGCCTTATTTACTACAAACTGGTTTCTCTAAGTAATACTGGTGTCCACATAATATGGTTTAATAAATGGAAATTGATTTATTCTTGGAGTACTAACATGGAGCTTATAAGTTTATGATTGCATATCTCTGACGGGAATTTGGGCTCTTGGTGTTTCCTTGGCCTTTCTGTTAATTTATCTATAGTGTTCATTAGGACTGCCTAGTTAATTTTTGTTACATTCATATGTTATTGATCTAATAGTTTATATGTTGAAAGCCTTTCCTTTTTGTTGTTTTACACTGAAATAAAATAATGTTGTCAAAGTGACATGGAATTATTCATATTCCATTTATAATATTGTATGTATTTAACTGTTATTCACTTTTGGAAGAGTCTCTTTAATTTAACTAGGTCCTTATATTGATTTCTCTAGATCCCAGTGGTTGAAATTTTCATTAAGCTGATAAGTAAAGTTAATGTTGTATTAGTATAAGCTTGGCATTTTTATCATTTATCTGAAAAATAGAATGGAAATGGTTAGTTCTTAGGACATGAGATTTTTCAGAAAAGTTTAATGGCTACAATATGCTAACAAATTACTTGCCTAAAGCTTCTTTTTTTTCCCCCCTCCAATTGAGTCTAGTTTATGTAACCTCTCCTAAAAGCTATTTTTAGTAAATAATGGATGTTGACTGCATTATTTTAAAAGTTGATTAAACATGTCTTACTATTTAGATTATTTTTTTACTTTTTATTAGGCATTTTTAACTTTTCAAGGTGCTTTTCATATTGTGTGTTTTAAACATTGGATTTTCTTGGGCCTCAGTACCACCCTGTGATTGGTAAGACAGGTTTATTCATTTCTATGTACTACAGGGGATTGGGGGTTTAGTCATACATTTGTAACTGATTTACCAAAGTTTACACAGCCAGTTAGTGGCAGTGAATGCTATAACCTTGGTACCTGGCTTCTATTTCAGTGATATACTAGATTAACTACTTAGGTTTTTTTTTTTTTTTTTTTTCCATAAATACTTAAAACAAGCAGTGTTTAAATAAATAGGTATTTTATTCAAGCAGAAATTTAATGACTTTTTAGAAACTGAATTTGGTTAGAAATGATTTTAGTTTAAAGACCCTTTGGGGATTAATTCATAGCAAAGCTGTTTTCCCAATGGATACATTTTTTTTTGCAGCAAATTCAAAAGCTCAGTATACTAAAAATGTGCTAATATCTCAATCTGCTTTTATTTAATCAACTATGTGGCTTTCATTGCTTCTTAGAAAAGAATCTTACTTCTATTAAAATGTCAAGACAGCTTCATAAAAAAACACTAAGAAGACTGATGTCTTAAGTCACGCACCAACAACAATCTCATTATTTATTCTCACCTCATTTGTACTTGGGCCAGTGACATCTATGATTGTAGCAATGCCCCCATCTAAAATTTCACAAAGTTGTTTGTTAAACATAGAGATTGTACCCTGAAGGGGGGCTCATTATTTGGGGGCTGCTTCTTTTCAGGCTTCATCTGTTCTTCATTTTGCTCCTTCCTCTGACTCTGTGCTCATTCTCTCTTCTTTGACATCCCTTCCCGGTGACAGAGAACATTTTTCTCGGGATGGCCTACAGGATTCCAGGCAGATATGGCCCATGGGAAGCACTGGTGGAGGGTAGAGCACTAACCACCAAGGGGGTTTCTCACTGTCCCTTCCGCCTCAAGTAGCACCACTGGCAGCTGCTCGTCGTTGGCACAGCTCCTGTGCTAGAGAGTTCATTCCTCCTCCATAGTTCCAGCTTCCAGGACCCACCTGCACTTCTGGGCTCGAATAACAATATCTCCTTCCCTTGTCCTTTCTACTGTAGGGATGGAAAGGGCTTCTTAGAGTCGCTGACCTTTCGATTGTCTCACCTTCTTCTGTTTGACTCCTCTGTCTTTTCTTCATTTGTGTAACCAGTTCTCTATACCGAGTCCTCCCTATTTGTAAGACTGGGGAAGGGGGGGTGGCAATTTCTTCTAGAAATTGCTAGATACAGCATTCAGTTTAACCACTCCACAGAAGCTGATGTGGCATAGTACTTTCTTTTTACCATTTTTATTCTTTGTCTTTCTTAACAATTGTTTTCCTGATTCAGGTTCTGTCACTTGGTCTTTTTAAACTCAAGTTAGTCACCTTCTTTGGCTCCTCTTCCTATTTTTTTAAAAGAATTTTTTTAGTACAGGGTGCCTGGGTAGCTCAGTTGGTAAAGCTGAAGTCCAACTTTAGCTCAGGTCATGATCTCATGGCTCATGAGTTTGAGCCCCGTGTCAGGCTCTCTGGTGACAGCTCAGAGCCTGGAGTCTGCTTCGGATTCTGTGTCTCTCTTTCTCTCTCTGCCCCTCCCCCACTCACCCTCTGTCTCTCTCTCTCTCCTTCAAAAGTAAATAAACCTTAAAAAAAATAAAAAACAAATAATTTTTTTTAGTACTTACTATTTTTTTTTTCCAGTAATTATTTATGTATCCAAATCTTCCCAGACCTCATTTGGGTAGCAGTGAGGTCGTATAGCAGGCAATCTCTAATTTTATATAGTGTTCCCAGACCCTACCTATATGCCTATGATACCTGAGTCTCCTTGGCAGTATTTCTTACTACCATGTGTGCTGGGGACTCTTCAGGCTAGTCTCATAAACATTGGAACATTGGTTTTATGATCATTCACTTTGCTGTTTATGCCCTGGATAAGCAGTGCCTGGACTCTTGACCCGTGGAAATGCTTAGCTAACAAATGTGTATTGCTTTAAGCTACTAAAGTTGTGGTGATCTGTGATGCAGCAGTATAAAGCAAGTACCATTGCAGACATTATTTTCAGTTGTCCATTAGACATGTTTCTATACATTTCCACAATATCCACTAGGATTTGTAGAAGCCATTTCACATGCATTTTATCCCCAATAAAATTATTTCCTATTCCTCAAAGCACCTTTCCTTCTCATATTGAACACCCTAACTTATTTAGTATACTATTGAACATAGAGCTACTCTAACCAGAAATTAGGCTTCTTTCTTTACCACATTTCTAATCAGTCACCAAATGCTATCTATTTTACCACAGAAAAACACTTTGAAATTAATCCAGAGTCTTTACTCTCTTGCTGAAATAATCACACATCTAGTTTTCAAACTCCAGTCAAGCCATCCGATTTTCGTGTGTAAGGTTTCTGGAAATAATAAAACACCTGCCTCTCCCAAACACCCTAAAAGTCCAAACAACAAAAACCAAAAATTAAAAAAAAACCAAAACAACAAGCAAACAAAAAACCAAATCAAGTCATTCTGTTGATGACTCTCCCTCATTGCCTACATGATTAAGTTCAAACATGTTAAGTAGGCAGATAAGTACAAATTTTAATCAAAACTTTTTTTTAAGTTTATTTATTTATTTATTTTGAGAGAGACAGAGAGAAGTGCAGGCAAGGAGGGGCAGAGAGAGGGGGATGGAGAATCCAAAGCGGACTCAGCGCTGACAGCACAGAGTCTGATGTGGGGCTCCAATCCCTGAACTATGAGATCATGACCTGAGCTGAAGTCAGACTCTTAAACGACTGAGCCACCCAGGTGCCCCCAAACTTTTTTTTTAGTATCTTATTCTAATATTTCTCATTCCAACTCTATGTATCACTGTTACCTCAGCATTTACCATGTTTGCTTCCCTTCTTTGCCTGGCAATTTTCCCATTATTTTCATTTACTTATTCATTCATTTATTTAATGTACCAAGTCTTGTTTATCAGTTCAGAACAAGATAGTCCCTAACTTTGTGGAGTTCACATTCTTAGATGAATACATCAATGCTTATTATAAACAGACATTTCCCAGATGTTCTCCAAAGAACATCTTGCTTGAGATGGTAACTTGGGTGTCAGACGATAAATAATAAAACATACATGTGAACAAATAAACACTTACTATCAAAGTATATGTGTGTATATATGTATGTATGTATTTTAATTTTTTAATGTTTTTATTTATTTTTGAGAGAGAGACAGAATGCAAGGGGGGGGAGGGTCAGAGAGAGATGGAGACACAGAATCCGAAGCAGGCTCCAGGCTCCAAGCTGTCAGCACAGAGCTCGACATGGGGCTCAAACTCACAAACTGTGAGATCATGACCTGAGCCAGAGTCGGATGCTTAACCGACTGAGCCACCCAGATGCCCCAATATCAAAGTATATTTTATGAAGAAAGTAAGTAATATAGAATGAATATCAGTGCAATTTTTGGAAGGGTACACTGAAACAGCCCCTTTAAGGAGGGGACCTTGCTGTTGAGATGGAGAAAGCCTTGGGGGAATCTGGGAAAAGAGAACAGTATCAGAGGAAAGAGCCAATGTAAAGACTTTGGAATGAGTGTAAGTTTGGCATGTTTAACAAGGAGCAAGAGGGCTAGTGTGGCTACAGCACAAAGGACAAAGGGAAGAGTAAGGGAATGAGAAATAAAAGGTAGGTTGTGTAGGTGATGGTAAGGAGAACTTATCATAAGTCTCATAGCAAACCAGGAGAGTTATATGACCTGCTCTGTTTAAAAAAATTACTCTGACCACTTTATAGACATAATCTCTAGGAAAATCCTGAATAGAATTAGGGAGCTGAATTAGATCAAAGAGATATGATGGTACCCCAGGAGTAGTGGAAGCACAGAGATGTTTTATATTCAAGATATAATTTAAAAGTAGCCCTGATAGGTGATGACTAATGGATAGAATATGAGTTGTGGGTATAAGGAATACAGGTTAACCAATGTGTAGTGTGAAAAATACAGGAGAAACAATGATGACTGTTGGGTTTTTTGTCTGAGGAACCAGAAGAAAGGAACTGTTATTTACAGAGATGGAGAAGACTAGAGTAGGAGGGAAGAGTGGAGTGGGGGAGGAGGAATAAGATGTCTCCTATTGACCCTGTTAAGTTCTAGACACTGATGACACTTTCAAACAGTGATAGTAAGTAAGGAGTTGGGTAAACTATATATTTTCTCAGGAGGCTTCAGGGGAAATCTTGGAGCAGGAATATGTGTTTTTCTTCAAGTATCATTGCTATAATGAAATATTTTAGTTAGAATTGATCTGTGATTTTATAAGCCTTTTATGTACCTCAATTAAAATACGTGAAGTATTATAATTATCTTTGTATATCATCTCTCCAAATGGACTCTGTGATCCTGAAGCCAAGGATTACATTGTACTCATGTTTTATTTATTCTAGAAATATTATTGTTCCTACTCTACTCAGATATTACTCTAGGCACTAAGGAGAATAAATAAAATACTTGGGAGCATGTTTAAACTGTCTTCATTACGTTTAATACATCTTTGCATTCATCTGCTTCACACAGGGTTTGGCACATAATATTCATTTATTCTTTCATTCATTTAAAATATTTTTTTGTTTTTATTTTTAGAGAGAGAGAGTGTGTGAGCAGGAGAGAGGGGCAGAGGGTGAGAGAGAGAGAATCCTAAGCAGGCTCCATGCCCAATGTGGAAGCAGGCTTGATGCCTCGACCCTGGGATCATGACCCAAGCTGAAATCAACAGTCAGGTGCTCAACTGACTGAGCCACCCAGGTGCTCTGGTTTGGCACATAATATTTAAATCAAATGTTTGCTGAATGAATGAAATGAATGAATAAATGTCTCCCCTTCCACTCCTCCATATTATAGTTATTTTATTAATGGATTTTTATATTTTTAAAGGTGTTAAAACAGGGTGGTAGAATTTTAAGACTGTGTATTTTAAGCCTGGGTCAGACTTGGATCTGAGTTACTCAGGGAGTTTTAATAAATTGGGATATGGGAGCCCAATATGTAAAGAGAGACCAGTATTACCCGGGATTAGGACTCAAGGAAAATAAGCATTAATAACTATCATTAGGATTCTAATGTTCTCTTAAAAAGAGGTTTTATTCCATATTAATTTTAAAAATAAACTTTGAAATTTAGAATAGCTTTAGATTTACAGAAAGAATGTGAAGTTAGTACAGAGAGTTCCTGTATATCTCACACCCAGTATCTATCTGCTTTATTAATACCTTCCATTAGTGTGGTACATTTGTCATACAACTGGTGAACCAATATAAATACATTATCATTAACTAAAGACCATATGTGCAACTGTTATAAGCATTTGCATGTATGTGTCTGTGTGGAGGTACATGTGCAAGTCATTTGGATAAATACGTAAGAGTACAGTTGCTGGATTCCATGGTAAGACTACATTTAGCTTTGTAAGACGCTGCCAAACGGTCCTCCAGATGGTTCCAACAAGCAGTGAATGAGAGTTCCTGTTGCTTCATATCTTTGTCATCAGTTGTCATTGTCAGGTTTTGGATTTTAGACATTTTGATAGGTGTGTAAGGGTATCTCATTGTTTTATTATTTAAAAAAATAAAGTGTATTTTATTTTTGAGAGAGAGAATGAACGAGCATGAGTGAGGTAAGGGCAGAGAGAGAGAGGGAGAAAGAGAGAATTCCAAACAGGCTCTGTGCTTCAGTGCAGAGCCGGATGCAGGGCTCGAACCCACGGACCATGAGATCACGACCTGAACAGAGATCAAGAGTCAGGCTCAACTGACTGAGCCACCCAGGTACCCCATGTATCTCATTGTTTTAATTTAAATATCTTTAATGAGGAATGATGTTGAGTACGTTTTCATATGCTTATTTATCATTTGTATATATTCTTTGGTGAGGGATCTGTTCAGGTCTTTTGCTTAATTTTTAATCACGTTCATTTTTTTGTTGGGTTCTAAGAGTTCTTTCTGTATTTTGGGATAATAGTCCTTTATCACATGTCTTTTGAAAATATTGTCTCTAGTCCACAGTTTGTCTTATTTCATTCTCTTAACAGTGTCTTTTACAGGGCAGAAGTGTTTGATTTTAAAAAAGTCCAATTCATCTGTTTTTGTGGATCATACTTTGGTATTATATTTAAAAACTCATCCCCAAACTCAAGTTTATATAGATTTTCTCCTATATTTTCTTCTAGAAGTTCTACAATTTTGCAATTTATGTTAGGTCTGTGATTTATTCTGATGTGTGTGTGTGTGTGTGTATGTGTGTGTGTGTGTGTGTGTGTGTGTGTGTGTGTAATATATAAGGTTTGTATCTAGGTTATTTATTTTTCCATATGAACATCCAGTTGTTTTAGTACCATTTATTGAAAAGACTATTCTTTATCCATTGAACTGTCTTTGGATCTTTGGGAAAAAATCGGTTGTATAATTGTGGGGATTGATTTCTGGATTCTCCATTTGTTCTATTCATGTATATGCTTAAAAAAAACAGTATCATGCCTTGATTACTGTGGATTAAAATGATTCTTGAAATCAGGTAATGTGAGTCCTTCAAATTTGTTCTTCTTCGGTATTGGGTTGACTATTTTAAGACATTTGTTTTCCATATACATTTGAGAATCAGCTTGCTGATATCTACAAAATAGTTTGCTGAGATTTTGGTTAGAATTGCTGATACCTTAACACTACTGAAACTTTCAGTCCATGAACACAAAATATTTATTTATTTACGTCTTTCATTTTTTTAAGTTTATTTATTTATTTTGGAGAGAGAGAGAACACACGCTTGCAAGCAGGAGAGGGGCAGAGAGAGAGAGAGAGAGAGAGAGAGAGAGAGAGAGAGAGAGAGACAGGGAGATGGAGAGAATCCCAGGCAGGCTCCGCACTGTTAGCAAAGAGAGCGATGTGGGGCTTGAACCCTCAAACTGTGAGATCATGACCTAATCTGAAATCAAGAGTCGGATGCTTAACCAGTTGAGCTACCCAGGAGTCCCTTTTTTCATTTTTTAAATTAGTGTTTTGCAGTTTTCTGCATATAGATTTTATATTATTTTTTTAGATTTACCCTTAAGTATTTCATATATTGGTACTATTGTAAATGGCTTTTTATTTAAAATTCCAATTTTTATAGGAAAACAATTGACTTGTATACTATTCTTTTATCTTGAGAACTTTCTATATACATGCTTATTAGTTGCAGAAGGTGTTTTTGATAGATTCTTTGGGATTTTCTACGTAAAGAGCCAAGTCATGTGAAATAAAGACAATTTTATTTCCTACTTTCTAATATGTTTTCTTTCTTCTGCCTGCCTCCCTCTCTCTTAACTGCATTAACTGAAACTCCTAGTACAGTGTCAAACAGGAGGGGTAAGAGGGGATATCCTTCCATTTTTGACAATCTTTTTTAAAAATTTAAATCCAAGTCAGTTAACATATAGTGTAGTAATGATTTCAGAAATAGAATTTAGTGATTCATCATTTGCATATAACACCCAGTGCTCCTCCCAACAAGTGTCATCTTTAATACCCATCACCCATTGCCCATTTATCCCATTCCCCCACCCAACACCTCTCCAGCAACCCTCAGTGTGTTCTCTGTATTTAAGGGTCTCTTATGGTTTGTCTCCTTCTCTGTTTATATCTTATTTTTGTTTCCTATTCTGTATGTTCATCTGTTTGGTTTCTTAAATTTCACATTTGTCTTTTTCACTGACTTATTTTGCTTAGCATAATGCACTCTAGTTCCATCCATGTTGTTGGAAATGGCAAAATCTCATTGATTTTGATTGCTGAGTGATACTCCATTGTATATATATTCCCCATCTTCTTTATCCATTCATCCACTGATGGACATTTGGTCTCTTTCCATACTTTGACTATTGTCGATAGCGCTGCTATAAACATTGGGGTGCATGTGCACCTTCGAAAACACACCTGTATCCCTTGGGTAAATGCCTAGTAGTGCAATTGCTGGGTCATATGGTAGTTCTATTTTTAATTTTTTGAGGAGCCTACATACTGTTTTCAGAATGGTTGCACCAGTTTGCATTTCCACCAGTAGGGTGCAAAAGGGTTCCTCTTTCTCTGCATCCTTGGCAACATCTGTTGTTGCCTGAGTTGTTAATTTTAGCCATTCTGACAGGTATGATGTGGTATATCATTGTGGCTTTGATTTGAATTTCTCTGATGATGAGTGATGTTAAGCATTTTTTCATGTGTTGGTTGGCCATCTGGATGTCTTCTTTGGAGAAGTGTCTATTCATGTCTTTTGCCCATTTCTTCACTGGATTATTTGCTTTTTGGGTGTTGAGTTTGATAAGTTCTTTATAGATTTTGGATACTAATCCTTTATCTACATTTACAAATACCTTCTCTTCTCCCATTCTGTCAGTTGCCTTTTAGTTTTGCTGACTATTTCCTGTGCTGTGCAGAAACTTTTTATCTCAATGAGGTCCCAATAGTTTATTTTTGCTTTTGTTTCCCTTGCCTCAGGAGACATGTCAAGAAAGAAGTTGCTGCGGCCAAGGTCAAAGAGATCGCTACCTTTCTTCTCCTCTAGGATTATGATGGCTTCCTGTCTTACATTTCATCCATTTTGAGTTTATTTTGTGTATGGTGTAAGAAAGTGGTCCAGGATTATTCTTCTGCATGCCACTGTCCAGTTTTCCCAACACCATTTGCTGAAGAGACAGTCTTTTTTCCACTGGATATTCTTTCCTCCTTTGTCAAAAATTAGTTGGCCATATGTTTGTGGGTCCATTTCTGGGTTCTCTATTCTGTTCCATTGATCTATGTGTCTGTTTTTGTACCAGTACCATACTGTCTTGATGATTACAGCTTTGTAATGCAGCTTGAAGTTTAGAATTGTGATTTCTCCAGCTGTGGTTTTCTTTTTCAACATTACTTTGACTATTCAGAATCTTTTATGGTTCCATACAAATTTTAGAATTGTTTCTTCTAGCTCTGTGAAGAATGCTGGTGTTATTTTGATAGGGATTTTATTGAATATGTAGATTGCTTTGGGTGGTATTGACATTTTAACAATATTCTTCAAATCCATGTGCATGGAATGTTTTTACATTTTTTATGTCTTCTTCAGTTTCTTTCATAAGCGTTCTATAGTTTTCAGTGTATGGATTTTTCACCTCTTTGGTTAGGCTTATTCCCAAGTATTTTATGGTATTTGGTGCAATTATAATGGAATTGATTCCTTGATTTATTTTTCTGCTGCTTCATTATTGGTATATAGAAATGCAACCGATTTCTGTACGTTAATATTATACCCTGTGGCTTTGCTGAATTCACATCAGTTATAGCAGTGTTTTGGTGGAGTCTTTTAGGTTTTCCACATAGAGTATCATGTCATCTGTGAAGAGTGAACATTTGACTTCCTCCTTGCCAATTTGGAGGACTTTTATTTCTTTTTGTTGTCTGATTGCTGAGGCTAGGACTTCCAACACTATGTTGGATAACAGTGGTGATGTTCCTGACCTTAGTTGTTTCCCATTGAGGAGATATTAGATGTGGGTCTTTAATATATTGCCTTTATGATCTTGAAGTATGTTCCTTCTATCCCTACTTTCTTGAAGGTTTTTTTTTTTATCAAGAAATGATGCTGTATTTTGTCAAATGCTTTTTCTGCATCTATTGAGAGGATCATGTGGTTCTTATCCTTTATTTTATTGATGTGATATTTCATGCTGGTTGATTTGCAGATATTGAACCAGACCATCGCAGGAATAAATCCCACTTGATCATGGTGAATAATTCTTCTTATGTATTATTGGATCTGGTTTGTTTGTGTCTTGTTGAGAGTTTTTGCATCCATGTTCATCAGGGAAATTGGTCTGTAGTTCTCCTTTTTAGTGGGGTCTTTGTCTGGTCTTGGAATCAAGGTAATGATGGCCTCATAGAATGAGTTTGGAAGTTTTCCTTCCATTTCTATTTTTTGGAACAGCTTCAAAAGACTAGGTGTCAACTCTTCTTTAAATATTTGGTAGAATTCTCCTGGAAAACCATCTGGCCCTGGACTCTTGTTTGTTAGGAGATTTTTGATTACTAATTCAATTTCTTTAGTAGTTATGGGTCTGTTCAAATTTTCTATTTCTTCCTGTTTCAGTTTTGGTAGTTTATATGTTTCTAGGAATTTGTGCATTTCTTCCATATTGCCCAATTTGTTGGCATATAATTGCTCATAATATTCTCTTATTATTGTTTGTATTTCAGTAATGTTGGTTGTGATCTGTCCTCTTTTATTCATGATTTTGTTTATTTGGTCCATTTCCTTTTTCTTTTTGATCAGTCTGGCTAGGGGTTTATCAGTTTTGTTAATTCTTTCAAAGAACCAGCTCCTGGTTTCATTGATCAGTTCTACTCTTTTGTTTTTTTTCCCCAATATCATTGATTTCTTCTCTAATCTTTATTACTTCCCTTTTTCTGCTGGTTTTGTGCTTTATTTGCTGTTATTTTTCCAGCTCTTTTAGGTGTAAGTTTAGGTTGTGTATTTGAGACCTTTCTTCCTTCTTTAGGAAGGCCTGGATTGCTATATAGTTCTTTCTTATGACCACCTTTTTTGTTTCCCACAGTTTTGGACTGTCATGTTTTCATTTTCATTGGCTTCCATGTTATTTTTAATTTCATCTTTAATATCTTGTTTAACCTATTCATTCTGGTTTTTTTTACACTTTAAATATCTTTTATTTTTATTTGCTGACACCTCTCAATAAAGCTAAAGAGAGGGAAATTATCCATTTTCCCATGATATGAAATGCAAAGACATATGTATAGCCATTTGCCATCTGACTCTTCTTATGGTGGCTATTGCCTTACAGACTTTTATTTTTTTTTTAATTTTTAAATATAATTTATTGACAAATTGGTTTCTGTACAACACCCAGTGCTCATCCCAACAAGTGCCGTCTTTAATTCCCATCACCCACTCTTCCCTCTCCCCACCCCCCATCAACCCTCAGTTTGTTCTCGGTATCCAAGAGTCTTTTATGGTTTGCCTCCGGCCCTCTCTGTAACTTTTTCCCCCCTCCCTTCCCCCATGGTCTTCTGTTAAGTTTATCAAGATCCACCTATGAGTAAAAATCCATTAATTATTTAGTAGGATGTTCTTTAATCTCCAAGTATTCATGGTCTTTCCAAATTTTTTCTTGTGGTTGATTTTGAGTTTCATAGTGTTGTGTTCTGAGACTATGAAAGGTATGCTCTTGATCTTTTTATACTTATTGATTTGTGACCCAGTATGTGATCTCTTTTGGAAAATGTTCCATGTGCACTCGAGAAGAATATGTATTTTGCTGTTTTAGGATGAAATGTTCTGAAAATATCTTTTAAGTCCATTCAGTCCAGTGTGTCATTCAAAGCCATTGTTTGCTTGTTGATTTTCTGCTTAGCTGATCTGTTTATTGTTGTAAGTGGGGTATTAAAGTCCCCTACTCTTATGGTATTCTTATCAATGAGTTTCTTTATGTGTGTGATTAATTGATTTATATATTTGGGGCATAAATATTTACAATTGTTGGGGGCATAAATATTTACAATTGTTAGATCTTCTTGGTGGATAGACCCCTAATTATGATACAATGCCCTTCTTCATCTCTTGATACAGTCTTTATTTTAAAATTTAGTTTGTCTGATGTAAGTATGGCTACTCCAACTTTCTTTTGATGACCATTAGTGTGATAGATGGTTCTCCATCCCCTTATTTTCAATCTACAGGTGTCGTTAGGTATAAAATGAGTCTCTTGTAAGCAGCATACAGATGGGTCTTGTTTTCTTATCCATTCTGATTTCCTATGTCTTTTGATTAGAGCATTTAGTCAATTTACATTTAGAAACATGAATTTAGTGCCATTGTGTTGCCTGTAGAGTTGGTGTCTCTGGTGATGTGCTCTGGTCTTTTCTAGTCTTTATTGCTTTTGGTCTTTTTGTTTTGTTTTGTCTTTTCTCTCCTCAAAGAGTCCCCCTTAAAATTTCTTGCAGGGCTGGTTCAGTGGTTACAAACTCCTTTAGTTTTTATGTGTCTGGGAAACTTTTTATATCTCCTTCTATTTTGAATGACAGCCTTGCTGGATAAAGAATTCTTGGCTGCGTATTTTTCTGATTCAGTGCATTGAATATATGCTGTCACTCATTTCTGGCCTGCCAAGTTTCTATGGATAGGTCAGCTATGAACCTTACCTGTCTTCCCTAATAGGTTAAGGACTTTTTTTCCCTTATTGCTTTCATAATTCTTTCCTTTTCTGTGTATTTTGTTAATTTTACTATGATAGGCCTTGGTAATGGTCGTTTTTGTTTAATGTAATGGGAGTTCTCTGTGTTTCTTGGATTTTGATGTCTGTGTCCTCCCCAGATGAGGAAAGTTTTCTGTAATTTGCTCACTTAAACCTTCTGCCCCTCTTTCTCTATCTACATGTTCTGGGACTCCTATGATTCAGATGTTATTCCTTTTTAATAAGTTACTGAGTTCTCTAAGTCTTCTATTGTGCTCTTTTGCCTTTGTCTCCCTTTTTTTTCTGCTTTGTAATTCTGCATAATTTTATTTTCTGTATTGCTGATTCACCTATCTGATTCATCCATTGTTGCTGTCATGGTATCCATTTGGCTTTGCATCTCAGTTATAGCATTTTTTATTTCAACCTGAGTAGATTTTATTTCTTTTATTTTTGCAGATAGGGATTCTCTGGTGTCTTCTATGCTCTTTTCCATCCCGGCTAGTATTCTTATTATCATGTTTCTAAATTGTAGTTCAGACTCTTACTTATATCTGTGTTGATTAAGTCCCTGGCTATTATTTTAACCTGTTCTTTCTTTTAGGGTTAATTCCTTTGTTTAGTCATTTTGAAGAAAGAAAAACATTACTAAAATAAAAAGAAAAAATTAAAAAATTAAAAGAAACAAAAAATCAAATAAAGGAAGCTTGATCCTAGGTGTGTTTCAGTCTGCTTGTTGAAAGAAGCTTTATAGAATAGAGAAAAATGGGAATGGAAAATAAAAAGGATATGAAAAAATTTAAAATTAAAAAAATATATATAATAAAATTAGAATAAAATAAAGAAATGAAATAGAATAAAAACTTAAAGTAAAATTTTTTTTTCTTTTTCTGTATTTAAGAAACAGAAAGGAAAAAAAAACAATTTAAGCAAAAACAGAGGCAAAGGGAACAAACAAATAAATGAACCAGCAAACAGAATGAAACCCAAAGGAAGTTACATCCAGTTTACCCTAGAATTGAAACTATGAAACACTCTACTGTCCATACACTAAGCAGGTGGAGTGACTTGTGCTGGTCTCCTGAGGGATGTGCTTGGAGGGTGCAGTTGGGCAGGGCTTGGTGTAATGGTTCTGTTATCTGCTAGGTGGTGCTGGTTAGCTTAGCTTATTGGGGTGGATCAGTGTGTGTGCACTCATGTGGGAGAGGTGGAAATGGCTTCACCCAGCTTCCTAGTCTCTGGCACAGGAACTTTGCCCTCACCTACCCGCAATCAAGCATCCTTCTTTTGTCTCAGACCTCTGTCCACTCCCCACCTCTGCCCTGTCTGTGCCTAAGCTGTTATCCATCCAGAGTTTTATCTCAGATGGGGATGTGTTTCAAAACCCCACACTTCGGAGACCCCCATGCCTTAGACCCATGCCAACTCTTTTGGGGAGGGTCTTGCTGAGCAATGGCTGGGTGCTGGCTTTCCCCAGAAAATGTTTGTGTGATGATGCAGTGATAGAGGTTCATAGATTATGGCAAATCAAAACATGCTACCAGCACCCGGTTTCGCTGTACCCTGGCATTTTGTCCCAATACCAGCAATACCAATACCCAATACCTGCTCTGTGGGTTTCACTTGGATCTTTGCCTGTGGGGAGGCCATACGGCCTGTACCAAATGCACTCCAATCAGTGGAACCACTTCTCCCTGTGTGGCACATGGACCCTCAGACTCTGCTGCCTGCTCCTGGGGACTCACTCTGTTTTCTCACCAGAGCACTGCCAGGTACTTAGTTCCGGAACTTCAGATTCTGTGCTCCACTGTTTATAGAATCCTGGTGGTATTAAAACCCTCCCCTTTCTCCTGTCAGTGGTTTTGGGGAACAGATTTTCTTGTTTAGTCTCCTGAGTGTGCTTTCACTCTTTCTCTTTTCTCTTCAGCTACTTTCTGGGGGAGTACTTTTCTTGCATGATCCCGATGCACCGCACTCTACCCCTTTCTTTTTCTCTCTGTCCTCTCTCTCTGAAAACGGCTCCCTACCCTCTGTGGTTTTTCTCTTCTTCCAGTTCATTCTCTGCGCTGCATACCTGATCAGTTCTGTGTCTCAAGTTATGCCATTTGTTGGGTTAATCCTCAGATCAATTTCCTAGGTGTTTTAAATGGTTTGGTGCTGATATAGCTGTGTTTCAGGGATGAGAAAAGCTCAGGGTCTCCATACTCCTCCACCATCTTAACTCCTCCCCTTGCATTTTTGTCAATCTTAAAGAGCTTATGTTGCGTTTTTTCTCTTAAGTATGATGTTAACTATAGGTATTTTTGTAGATTTTTTAATCAAATTGTACAAATGCCCCTCTATTACTAGTTTGTTGAGAGTTTTTTTTTTTATGATTGAGTGTTACAATTTTTCTAATCATTTTTATTCATCAATTTATGTAAATGAATATTTTTTCTTCTTTAGCTTGTTGATGTGGTGGTTTACATTGGTTCATTTTTGAATGTTGAACCAGCCTTGAATACCTTAAATAAATCTCACATGGCTGTGGTCTATGATTCTTTTTATATCGATGTATTCAATTTATAATATTTTAACATTAATATATGTTCATGATGGATATTGATCATAGTTTTTGTTGTAATGTGTTTGTCTAGTTTTGCTATTAGGGTAAATTGGTCTCAGAATGAGCTGGAACAGGTTCCTTCTACTTGTATTTTCTAGGAGAGATTTCAGGGAATTCGTGTTATTTCTTTCTTAAATATTTAGTAGAATTCAGTAGTAAAACCATCTGTATCTGGTGTTTTTATTTGTGGAAGTTTATTAATAATTGATTTAATTTCCTTGACAGATACAGGCCTATTCAGATTATCTATTTTATCTTTTGTGTGGAATACTTTTGTTATTTTGAGTTTTTCAGGGAATTTGTCTATTTTATGAGTTATCAAGTTTTAGGCAGAATTATTTGTAGAATTGTTTATTACCCATTTTTTTAAACAGACTGCTTTTTTAGGGTAGTTTAGCATTCACAATGAAAATTGAGCAGAAAATAGAGTTCTTGTATACCCTCTGTCCTGCATGGACTCCCTGACTTTCCATATCCCCCACTAGAGTGGTATACTTGTTAAAATTGATGAACCAACACTGACACATCATTATTGCATTAAGTTCATAGTTTATACTAGGTTCACTCTTGGTGTGCATTGTATGGGTTTTGACAAATGGGTAATAACATTTATCATTCACCAATTTAGTAGCATACAGAGAAGTTTCAGTTGTCCTGAAAAATCTCTTGTGTTCTGCCTATTCTCTCCTTCCCCACCTAATTATTGGCAGTTACAGTCTCCATGGTTTTGCCTTTTACAGAATGTCATATAGTTGGAATAATGCAGTATGTACTCTTTTCGAATTGGGTTCTGTCACTTAAATTTATGCATTTAAATTTCCTCTATTGCTTTTCATGGCTTGATAGCACATTTATTTTTAGCAGTTAATATTCCATTAGCTGGATGTTTATCCATAGTTTATCCATTCTCCTGCAGAACAACATCTTGTATGATTTGAAGTTTTGTCGATTAAGAAAAAAGTTACTGTAAGCATCCATGTGTGGGTTTTTGTGTGGTTATACGTTTTATACTGTTTTGTACGCTTTCATACAGTGTATAAAGAGATCACATAAAAAGTACAGGAGCTTGTGGATTGGGATAATTCTAACAATAATATCCAAATGACCTCAATGTACACTGTGGGTTAGGGACATTGAACACTGCATTTGCCAAAGTATTTTATTTTGATTATGTCACTGGGAGTAGTTACGTGGACGTGTGCTAATGTTCAGTCCCTGAAAACAATACAATTAGACATACATTATAGAATAGATATTGCAGCATCATGATCATGATCATGATCTTATAATCATTATCACAGGTAACATGTTTGAGGGCTTGCTATGGACAATCTTCTTCTGTCCTTCCTTTCCTTTCCTTCCCTTCCCTTCCCTTCCCTTCCCTTCCCTTCCCTTCCCTTCCCTTCCCTTCCCTTCGCTTCCCTTCCCTTCCCTTCCCTTCCCTTCCCTTCCCTTCCCTTCCCTTCCCTTCCCTTCCCTTCCCTTCCCTTCCCTTCCCTTTCTCCATCCATCTCCATTTATTCTTCCCAGTATCACTATGGAGTACATATTACAATTGCCTCTGTTTTATTTAGAAGGAAACCAGATCTTAGAGAAGTTCAATGACCTGTACACTGCATACAACTTATAAGAGTAGTGCCAGAATTAGAGAGCAGATTAAATTCAGAATATGTGCTTTTAACCATTTTCCTATACTACAACACATTTTACAAAATAAATATAACTCAAGACCATAGATTTGTTTCCCAGGCTGGTCATATGCTTAACTCTAGCTGATGAATCATTACTATGAAATATTGGCAAAGTCATTTGAAAAATGTTGAGGGTAGTTTAAAATTTGCTGAATTACTGTATTTTTGGGTTGTTCTTCACCATTTGCTATTAATCTATAGGAGAATCTTGGCCATAAATCAAGGCAACATATTTTGTAATAAGCAAACATTTAACATTAGTGGATTATTATATGAAACAGGCTATGTATTTGTCACGAACACACCTGATACAGATAAAACATGACCGATTTAATTCAAACAAGATTGTATAAATTTGGTTTTTATTAATTTATTTTATTCATGTATCAATTTCATACAAATCCAGAAAGAGGAGAAGGAGAAAATCATATCACAAATCACAAGAATGAATCTCAGTTGGAATAATTCAAGAAACTTCGAAGGATTTTTTTGTCCTTCTTGACTTCATGAAAAATGTGTACATAATATGTATGACTAAACATATGAGTATCTCATTGAGGAAAAGCTCTTTCCTCTAGGGATTCTAGGCCTTGGGAGTTGTTGGTAAATGCACATCAGTTCTTTAGTTTGGGTTATATTTCTGTTCAGTTTTTCAGAAATCAGAGTCTTTTAGTTTAGGATCAGTGGAACTTTCCTACCTTGGGACCACGCTCTTCCCTCTTACTTCCTTTTCTTAATCTTACAGTTTCCTCAGTAGCTATTTGGAAATTTGTTTTCAGAACCACTTCATCTTAGTTGTTTTTGTAGATCTTTCCTAATGTATTCTGTAATGGTTGCTATTGCTCAAAATTCCATTCTTTATTCCTTTCCCATTCTACCTTATTTTATTTAACTTGGTTCACTATTTTACATCCTGCCATCAACTACTACTTATATACTGATAACTCTCAGTCCTACCTTTTCTTTAGTTTCATTTTAGTGGGCCCAGCTGTTTACTAAGATTTACTGTGAGTGATATCTTTGACTCACCATGTCAAAAACAAAACTCTCATTTTTTTCTCCAAAACCCCCTTCTCTAAGTGATTTTCCCATTTAGTACATGGTCTCAAAATCCAAAAACAATTATCCTAAGATAGAAACTTTGGCCTCATATTTCTTCCTTCAACCCAGTATCTAATTATTTGATGAAACCACTTGGATTACATATGGACATGATTTGGTTTCTGCCTCTCTTCTTCCTGTTTGATGTCCTATATATCCCACAACTATTCCATTCCACACAGACTCTTCCCTGTGTTCTGTTAACTTTTAGATCTCCAAACAAAAGCATGGTGCTAAACAGAACAGATCATGCCATTTCATGTCCCTTAGCTTTCATATATATGTGTTCTTCCCCATTGTGATACTCCTGAATAACTCAAAATTGTCTTTAAGCTCAAATTTGATCTTGCAAGGCAGAGTTTCATCTTTTTCTCTCACTGATCTCACTAAACAGGGACGTCAAAGACTAGCTGTTATTATATCTGGCTCTATCCCAGGATAAGAAGTAATCCCGGCACTTAGGACATATTTAATAAATGTTCATAAATGGATAAATGAGTAAAATCCAGATAAATAAATGTACTCATACTTTATGGGAAGAAAAGCAGGTAGTACAGCTTGGATACTCAATCTTTCTTGTAGTCTCTTTTTTTAATCATTGAGGCCGATGGTTTTATAATATTTATCTTTATTTTTGATGCAACCAGGTATACCTTGACCCTATATATTAAAAGACCAAAACAATTTTTAATTATTTTTTCATCATAAAGGTGTACAATTTAAGAGATTTTAATTAATAACAACATTATTGAATGACTAGTTGAATGAATAGAGTTGAATGAATAGAGTCCAGTGTCTGTTATTTTCTTTTATTCTCATCTGTCATGTTTACTTTTCCTCAGATGATTACACAAGTATGTTTTTGTTGGACAGCATGTAAGCATTACATGAGGATATAAGTAAAATTTGAGAATTTCCCCTTTGTTATCATCTAGCTCCCAGTTTCTCTTTCAGGGTAATGGTTTGTTGTGTACATTTCTCTCTCTTTTTTTTTAAATCTAGCGTATTCATAGTACTAGCACAATAGTCTGTATATGTGTGTGTTTGTGTGTGTGTTTTCATATGTATTTCCCCATAATTTTCTATCATTTTTTAAAAAAATTGACAATATTTCTTTGACATATTTTTCTGTATGAAATTTTTCTTTATTTTCTTCATTTGGTAGAATATTCCAGTGTGTGGATTAGATAGCTTTCCTCTGCTGATGGAAATTTAGGTTGTTTCCGACTTTTTTTTCACTTCAACAGGCAATGCTGCAGCAATCATCCTTTTATATACTTTTGCAGATATAACTGATAATGGAATTCAAGCAAAGGTTATTCACATTTAAGTTTTAGTAGAGATTATCTGATTGCTTTCCAAAAAAGAAAAGCCTTTAACTGTTTTGCAAGCCCCTGTACCCTTGCCAGCAGTGGCTCTTACGTGCAGTTGTAACGTGTGCCCTCGTGCTGTGGAAAACAAAAACATAAGTGGCTCATCTTGATTGAATCTGCATTTCCTTGATTTCCTTAATACCATTTTCTTTCAATTTTGGTTATTTGTATAGTTGTGCGGCTTACCTGTCATAAGCATAGTGTATTTTTCTCTTGGGTTACTTAAGATGTTTTATATTATTCTATTATACAGAAGTTTGAATTGTAAATAGTACGTCTCACAACTATTTCCCACTTAGGCTTTCTGAATTACATTTGGCCATTTCCACAGAAGGGGAGAGCTTAAGTCCTCTCATTGTGACATTTTTATTTGGGTATAACCTCATACTTAATTGGATTTCTTAATTCTATTACTTTTTAACTAGTTGGTCCCGACAACTTTATTAGATCAATAAGGAAGTTGTTATATGTCACATTTTTAATTTGAGAAGCCTGATGATTCTAAATTAAAATAATATGAAGAAAGCAACTAGAGAGTTTAGCACATTTTAAACACTCAGTAAATGATTGTATAATGTGACTAAGAGACAAACTTGTTTTTCTCTTAACCAAGAGATTTTAGATTTTTTTTTTCTTGGCAAGTCCTAAGAAAATTCAAACCTGAGAGATGGAACTAGAGTTCTGGATTGAAACTAGTTGATGTGGGGACATTTTCTGAAATATCCTGACCATGGTCACATGTTTCCAGGTAGAAGTTCAGGTCTGGTCTAGTCCCAATTCAGGTCACTAAATGAACCATGCACGAACAAGGTCTATATGGTCTTTTCATTGTACCTGTGTATATGTCCAGTATTAACTTTTTGACACATTTGCAATGTTAAAGCTTATGTTTCATTATTTTTGCTTCTGTAAACTTACAGGTTATACGAGTTGCCTTTTATGAAAAATTAAGTGGGTTGGTAAAATTTTGCAATTATTGTCATGCTTGCGTGTCCTTACAAGGAGTGGGTGCATAGTGGCTTTTTCTGGGGACTAAAATGTAGGTGGAATTTTCCATTTTTTATGGGTCTGTGTTATGAAATAATAGTTTTGGATATTAGCATTTGAATATGCACTTAAAATGCTATACAATGCAATTCCTTCTTTGGAACATGTTCTGACTCATTTTGCTGGTTTGCAGGATTCCAAACCGTAAGATGAAAGCAGGCATTGTAATGCATATGTGAAAGCATTTAGAAAAATTTGATATTACACATGTTTTTAAAAGGCAGTATATACTATTTTTGGTCTAATTTTTGAATATTTAGCTTTATATATGTTGCTTCAAATACATAATTTGGTGCACATGATGTGGAAAACAAAGGCAAATGAAAAATTAAATTTCTTTACAATTTACAGCCCATTGACAAGTCCTTGGCATAGGCAGAGTGACGTTTCTGTAGGAACTCAGCTCACTTGACGATGGCACTTTGCTAAGGGCAAAAGGCAATCTGAGCCCCACTTCCCAGGATCCTTTAAGTCTACTTTAACATATAAAAAGAAGTTTGGAAACTTCCTTTATCTCTTTCCCCCAAGATTTATGTTGGTAATCATACTCCAAGCCTATGGCGCATTGATCTACACCTGAAGGGTCTCATGACAGTTTTTATTAAACAGTAGTAATTGACTTTTTCCTAACAATAGCTAGCCCCTCAAGGTCCTGGAGACCTTGCTTCCAAAATTCTTACACTATCCCTTACACTATCCCTAACTCCCTCCCAACCTGAAGGTGTATAATCAGTCACCTGTCACAACCCCAGTGCAGCTCTGTCTACTGGTCCTGTCCCTGTGCTTTAAGAAAACCACCTTTTTGGGGCATCTGGGTGGCTCAGTCAGTTAAGTGTCCGACTTCAGCTCAGGTCATGATCTCTCAGTCCGTGAGTTTGAGCCCCGCGTCAGGCTCTGTGCTGACAGCTCAGAGCCTGGAGCCTGTTTCAGATTCTGTGTCTCCCTCTCTCTGACCCTCCCCTGCCCATACTCTGTCTCTCCCTGTCTCAAAAATAAATAAAACGTTAAAAAAAAAAAAGAAAAGAAAACCACCTTTTTGCACTGAAGACATCTCCAGAATTCTTTTTTGGCTGTTTACTCTGAACTCCAACATTTCCACATCACACAGATAAAAAGTCCCAGGAGTATTAAATTTTTAAAAGAAGTGCTTTTTTTTTTTTTAAATTTCTTTGGTATCTGATTTAAGATGGTGTTCTTAACACAATACAGCATCTTTATCTAGGACTTGAGAAAGTTGCAATGTTGGTTGGTGCTCTATAATATTTATATTTCTTCAATTTTTCTTAAATTTCTTCAATTTTCTTTAGGAGGCTCATGCTATTTCAGTGTTATCAATTATATCTACTTTGTGGTACAACTCAGGAAAAAACTGAAAACTCCAATAAAAATGCAAAATATACTTGACCAAAAAAACCCCCAAAAAACAAAAACAAAAAAACCCAGATGTCTTTTTCTAAGGATTCTTTGCTTCTAGCAAATAAAAATGTTTTTCTCAATCCAATAAATCCTAGTACAGACACCTGGGGGCAGTACATCTCTTCACTGTCTTCTATGCAAATCCAGGAATCCCTTCTTTCCATTATAAAAGTTGCTATAGTCACAGAGGAATAAGATAGGAACTCCTGGCCATCATTTTTCATGTAGAGAGGAGGTCAACAATTCACACTTTATACAATAAGAGCAGTATTCCCAGTCTTCTTTGTTTTGGTAATGTTTTCCTATTAACTTAAAGAAATGGTTAATTTTTTCCTTTAGACATCTCTTCTTGCTGCTTATATTACCTACATAATGGCTGTGTCATCAAACTAATAGTACATAGTTATTTTGCATTTGACACGCTAAATGAAGCATTTGTAACTATTAGTGAACTGAAATCTCTACTGATTTATTTTTTATGAATAGTTTACACTCATATTAGGATAACTGTATGCATGTGTATATTTGTCTGTCTGTTTTATTTGTTCTTAATGTCATGTCCACACCTTCACCCAATAAACTTATCTTGATTTATGCAATTCAGAATGATTGAGGCCACATTGCTAAAGATATCAGAAATAACATCTATAATCCTCTTACCCCACTTGACCTGATTCACCATCATCCCATGAAGAAATCTGATTTAGATTTAGAATGGACTATTCCAAGGCTCAGAAAAATGTACCGTGATAATTAGAGAAGGGAATTGTATTTAATGTGTTTTTTTCCAGCTTTGTTGAGGTATAATTGACAAAATTACAAAATATTTAAGTGTACAATGTGACGATTTAATATTTGTATTGTGAAATGACTCTCATAGTCAAGTTAATAAACACACCTATTACATCACATAGTTGTTGTTTTTTCTATGAGATTTTCTCTTAACACATTTCAAGTTTATAATACAGTGTTAACTGTGGTCACCATGCTGTACGTGAGAGCCTCAGAATTTACTCATCTTATAACTGAAAGTTGAATTCTTTGGTCAGCGTCTCTCCTGTTCCCTCAGTCCCTAGCAAACACCTTTCTACTTTCTGATTTAATGTTTTTGTTTTTTTTTTTTAGATTCCACAGATTAGTGATACCATACAAGTATTTATTTTTCCCTGTTTGACTTATTTCATTCAGCATAATGGCGTCCATGTTCATCAGTGTTGCAAATGGCAAGATTTCCTTCTTTTTTTTAAAAGGGTAAATAATCCATTCTGTGTTTAAATGTATATATGTATTTAATTAAAATTTTGGTTCATGTTGATTTTTGAGAGAGAGAGAGAGAGAGAGACAGCACAAGGAGGGAGGGACAGAGAGAGAGGGAGACACAGAATTCAAAGCAGGCTCCAGGCTCTGAGCTGTCAGCACAGAGCCCAATGAGGGGCTTGAACTCACAAACCGTGAGATCATGACCTGAGCTGAAGTCCGATGCTTAGCCGACTGAGCCACCCAGGTGCCCCTTAAATATATATCTTATATACATATATATCACTATGTATATACAATATACACACACACACTCATATATATACATATGTATGTATATATATATGAATATCACTTTTTCCCATTCATTCATCTGTCAGCACTTAGATCATTTCTGTGTCTTGGCTATTGTAAAAAAAAAAAAAAAGCTGCAACAACAACAAACATGGAAGGGATGCAGATATCTCTTTGAGATAGTGGTTTTATTTCCTTTGGATATATACCCAGAAATGGGATTGCTGGTAACATTACTTTTAATTTTTAATATCCTTATATGTTCTATTTTTATGTTTAATTTTTTGAAGAACTTCCAAACTGTTTTCTATGATGGCTGTACCAATGTACATTCTCACCAACAGTATATAAGGATCCTTTTTTCTCTACATCCTCTCCAATGTTTATTATCTCTTTTTGATGATAGACCTTAAACAGGTGCACAGGTATACTTCATTGTGGTTTTGCTGTGCACTTCCTTGATGATTAGTACATTGAGCACCTTTTTATATAACTATTGGCCATTTGTATATCTTCTTTGGAAAATGTTTATTGAAGTCCTTTGCCTATTTTTGATCAAGCTATGTATTTCTTGCTATTGAGTTTATGAATTTATTATATATTTTAGATATTAATTATTTTTTTGTAAATTTATATTATTTGCATCCAAGTTAGTTAGCATATAGTGCAACAGTGATTTCAGGAGTAGATTCCTTAATGCCTCTTACCCATTTAGCCCATTTCCACTCCCACAACCCCTCCAGCAACCCTCTCTTTGTTCTCTATATTTAAGAGTGTCTTATTTTTTGTCCTCCTCCCTATTTTTATATTCTTTTTGCTTCCATTCCGTTATGTTGCTCTGTTTAGTATCTTAAATTCCTCCTATGAGTTAAGTCATATAATATTTGTCTTTCTCTGACTAATTTCCTCTAGTTTCATCCACGTAGTTGCAAATGGCAAGATTTCATTCTTTTTGATTGCCGAGTAATACTCTGGTGTGTGTGTGTGTGTGTGTGTGTGTGTGTGTGTGTGTGTATACACATCTTTATACATTCGTCCATTGATGGACATTTGGACTCTTTCCATACTTGGGCTATAGTCGATAGCACTGCTATAAACATTGGGGGGCATGTGCTCCTTCGCAAAAGCATACTTGTATCCCTTGGGTAAATGCCTAGTAGTGCAATTGCTGGGTTGTAGGATAGTTCTATTTTTAGTTTTTTGAGGAACCTCCATACTGTTTTCCAGAGTGGCTGCACCAGCTTGCATTCCCACCAGCAGTGCAAAAGAGATCCTCTTTCTCTGCATCCTCGGCAACATCTGTTGTTGCCTGAGTTGTTAATGTTAGCCATTCTGACAGGTGTGAGGTGGTATCTCATTGTGGTTTTGATTTGTATTTCCCTGATGATGAGTGATGTTGAGCATTTTTTCATGTGTCTGTTCACCATCTGGATGTCTTCTTTGGAGAAGTGTCTTAGATATTAATTCTTTATCAAATAGATGGTTTGCAATTATTTTCTCCATTTTTTAGGTTCCTCTTTTATCTTGTTATTTTTCTTTGCTGTGTTGTGTTTTAGTTTGATGTAGTCTCCCTTGTTTATTTTTGCTTTTGTTGGCTTCACTTTTGATGTCAAATCCAAAAACTATTGCCAAGACCAATGTCAAGGGGATTTTTCCCCTATGTTTACTTTCAGGAGTTTATGGCTTTAGGCTTTATATTTAAGTCTTAAATCTATTTTGAGTTGATGTTTGTGTATTGTGTAAGATAAAGGTCCAGTTTCATCTTTTTTACGTGTGACTATACAGTTTTCTTAGCATTATTTGTTGAAGAGACTTTCTTTTCCCCATTGTGTTTTCTTGGAACCTTTGTCAAATGTTAGTTGACCAAATATGCATGAATTTATTCTTGGGTCTCTATTCTGTTTAATTTATCCATGTGTCTATTTTTTTAAGTTTACTTATTTTGAAAGAGAGAGGGAGAGAGCACGCAAATGGCGGAGGTGAGAGAGAGAGAGGGAGAGAGAGAATCCTAAGCAGGTTCCACACTGTAAGTGCCAATTCAGACCTCAGTCTCATGAATCCTATGAGATCATGATCTGAACCAAACTCCAGAGTTGGACACTTAACCAACTGAGCCACCCAGTTGCCCCTCCTTATATGTTTTTATGCCACAAGCATACTATTTTGATTACTATAGCTTTGTAAAATAGTTTAATATCAGAAAGTGATGGTGCATCCAGATTTGTTTTGTTGACCAATAAATATAACATAGCATATTAACAAAATGAAGGGTAAAAAACATATGATCGTCTCAATAGATGCAGAAAAAAGCGTTTGACAAAATTCAGCTTCCTTTCATGGTAACAACTGCCAACAACTTAGGTATAGATGGAATGTACCTCATTGTAATAAAGCCTTATAGGACAAGCCCATAGCTAACATCATACTTAGTGGGGAAAAGCTGAAACTTTTCATCTAAGATCAAGAACAAGACAAGGGTGCCTACTCTCACCATTTCACCATTTCTACTCAACATAGTACTGAAAGTCCTAGCCTGACATAATCTTATATATGGAAAACCCTAAAGACTACATCAGAAAACCTGCTGGAACTGATAAACAAATTCAGTAAAATTGCAGAATACAAAATCAACATATAGAAATCAGTTGTGTTTCTGTATGCTATGAACTATCTGAAAAGGAAATTAGGAAAACAGTCCCTTTTATAACATCAAAAATAATGAAATGCCTGGACACCTGGGTGGCTTAGTTAAGCCTCTGACTTCGGCTCAGGTCATGATCTCACAGCTCATGAGTTTGAGCCCCACTTTGGGCTCTGGGCTGACAACTCAAAACCTAGAGTATGTTTTGGGTTCTGTGTCTTCCTCTCTCTCTGCCCCATCCCTGCTTATGCTCTCTCTCTCTTTCTCTCTCTTTCTCTCTTAAAAGTAAGTAAACATTTGAAAAAAAAAGAATTAAATACTTACAGAAAAATATTTACCAAGAAGATAAAATATCTTTACACTGAAAACTATAAATCATTGATAAAAGAAATTGAAGAGGACACAAATAAATGGAAAGACATCTTGTGTTCATGGATTAGAGGGATTAATATTGTTAAAAATTTCTATAATATCCAAAACAATCTACAGATTCGATGGACTCTCTATCAAAATTCCAATGGCGTTTTGCACAAAAATAGAAAAAATGATCCTAAAATTCATCTGGAACCATAATAGACCCTGACTAGTAAAGCAATCTTGAGAAAGAAGGGAATTTAAATGGTTTTTTTAAATATAAATTTCTGTTGTATCTTTCTTTCAGCTTATTCAAAAACATTTTTTGTAAGTAAATGGTGCTTCCAATAAAGTAACATTAGCATTATTTTCCATATTATTATGGATATTTAACATATTTTTCAGCCAGCATTTCAGAGAATAGGCTCTAGTGAGTGTACAAAACAGAATTTTCTTTGAAATGTAGAGAAGAGCTAACACTACATTCAATATGTCTGGTTGGTTTTTCAGCCTCTTGATTTGCTGAGAACATAACATGTATCTTATTTAAGTGTTGAAACAGTGGTCTCCAAAGACTTAACAGTGATTTTTGTCTACACTTGTGGTAAACATCTACACTGCTTTGTTGCTGTCTAGAACTTGTTCATTGGGTAGCAACACCATCCCAATGTTGACCACAATAGACTTCAGAAGGCAAGCAGACTTTGGTTCTGTACTTTGGCTCAGAGAATAGATCTCTGTCAAGGAACACACCACAGGGAAAAATTAGGAAGAGAGACTATTAGGTATTCTGCTTGAAAAGATGTTGTTTTTCATCAGATTATTACCAGTTCAGATTAATCAGAAGATCAATATGTGGTATGTTTGTGTATGTATATGTATGTGTGTATATATATATATATATATTTTTCTTTTTCCTGCACTAAGTATATACAATTATGTGTGCCATTATTTTGGAAATCTGACACTTTCCAAATTGAGAAATATGAAAATGTTTATTTCCTAAATCCATTCAGTCTCTAATATGAAGCTTCTCTCTTAGTCTTCACATGCTACAGTCTTCAATTTTTTAATATGACAGTGTATATTTTAAATAATGGTTTTTGTAATTGGCCAAAGTTTGTCTTGGGCATTTGAAGAGTCTCCACACTGACCTGGATTAGAAAGAGCAGATGGCCATTTTCTAAAGTTTCTCTTGTAATTTTAAAATGTTTGGCTCTAGTTACCAAAGGGAAAAGTTTTTGTCTGGCTAGGCAGATAAGGTGGATATTAGAACTGTGTATTAAGGAAAACAGTGACCACCCCAGCCCTCTCATAGTTGCAGACATGCAGGTTTTGTGACCTGATTTGACTGAGATCTTAACCATCTGAGTTGATCAGACTCGGTGGATAAATGCTTAGATTTGTGCTTTCCTGTGCTTTCAGACAGGCCAAGTGAGAGGACAAAAATAGAACGTGGAGGGCCTCTCCCTTAGGATTTGCCTACGTACCCTCTTAGGTAGCTTATTTTTTCTGAGCTTTTTAAAAGAAATTTCCTGCTTTTGAAATACTTTTTTTTTTCATTTAAAGAGCCATGTTAAAAGGCCAGTTGGAAATTCAGGCATTGTCCCTAGACATGTGATACCTTAGTGGGACTGGTGGTCCTCGGAGACTGGATTTTCAGCTTTGCAAAGGTAGAAACTCAATCCCATCATTAAACGCAGTCTTGATATGACTCAGGGGAACTGACTCATGCTAATGAAACTCATAAGAGACTCATGATAAGCCAGAAGGCTAGTTCATTAATTCATAATTAGAAATAGATCTGCCAAGAGGAAGGAAATACAGCTGGTCAGCACATTCTATCCTAGAAAGAAAAGTTACATGCAAATGGATACAAAACCAGTGGAATGAGAGCTGGGTAGCATTAGTGGACAGTTTGATCTGCTTCTGCTACCTTCATATTCCCTTTTCCTTACAGGCTTCTGCTTGGAAGGGGAACCTTGATTCTCCCTTCCACAGGGCAGCAGCCCTGGGAGCTGAAGAGATACTGGCCTGAACTTGCACTGTCCATCATCTTTAAGTCAGTTAGGTTACAATGTAAATGAATGACTGATTTCTTTACATTAATATGTTAGCTCATAGCATCTTGTAACTTCTAACTTGGTCTCTTTGTTGAAGACTAAGAGAAACTTCATTTCAGCCAGCAACAATATTTTTACAAACCATTTCTAAGGATGAGTTACCACGAGAGTGGTAGTTTCTCATTTTAGAGTGATTTTCAGTCTTGGAGAGTGGCCTCCCAAACTTAGGTCCCCATGTCCTATAAGAGGTCTTTATACCTTATTCTGTGTCAATAGTCTGTATCAGTAATCAGCCCCATTTGAAGACAAGTGAAATATCACCATGTGTTCTCTGGGATACTTTAAGGTATTGCAAAGAAATGCCCTCATTAATTTAGGTGCTATAGATATCTTCAGACCATTTGTGATATCCTTTCTACAGCATCCATGTGACATGATGAGAAAAGAGGAAAAGTGGCCAATGTGGACAGTTTAACTTTCATTTCCTAAAGAGTTTGAACACCCACTCCATGTGTGTTCAAAGAACACTATTAATGAAACCATACTGATAAGGTAAGGATGGAGAGGAGTGCTGGTCTCAATTCCTACTTACAAGGAGCTGAGTGATATAATAATGCATTATTTTTTTTCTTTTTGAGAAAAAGACACATAGCACTAAAACTGGCCAGAATATAATTTTCTCTTCTTGAGTGACTTAGAAGGAATCTTAGGGCCAGTGTCATGAATATCCATGATCACTTTGGGCAGTAGCTATCTAATAGACCTTAGACAGTATGCTATGTTTAAACATGTACTATAGAGATATCAAGTAAGGAGAGAGAGGGAAAGCTAGTTATATTAGTAGATAACACATTCATAGGTGATTTATAGATTAGAATGGATTGTAAAACACTAATAAATCCCAAGACATTTAGTTCTGTCTCAGAGAAATGACTTTATATTTTTAAAAAAGGAAAATTCTCATTTTTAGAATCTAGTGTACTTAGAAAGAATGACATGATTAAAATACATTTGATCCTAATTTTGACCAGAATTTCCTTGGTTGTGATAAAGGTTTGGTTAAAATTTTTATTTAATATTTTAGGGAATAGTATTTTGGGAATAATTTGCCAGAGTTTTTTTCTTAAAAGTGTCAAAATTCTAGTGTTGGGGCATTATTTAGCTATTTAAGGATAACACGTTTTACCACAGACAGTTGTAGTATATGAAGGTAGGTTTTTTTTTTTAAACTATATAGCTGAGAATTCTAGATGTTATTTTTATTTCTTATAAACTCTTATATATTCAGGATTAAAAGGTGAATCCTGCATAATACTATGAAAATATATATTATATAGGTTCATTTGTCAGTTGCAAACAAGTAGATACTTCCCACAAGTAAATTGCCATCCATGTACCCTGCTTTTGTGAGGGGAGGTAGTGAAAACAGGGAAAGACAAAGGTTGTACCTGAGGGAGCACACTTCTGCAGCCCCCACCATGCTCTATCAGGGGTTTATTCACATACCCACCCCCTAGCTCAGGTAGCAAGTGCCAATGTGAGGCCCTCTTCAGTGGGGGAAGTTCCAGGTGTTTGGGGGAAAAGTCTTGTAGATAATAAAAGTATTGTATTGGACATGTATTTTTAAAAAGACTATATCAGGAGTCTGTAATTGGTTTTTTAGTCTTCTGATTCACTGTAGAGTCAGCAAAAAAGTGCATGAGGAATCTCCAGACATGGTTCTGTTCTATTTTCTATTACTTGTCTCTTTTACTTTCTACTCTCCAAACTCTTAAGAATACTTTTGTATAAATTTTTTTTTGTATTCAGATGAAATATTTAAAAAAAATGCTCGTTCGTGGGAAGTGCTTTGGTTTAAAAGGAATAAATAATAATAGCAAGTAAATTAACCCTCTGGTAGGAAGCGTGTATAATTCTGTCACTAACGTTTTATTTGATCTAAATTTAAATTGAGTCCTCACATCACCATACACATTTTATCCAGGTCAAAGAGACGGTGACTTCTAAATAGAATAGTGTGTCTGTCTTTATTCTTAGTCCTTGTCTATATAATTCTTCCCAGGTTACATGTGTCAGCCAAAGCTAATGCTAATTAAATATTTTAAAAATACACTTAAAGAATTACCATACAAACCCTCAGGTTTGGGTTTAGCCTGTAGAAAAGATTGTTTTATAAATTTACATACAACATAGTTACTAACTTTGGATACAGGGACACTATTTTTTTCCCCAGTTACAATTGCAGTTTGACAAATTTTTTCCTAAATCTCATTTTTTATATTGTTTCTGATTGTGCAGAAAGACTAAGAATTGTTACTGATTAAAAAATTCTTTTAGTGCTCTTCCTCAAGCAAAAGGAAAAGTTCTTGTAACAGAATGGATTGTACCAGAAAATGATACCTTGTTACAATGATGAGTTTGCAAGTTGAGGAAGAGAGAGGAAAGGAAGAAACAAATGAGCTAGAAAGAAAATGGGGAGCTGTGAGACTTGCTGCCGGATGACTGACTGTTTGGGGGTGTGGACACACTCAGAATTTTATACCAGGCTGATAGACATACATTAGAACCTAACATACCTTGCTCTGCTTACCCACTGCTGCTTAACAAACTGCCTCAGTGTCCAGAGGCTTAAAACAGCTGATAGGTTCTGTTATTTTTTTTCTTTAATTTTATTTGTTTATTTTGAGAGAGAGAGAGAGAGAGAGAGAGAGAGAGAGAGAGAGCAAGCGCAGAGGAGGGGCAGAGAGAGGGAGAGAGAGAATCCTAAGTAGGCTCCATGCTGTCAGCACAGAGCCAGATGTGGGGCTCCGACCCACAAACTGTGAGATCATGACCTGAGCTGAGATCAGGAGTCGGATGCTTAACCAACTGAGCCATCCCGGTGCCCCTGATAGGTTCTATCTTGAGATCGTTCATGCATGAGCAGTCCTTGCAGCTGGGCTGGACATGTAAGATGGCTTCTTATTCATACATCAGTTCCTCAGTGCTTCTTTCCAGCAGAGAAGTCTTCATTTTGAGATACAGTATATGTATCACAAGAATCACCCATTATAGGGGCACCTGGGTGGCTCAGTCGGTGAAGTGTCCAACTCTTGATTTTGATCAGGTCATGATCTCACGGTTCATGAGTTCGAGCCCCACGTCGGGCTCTGTGCTGTGTGGAGCCTGCTTGGGATTCTCTCTCTTTCCCTCTCTCTCTGCCCTTCCCCTGCTTGCACACACATGTGCGGGCTCTCTCTCTCAAAAATAAACATTTTTTAAAAAGAGTCATCCATTATAAATATATAATTCAATGATTTTAGGCAAATTTTTAGAGTTGTACAAAAATCACCAGCACCCAGTTTTAAAACATTTTGATCATTTCCAAAACTTCCCTTGAACCTGTTTTCTTAAGGTGGAAAGTGAGGTTAATATGTGGAAACTTTCCTTTTTTTCTGATAGAGGTGTTTCAAACTGTAAATTTCCCTGTAAACATCTCTTTAGCTGCATCCCATAAATTTTGATATGTTTTGCTTTTATTTTCATTCAGTTCAAAATATTTTACAATTTCTTTGCAATTTTTTTTTTTTTTGCCATGGGTTATTTAGAAGTTTGCTCTTTCATTGCCAAATATTTCTGATTTTCCACATTTTTCTTTTGTGAGGCTTTAATTTAATCCTGTTTTGATCAGAAACTTGACTTGTATTATTTCAGTTTTTTGAAATTTATTGAATCTTATTTTGTAGCCCAATTATTGTCTATATGAAAGACTGTTTTGTATGTACCTGAAAATAATGTGTATTCTACAATCATTGGGTGGAGTGTCCTAAAACGTATGCTTATTTGGTTGATAGTGTTGTTCAGGTCACATTTACTGATATTCTGTGCAGTTATTCTAACATGTACTGAGAATGGTAATTGTTGAAGTAAGAAATGTCTCTTCTTTCTATCCCGTCAGTCTTTGTTTCAGAGCTGTTTGTTTTCAGGCTTTCTGATATTTATAATCCGTATCTGGGATTCTTACATTGTGATTTAGGCTTCAAGAGGCACGACACAGAAACTGAAGATCAGGTTTTGAATTGGTGTGGCAGAAGTTCTGTTTTGTTCAATTGGTCAGACCAGTCCCAGGCCACTCGGATACAAACAAGTGTGGGAATAGAGCCAATTTTTAATGAGGGAGATTCTTGTACAGAGAGACAAAAAAAATTGATGGAGGCTATCTTGGGATACAGGCTTATTTAATTCATTTATCCTATGTTTGAAGTGTTGATTTTTTGTTTTTTTTTTTTCATTTATGACAACTAGAATTTTAGTATGTGTGGTGACAAAGAAAACTAGCCAAAGACAAATAGACAAAGAAAATAGCCAAAGACAAATAGACAAAGAAAATAGCCAAAGACAGACAAAGAAAAATCACCTAGGACCTTAGATTTGAATGCACATTAGTATTAAAACAGCGCTGGTCCAGGACACCTCACAGGTTGGAAAAGATCATCGACTCATTGTTAAGAGAATGGACATACCACAGTTTTTGCAGTGATATTTACACCATCTGCAACTAAGAAATCTCATTTAATAACCTATCTGTACAAATCATAGTTCACTTATTCATTTATTACAAGGTTTTTTCGGATGATTTCCACCCTAGGCTGTATATTTTAGTTCAAACCAACTCCACACCATGAATATGTAGAGTGATCATTACTACACCTGCCTTAACTTAAGCATTGGCTACTTCACTGTTTTAAAAGAATAAAGCTCGTTGAGAAATAGTGCAGGTATTGAGAGAATTAATCATGACAGGTTTCATGCCCTTTGTGGCCTTGCATGTGTATATATGACTGTGTCATTCAAATGGTTTCATTTTGGAAAGGTAGAAAAATGTGTTTGAGAAAAGTTAAGAACTGCAGCGACAGGCTGTGAAGAAGAGGACTTCTCAGAATGAATCTGTATGTTTGACCAAAAGATTAGATTTAGAGTGAAGAAATGAGGCCGCCCCTTACGTAAACTGTGATCAGTACTGTCTAAACAGCACTTAACGACACCCAGTTACATTCGTTTCCTTCATCTTGGCTCTTGAAGTATCATTTTTTAGACCACTTTTAAGAGTGTTGCTTAAATTCTGCTATTTTTTAAAAATTTTTTAACGTTTATTTATTTTTGAGACAGAGAGAGACAGAGCATGGACGGGGGAGGGCCAGAGAGAGAGGGAGACACAGAATCTGAAACAGGCTCTAGGCTCTGAGCTGTCAGCACAGAGCCTGATGCGGGGCTCGAACCCACGGACCGCGAGATCATGACCTGAGCTGAAGTCGGATGCTTAACCGACTGAGCCACCCAGGCACCCCTAAATTCTGCTATTTTAACAAATGATAATATTTTTATAAAAATCAAAAGATGGACAGTATACTTACTTTTTTTTTTTTTTTTCAGGTAAAGCCCATCAGCAACAAGAGCACAAGCCTGGCTGTGTGGATGGTGTTTGCCTGACCACATTACTGCCTCACCTGATAGTAGCATTCTTTAATGTTAGGCCCTATGTTTTTGATAATTGGAGGTAAATATGACAGTTATAAAAGCATAGAATGTTACAGGAAAACTCTATTTAAACACTTTGCTGTAATCCTTGATTGGGTAATTTAGCACCTACCAAAGTGTTTCTCAGTATACCAGGAAGACCCTATACAGAAAATTGTGATTTTCTAAAAGATATTAAATAGATCTATGGAGTAAGTAAGCAGCAGAGGCAGAGAAGCTTTCGGGGAGGAGCTCAGAAAGTAGATGCGGGGCCACAGAATAGCTCTGAAAAACAGTGTCGTGCTCAAATGTGACCTCTTTTAAAAGGCGGCATTCAGGTCTTTCTTAAGGCTGATGATCTGTCCAGCAGGTAAAACTGTGAACCAGGTGGTGTCCCATAATTTTCTACTGGGATCCTCGTTTGGAAAGAACTTTCCTGATACTTTCTGTTGTTGGTCTTACCATAGCAAGTCTATTCTCTTATACTGACAGTGTGTCCAAAATTCTGTACTGGAAAGTTCGTTGTCATTCAGAGCAATCCTGTAGCAGTAAAGATCTCTGAGATGAACCAGATGACAAGAATTGCCCTATCCTGGAAGGAGGTTGGCATTTACTCTCGCACTCATCTAACACACCTGCTCAAACCCAGTAGCATCTGCTTTTGAATGCATATTGTAATGGCAGCATTAAAAGGTTAATTAGTTCTAGCTAGTCAAATCTTTGAATTTCTGAACACTTTCTACAGAATCCTACTTTTTCAAAGTCTGGATACTTTTTTTTTTTTAAAGGAAAATGCTCATTGGGTCTGCATCTACCTTTATTTATGTCCATGTATTTTTTACTTGAGCCCAGTTAGTTATCCAATTAAATTTTAAACACAGAATGGCTCTGATTACATAACTGATAGTTATGTAATACCTGCAGTCACTGATATAAATTGTAGTGAGTTGAGATTTTCAAGCAATCCTTTACTTCTCTCTTAGACTATAGGAGAAATATGTGTTTTTAGTGGTCATGATAAGGAGAAATTGTATAATTTTATTAGTTGTAGTTTGCATGTCAAAATAGTTTTTAATTTGTAGTGGTTTTTCTGTTTGTCATATAGATGTTCTTCATGGTTCTTTACAGACTAAAATTTATTTCCTGCTGGATAAAATGTTTACCTAGTATTAAAACCTACTCTTAACTGAATCTTCAGTGCAGATTGTTTTCTGTGTTTCTGTTGTTAACACATAATACGCTTATTTTCTATTTTCTGATTTCTTGGAATTTCCCAAGTCCTCAGGGCTTTAAGGTTAATTTTAAAAAAGTAGACATAGTTTATGAGAGCAGTTTTAGGTCACAACAAAGTTAAATGGCAAGTACAGAAAGTCCCGACATACTCCCTGACCCCATACAGACATGGCCTCCCCTTAGTAGCAACACCCCCCACCAGAGTCGTACATTTGTTACAGTTGATGAACTTATGTCAACACATCTTTTTTTTTTTTTTAATGTTTTTCTTTATTTTTGAGACAGAGAGAGACAGAGCATGAGCAGGGGAAGGGCAGAGAGAGAGGGAGACACAGAATCCAAAGCAGGCTCCAGGCTCCGAGCTGTCAGCACAGAGCCTGACACGGGGCTCAAAGCCACAGACTGTGAGATCATGACCTGAGCTGAAGTCGGACGCTTAGCCGATTGAGCCACCCAGGCGCCCCTACATCAACACATCTTTATCACCTGAAGTCCATACTTTATATTATGGTGCACACTTGGTGTTGTACATTACGTGGGTTTTGACAAATAAATAATGACATGCATCTACCATTCGAGTGTCATACTCATTCCACTTTCCTAAAACTTCCTTGTGTTCTGCCTATTCATCCCTCCCTCCCTCCTCCCCTCCTGCCAACTCCTGGCACCCATCCATCTGGTTACAATCTCTATAGTTTTGCCTTCTCCAGAATGTTATATAGTTGGAGTAATACATTATGTTGTCTTTTCAGATTGGCTTTTTTTCGCTTAGTAGCATACATGAAAGTTTCCTCCATGTCTTTTCATGACTTGATGGCTCATTTCTTTTTCACAGTAAATAATATTCCAGTGTCTGGATGTACCACAGTTTATCCATTCCCTTAAAGACTTCTTGGTTGTGTCAAGTTTTGGAAATCATGTACAAAGGTGCTATTAAAAAAAGGCCTTTGTGCAGGTTTTTGTGTTGACATAAGTTTTCAACTTATTTGTGTAAATACCAAGGAGTGTGAGCACTGTATCTTATAAGAATATATTTAATTTTGTAAGAAATGGCCAAAATGTTTTCCAAAGTAGTTGAGGCATTTTGCATTGCATTTTGTAATGCATGAGACTCCTTGTCATTCCGCATCCTCACCAGCAGTTGATATTGTCAGTGGGCTGGATTTTTGCCTTTCAAATGGGTGTGCAGTGTTATCTCATTGTTTTATTTTGTAATTTTTAAATGGCATATGATGAACATCTTTTCATATGCTTATTTACATCTACATATCTTCTTTTGTGAGTTATCTGGTCAGGTCTTTAAAATCATCATTTTTGGGGCACCTGGGTGGCTTAGTCGGTTGAGCGTCTGACTTCGGCTCAGGTCATGATCTCATGGATTGTGAACTTGATCCCTGCGTCAGGCTCTGTGCTGACAGCTCAGAGCCTGGAGCCTGCTTTGGATTCTGTGTCTTCCTCTCTCTCTGTCCCTCCCCCACACGTACTGTGTCTCTCTCTGCCTCTCAAAAATAAAGAAAACTAATTAAAAAAAATTTTAAATCACTATTTTTAAACAGGTGGTTCATTTTCTTATTGCTGAGTTTTAAGAGTTCTTTGTATATTTTGGATAACAGTCCTTTATCATTCTTTTATAAATATTGTCTCCCACTCTGTGGTTTGTCTTCTCATTCCAGTGACTGACTTTTTTTTTAACCTTTGAAATTGCTCATACTTAATTCTGTCTTTTTGCTATTTGACTGCTTGCTTGAATTGATGAATTATGTCTTTCGCCTAGATTTGTATGTCCAGCTTCAGCTTGTTCATTTGTTTCTGTTGGTGGGGCAGAGAACTCAGAGTTCTTATCATGCTTATCTGCCAGACAGCTTTCCCAGCCTTGTTATGGCACTATCTCTTGTCCCCATGTACGCAGCCCAGGAGCTGATTTATTCATGGGGGGAGAAACAGTCAAGATAGTATGTGACCTCTTGCCAGTACTTATACACACAATTAGCCTTCATTAACCTGGCCCCAACCCTCAGCAATGGATGGACATGACAGTATTTGCCTTCTGTGCTCCTTTCAAGGTTGATAATTTTTAATGCATATCAAAGAGTATATGGAACAGATATATAAATTATGAAGAATGAAATCAAACATCTGGGAATCCATCTTCCAACTTAAGATTGATGACATTGGTGATGACGTTAACACTACCCACGTGTTCTGCCAGCTTCCCTCATGTAACCATAAACCTAAATTTTGTTTTATTTTTTTCTTCTGAAAATACTTTTCGAACAGATGCGTAGCCCTAAATGATATATTATTTAGGTGTGATTGTTCTGAGTGTTTTAAAACTTGTAATATACCCTTCGTCTTTGGCAGCTTGCTTTATTTTCCTCACCTTGTTTCCTAAGATTCATCAAAGTCCCATGTGGGTATTGAATAAGGCTTCGGATGTCCTGTCATAAGTTACTCCTCATTCCTGCCCGAACTTTTCTTCTTTCCATATTACATCCCAGAATCTCCATGCTGTTTCCCATTGAAATTATATTATTTTTTCTAAAATAAATTTATGTAGGGGCGCCTGGGTGGCACAGTCGGTTAAGCGTCCGACTTCAGCCAGGTCACGATCTCGCGGTCCGTGAGTTCGAGCCCCGCGTCAGGCTCTGGGCCGATGGCTCAGAGCCTGGAGCCTGTTTCCGATTCTGTGTCTCCCTCTCTCTCTGCCCCTCCCCCATTCATGCTTTGTCTCTCTCTGTCCCAAAACTAAATAAATGTTGAAAAAAAATTAAAAAAAAAATTTATGTAGATACCTTTAAATTGTAGAGACTTAAGATGCACCACTTGATGTTTTTATATATTTATACATTGTGAAAAGAACTGCAACCAAGCAAAATAACATCACTTCTACATAGTTGCCTCTGTGTGTATGTTGAGAAGATTTAAGATCTATCTTCTTAGCCAATTTCAGTTATACAATTCAGTACTATGAACTGTAGTCACGATGCCATACACCATACATTGGTTCTCCAGAACCCATTCATCTTGCATAACTGAAACTTTTTACCTTTTGACTTCCTCGTTCCAGCTGTTTCACCCACCCCACCAACCACCATTCTTCTCCCTGAGTTCAACTAGTTTAGAATCCACATGTAAGTGAGATCATGAAGTGTTTACCTTTCTGTGTCTGGCTCAATTTCACTTAATGTCCTTCAGGTTCACCCATTTTGTGGCAAGTGGCAGGATTTCCTTCTTTTTAAAGGCTGAATAATACATTATAAATATATATACACTAAATTTTCTTTTAGCATTCATGGACATTTAGTTGTTTCCATATTTTGTTTTATTTTGAATAATGCCATAGTGAACATAAGAGTACATATATCTCTTTGAGATACATATTTCATTTCCTTTGGATGTTTAACCAGAAATAGGATTCCTGGATCACATGGTGGTTTTATTTTTAATTTTTTTGAGGAACCTCTGTACTGTGTCCCATAATGACTGCGTCAATTTACATTCCCACCAACTGTGTATAAGTGTTCCTGTTCTCCATATCCTCGCCAACACTTGTTGTCTTCTGAGTTTTTGATAATAGCCATCCTAATCTGAAAGGATATTTACCTGATAATTTCTCAAAGTAGGACTCTTTCAAAGTGGGCTTTAATTCTAATGGTATCAAAATTCTGAGCTGAAGGATTATAAACTCCTATCCAGGAAGTAGACGTACCAAAAAACATGGAGAGATTGATTTGGGGAAGTGGCAGTTTTCCCAGCAGTCTTGAAATTGCAGCAAGAAAGCAGTTTTATATTTATCACTTAAGTTCAGTGTTTCATTACAATAAGGAAATTATTTCAAAAATGTCAACTTTTGACATGCTAATGTAGTTTGCTCACTGGCTAGCTGGGAACTAAACAGAAGTGAAAAGAATTTTTGTGACAGATTGAATGACACATAAATCATCTAGTTAGATGTACAATGCAGAAATATATACTCTGAATTAAAGTCAATTAAGTTTATTTCTATACCATTTTATACTAGACTGTCTTAGTTGAACTAAGAAATGCATTTTATATTATATATTCTCAGTTTTTCTAGAGGCATTGAAACTGTTGGATAATAGAGTTCCGTGAGTATTAACTTGTTTGAATTGAATAATCTTTGGAATTTCAGCAACAAATGTTATTTGTTTTCGATTTCTGTTGCATTTATGATTGTTACCTTAAAATATTTCTCTTCTCTTCTCTTCAACACACTAACATTCAAAGTGAACATATGCCTTTGTAAGTAAACATAAATCCAGTTCTCCAAAAATGTCTCAGTTAAAGCTAAATATAAGCCTGCTTTTCCACCATCAGATGTTTGACATCTGCACTGATTTTACACTAACAAACTGAATATTTTTTGAAAATTTTCCACCTAAGAAGGTGCTATATTTGAGGATATTTAAAATTTCTAATGTTTAGCAAGAAAAGCTCAGCTTAACATATGGCAATTTTCTGATTTTGACATTCATTCTGTTTTTTCAGCAGTTTTTGAGATGCATTATTCTCGCTCTCAATAGGAGTACTCTGGTCCACTTTGATAATTATATCACTTTTTATTTCAATCTCACTTCTATAATGGGTAGTACTTTTTCAGTAATCAGTTTTGACAACCCAAGAAATTAGCTGACTAATTAGTATATAAAACAAGTAAACAGTGGCATCAGCACTCCGTTGGAATTTTCCAATTCCAAATTTACTACCTCTAATTTCCATCAGGGATTACTCTTAGCTATGAAGCATATTATCAAATAAAAAAAAAGAGGAGCAATAAATTTATTCTGAAAGTTTCCTTCAATGCCCTTTGAATAAGATATATTGCCTTCTATACTTTTTTTTTTTTTCCTCTTTACTGGACTTACCTACTCTTTCAGCTCAACTAGTAAATTCTACCATGTTTCATGGGCTACAGTTCAAGTCTTATTTCTTCATTTTTTTTTTCCCCTTGAATACTTTCAGTGCTTCTCAAACTTTAGAGTGAACATGTATTTTTAAATATAGGAAGTGTATGTTTTGGACATTTTAATATTTTCTGACATCTAAAATATGCTGTACAATTGATTGGAATATTTAATTTGGTAGATTTTGTTATCCCCCCAAAGCTAGACATTGTATTATTTTATTTACTGAGAATCTTTAATACTTTAATACTTCCTCTTTGAGTGGCCTTTTTTTCTTTTGGAACCTACTTCATAGGATGACATTTTACATGTCCCTCCACTTATGGGAGGGTGTCTTTTTTTATTGCTTGTCTAATCTGGCTCAAATCAGGTTAGGCCCTTCATGTAAGTCAGTCCAATTTGGTCCTAAATTTCCTTTTCTAACAATAGGTGAAGCTGAGAGGAGAGAGAGGGAGAAGCTGACTGTCGGTGGCACTTGAGTTCTGTTTTCTTTGTTTATTGAAATATATTTGACACATATATACAGTATGTTAATTTAAGGTGTCCATTAGGTTGATTTGATACACTTATATGTTGTTATAGGATTGCCATTATAGCTATAGTTAGGTCCTCTATCAGATGTTGTTTAAGGGTACAAACTTAGAAATGGTAGTGAATAAATCTCAGAGATAGAATCCACAGTATAACAAATATAGACACTATTATATATATGTGTGTGTGTGTGTGTGTATATATATATGTATATATATGTGTGTACATATATATATACACCTAAGAGACTTTATCGTAATTATTCCAACTACAAAAAAGCAATGACAATTGTGCTGTTTTCTGTTTTCCCTAAGTCTTCAGTGCACTTCCCCTCTGCAATTCCCATGGTTTGATGGTTCAGCATTCACTTTGATTATATAAGATAGCACAGTGCACCTCTGATAAATTCCTCCTTTTACATAGGAAATATGTAAAGAGTCCTATTAATATAAGCTATTATCAGATGATGTGTTTTATAACCAGTGTTGTTAGATTGGAGAGATCTGCATTTTTTTTTTTTGGTTTTTACTCCTTTATTCATAGTCTGGGGAAGTCTTTGCAGCAGCATTGACTGGTCAACTGACATTTGGAAATCACTATTCTGTGTCAGAGCAGAATTGTTTTGCATGCTATTTAATCCTGTTTCATCCCTGTTAATCTAGTCTCCTCATCTGAGGTGTAACTTCTTTTGTTTAGGAACCATAAAAAAGTATTCGGTATCTCCAACATTATAAATTATTTATTTATGCCTCAGAGTTCCATTGATAAGTGGTATGAGTGATGAGAATGTGGAATGATTATAATTGATTAAATTATTTTTGAAAGCAAGAGTAGATTTCCTGTATCGACTTCATTAATTTCCAACCTGTCCAATGGTGGTCAGTCGAGATCCTATTACAGCATGGCCACTGGCTGCTTAATTGGCAATAAAGTGAACCACAGTTACCAAACAACTCTCTTTAGTTAGATGCTCACTGTCTTGACAGTAATACTCTCAGATCTTGCCTTGGAATAGAATAAAATTAACTAATACTGATTTGGCTCTTATTGCTTAAAGCTATTTTGGCTTTCAAAATCTACTAGAGGTTGAACTTTTCCCTTTAGTGTTTTATATTTACCACATTAGAACTGGTACAATTAGAAAGTCTTCTGTCATTTAATCTTAGACTGTCTTTTGCAGCAGAAAAGTTATTTTCATTAGTCTTTTTCTTATTCCTGAGGAGCTGAAACTATATTTGAGATAGATGGAATCTTAATTCTTGGAATCCTCACCCAGCTGCTTAAAGCTGCCTGAGTGTCACAGAAGAGAGATGTGAATAGAGCACAAAGCCAGGGACGTTACTTGAAATCTCTGTGTGGCAAACCGATTTCTCTTTTCATTCTAAGTCTTAATCCTACCTGAAATACAGGATCAGGGCTCCATAGTTCTTTTCTTTATACTCAGACCCTAACCTCACACTTGATAATAACCATCAGAAGAGACAAATAGAAATGCAGCCAAGAAATAATGTACTGAGAGAAATGGAAATCAATTCATACCTGAGGTCTAGTGAGGAGCTGGTCTAATCTGTCACTCCTATCTTCTCATGAGCACAGAGTGCGGTAGTGCACGGAATAGGAGAGTTACCTCAAATATTCTTTTACCAAAGGTCAATATTTTTTACCCTCTCACTTCTTTGGGTTGTAGGATTCCATGAAAGGATGGATAAAACAGCCCCGGCCAAACCAAACACCACTGCTACCACCCACAGTGAGAAGCACAGCAACAACACACAGCATCTCTTCTGTGACTTTAACTTTTTTTCTTTAAGTGAAAGTCACTTCGAATACTTCCGTGGTGCAGTAAGTATGTGCTTGATTTGGCTGTGAGCTCTACTGTCCCCTCCCTTCAGGGACAAAATGAGTGAGTAGATGTGATAGTGTCGGGGAATTAGAAGGAACAGGATTGTTCTTTAAAAGTTTTGGCTTTTCTGAGGATCAGTAGGCAGAACTACATGGAGATTTCCAAGATTGAAAAATATGGACCTTCTACAATGGGTACATTAGCAATTTTGCTTTTCTTCTAACAGACTTGTTCACTGTGATTAGCGTTACTGATTTTCCACCTGTAGGCACTTCGTAAATGCTTCTACTGTGATGTTCTTAATCGACACGCTACACTTTAAAATGTAGTTCTTTGTGGTGCTTGAGTGGCTCAGTCGTTTAAGCGTCCAACTCTGGATTTCAGCTCAGGTCATGATAGTTTGCGGGATTAAGGCCTATGTTGGGCTCTGTGCTGACAGTGCAGAGACTGCTTGGGATTCTCTCTCTCTTTCTCTCTCTCTTGCTTTGCCTCTCTCTCTCTCTCAAAATAAATCAATAAACTTTAAAAAGTATAAGTTAAAAAAGACTACTCAGCCATCCTGACAAAACAGATGTTAGAAATAAAAACAATAAACTGTCTTTAATTTTTTTATTTTTTATATTTAAATTTGTTTAAGTTTATTTATTTTTAGAGAGAGAGAGAGAGAGAGAGCGCGTGCAAGAGAGGGGCAGAGGGAGATAAAGAGCGAGAGAATCCCAAGGAGGCTCCACACTGTCAGTGCAGAACCCAACATGGGGCTCGAACTCACAAATTGTGAGAAACCCAAGAGTCGGATGCTTAACTGACTGAGCCACCCAAGTGCCCCCAAAACACACTCAGTTAACTATTTTATAAATAATGGTTTATGCACACTTGCACTCCTATTTTCCCTTGGAAGAGACTTCAGTATGTTAGCCAGGAAATCTTCCATCCTCCTCAGGCCCCACCAAACACTATTACGTTGGTTGAGTTGGCAGTTTGCTACAGAGTTTGTCGACTTGCACAAATTAAGATGAGTTTATTTTTGGCATCTTCCTTTTATGCTTTTATACGTGTGGGGCTGATACAGATGTGCTGTATTCTTCTAACACCATGGTTGTTTTGAACAGCGGGACTCAGGTTTCCTCTTTCAGTTTCTTTGTCACTTGCGATGAAATGCAACATGAGCGCAGTGATAGTGTTACATGTACTCTGCCACTTGTCCCCAGCTACACTGTACCATGGCCTTAAACTTGTTTTAAAGCCAGAGAGAGTACTATTACTGATATTGAGTAAGAATTGCTTTTTTCCCCCCTCTGTAATTCATATAATAATTGCATGTGGGAGCAGATATTTTTGTAAAACAAACTTTTAAGTAGAATCCTTATTTTGTTTAAAATTACCCATCTCTCTCTCTCTCTCTCTCTCTCTCTCTCTCTCTCTCTCTCTCTCTCTCTCTTTTTTAAAGTGGGCTTCACACTCAGCACAGAGCCCAACTTGGGGCTTGAACTCATGACACTGAGATCAAGACTTGAGCTGAGATCAAGAGTTTGCTGGTTAACTGACTGAGCCACCCAGGTGTTCCCCAAAATTATCAATCTCTTTAACCTGTTACCTAATCAGAGTTGTTCCACTGAGAAATGGGGACTTGAAAGTGTATGCCTATAGATTATTTTAATTAAGTTTACTTTCATTCTTTCAGGAAAACATTATAATAGATTTTTTCTACCAAAAATACCCTTGAAGGGTGCCTGACTGGCTCAATCAGAAGAGCATGAGACTCTTGATCTCAGGGTTGTAACTTGGAGCCCCGTGTTGGGTGTAGAGGTTACTAAAAATAAATAAACTTAAAAAAATTCTTGAAAGAACATTACATAATGGATGGTGCACAGGTACTATTTTTTTTTAAAGATTCTATATGCTGTACTTATTTTTAATTATACCTATTTCATTCTGTTTTTATAAAAGTTTTTTGGATGACATAATTATGTCTAATAGAGTACTCAATTATAAATATGTGATCAAAGAATTATTTGTCTAAATTTTGTTTATTTATTTATTTTTTGAATTTAAATCCAAGTTAGTTAACATATAGTGTAATAATGATTTCAGGAAAATAATTTAGTGATTCATCACTTACATATAACACCCAGTGCTTGTCCCAACAAGTGCCCTCCTTCATGCCCATCACCCATTCAGCTCATCACCGTATCCAGCACCCCACCAGCAACCCTCAGTTTGTTCTCTGTATTTAAGAGTCTCTTATGGTTTGTCTCCCTCTCTGTTTTTATCTTATTTTTTTCCCCTTCCCTTATGTTCATCTGTTTTGTTTCTTAGATTCCAGATACGAATAAAATCATATATTTGTCTTATGACTGGCTTATTTTGCTTAGCATAATATACTCTAGTTCCATCCATTTAATTATTTTAATGTTTATTTATTTTTGAGAGAGAGAGAGAGAGAGAGAGAGAGAGAGAGAGCACAAGCAGGCAGTGGCAGAGAGAGAGGGAGACAGAGAATTCCAAGCAGGCTCCTCACTGACAGCACAGAGCCTGATATGGGCTCGAACTGACAAACCATGAGATCATGACCGGAGCCAAGTCGATGTTTAAGCAACTGAGCAACCCAGGTGCCCCAAGTGTTTTTAAAACTATGCTTATGTTAAAAAAATTTAGCTGAAATTATTCATTATAGGCTAGTTTACTTTTATGATACTAGTAGGTCAGCCACTCACCAAGATTTTTCCTTATAGACTCTATCTCTTTCTGTTTCTCTTTGTCTCTGTCTCTCTCTAGCTCAGCTAGATCTGTACTCTGTGTTATAAATAAAAAAATCTGAAGGAAAAAAAGAACATCATCATGACTAAATCTCTATCTGATAACTTTCTGGTTATCCTAACCTTGTCCTATATCGATAGACAGAAAATAGTTTCTGAAGTGAAGTGGTCTGAGCTTGTTGCAAAATAGCTGGAAAATAGAAGATGAATTTGTTTTACAAACATATAAAGATCTTTTAGACTCCCCTATACAAGCTAGAATATTTTGTAGTCCTTAGTATTTATTTTTATGTTAATATACACAAATTACTATGTTTTATGATATTTAATCCTGATAAAAATATATTGATATGGATCGAACAAATGACAAACATATATTAGCATATATGTTAAAAAAGAGTAGGTTTTGGGAGACGGTAGAACATCAATTAATCCTGTTGAGTTTAGTAAGGAAACTATAGTCTATACAACTAATGAGAGTATCTTTCCTTGACTTCCACAGCATCCCTCAGACAGCACTAAAGACTGATGATAGAATTGTTTCAGTTCTTACCCCCTCCTTTCCTGCACCTTCCCCGTAAAAGGAGAGTTTAGTATGGAATTCTGATGTAATGGCATATTTCCCCCACTGCATCACATACTAAGCATTCATATTTTTAACTGCTTGAAAATTTTATAAACAAGGAGGAAGGGCGACTACTGTTTCAACATCTCCCACACATTTTAGCCAATATTAATAACCAAAGAAAATAGGATTTATATAAATGAATGGGAAAAAATAAACATTGTTGTACGTAGCACATAAAATGATGGCTTGCTTAGAAAATCTTAGAGTACTAATTAAAAGAACTGTCAGCACTATTAAAAGTACCTAGAGATTGACTACATATAAGACGAACAAAAAAATTCAGTGAATCCTTTAACATAAGAAATAAGCCATTTAAAGATATAATGAGCACAGTATCCTATTTACTCTAAAAACCTAATCAAATATAAAATGTATTAGTAATTGAACACTTCAGTACTTCCCAATAACTTATAGAACAACTAGATAGAAGATCAGCAAGGATATTGAAGAACTCACAACATCATCAACCAATAGGATATTATCAACATTTGTAGAATAGCCTACACAACCACAGCAGATTTCCAACAGAAAATATATCAAGATAAACCATAGCCAGCCTGGGCTGTAAAATAAACCTTAACAAATATAGAAAAAAATTGAAATTGTATAGTCTCTAGCCACAGTAGAATCAAACTAGAAATCAGCAGAGATAACAGGAAATTCTTAAAGCACTGAGAAACTAAAGAGTACAATTTTGGGGCACCTGGGTGGCTCATTGATTGATCATCCAACTTTGGCTCAGGTCATGACCTCACGGTTTGTGAGTTCAAGCCCTACGTTGGACTCTGTGCTGACAGCTCAGAGCCTGGAGCCTGCTTCAGATTCTGTGTCTCCCTCTCTCTCTGTCTACCCCTCCCCTGCTCATGCTCTCTCTCTCTCTCTCTCTCTCTCTCTCTCTCTCTCTCTCAAAAACAAACATTGAAAAAATTAAAAACATTTATTAAAAAAGAATACAATTTAAAATAATCCATGGATCAAAGAAGGAGCTCAGGGGAATCAAATACATTGAACTGAATGAAAATGAAAATACAATGTATCAAAAATTGTGGTAAGCAGCCAAGGTAAAGCTGAGAGGGAAACTTATAGCACTAAATGTTTATATTTGAAAGAAGAAAGTTTCAAATCAATGGTCTAAGTTCTCACATCAAGAAATTAGCAAAAAAAGAGCAAATTTAAGCAAACAGAAGGCAGGAAATAATATAGACCAGGAATCAATGAAAATGAAAAAGCAAGCGTAAGAGAGAAAATAAATAAAACAAAAGCTGGTTCTTTGAAAAGATTAATAAAACTGACTAACCTATGGTAAGACGGACAAAGAGGAAAACAAAAGACACAAGTGACTAATATCAGGAATGAAATGGGAAATGTCAAATAGATCTTGGAGACATCAAGAGGGTAATAAACACTGAAGCACTCTGCACACATATATTCAACAACTTAGATGAAATAAATCAATTTTTTGAAGAGCATGAACTATAATAACTCATTTAATATGAAATAGATAACTTGAATAGTCATACAACTATTCAAGAAATAAAATTTGTAATTTAAACCTCTCAAAAAATAAATCTCCAGACCTTGATAATTTCCCTACAGAATTCTACCAAACATTTAAAGTAAAATTAACACCTATCCTATCCAGTCTTTTCAGAAAAATAAAGAAGGAATACTTTTCAGTTCATTTTATGAAGCCAGTAGTATCCTGGAAGAAATACGACTTTTCCTATTTGTAGACGATGTGATTTTCAACATAGAAAATTCAGAGGATTTTATAAAAAAACTCTTAGAACTGATAAGTAAATTTGAGGTCACAGGATACAACATAAACACACAACAATCAATTGCATTTTTATATTCTAATGAGCATTTTACATTCTCATGAACATGTGGAAACTGAAATTATAAATCCAGTATCATTTATAATTGCCTCCAAAAATGAAATGAGTAGTAAACATGACTTACATACTGAAAACTGTCAAATGCGATGATAGAAAAAAGATCAAAGAAGATCTAGGTAAATGAAGAGCTATGCTATGTTCATGGATCAGAGTACTCAGCATAGTAAAGATCTCAAGATCTCCCAAATTGATATACCAGTTTAACATAATTCCTACAAAAATCAATAATATTCATTGTAGATGTAGAAAAAGTTATTCTAAAATTTATATGGAAAGATAAAGAAACTAGGATAGCTAAAATAAGTTTGAAAGAGGTCAAAATTGGAGTTATCACTCTACCAGATTTATTATATAGAGGCAGTAATCAAAACTGTGTTGTATTGGTGGAGGGACAGACACATAGATCTTTGGAATAGAATGGAAACCCCAGACATAGCATTGCCTGCTAATTGTTGAGGAAGGTGTAACAGCAGTGAAATGGAAGAAGACTAGTATTTTCAACAAGTGGAGTTGAAATAATTGGATGTCTGTAGGAAAAAAAAAGAACCTTAATCTAAATCTCACACCTTTTACCAAAGAACAGATCCTAAATATAAATGCAAAAACTAAAAGTGTAAGACTTTTAGAAGGTAGCATATGAAAACATCTGTGAACCTAAGGCATGGGGAAGAGTTTTTAAGCATTGCACTGAAAGCACAATCTGTTAAAAAAAAATAAATTGTACTATATTAAAATTATGAACTTGAGCTCTGAGAGACTTTATTAAGAGGATGAAAAGAAAAAACTACCCATTGGTATTAATATTTATATACCACGAAATCAGACGACTCAAATCTACAATTAACTCAAAACTATAAAGACAGATGATACACTTAGAAAATGGGCAAAAAACATGATTCATTTCACCGAAGAGGATATACAGATGGCAAATGTGATGTTTGAACTCTAGCCAATAGGAAAAAGGCAAATTAAGACTTTGGGATGTCACCATACACTTACTACAAATATTGAAATAGAAACAGTGACAAGGGGGCACCAGGGTGGCTCAGTTGGTTAAGCGGTTGACTCTTGGTCTCGGCTCAGGTCATGATCTCACAGTTCAGGAGTTTGAGTACCGAGTTGGGCTCTGCACTGGCAGCACAGAGCCTGCTTGGGATTCTGTCTGCCCTTCTGTCTGCTCCCCCCCTCCTCCCCCCCCCAGCTCACTCTCTCTAAAAACAAAATAAACAAAACAGAGCAGAACAACAACAACAAAAAAATCTGAGAAAGAAGTAGTGACAAGGACCAAATACCAGGGAGAATGTGGAGGAACTGGATCACTGATACATTGCTAGCGGGAGTGTATAACGTTGCAGCCACTTTGGAAAACAGTTTGGAAGTTAAAAAAAACGTACGTGAACTTACCACACAACCCAGTAATTGCACTACTAGTCATTTACGCCAAAGAAAAGGGAACCTAAGTCTATATAAAGATGAACACAGATGTTCATAGCAGCTTTATTTGTAATAATCAGAAACTGGAGACAACCAAAAAGTCCTTCAGTAGGTGACTCACTAAATAGATTGCGGTACATCCGCCTCATGGGTACTGCCCAGAAATAAAAAGCAATCAACTACTGATACATGTGACAACTTGGATGAATCTGAAGAGTATGATGTTGAGTGCAAAAGCCAGGCACAACAATCACATAGTAGTTGATTTCATTGTATAGCTTTTTTGAAATGACAATATTATAAAGATGCAAAACAGATTAGCGATTGCCAGGGGCTGGCAATGGTAGAATAGAGCTGGGTGGATGGGATTAAAAAGGAGTAGGGTGAGTGGGACCAGCTCTTGCTGGCCCACAGCGAGATCCTGTTTGTGAGGAGCCAGACCTCCAGGGAGGAGCTGACCGAGCTGGCCCAGCAGGCCAACCTGGAGGAGGTTGAGCTGGGTGAGGACCGGGACCAGATGGACCTGGAGCCCAACAAGGTGCGGCTGGGGCAGCAGAGGGTGCCGGCCGCTGTGTTCTGAAGTCTGAAGGAGGGTTGACCCCACCCCTGCCCCTCATCCATCCTCCCCAAATCTAGCCTATGTTTGTAAAAAAATAAAAGAAAAGAAAAGAAGAGAAAGAAAGAAAAGGGAAGTGGCACAAGAGAAATCTTTGTGGTGATGGAAGAGTTCTGTATCTTGGTAATAGTTGTGGTTACGTGCGTTTACATGAATATGAACATGTGGCAAAATGCCCTAATATGCAGGTTTTGACATTGTACCACAATTATGTAAGAGGGAACCACGGGGGGAAACTGAATGAAAGGTACAGCAGATTTCTCTACACTATCTTTTCAACTTCTTGTGAACTTCCAATTTTTCAGCATTAAAAATGAAAAAAAAAAATATATATATATAAAGGAATCAGTACCTCATTTATAATAGCACTTGTATGAGTCAAGGTTCGCCAGGAAAAACCAATAGGATATCTATGTCTGTATTTCCACATAAAGAGATTTATAATCAGAAGTTGGCTCCTGCAGTTATGGAGGCCGACAAGTCCAGAATCTGCACAGGCAATGTTCCAGTGCTAGCATGAAGGCTGGAAACAGGAAGCAGGATAGAGGTGAAAAGGAAATAGAAGCAGGAAGAGGTGATGTCCTAGTTTAGAGGTCACTGGGCAGGAAGAATTCTGTTACTGAGGGGGAGGGTCAGCAAATTACTCTATTCAGACCTTTAACTGATTCGATGAGGCTTACTCATGATGTAGAGGGCAATCTGCTTTCTCAGCCTCCTGATTCAAATATTAACCTCATCCAAAAACACCCTCACAGAGTCGCTCAAAATAATATTTGATGGATACCTAGACACTCCATAGCCCCATCAAGTTGACACACAAAATTGACCTTCACAGCAACCTAGTTAAATATTGAGAAACTAAAAGAACAAAGTTTAAGTATAAAGGGATGTACTTGGTTTAATCCCCAATTTAGAGTTTGTCTCCTTTTGACATAGTAAGTTAAACAGAATATAGCCAAACATTTTTTTTATTTCGGTTTTTGAAATTACCATTTTACTGGTAGTGTTTACTTTGGGCCATTCTGAGTGTAGCAGAGCTTACTCCACTGAAGATAGAGGTTATTTTTACAGTTAAAATTCACTCTAATTTTGCTTAATATGGTACTTTAGTAAGCTATGTAAAGTCATTTGTTCTAAAAGACAAATATACATTTAAACTAGTTAAACTTGTTTCTTTATATAACAAATGCAGTTCTCCTAAGGCAAGACCCCAAAGCACAAGAGTATTTTGTGTAATAGCAAAATCAACAGAAAACGTGTATATTCTTCCACATGCCAGTATTAAAGAACAGAAACTTGTCATTTTTTAAAAAATTCTAAGTACTTACTTATTCCTAGGTTAAAAATAAGACTCATTGTGTTAGAAGACAGATAATATAATATTATTTACAGTCTTGTAAATGATCCTTAATACAAGTCCAACTCATCATATTATGGAGAAAACTGAGAGTTAGAGAAGTTTTAAGTGACTTGTCCAAGGTCACATGACTGATACCTGACAGAAGCTACACATGAAAAATTTCAGGTGGCTGAGATTCTTCTCAGTCATAAACTTGGAATATCATATTAAGAATTACACTCTCTTTTTCTGTGTACTGTTAAAAAATGTTTTCACTTTATCTTATAAATAGAAGTAAGATTCCAGGTTTTATGTAGTAGAATGTTTAGAGGAAGTGAATACAAAGAGGAGCTGTTTTTAACCATGCTGCTCTCATTAAAGGAAAACAATTTTTATCTTAGCTCCTTTCACTGAAGTAAAAATTAAGTGGGATTTTATCACATTTTTCTTCTTTTCAAAAGAAAAACTGGCATGCAAAATTGAATGGCGTCCTCTGGTATTGTGGAAGCAGAATTTCTTTTTTTTTTATTTTTAAAATTTACTTTAAGTTTTTTGAATTTACATCCAAGTTAGTTAGCATACAGTGCAACAATGATTTCAGGAGTAGATTTCTTAATGCCCCTTACCCATTTATCCCATTCCCCCCTCCCACAACCCTTCCAGTAACCCTCTGTTTGTTCTCCATATTTATGAGTCTCTTCTGTTTTGTCGCCTTCCCTGTTTTTATAGTATTTTTGCTTCCCTTCCCTTGTGTTCATCTGTTCTGTGTCTTAAAGTCCTCATATGAGTGAAGTCATATTTGTCTTTCTCTGACTGACTAATTTTGCTTAGCATAATACCCTCTAGTTCCATCCATGTAGTTGCAAATGGCAAGATTTCATTCTTTTTGATTGCCGAGTAATACTCTATTGTATATATATGTATATGTATACTGCATCTTCTTTATCCATTCATCCATTGATGGACATTTGGGTGCTTTCTGTACTTTGGCTATTGTTGATAGTGCTGCTATAAACACTGTGGTGGCCTTTGAAACAGCACACCTGTATCCCGTGGGTAAATGCCTAGTAGTGCAATTGCTGGGTCGTAGGGTAGTTCTACTTTTAATTTTTGAGGAACCTCCATACTGTTTTCAGAGTGGCTGTACCAGCTTGCATTGCCACCAACAATGCAAAAGAGATCCTCTTTCTCTGCATCCTCGGCAACATCTGTTGTTGCCTGAGTTGTTAATGTTAGCCATTCTGACAGGTGTGAGGTGGTATCTCATTGTGGCTCAGATTTGTATTTCCCTGATGATGAGTGATGTTCAGCATTTTTTCATGTGTCAGTTGGCCATCTGGATGTCTTCTTTGGAGAAGTGTCTATTCATGTCTTTTGCCCACTTCTTAACTGGATTATTTGTTTTTTTGCATGTTGAGTTTGGGTGTTTGAGTTCTTTATAGATTTTGGATACTAATCCTTTATCTGATATGTCATTTGCAAATACTTTTCCCATTCTGTCGGTTGCCTTTTAATTCTGCTTATTGTTTCCTTCACCGTGCAGAAGTGTTTTACTTTGATGAGGTCCCAAAAGTTCATTTTTGCTTCTGTTTCCTTTGCCTCTGGAGACATGTTGAGTAAGAAGTTGCTGTGGTCAAGGCCAAATAGGTTTTTGCCTGGAAGCAAAATTTCATATCATATTAAGTGATTATTTTTTTCTGTAACTTTTCATTGCTAATTTTTATTTTTCATTACTACACTTTATTATTTTTTTAAAAAAATTTTAATGTTTATTTATTTTTTTGAGAGACAGGGAGTAAGTGAAGAGGGGCAGAGAGACAGGGAGCCACAGAATCCGAAGCAGACTCCAGGCTCTGAGCTGTCAACACAGAGCCCAACCCGGGGCTTGAACTCACAATCTGTGAGATCATGACCTCAGCTGAAGTCCGATGCTTAACTGACTGAGCCACTCAGGCGCCCCATCTTTATTATTATTTTTTAAGGTTGGGGTAGTACATCCATGTACTAGGGCTAAAGTTATAAAAGAAAGTTAAATAGACATTCTAAGCAATTATTTGAAAATCCAAATAAAAATGTGTTACTCTGTTACAAGTAGCTAATCAAGGCCGTCACACATTTCTTTTTGCTTTTACCCTGAATTGATTAGAAAATAATACCTCTTTTTCATTTCACTTGTATACTTACTGAGTTTCCAATTGATCAAAGACGTTACTGAACACAGTGGTTTACATTAATGTGATTTAAAAAGTTTTTATCCCTTTCTAACAGTAAGGAAGGCAGAGCTTTCTCAGTAGGGAGAACTCTGCATCCATTTGTTGAATTTCCAGGCTTTTTTGGGCAGAAGTAGCATAATTGATGACAGATGAACGAAGAATCCTAGAGAACTGGATTCACTTGGTTTGGAAAAGATACAAGTGTGCAGGTGGAAGAGAAAGGGCTAGATTTGAAGACCATTTGTATTTTTCTCATATCCTCTTGTATCTTTTTACCATTTTCATGGTCCTAGACTCCCTGTGTGCTTTCACACCAGTCCTTAGGGCTCTATGGGGAGTTGCTCTCAGGCTGATGGAAATTATTTTGTTTGTTCATGTGGACAGGAATGCCTAGGAATTGGCGTCCTCCGCTGCTTAGCCCTTAAACCAGTGATGACACAGTCTGTAAATAGTCCAGCTTTCTCACCCCAGATTAGCACTGCCTGCAGAGCTCTCTGTGGGATTGAGCCAGAGAGATCCCTCATGGAACTTTGCCCCAGATTGTACCCTTCCTTGGCCTCTGTCCCTTCCCAGAGCAATTCCCACACTTCCATATTGAGGGTTTTAAAAAAAGCATTGAAGAAATCTAACTTACATTGAGTAATTATCCAGAGGATATGATCTTATAACTGCAGTGTCAAATGTGATTGTTATGAGTTTTTTTGAAAAGAGTACATGGAAAACAATACCATTGTTATCTACTAATAAAACCTAAAAGAAGACATGCACAAATTAAAGGGGTTAGTAATTAGAGGGTTTGGTGATTTTTCTGTACACAAAATCAATTGTATAGTAATAAATTGTTTAAAAAAATGAAATGAATTAAAACTGGAACATTTAAAATGTATCAAATAATTAGGTGGACACAAGGAAATTACAAAATTTTACTGAAACATACCATATTCGTGTGTTCAAAGTTTCAGTATGGGGGCACCTGGATGGCTCAGTTGATTGAACATCTGACTTTGGCTCAGGTCATGACCTCCTGGTTCGTGAGTTTGAGCCCCACATCGGGCTCACTGCTGTCAGCCTGTCAGCGCAGAGCCCGCTTTGGATCCTCTGTCCCCATCTCTGCCCCTTCCTCGCTTGTGCTCTCCCCAAAATAAGTAAATATTAAAAAAAAAGTCTCAGTATGAAAAATGTGAAAATTTTTTCTATGCAGTTCTATGATTCAATATAATTCCAATGAAAATACTTTGTTTTGGCAAGACAGTGATGCAGAAAAAAACATAAGAAAGAATTATATACAGTTATTTCATTATATTAAAAATCCTTCTATTATGTAGGATAAATATGTATATGTAAAAATAAAAATAGATATTTACTCAATTCATTTATACCCTAAATATTCACACAATGAAAATGAGCAAAACTGTGTTTTGGGGGAAGTAGGGGATTACTTATATTTGTGACTGCCTTATATTTGGATATATACTGGGAAAAATAAGTTTTGTTTTTTTAAAGAGCAGTATAGTTCAAACGTACCTTTTCTGGCTTTGTATTTTGTGGTTGAAATGCTTTAATTGATACTTTAGCTAGAATATGGGTTGCACTTCCCTCCTCCTGACTTGATTTTCTCTGTCCTTCCCAGAGCACTATGTTCTCTCTCTGCCAAGCCCTCCTCCAGACTGTCAGACCTACTGGGTGATGAGGAGCCAGTGCCTGGCTCCTCTGTGTTGGGTGGGGTCTCTCCCATGGGACTGTCACAAACCTTTTCCTTTTGCCAACCCTTTCTGCGCATCATCCATATTTAGCTTCTTTTCTAATACTTCACGGTTCCTCTTCCCTCTCTCCTTAAAGGCCTTTTTCCTCTGTTACTTTATTTTTGCCTTGGGGTTACATAATCAATCTTGTTCTTTGCCGTTTGCATCTAAACCTGGATATCAGAATCCTATGTTAGGTATAGCAGGCTGGGGGACTTGGCTTCCCTCCCGGCTTTCTGGTAGCTTCTTGGAGGGAGAGGTTTTCCCTCAAGCAAATCTGAGATGTATAGATATTCCAACAAAGGACTAATTCAATCCTTTGTCACTTTAGTTTCTTTCAAAATTTTATTTTGGAATTGTTGCTTCTTAATGTTGCTTACGTAGCATATCTGTATGTTTCTTTTGCTTTCCTTTATTCTTTTTTCCTACTTTCTCTAATCCATTTCGCTATTAACTCTGGTGCTATTCTCTCATTGTATTGTAAACTTCTTAAGATAAGGACCTTTTTTTTCTTCTAACTTTTTCTCTTAATTTCTGTATCTTTGCTAAAAGCCCAAGTGGAGTATGCAGAGTATTGCAAGCACTATATGAAAGTTGACTGCTTTGAGAAAGTAAATACCATTAATTTCAAAATTATTTCAATGGGGAAGAAATTTCATTTCAATGGAGACATTCTAAGTCTCAAATACCACATTTTCATTTTTTCTTTGAACAATTACAGTAGAAATTCATGATATGTGTAATAATAATCATAGATATTATTATTGAGTTATTCTAATTTTCTAGGTGCACAAATGCATTGTCATGCTTTTCTCAAGATAATGAGGAAAGATTTATTCCACAAAAGACAGAACTGAAGCACAGAAGAGCTAAGTTGACCAAAGCTGGACAGAAAGGGGTAAAGTTGTGAATTGAATCCAGGCATATTTGATGTTATCTTAATCCCTTCTATAAGTAACAAAAAGTTTGTGAAGGCTTACTATAGCACAATGTGGGAAATTCTTCATCTCTTCTATTTCTCTGCCCAGAAATCTTTCCTGTATATGATTTCTCATTCCGTGTAGCAAAGTCAGCATCTCCTCCTATAATAAATACCTGCCCAAATGATTTTTCCTTAATGTGTAAAGATCCAAGTATAGTGTTCAGCATAAAGTCTCATTAAATGACAATTCTTATTTTTATTAATCCCTGGGACTAGTGATGGTTCATTTTTTTTTAATGTTTATTTATTCTTGAGACAGAGACAGAGCATGAACAGGGGAGGGGCAGAGAGAGAGGGAGACACAGAATCTGAAGCAGGCTCTAGGCTCCAAGGTATCAGCACAGAGCCCGACATGGAGCTTGAACCCACGAACCGTGAGATCGTGACCTGAGCCAAAGTCAGATGCTCAACCGACTGAACCACCCAGGCGCCCCAGTGATTGTTCGTTTTAAATGTTCCTCATTAGGGTGTAGATTTGGGAATGCAGTGGATGATATGGTGACTAAAAGATTAAATATAACGACTAAGTTTTTTAAAAAAAATATTATGATCAGTTATGTTAGCACAGATTTCATTTCCAAAATTCTACCCATGGTGGGAAAAAAAATCTTTCAGATTTTGTTTTTAGTTGCACTGTCATGAACTTTTTCACAGGCTATAGAAGTGTGAAGTCTTCTATCAAATCTAGGTTTTCCCTTCATCTGTATTTTCTTGACATGGTTTCTATAAAGATAATTTTGCTTATTTTCTCAAAATAATATCATTATATTATTTTTCAAAATAATAATTATTTCTCAAAATAGTGCATTTTCCTATCCTAATCTTGTTTCATTTGTCAGTGTTCTACTTCCTTATGTTGTATTTGCATTTTATCCATTTTCTTTGACTTCACTGTGTGTTTAAATGGAAATATTTTAATATTAATGAAAATACTGATAAATTAGACTACAGCAAAGTCTAGAATTATATTCATCAAAAGGCACCGTATAGGAGATAAAAACAAGCAAAAACCTCGGAGAAGGAGTATGCAACATATATAATTGACAACAATTAGCAACGGTTTTCTGAAGCCATTTTATATTTCAATATATAGGATTGTTTATTGCTATATATTTGATAACCTTGATGACAAAATAAAATGTGTTGTAGTAATTACAGAAAATATATTTGTAACTAAGCAAGAGACACATATATTGAAAATATCGAATGAAAGTAACAACCGATGATAAAGCTTTTACCAAAGAGAGAGTTTTAAATAAAACAAAGATAGACAAAACTGCCTCCGAAGATTTAACTGGGAGACATGGGCGGTAGGGTTGCTTGTTGCTATTGTTTTTGTCATTGTTGCTCCTGGCGTGGCATCATTGTCAAAATACTTGATGAAAATGTAACCTTCTTTCCATTGTAAGTCATTAATAAGTCACTAAAATATGCCTTGGTGACAGTTTTTTCTAGGGATCATTATCTCAGAAACCAATGTGCTTCTTTCAGATGTGGTTTAAATCTTTTTTTTTTTTTTTTTTTTAATTTCTGATTTGGAGCTATGTATGGAAAGAGCGCAGCATTCATCTGAGACGAAACTCACTCTGGCCAGATTTTTTTTTTTTTTTCCAGAAATTCCTATTATCTGTATGTTGGATATTCTTTGCCTGCTTAATGTTTTATTTATTTATTTTCTTGAGTCATTTTAAACTCTTCACCTTTCATATTTTTTAAGCTGTTTCTCTTTTTAATCTATTTTTCTTAAGGCGTAATCTGTGATTTTTATTCTCTTCCATTCCTTGTAAAACTAAAGGCAGTTTAGTTTTCATTTCTAAAGTAACTTTTTTTTAAAAAAAGATAAATTAATAAGCTAACTTATTATTTGTGTATTTCTAATGTATGTTATTTTTTCATGGCTTGAGTTATTTTAGTAATAGATTATAGTTTATTTTAATATAAAATGTTACTGATTTAATTTCTTCTATAAGATGTCTATCTGGCATTTGACAGGTGTCATTCTGCACCTTTTCCTACTTTTTCTTTGTGGGAGATTTGACCTCCGTAGTTTTCTTCTGCTTATTTTAATGTGAAATTCATTTTCCTTTCCTTTTTGAAGAAGTTGTGGTTCAAAATAGCTTTTCTAAGTTCATAACTCCCTCTTCTGTGTTTTTATTGTTGTGTTAAAATTAGAATGTTGACTCTTGAGATCTGGACTTTTTTGTCTACCTCTGTTTTTTTTCTGGCCCTTCTTTTTTCTTCGTCTCTATTGTGCCTATCCTATTCCACTGGGAATGGTTTTCTCCTTGATGTGAAGTCATATGCTAGCAGGGGATCTTGTCAGGTCAGTTTAGCGAGTCTGTGGGCCTACGCTGCACCTGCCACTGCAGTCCTCGTGCAGACCCCTGGAGCTGACCTGCCATCGGAACAGGCCAAACCCCTGGGTGTCAGCTACTTTTCTCCCATTAGCTGGCCTGACATGCTTGCCAAAGAATATCTTTGCCTGTTCAGGGGCTTTTTCTGTTCTCAGATTTATAGATGTCCTATTTCTTCCCTCTGCTTCATCCCATAGGGACGTTGATGTCATGCAGTTCTTGTGACTGTTTGTGTCACTCAAATCTCTCTTTTTATTTTGACTTTAATGGATATTCCAAGGTTCATCGTAAGTCTTGTCCATGAGCTTGCGTTTTTGGCTGTTTCATTGATATACCTATTTTTATGTTGAGATTTGGAGAGATTCATGAACTATGACACCATTGCCATTATTTCCCCAGGATCTTCTTGATATCCTTTTGAACTACATGTTTAGCTGCCATTTATTTTATATTTTCTGTACTTTATAGACTTTGAGTGATTTATGGTATATTTATTGATGTTTCTTTAATGCCCCTACACTTAGGAAATATTTATTGTTTGCTGAAGCCAGTTTTTTAGGTCAGTTTGAGACTCTTCCAGACAACATTCTGATAGAAGAATTGCAACTGTAATTTAACCATGTGTTCTTAAAATTTACTTTTTCCATAGCTGTGGAATGTACTGTCCTAATCCACAGGTACAAAATCTATTAGTGCACTCTGAATATGCCTTTTTGAAAGTAAACCCTAGGCAATTTTGGCACATCCTATTTTGTTTTTAATTTTCTAAGGCAAGATACAAAAATAAGATTTGAAAAAGAGTACAAATATCTCAATAGTAAATGAGAATCTTAGAATATAGGACAAATTAGAATTGTATCAATTATATAAGAAATCTGGGAGAATCAGGATCAGATAAAAATAAATTGTAATTTAAGATATATGCATTTTTTAAGTGCACAATTTCCTGGACTCACCATGCCCTCCATACAGAAAATTATATACTCCTATCCATACTTTAATATGTCTCCATTTTCACATTTTACACTAAGATGATAATTTTCTTCACAGTTTCCCTTTACCAAGTCTTTATTAGTAGTAAACTGCTTAACTGCAGAAATTTAAATATCATTTACATTTTTGTAGCGTATTATACAGGTGGACTTTTGTGGGGAGGCATATTTATAGTTTTGGAGGATGGTTCTTGATAGAATTCTACCATTATTTTCTCTATTTCTTATAAGCAAGAACTATACCTTTATCAGTTCGACAGTAGGTAGGTCTGACTATATTAAACACTGGGTATAATATTGAGGGATTCACCAATGACAAAAATATAAAGTATCTCTACCCTGAAGGACTATACATTCAACAAACAAAACATGAAGTAAATATATTATTCAGGCTGTGGTAAGCGCTCTGAAGGAAATGAATAGGATGATGTAAGAGAGAGTACCTGAGTGGGAGAAAGGTCCCTGAAGAGCGGACAAATGAGCTGAAGTTTTTGAGATGAAAACGAGCTATTTTTTTCAGTGAGTTGGGAAAAAGATACCAGGTGGATTTGGCAGCAGGTGCACCTGGCCAGAAAATGCTTAAATGTGCAAAGAACAGAAGAATGAGAAGCATGACTGCAGCTTAGGGCAAGAAGCCTAATCAGATGTAATTTGAGAGAGAGAGAGAGGCAAGAGCTAGATCATGCACAGTGCTAAAGGCATAGCAAGAAATTTTAATTCTGAAAGTGATAGGAAGCCATGAGAGAGGTAGAATTGAACACTGGTTGAGAATATGGTTCAAATCCCAGCTTTTCCAAGTATGAATTCTGTAACTTTGGGCTACTTAATATCACCTTTTTGGTTTCCTCATCTTTAAAATAGAGATAATAATAATAATTTCAGTTCTTATCTTTGTTAAGATTGACTTTAAAAATTCATGTAAAACATTTTCAAGTTTGCCTGGCATGAATAAGACATCAATAAGTGATAGCTATCACCATTGTCAGACGGTGCTAAAGAAGAAATTGATATTCAAAATAAAGATGACTCTGGCTGCTTTACTGAGAATAGACTGAATGAGTAGGAAGCTAGTGTGGGGGAAGGGAAGCTTGTTAAATGTGTACTGCAGTATTTCAGGATGGAGGGTGAAATGATAGAGCAAAATGAAGCAAGAGGTCTATTTTTTAATGTTTACTTTTGAGAGCGAGCGAGAGAGAGAGAGAGAGAGAAAGAGAGAGGCGATGAGAGAAAGACACAGAATCCGAAGCAGGCTCCAGGGTCTGAGCTGTCAGCACAGAGCCTGACGCTGGGCTCAAACCCATGAACCAAGATCATGACCTGAGCTGAAGTTGGACGCTTAACTGAATGAGCCACCCATGCACCCCAAGAGGTCTGTTTTGAATGGAATAAATTTGAGAGACACTGAGGGAATTATTTCATGTGAAGATGTCAAATGAACCAATAGACATGTCTGAAACTCAGGAAAGACATGTGGCTGGAGATTATACATTTGGAAGCCAGTGAAAGCAGTGGAATTGGATATGTTTACCTATAGTAAGTTTAGACAGGAAAGAAGGCTGGGACCTATGGTGTAGGATCTATAATTATTTTTTGTTGTTTTTGCTAGAAAAACCAGTAAAGACACAAGTGTTAATTTATTTGAGGAGACAACAGGTTGGGGTTTATACTGGGCCAAACCTTGTGCATCTTCACAGATTTCATTCAGTGCTTCCCTTTTTCTCTCATGGTCTTACCCCTCTATCCATACTGGGCCATGACTCCACTATTAGACCTGAGGTCACGTCTCCTTCCTAAGAGCCCTGTTAAAGGCTAGGTAGTACAACCAGATGTGGGGAGGAGTTAGAGTTTCCCATGGGGTGAACGTTGGCCAGTTGGAGCCAGAGATAAAAAGGAGTTCTAGAGGTAGATTACTTCCTTTTATCTCTCCAGTGGACCACTGCAAGGGGCAATTTCTTCTCAAATCCTCTTTACAAAGTCCCCCGTATCTGGCAAACAGAAATTTTGCGTGACTTGCTGTCTGTACTTATGGCTTCTGATGAGGTGATGACCAGTACTGTCCATTTTTGCAACAAAGTACTTCACATATTTTCTTAACCTGCTTCCATTTTTCCTCATTCTCACTAGTCTGGGCTTAAATGTAACAAATAAAATACTGCTTTTAAACTTGCCTCACACTCCGAGTTATGTAGGACCCAGATGAAAACAGAATCCCTGGGGAATGAAGATGCTGCCAGCACGTAAGGATGGATATGTCTATGATGGTTATTACCTCCCTATGCCCTTGTAGTTTGGATGATTAGCTTTTCCTCTCTTTGGTCATTATTCCAATATTGTTTTCCATATTTTCCTTCACATTTGATTTTGTTGTAGTTTCTCATGGATATATTATAGGTAGTGGTATTTTCTTTATTGGGAGGTAAAAATGGGAAAGTGATACTTTACTTTTTAAAAGTGATATTAGCAGCCATTAATTTTTCAGTGTCTAGTTCTAGTAATTCAGTAGGTGTTGCAAAATTTTTTCATTATTTGCAGGAATAGTCTATCAAGCGAAATTTCACCTTATCACCCTTTGTTTACCCAGTGGTCACAGATTACATACGAAAGGGTGGGAAAGTGTTTGTCTACCTTTATTTATCAGTTCTCAAAATAAATAGTTCCCCTAACATAATCCAGAGTTGACCAATTAGATGTTTACTTTCAGAATTATTGTGAAATCAAGGATCTAAGCATATTTGATGTGTTTTGTTGTTCTGCCATTAGTATCCATAGTAATTCTCAAGTATTCTGTCTTTAGCCACTGAAAATTCCTTTCAGTTGGCTCTTCTGTTCTTTTGACATGCCCTAACTTAGTTGTACATTTGTACATTTTTCTGGTTAGGTTTGTTTTTGTTTTTGCTTTTGTTTTAGAATTCATGGGAGTCTGCTTTTAGCCTTTCCATGCACATTTTTTATTGATCTGCTATGGTATTCTGAAAATCCCTCTTAGTTTTAGCTGTTCTCAGATGGCTTTGTTGAGCTACCAGTAAAAAGTGTGTTGTTTATTTTGGAGTTTTCAGGCTTATAAAACAAGCAAACATTTCCTCTCCTTTCTATTCTAGCATGTTTTTCTGGGGCCTGTAGGTGCCGGAGAGTTTGGGTTTCTCCATGGGGAGAAAGAAGGAATACAGGGTAAGGGAAAAACTTGGCTGATAGTTAAAAATTACCTTTTTCTACTTAAAATATTTCAGATATTTTTGGTGTTGCTCTTCTATATTATATGTAATTCAAATATCAACCTTGCAAAAAGTATTAGAGATTGTATTTGACCATGAGTAACTAAAAACTAAAATAAGCAGTGGATTAACCAAATTAATTTTCTCAGATAAGAAAACTGAAGTAGGTGGTCAATGTTGTTATAGACCCTCCATTGGGCTTCTTCTAGCTTTCTTTTCAGCCGTTCTTAGCAAATAACTTTGCTCTATGCTTTTCTCTCCATGATGACAAGATACCTGCCCCAACTCTTGCATCATGTCTGTGATCCAGGCAAGCAAAGGGGGTAGGAGAAATGGTGAAGGCAAAGGCTCAAACCAGCTGGGTCTGTTCTCCTCCAAAGAACCTTCGTCGTAAATCAACCCTAGGATTTCACTGATCACTGTTGGGCTACTTATTTCTTATTGGTGACTCGCTAAAAGGCTGATAAAGTGGGTTTGTTCATTTGTTTGTTTCTCTTTAGCTGGGGATATCCCACCATACCAAATTAAAAGGGGTTTATTAATAAGGATGAAGGGACTGTTTACTAGCCAACTTACAGTCCTGCGATCTTATTTAATATATAAGAAAATGCATCAAAGAAAATTGAAGTAACTTTGCAGAGGTTCACAAATCCGGGAAACAGGAAAGCTGGAAATTAGTCCTACTGGCTAAAATGTTGGTTCTCATTTCTATACCAGGATGAATAGGCAGGGTTTAATTTTGATGGTCTTTTTTCCTTCTGCCTGGAAGTGTGCAGTTTTCCCATCTGCTTGGAACACTATTGCTTTAAGGTTACTCTTCTTATTCAAGTTTTATTTTAAAAGATTAAACTTTTAGTACTTAAAGTTTTAAAATTATTTTTCATGTTCTGATTTGTTTCTTGTGTTAACTTGTGCATTAGAAAGGTCAAAAGGGGCTATTCCCATGGTTTAGGTTAAGAAATTAGGATCATGATTTTAAATGACTTGTCCAAGGTCATGCAAGTAGGTAACAGTGAATTCAGGGCTCAACTTCAGACCCTCTGATTCCGGTTTAAATTACTATTTGATCTACTACATGGTCTTGAGACAGTCTTTTAGCCTATGGCAGTTGTACCCAAAATTTAATAGTGAGGAGTTCTTTATATTTTCAAAAATTATGAGTGCTCTACAGGAGAGTAGTTGTATTTTTAGTACAAACTGATTTTTAACATTTGAAATAAACTAATTAAAATGCACTCTATCTCCTGTAATATAAATATTGAAAAATATTTTCACAGTGGAACCTGTATTCCAGTGAATAAAATTTTTAATAATATTATCACTTTTGTGTACTTTTTGTGGGTCAGACATTGCTCTTTATCTTTATTATGTATTAAATCTGACAAAAATTCATTTCAAAGGTTCACATGTCTAAGTTGCAATCCAAGTAATATTGGAATTGGAATTCAAGTCCAAGTTTATTTGACTGCATAACCTGTTAACCTCATGTGCTCAAGTATGTGTGAGATACCATATTTACTGAGTATGTATGAAGTATGCATAGATTGCTTAGCTCATAAATTTTGGACCTTCTTGCTCTGTACTGACAGCATCTCTGGTAGGTCACAAATTGAGTGTCACGGGTAAGTGGCTTAATGCCTTGGTATTATTCATATTATTAATATTAACTTATTAATATTAATAAAATCTTTCAATGAAAGATTTACATTCCTTCCATGAAATGATGCTTCACATAAAGGTATGGGGGTTTATTCATCAAAGGAATACACTAAGGTTAGGTAGATCTTTCTCAAAATGCTTTGAAGGTCCTAAATAAAGACAAGTGATTTTATTTTTACCAATTTTGCTGTAAAAAGGAATGCCTTACAAGAATCCGTCAGAAACTTACAAGCCCAAGGAAACATCTCTCCAGGAGAAACCTAGGTTTAGAAAGGCAAGCTAAGGAACTGAGATGAAGAATAGACCATGACTTGCATTATTAAGTTAGAGGAATGTACTTTCCAAGATCTAGTTGTCTTTAATTTTAGGATTAACATACGTGGTATAAGTCTTAGGTAATGTGGTTGAGTTCCAAAGACACATAGGAAAATCAGTGTCATTACTTTAAAATTACACCTCATTTCGCCAAGCAGCAACTGAATGGCTTGAAGTTGTTAATTATGTTGCCATTTGAGAAAAATGTGTCTTTGTGAAATGTATCTTCACTCCCTCAAACGTTTTTTGTTTTCTGAAACTATTAGGGAAACTGCTTAGAATCATTGTCTTTTATAAACTAGCATGTAAATAATTAACTCAAAAAGCCATATCAGTGTACCTGTACAGGGTCAGAATTTGAGAATGGAATGAGATTAGGTGAATAGTTGTTGTTATAAAAGGAAATAGAGACATATCAGTTAACAAGGACATTGTTATTTACATAAAATTTGAACCTTCGCACACTTCAATTTGAGCACGGTTTAACCATGAGACATTCAAGCTGAAAAGACCAGTCAGGTAAGCAGATGATCAAAGTAGACACACAGAAGAAATGAACTCATTAAATTATACATGGATACATGTCTGCTTAGTCACTGGTATATCAATACCAATTCACTTCTGGATTGAAAATGCAACCTGTGTATAAAACCAAGACAATGAAATCATAATGCCAACAATAGTATAGTAAGAATTTTGTGTTTATTTTTATAAAGTTACATTTAACTCTGAATGATTGGAAAGTTGAACTTAATTTGACTTTAGAAGAGGTCTGTAAGGGAAGGAAGCTATTCAAAATTTTTTCCCTGATCTGACTCATCCAGAAAGATCCCAGGGATATTGTCTCATGGAAAATATATATTAATAGGGAGAGAAGACTAAAAGTGCACATTTGTGAACTACGTATATTGCTTGTGTGTTTAAAACACTTGTCACCCTATTCTTTTGTTAGTTTCACGGCACCTTCAATGGGCAGTACTTTTCAGATGTTCTCCATTTTCTGGGCATAACAGACATGTCTTGTACTCAGGCATTACTTTTTAAAAGTACGTTATGCTTAAAAAAAAAAAAAACAGGTGTGGGGAGCGCCTGGGTGGCTCAGTTGGTTAAGTGTTGACTTCGGCTCAGATCATGATCTTGTGGTTGGTGGGTTTCAGCCCCGCATGGGGCTCTGTGCTGACAGCTGAGAGCCTGGAGCCTGCTTGGGATTCTGTGTCTCCCTAGCTCTCTCAGCCCCTCCCCCCACCCCCGGCCGCCGCTCACACTCTGTCTCTCTCTCTCAAAAAAAAATAAACATTAAAAAAATTTTAAATAGGGGCGCCTGGGTGGCTCAGTCGGTTAAGCGTCCGACTTTGGCTCAGGTCATGATCTCGCAGTGTGTGGGTTTGAGCCACGCGTCAGGCTCTGTGCTAACAACTCAAGAGCCTGGAGCCTGCTTGGGATTCTGTGTCTCCCTCTCCCTCTGCCCCTCCCCTGCTCACGCTCTGTCTCTGTCTCTCTCTCAAAGATGAATAAACATTAACAAAATTTAATAAAAGTATGCCGTGCAAACTACATTCTGTCAAAAATATGTATCACTAGTTCAAATCATGTAATGAATTGCTTATTTCAAACAGGCCTCTTAGGAGTGGGTGGTGGACCTGCAGAATGTAAACTGTAAAAGATAAAACTCTTTGTAGCTTAAGAATAATCACAGTCACTCTGTGTGTCCTTAAGATGGACAGCATGTGATTTATATACACTCGTCCCACCTTCTAACGCCTGTACATACTTCTTTTTCAGACCACATCAGGAAAAGTTTGCTTCATTAAAAATTATTCTGAATGGAAATGGCCCAACAGCTGTCTAATTTTCCAGAGACTTAGGCCTGCTTTCTTCGATATTGAATGTTTGTCATAATAATTACCTTCTCTTATTAGTTTAGTTTCTTTGCAGCTCAGTTATTAAAAATAAAATCCCCAAACAATTTGCTCTTCCAGGATTTGCTTTTGAAAATGAACAATCTTCTAGGATAACTGTAGAAGTAAAAATATTTTATTCCATTAATATGTATATTTTCACTATATAATTCTAAGGAAACTTATTTTTATGGTCAGAAATACTGCATAATAGTTACATTGGTAATGCTACTTACAGAATTGAAGAAAATTAGGGACATTTTCAGTCTTTGAGGAATACATTAGATTTATGTAAAAAGTAATGATTTTGGAGTAACAAACCTTGATGATCCAAGAATTTGACAATTACTATGTTTAAGTGGTTCTTATATAGAGATGATTCTGTCCCTTTCCCCCAGTGGACATTTAGTGATGTCTGGAGATTTGGATTGTCAGATTTGGAGAAACATTCCTGGGATCTCCAGGGCAGAGGCCAAGAATGCTTTTCAACATCTTGCAGTGCCCAGGACAGCCATGCCCAACACCCATGTAGTTACCAAGGTCAGTGTCAATAGTGCCAACACTGAAAAACTTTCCATCTGATTTGCTTTTTAGTGCAACTGTATGCTCAGTGGTTACAATATTAAGGATCTTGTACTTCGGAGTTCTAGAGAGAGATCCTTTCTCTAAATATGACTGATTAATTTTTCCACAGATTGATCTTGGATGATAGTTTTACTGTACATATGTGGTCCTTAATTATATGAAGGATAAAAAGAAAAACCAGAATTTTAGGTGTAGGTGTAAATGTAAGGATCAGTTAAAACTAGTTTAGCTTCTCATGTAATATGTAAGATAATAGAGATTTATAGAGTTTATTTGACTTACTCATAGTCATATATTTACTGACACAGCTGGGCTTCCCAGTCTGTTACCCTTCAGACTAAACAGATAAAAATTTTACCTCTAATTTATAACATAATTTAACAATAAGTCCTTTTGAAATAAATATGATGCCAAGTAATCAGTTGAGAAAGAAGTATTGGTTTCGGAATGGTTAAATTATTTCCAACATGTATAAATGATTTATATAAAAAGGTGCCCTTTGAATAAGCCTTCAGTTCAGGAATATCCAGTAAGTATTTGTTCCCCTCAAGGATCTGAACTGAACCTGAAATGTTAATATCACAAGAGTTGAAATGCTGTTTCTATTTGAGAAAAAGCAATTATGGAAACTCATAGACATTCTCACTCTTTTGGTATCAACTTATAATTATTTAGGGTTTGATTATCTTCTGTGTGAAATGTGAAAGTCCTTACTCTCCTGATGTTCTGCTTTTTCTTATTCTGTTACTCATTAGCACCTGTCCTAGAGAGAGAAAGAGCAAGGAAAGGAGCTGAAGCTCCAGGCAGTCAGTGTTTTTACTTGTTAATAATAATCATAAAGACAGAAGAAGAAAGGTAGAAATAAAATTTTATCATCCTCAATGCATTTAGATGTGACTCACTGCAAAGGACATAGAAAACAAGGAATAATGTTTCACAGATCCTTTACTTAGGATACCATGCAATTGTTAAATAAAGCAGTCCATTCTCTCTTAAGCTCATTAATCATAAATAACAACACATATTTTTCTTTGTTTTGCAAGTTACAGTTAACTTCTGCTTTTCATCATTTACAAGGTTGTCACAATGTCCATTTAAGGTTATCAGGTATTAATATCTCCTTTTGTACAGATAAAATGGCTAAAGTTTAGAGAGAGGATTTTTTTCAAGGTCACATGCTTGGAAAATCATCAAACTAAGGGTCTTATGACTCCTTAACTAAACTTGGGCTATTTGTAATGTTCTATTCAATCCATTCACTTAAAACAGGTAGTTTAGGTGGGAAATGAATCATTTATGTTTTTGTGGAGAAAATTTTTATAAAGATTATTATAGTAACTACAATAAAGTTATTTGTGTATGCCTAATTTAATGCATTCTTGGAGAGCAAAAATATATTTTGGGAACTGTTTGTTCTTGCTTATTAGTGTGCATGTTTAATGCTTTATTAAAAGTAGATTTGTGATGAATATTGCTTATGGGACCTTCCATGGATAGTTAAGCCACTTTCATTCAAACATCTGTCTCCAAATTGTAAGGTTTTAGAGAAATGTCTAAATAGTGTTGTATTCTCTAGAGCATTTAGCAGATTGTGTGGCACACAGTAGATTTGCAATATATATCAGAAGGAAATACATTAAAGAATGAACAAGTAGATTGCTTGGGAATCTTGAAAAAGTAAAAGTAATTATTACTTTGGGTACCATAAGGGAGGACTGAAGTTTTGAATGAGGAAGAATCGCTGTCTTGAACTGTCTTTAGGATTTGGTTGATTATCCTGGGGATGAATATAAATGCAAAATTAATTCCAAATGATTTTAAGATGTGTCTTTAAATGAGGGTCTGCCACTCCTCTTTATTACAGTGCTCAGAGTCAAAATACAATTGAGATCTAGACAACTAGGTCAAGTAAACATTGAAAAAAATATATATATATAACCATTTTAGTTTGCAGCAATCACTTTTCCTGGGCCACTTTCTCCATAGAAACCTAGGTAAATTCAGAGAAACAAAATGTGTCTCCCAAATATACTTTTTATTAAAAGTTGGATTCAATTCATGAAAATAACTGAATGAATTCATGGCATACATTCACGGCAACTGAGAAAATTATTATGGTCACTTTCAGACTGAGAGGAACTTGAGTTGTTTCTTGAACGTTAAGGATAAAAGCTAGAGTTTGAATAACCTCAGATAATGACACTTGGATGAAGGATTTTATTGTTAGTGTTTCAGGGAACAGAGCCAGACAGCAGAAGAAGCTTGATCTTGGTCTTGAGGGCAAGCCACAACTAAAATCCAGCCTTAGCAAAATAAGAGAGATGACAGAACCAGTAGCTCACTTTCTTCAGGTGGGAATTCATCAGCAAGAGAAAAATGGGTATGTTCTTCATACGAATATGTGAAAAGCCTTTTGTCTCTACAGTAATTTTTCACAAAGAATAAAGGGCCAACAATCTTACTAATGCAAATAATAGCTCCTTCCTACTAAACTGCTAAAAATCCACTAACCAACCAATAAGCTGAAAGTTTTTGTTTTTTGTTATTATTGTATCTGTGTTCTGATTTTTGACTAAATAGCTATGTTAGCTCTTCTCTTTTAGCGGTGCTTTCTTTTCCTTCTTTCTACATCGGATACTGTTACCCACTTTGTAATTCACTTTTTAGATTTGTGTATTCTGTCAGGATTTTACCCATCTTTGTATTTCTCACCTCATTCCACAAAGCCAACAGAATTGGTATCAAATATATTGTTTGCTGAATAAAGAATGACTGAAAGGAGCAGAATGCATAAGACAGAGCTAGGGGAATGATTAAGTAATATTTAAGACAATGTTTGAATACGATTTTTGCACTTTCAGAGATCAAATAAGATCAGAAAATTTGAGCTTAAAGAGAGTACAGAAATCATTTGGTTCAACATTATCACTGTAGCTGTAAATGCAGGAATGTCAGGGTATTTGATCTAATTTAAAAGAACAAGTTAGTGGGAAAAATATTACAATACTGGGCTCTTTTTTTCCCAGCGATTTACCCTTTTCATTTAATCAAATCTGTAGATTAGACAGAGTATCACATTTTTCTTCACGTTGAAGCAGAGAATATTAAGTTTGTGTACATAATGAGATTCTCACACTTAAGGTGCATTCAGATAACCAGGAGGCTTGTTGAAACACAGACTGCTGGGACCCACCTTCATAGTCTGATTTGGGGCAGATCCACAAATCTGCATTTCTGTCATGTTCTCAGACCTTGCAGATGCATCCAGGAATAATACCTTGAGGAACAACCTAGAGTATGATTTTCTGTTGGGAATGGGGAGAGGGAGAGTGTCACCCTCTAGATGGAAAAAAGAACTGTGTGACATTTCTTGTTTCTCTCTTTTTATTCCCTTAAGCCCCTCTGGGAGGTGGAGTGACTTATGTAAGGGGGTAAATGTGGGAAGGTGGGTTCGGCAGGACTCTTCCTCTCAGGGTGGTTGAGTTACAGGCTAAAGGTTATTCCAGTGTTCTTATAGGAGCTCGCCCCTTCTAGGGAACATTTGCTAGGATTGACAGGCTGAATGGGAAAGTCAGCTCTGTTCACATATTAATGAGCCGTATTGGCTAAAATGAGTAGAATACACTCTACTCTTTGACCTCTCAGGAAGAAGGATAATGTTTTGATCTCTAGATTGACTCTTGGTTTTATTTCTTAATAAAACAGAATTAAAAGAAGGCAAAGGGAGTTTAATTTATTTGTGGCCTCCTCAGGAGACCCCTTCCCTCTGATGCAGAGAAATTTGTTATATAGCTCAAGTATGTCAGGCTATTACATTCACTTATATATTCTCTTAAAAAGTTTTACGTAGCTCGATGAACATCTTAACAGCATCTTCTAGATATTTAAGCATCCCCCAACAATCCTAGGCTTTCAGTTTCATATTCTATTAAACAAAGAGTCTGAGGCCTTACAGTCTAGAAGTACTTGAGCTCTCTCTCTTTGGAGTGAATCAGTATAATCTGTAGTCCAACTTTTACTTGCCAAATATAAAAAAAGTTGCGGATATCATATTACATTATTTGCAATAAGTCAAACCTGGAGTACAATACTTCTTTTTTTATATCCTGTAATGCAAATAACCTGCATAGATTTATATTTAGAAATTTTTCCATGTTTAAATTTTATTAATATTTAAAAACAAATGAAACAAAAGTACATGAGTGCCTTCTTACTATGCAAAAAAAAAATAACAAAAAAAGCAAAAACACTTTCAAAGAAAGTGTTACTCTTTATGGATCCATTCTCCTTCCCAGAGGCAAAAACTATTATAAGTTTGCTGGGAATCTTTCCAAATGTGTTATATGTTTAAATGTATAATTTTTTTGTGTGTTCTTATTTATGTGATGATGATGCATATATTGTTTTGTTTCTGGATTTTAAAACTTTATTTGATATAATATTGAATACATAAATATGTAATACCAAATAATGTATTTAAATATTGGAATAAGTTATGAAGTATAATAATAAAATCCTTATCAAAGACTCACATCTAAAGAATTAGAATACGATTAGTACCAGTGAAGCTACTTGTATATAACCCTCTCCTCTTACTAGTTACCGCCTAGTTAGCTACTATCCTGAATTTTGTGTTTTTTCTCCTGGGTTTGAAGATCATTTTCACCACATATGCACATATTCCTAAACAATAGGCTGTTTGGTTCTGAAGTTTGCAAAAGTGGTGTCATAGCATAAAAAGCCTTCTGCAAACTTACCCTTGATACTCAGCATTCTGTGATTTGTTCATACCGTGGCACATAGTTATGTTTTATTCATTTTTACTGCTCTATCTACCGAAAGTTATATCCTGTTGAATAATATATAGGTTGTTAATAGTCTCGATTTATAATGAACAATACCACCATGAATATTCATGTATGTTTCTGGTTCACCTGTGAATGAGTACATTGAGGATACAAAATAGGAGCGCAGTTTCTGAGCTGTGGGGAATATATATCTTCAGCTTTACAAAACAATGCTGAGCTGTTTTCTAAAGCAGCTATACCAATTTCTAGTCTTATGAACATTGGATAAAAGTTCCCGGTGCGCCACATCCTCGTTAATGTTTGATCCTTCAGTAACCATCCTGTTGTAAATCAAGTTTCTGGGATCACTATTCTGTTTTGTTCCCCGAATCATTTCTCCACTGTAAACCCCAGCTGTCTCTCCTAGTGGCTATAGCTTGATAGTAAGCCTTGATGTATGGTAGAGCAACTTCACTTGCCTTGATTTTCTTCTTCAAGGCATCTTGATTGCGTCTGTGTTTTTGCTCTTTTACATACAATTTAGAATCAGCTTGTAAAATTCCTCAAATATCCTTTATGGATACTTTTGGGATTTTTTGAATCTAAAGATCAGTTAGGGGAGAACTGATATCTTTAGATACTTGGACTTTCCATGTATGAACATGCTACAATGTTCTCTCTGATTCTCCTTCCCCAAACTAGATTTCAAGATGCAGTGTACAAATTTGTATGCAAACAAATAGCATTGTCTTACTACTTGATTCAAAAAAAAATTCTTATTCTTTTGCTATGAGTGACTAACCCAGTGATTATTACAAACATAATGATCAGCTAACACCTGAATGGGGATCAGTGTCATATTATCCATGGAATAGAAAACAACTTGTCTTTGCAAATAAGTTATTTACAAATAAGCTATTTGCAGATAAGCAGTAGGGGAGAGAAGGTGGCCAGCTACGAAAAGAAAGATCAAGAGCTGAGGCCTCAGAAAGAACCTTAGTTTTCTGCTTGTCCTCAGCCCAGAGAAATAAGAATGAGAGAGCAAAATGTCTGAAGTAATGACAAAATCTGACTTAAGACAGGAGCAACATAGTTGTGAGAAGACGGAACCTTGTATCTTGGAGCCGAGTAGAACTACTTATTGTTACTTTCAATATGAAAATTGAGAGTTTAAAGAAGTCAGAATGATGCAGGCGATTCGATTACATCAACATCACACTTTAAGATCCTGACATATGCCTTGGCTAACTACCAGCATATGCTTGTCCTAAAAGTACAGATATTAGCTTCAGGTGAGCCAGTGGATAAAATGTCAGTGACTGTCAATGTGATTTCTCTCTGCCCTTCATTTTCTAACCTACTTTATACATTTTACGTAACTTTGAATTTTTTTTATCCAGTTAAGAATACAAAGAAAGTAAAATGTCTATGCTAAATTGTCACAATGATTTCTTTTCAGTTTTAGAGACTCAGAAACAGAAGCCTTTCTATTCTCTTACCAAATCTCACACAAGGTTATTGATCATTCTGCTCCCAATGAGTACCACTCAGCAAGACCATTTCTGCATTACTTACACTACTGCCTCCTGGATCTTATGATTTCCCTCTGAAGACTTATTTTTTTATGTGCATAAAATGTGACTATACACAAACGCACACACATACACGCACACATAACCACCCAATATGGCACTGGCCCTTCATCATATATTGACTGTATGACTAGCATGTATTTTACTGATGATTCCAGTATGATCTTTTATCACTTTATTTTTCTGTTTCGTGACTCAATGTTTGGCCTGATGGTTTTGTGTAAGGGTAGTCAAGCCATGCCAGATTTTCTACTATTGAAGTTCTGGAAAGTGTAAATAGTCCATTGTCTTTGGTTTGAAATAGAAGTTACAGGGCAGAGAAAATAGCCTGTTTTGGCTCTAGGAACACAGTACAAAAAAGCACTGAAGTGTTGTTTCAAAAAATATATATCTGCAACATAAAGCAAACCTTGTCTTCAGTGTGCTTACCAGTGGCAGTAATGTCTCCAGTGTGTTTACTGGGAACAATACCTGATACCTTAGCAATATTAACAATAGCAGTGCTAGAAGCAGCGTAAGTTTATTTTTGCACGTACCATTTCCCCATGATGAAACGCAGCAAAGAAAGACATTCTTCTTTCTAATTTCTTACAAAAAATGTAAAATGTTAAGCAAGCAAGAAGAAAAGTCACCCACTGTGCACTACTAGCTGTCTTCTTCCCATAAACATATAGTTATAAATAAGCTTCTGAGATCATGTAACATATGCTATTTGGCTTGACTTATAAGCATCATTTTTTAAAAGTTTATATATATTTCAGAGACACAGAGAGACAGAGCATGGGCAGGGGAGGGGCAGAGAGAGAGGGAGACACAGAATCTGAAGCAGGCTCCGGGCTCTGAGCTGTCAGCACAGAGCCCGACGTGGGGCTCGAACTCTCGGACTGCGAGATCATGACCTGAGCCGAAGTTCGCCGCTTAACTGACTGAGTCACCCAGACACACTGATAATCTCTTATTCTACTTTGTCTTCCTGGATGATCTCCCAGGAAATGTACATCTAAACCCAAACTCCCATAATAGAGTTTGGATTTTGATTCTACTTGCTGCTGAACTTCTCCACTTAGGTGGAAATTAACTCAAGTGCAGCATATACAGTCTCAATTTGTTATCCCTCACCACCAACTGGTTTGTTCTCCTAATTCTCCATCTTCATTTGTGTCACTACCAACTCAACCCCAAAACATTGGCTATCTGAATTTTGTCTTCCATGGGGCGCCTGGGTGGCGCAGTCGGTTAAGCGTCCGACTTCAGCCAGGTCATGATCTTGCGGTCCGTGAGTTCGAGCCCCGCGTCAGGCTCTGGGCTGACAGCTCAGAGCCTGGAGCCTGTTTCTGATTCTGTGTCTCCCTCTCTCTCTGCCCCTCCCCCGTTCATGCTCTGTCTCTCGCTGTCCCAAAAATAAATAAACGTTGAATTTTGTCTTCCTTTGCCTTCTCATCCAGTCAATGAGCAGGTCTTCCCATTTTACTTCCTTCTTTTTAAGTTTATTTTTATTTATTTTGAGAGAGAGAGAGAGAGAGAGAGAGAGAGAGAGAGAGAGAGAGAAAGTAGGGGAGGGGCAGAAAGAGAGGGAGACAGAATCCCAAGCTGTCAGCACAGAGCCCGATGTAGAGCTCGAACTCGTGAACTGCAAGATCATGACCTGAGCTGAAGTCGGATGTCCAACCGACTGAGCCATCCAGGTCCCCTTTAGGGGCATCATTTTTAAAAGAGTTAATTCGGCAAGAATTCTTCAGAGATATACCATTAGGATGGGTTAGTGATAGTTGTTTTGAGCAAATTGAGGAAAAATTAAGACTTGTGGATCTTTATTTTACTCTGTTAATGAATAGATGATCTAACATTGGCGAGAAGCAGAATTGACCTAATTATTTTAAAAATGTTGAATATGTGTTGGGGGTTATGCTGGATAGTATTAAAAACAGACAAAGAGGGGCGCCTGGGTGGCGCAGTCGGTTAGGCGTCCGACTTCGGCCAGGTCACGATCTCGCGGTCCGTGAGTTCGAGCCCCGCGTCGGGCTCTGGGCTGATGGCTCAGAGCCTGGAGCCTGTTTCCGATTCTGTGTCTCCCTCTCTCTCTGCCCCTCCCCCGTTCATGCTCTGTCTCTCTCTGTCCCAAAAAATAAATAAACGTTGAAAAAAAAAATTTTAAAAAAAAACAGACAAAGAAATATGCTATTATGTCAGATGTGGCAGACATATAGTTATTTTGACAGACAGTTCAAAGAGGGGGGAGCCTGAGGGATCTGCAGAGTCTTAAAGGAAGGAGGAGTAATGAGAGGGTTGCTGAAAGGGAGGGAGATAAGTGATGTGTGGAGAGAAGGAAGTCTGGGCAGAAGAGTATAAAAATGTGAAAAATCATCATGTTACCTCCGAAAAATATGGAAACATCAGTTGCGCTGGAGCACTGGGTCATGTTGGGGAGCAATTAGAGCAGACAGATGTTTTAAGGATAGGTTCCAGAAGAAAACCCTGATATCCAGGCTCTGAAATCTGAGTCAGCCAAAAGACAAGAATGGCTTGTTTTATTTACTTGTTTTTCTTTTTAGAGTTTCTGATCTACACAAGGGAAAACTAATCAACAACATTTACTACTCGGTCTTCTGCTTTTCCTTTCCAGCTCACTGGCTCTCTGTAAAGTTTCCCGGGTGGACACTTTTCAGACCTGGAGCACCTTACTAAGATTATTCCTGGCTTTTGGAAGATTTCCTTTGACTGACTAGGTTTGAGGCACTGACCTCTCTAGATAACCTTTTTTCTAACCTTTATTTTTATCCCTTTCTGCCTGGTTAGCATATGCCCACATTCTGCATCTGAAGTCTGTCAATAAACCTTTCATACAAGTCTAAGAAACATTTGCTATAGACAACTAAAGGGAAAGGGGGTGGAGAGAAAATTCTATAGGTATTATCTAGACATGAAGCTTTTTCTACCCTTAGAATTATTTCCTTGCCTTTGCATTTCTTAAGAGTAGGTTTATAAATTGAAGGCATTGGTTTGTTTCAGTTTGTTGTTGGATCATATCACACACTTTATTTAGTTCCTTTAGGATATTCCTATTTTATTAGCATGCTGTTACCCCTTGAGGGTTTAAGTTAGTACGAACTTGGTACAAGCATATTGGATGGGTTAATTGAAATGTTTCTCATCTTATCACTTATCAGTAATTATGATCTGCCCTACAGTATTTCTTTTGTCATATAGCACAAACGTTATTTGGAAATGCAAGAGCTTACTAAGAAGGCCTTATAAGAAAGTACTAATAGGCCAAAAATTCTAATTTTTGAGTGGATGTCACTAATTACAAATTGTCAATCACAAATGCTCATTCACACAAATACAGACATACATACTTCTATTAAGGTACATTCTAGTTATTACCGGGGGCTCCAGTGGCTATCTTGAGTTATATAGCCATGTGAGAACATTGCAAGAAGTAAGTGAGAAAAGAGAAAGCAGGAGGGAAACAAAGGCAGTAGTAAGAGAAGACAGGAGAGATTGATACAATATTAACCAGGGAAACCAGCAAGGTATTTGAGAAACCAAAGAGACAGAGGGAGAGAGGGGTATAAAGACGGTGGGTATGCGGATGTGGGTGGAAAAGATGGGCATGGCATATCTGGGCAGGAGTAACTCATAGATTCTGATATAAGTGCTTTCTTCTGTGAGGCATGCCGATCTTTATGGTTTGTTGCTTGGCTTCGTGCATTTTTCTAAATTTTGTTGTTGGAACCACTTACTGTCCACCTGGGTGTGAACCCCAGTTTGTATCCTGAGATTCTTATTCTGGCTTCATGAAAACTACTCAGTTGATGACTTAATAGTAATAGCTGGAGATCTAAGTTATCAGTCTGCCATTTTTAACAGAATAAAATTAATATAAAATGCATTTTATACTAAGTGGTTTAAAAAAAAATCTGCATTTGAATCTGGTTCCCTAATTTTTAAAGCTTGTAGATCATAAGAAATTATTTATGTAAAGTGTATGTTTTAATTGATTTTTTTTACCTTAATATTCAGGACTATAGAATCGTAGACCAGCCACTGGAGTCAAGTATTCACATAAGTGACATAATTTATTGATAGATTCTCAGTTTGAATTCTGGAATCAGATTACCTGTGTGCAAATCTGGGTTTTAATATTTTCTAGCCATGAGATCTTCATGAATAATTTAGCCTCTCTGATCCTCACTTTCTTCATGTATTGAGAGGGAATCCTAACAGTACCTACTTCAGAGAGTTGAGATATTGAATGCATAAGCCCCAAGGTGAACCTCAGCTTGTTCCCTCTTGAAACATTTGTGTATGTGGTTCCTTCTGCCTGGTACTAGTCCCCCCAGGTCTTCTCATGGCTCCACCCTTTATTTCCTTCGGGTTTCTTGTCACTGACCATTCGTTCTGGAAGAGTATCCATCCTTTCCCCTCATAGTGTCTTGCTTTGTTCTTTTATTTTCCTTCTACACCCAAATTATAATAACATATAATATACCTGTCTGCTTCTTCCACTGTAGAGAATTTGTCTGACTTGTTACCGCTGTACTCTTGACACGTAGAATGTTCCAATAAATATTTATTAAATGACTGAATGAATTTATATAAAATACTTACCAAAGGAAACTACCATTAATTTTAACCATTAAAGTTAAGTGCTAATATAATAAATATTAATTCTTGCACTCTGTTTGTGTTAAAATATATATTAAGTAAATTTCAGTTTGACCCTGAGATGATAAAGTTACAAAGCATTTTTTTTTTTGGTAAATCATCATCAATGCAATTCTTAAATTGTACTTTAGATATTTAATCAGCTTTTTGGGATTTGAGGGCATTAAGCAAAATGAATGGTTTTTCTGAGGTTTTATAATTATAGAATGTATATTTTTGTTAAGAAATAAACAACTAAAAACTCTTTTCATCTGTGAAATATATATATATATATAAGGAAATGATATGAAAACATTAATTCCCAATTAAAATTTTTTTTAATGTTTATTTATTCTTGAGAGACAGCGTGTGAGCAGGAGAGGCGCAGAGAGAGAGAGAGAGACCCAGAATCTGAAGCTGTCTCCAGGATCTGAGCGGTCAGCACAGAGCCTGATGCAGACTCGAACTCATGAACTGCGAGATCATGACGTGAGCAAAAGTCGGATGCTTAACTGACTGAGGCACCCAGGCACCCCCTAACTTCCAGTCTTTGAAGACTGTGATTAAAAACAAGAATTAGAAACTGGGGCACATGGGTGGCTCAGTCAGTTAAGTGTCCAACTTTGGCTCATGTTGTAATCTTGCAGTTTGTGAGTTCCAGCCCCGCGTTGGCCTTTGTGCTGGCCGCTCAGAGCCTGGAGCCAGCTTCAGATTCTGTCTCTCAGTCTCTCTCTCTCTCTCTCTCTCTCTCTCTCTGCCCCTCGCCTGCTCACATTCTCTCTCTGTGTCTCTCAAGAATAAGTAAATATTAAAAAAAAAAAAAAAACCAAGAACCAGAAAGAGTGAATAGTTTTTCTTTCCTATGTAGACACATATACAGAATATATTATCAAAATTATGAAAGAAATTCATCCACCCAAACCAGTAACTTAATAATGAACACAGAATCTGGATTTTTCCCCTTTTTCCCAGAGGAGAGGTTCATTGTTATTATTAACATTTCATTGAATAACCACCAAGATCTGTATAAAGCATTAATTTATATATGCATGCCATTATAAAATATATTTGTTTAAAAATACAAACCATTTTAGAAAGAATGTATTGTTTATATAATACACCATAAAAATGACAGTGCATTAAATGAGCCACCCTATAAATAGAAAGGACTTTCACAAATGACCTAAACCAGTGGTATTTTGGAGAGGATGCTTCTTTCAAATAAGAACTGGGCTTCACCTACTGTTGTAATCTGTGAGTGACGTACAGCATCAATCATCATCTGATTCTTTTCCCATTCGTTTAACCTGCCTTGGCACGTGGTTGTGTGTGTTTTTGTGAGGAGTGAGGCTAGAGTGTGGTGGTTACACCTTCTGCCTAAGTTTCCTGTTTTCAGGATAGACAAATGTCAACAACTGATCTTTTCATTTTTGGTATTTAATTTCAATACTTTTGTGTATAGCAGTAAAAATGAAAACTAAAGAAATGAGATTAGTTCACTCTTCTAAAGTAATACAGAATTCTATGCAAAATCTAACATTTTATTATTAAAAAATAAGATTGATTTTCTGTTAAGTAAAATTTTTTTCTGATTAAAAATCAATACAAGTTTATTATGGAAAAACTGGAAGCAAGTGAGAGTATGAAGAAAAAAACAGTAATGACCCATCATCCTTCTGTCTACAGATAATATTTATTTAAAACTTCAATGAACATGTAAACATATGCATGGAAATATTAAATGAAGGCTTAAATCTTGGTTATTCTTTCTTTCTTTCTTTCAATTTCTGTAGTTTTTTTCCAGCTACCTGTTTTGTTATGGTTTTGTGTTTGTTTTGTTCATATTGCGTCTTTCTTTGACTGTCTCTACTTTGAACAATTCCTCTGTTTACCTGAAAAATAAACATAAAAAGTCAACAGCTGTAATCATTTTACTACATGGCTGAGAAGATTTGAAATGAGTTTTTATTGCTGTTTGAACTAGAAAGTTACCTCCTTGTAAAGAATTGGAGAGAATTTTTGTCTTACCAAATTTAGTATATGTATATTTATAAAATTATAGGCTTTAGAAAATTTAAGCTTATGCTTTGATTATAAGAGTGAAATTTGAGTCATTACATGCATACAAAGTTAGAATAATTCCTCCAAATTTCTGTGATGGCACAATTATAACACAGTGGAAATATAAAATGTCCTTTGCTCATCAAGTAGAATTATGTACAAGATGTGTCATCCTTAGTTCCCATGTAAGGGAGGAGACTTTTATATTAAGTGCCAGTGTTTTTTCAAAAGTGGATTTAGCCATCGTGAACCTCAAGAACATTATTATTTCTGGAGTCATCATGCACTTGATTTCCTTCAAAAATTCCATTATGAGCAAGGCTATATCACCCCCTAATCTTCTGTAGTATTCAGTCATCCGTGAGGTTTCTCACAGTTTCGCAGGCAATAGCACTGACTTGAGACTGGCATTTTTGTGTCATGCTGTCAAAACAGTTAATTGATTTTTTAAAATAACACACTTTCACATTCATATTTGCGTGTACTGAGTGAAAAGGGCTGTCCATAAGAAATCTTAAGGCTGACAGTCAATAAGTAATTTAATGGTGGAATTGTAAATATAGGGTCATATTAGTGTGGTTTAGTTTTACTACTTTAAACTTGCCAAAAGTATTTCATTGGTGATGCTTGTTCTGACTTAATTAAGAAATAAAACAAAAGTGAATGGAATTTAGGGGAATTGATTAAATAAAGGTATAATGATTTGTACAATCCACTTCACTTGTGTCATTTTGCTTTCCCCCTCTCTCTCATTTAGACTTCTTTCTTATAAATAATATGTCCTGATTTTTGATGGACATTGCTTCAGCTAGTTGTTAATGTAGGAAGGGAAGCTATTAAAAAGAGAATCTAAAATGCTAAGATACTAACCTATGATAGCTGATAGTATTAAATTCTTCACCTCTTTTACCCTTAGCATTTATTACATATTCTTAGGCTATTAACCAGTTTAATTCTAAAAAGTTTTGAGTGACTGAGAATGATCAAAGATCCTTTCTTAAAGGCAATATTAGGGAAAAATTAGGTTTGGAAGGGAACCAGATGTCTGATAAGGACAGTCAAAATTCTCATGGAAAAAGAAGGTCCACTAACATTCTAGAGATCCAAGATTCTCATGAAAAAGAAGGAAGACATTCATATTTAGGAGATCTCATAACAAAACACCATAGTTTGTTTTCTGTGTTTGGATGATATAACACAGATGCCTCTAAGGCATCGAAGCATCTAAGGCCACATTAGTAAAATGAATAATATGTCTTTGTCCCATCTCACAAAATGTTATTCCCATCCTGTCTTCAGTATTACCACAGATATTTGAAAGGTCTCTATATAATCATCATTGTCGTTGTCATCATCATCATCATTTTAATTTATCATAAATGTCTTCATAGGTGATATTTAAATTTTCTTTTCAGCATTACACTTCATGGTATGCTGTATGTACATCTGCTTTCCTTCTCTTGATTCACCAGTTTACCATATGCCATATATGTAGCAGACATTTACAAGATTTACTACAGGTTTGGCCAAAGTAGAGAGTAATTGCATCATACATAAGGAAACACCTTTATATTTAATATCAGATGCCGTTCTTCTTAGAATTGCATTAGTTACTTCCTTATCAGGAGGGAGTCTAATGGCAGTGTCCCTCTGATGGTGCCTTGCTGTATGGATTCAGTGCTTTCCATCAGTCATTTTTTTCCCTTCTTCTTACAGTATCCCTTTCACTTCCAATGAACAACCTCTGAACCAGTAACTTTTCAATTCAGAATATTGTGCATTTGTATTTGTTTTTCTATTTTTAGGCAATGGGTGAAGGAAGAATTTTGCCTTTTATATCCAGAGGGAATCACTTTGATAATTTACTAGACTTTACCACACTAAACCTCTCCTGAATGCTGTTTCTTCTTTAGAAGGTATTTGTGGTTATGATTAATGTTTGTTTTGAAAATAATTGTTTCCCTCCAGCTATGTCAACTTTTCACATTAAGAGGTCACATAAATATTTGACTTTTTTTGGCTTTGAAATTTACCACTGAGCAAAGTGTTCCAAAGTAATTCTGCTTGCAAACTATGTATTTATGTGTTTCCTGCAAATTCATGTGTTGAAGCCCAAACCTCTAGTCTCTCAAAATGTGACTGTATTTGGAGATAGGGTCTTTAAAGAGCTGATTAAGTTAAAATGAGGCTGTTAGGTTGGGCACTACTCCAATCTGACCAGTGTCTTTATAAGAAAGGGAAATTGGACACGGAAAGACAGCAGGGATGTGAGCACAAAGAAAAGGCAGTTTGAGGACACAGAAAGAAGGGCTCATTTGGAAGACCAGGAGAGAGACCTCAGAAGAACCACAATCTGCCAACACCTTGATCTTGGACATCTAGCCTCCAGAGCTGTAGGAAAAGAAATTTCTGTTGGTTAAGGCACCCACTCTGTGGTATTTGTTATGGCAGCCCTAGAAAACTAATGTAATCTGATAGCTACTATTTTTGAAACCTTGCCAGAACAATTAAAAAGTAGTAATTATTCATTGAGAGAGACAGACAGACAGAGAGAGGCGGAGACAGAGACAGAGACGGAGAGACAGAGAGAGAATGCAGTGTAAGTACCAAGTTACACAGGTTTCTTTGGAAGTGTTGAAGATGGTTTTCCAAATGACATTCATGTAAGGAATAGATAAAATGCCACCATTGGGATAATTATTGTCCCAATTTATATATTCAAGGGAAAAGAAGTACATGGTAGTGAAGATAGAGGATGGTATGAAATATATCCTCTATGAAAGATAGAGGATGGTATAAACATACCCAGATAGTCCCACACACCTGAATCTGAGATGGACTAATGTAAGTTTGCAGCATTATCTTTGGCTGTTTTGGTTATGAAATGTATTCTATTTTTGAAGTTTACATTTTAAGCACATAGCTTTTTTTTTCATCTTGAATATGACAAGCAAAGAGTACAAATATATTAAATATATTTGGTATTAAATCTGTGAATAAGTTTTTTCTGATTTAATTAGCAGTGAAGACTGTTCACATTCATAGGGGAAAACATGTTTAATTCAGCACTGCAGTTTCACCTGTGGTCTGCTTTAATATATCATCAATATTTATTTAAAAATTCAGAAGAAAATGGAATATTTCAAATATTTTCCTATAGTGTTCTTTGGATTCATTTTCCTGTTTGGAAAACTAGAGCTTTTAAGAATAGATAGGATGAGGAAGAAATGATGCAGTGAACATTAAAAGCTTCTTACGTTATCCAACAACCTCATAAATAAATTATCTTAATGACTATGGGTAGTCATTGGTAGACTGTGGGTAGACTATGGTAGTTGTTGACATTGAAAATCAAAGACATATAAAATGATAAATAAGGTAAAAAGACAAACCATTTTACTTAATATTTGTTCTATTTAGAGCCACTGAAAGAGGTAGCTTTATCCTGATTTATTTTTCAATCTCTGAAGTGCTCTTAGGAAAAAACTACATCATTATTTTCTTGACTTCATATATGATTCATTTTGGAAGGTTAGACATTCTGAACATGCCTTTTTTTTTCAATGAGGAGAGTGGAGCAAATTTCACACACATATGCATTTGTAAAGTTTTAATAAAATGTGATTTTTGACTTTCAAATTCTGGCTGGTAATGGCAGTTTTTAAGAAATGAAGAAATTTAGATTGGGAAGTCTTCCCTTGAAGCAATAACTTATAAAACCTTAGAAATTGCATGGAAGGAACAAGTGAAGATTTCCTATGACCTCAGAGATGGTCTTAGAAACTACTTTCTGTTTTCTCTAGAATTCAGGCCACATATTCAGACAGTCACAGGCATGAAGAGCACTTATCAGAGGATTTGTCCTCATATTTTCATGCTTACCTAGAATTTTCTTTCCTTCCCACATACTCAGGGCAAACAACATATTCCTCAGTCACCATGAGAATTTTATGATCTATAAAATCTGTAGTACATTCCACTCTGCTCTTTCCATGGCCTCCAGTTTACCCATTTTAGCAGGGCTCTGCTTCATGGCTTTGCTCAGGTTCTCTAATCCACCTCCCAAATGACCACCATTTTCCATTCAAGTTTTTGTTTTCTGACCTCTAAATAATTATATAGCCCTTGCAGTAGTTATAAAGAAGACTTGTTCTTTCATCTCTAGAAAGGAACTTAGAAGGTCAGAGGACACCAAAAGGATGCTACCAAATGAGTATCCTTATTCCTTTAAGAGGACTAGTTGGTGTTGGGGTGTGTGTGTGTGTGTGTGTTTACATATATACTTCAATAAGAATTCTACAAGTTATATATTAGTACTTCATTCAGAGTTAACATGAAAAAAATGGGTCGCAGAGGAGTTAAGTAACCTGTTCAAACTTACAAAACCAGTATCTTGTAAAAGAAGATTCAAACCCCTAATTCTTTCATCCAAAAGCCCATGTTTTTTCCATGCTGCCATGCTGTGTCTTGAGCCAGTTATTTTTATTGACTTGGCTGACCAACCAACTTAAACAATGAAACTTGATGTTCCTATTCATATCTTTCCCTTCATTCCACTTGCAAGTTTAATAAATGCGATCTGCTAATTAGCATTTATCTTATAAGTGGAATGAAAGTTTTCATGGCCAACTTTCTTAACCATGGAGGGAAAAAAAAGGCCCTTTTTATGTGCAGCCCATGGCCTGGTGAGTAATCACAGCACACCTGTCAACATTATGAAAACACTCTTTTGAAAGTTGTGATGTTTTCAAGACAATCATAAAAAGAATCAGTCTTTTTAAACTTCATGTGGTGATGCCTCATTGCCATGACTCAGCAGGTATCCTTATCACTCCCTAGGCATAAGATAGTTTTGAAATGATTGCATCAGATCTTCAAATTCAGAATCTTCTAAAGAAATTATTTTAAAGGATTTTATTTATATTATTAAACAGATTTGAGAGGTCAGGTTTGGCCTGAAATAAAATCTTATGGTAGATGATATTTGTTTTGCCAATTCGATTATATTTTTACATGACCTTTTCTATAATTATCCTATGTTTTAATACCTTTCTGAGTTTCTCCTGTAACAGGCAAGTGAAGGATAGATTAGTTATATTAAGGTGAGCATAACAAACAAAATGGTAATCTCAAAAATTTATTTTTTTTAAAGCCAGATAATGAATCTTCTCTGGTAAAAATATCAGTATTAGAGACTTTTATAACTCCCAGGGTGCCTTCCCGGCTCCCTCACCCTCATCCTGTGTAAATGATTATTTTTTTCCATATGTAGCAGTAAAGATGGGGTGGAAAGCTTTACCTGACGACACAGAGCCATTTCTTTCTCACTTACCGTCATTGCTACTCTAAAGACTCGAAGTTCAAATTTTCACTTTGCAACCTGGTTCATATTAACACTGTTCTAGCCAAACAAAATTATCATTTATTGTAGAGTGCTGCTTATGAAACTTTATAAAAGTGATGTCTGATTGTTTTGTATCTTTTTAAAATTATATAAATTGTTGAAGGACACTAAATTAGTTTATTGCCTTATTCAAATTTTCCTGGTTCATATTTTACACTTATACTTTATCATTACTTAATTGCACATACTCTTATTGAAAGCCTTTGAGAGCCACAAGTCTGTTGTGAAGTGACAAGGGGATATGGCCAAGAATTAATTTTTTTCCAAGGGTTAGATTCCATGCACTGGTAAAAGTAATACTAAAGTTGACATCTTCAGGCTCAAATACTATTAAAAGAAAACTGTTCAGTATCCAAGTAGGGCATGGGATTTTCTCTGCCTATTGTACCTTTGTTTGTCTCAGCCCAGTAGTAAAGATAGCCTTCCATTACCTTTAATCTTCTCTGTGATTCCCATCATGTGAACTAGCTCTATTCATTTCTTCTCTTCTATCAAACACCTTTTATCCGATACTCTAAGGTTCTCAGCACATTAGGCTTGTCTCCCCATCTGCTTCATACTCTCCATGCTTTTAAATAGTACGTAGTTTTTATTATAAAATTAATATATGATTTGTGTGATTTCATGAAAAATAATAATCAACTATTTGGAAATTCCATAATTTATTTAAATATTTTATATCAACTTTTAATTTTTTTTCCAAAATTATGAACACTCCAGGAAGGAAATTTTGTCTATAAATTTTGAGCATGCATCTTAAAAGTTACTAAGGTTAATTTATTATAAGTGAAATTAATGGCTCAGAGAAGACTATTTCTATGTTTAAAGGCTACTTTTATTTATCCATGTATATATGTGCAGCACAGTTATTACAATGAACATTCCAACTCCTATGATATATATCACTGTCTTTCTTACTACATCATTATTTGTCAAATTTGTATCAGTTTGGCAAGTAAAATTGTTGTCAATTTGCATTGCTTTAGTTGTTACAGATGTTGAACAGTTTTTCAAGTAGTTATTGTCCTATTGATTGAGTTTTGGTAATTTGTTTTCTTTATTTTTATAGTTGAACTTATGTTTTTCTTAAACTTGTTTGTATACATAAAGATTATCCACATAAGTCTATATACTTATCCTATTTGCTGCAAATCTTTTCCAGTCCATTTTTGCCTTTTAATATTGTTTGTGGCTTAATTTTTATACACTTAATTTATGAGGTAAGTATGAATTCTAGTATTTCTTTCATGACTAAAGAGATCAGTTTTAAAGCAAAGACTTTTATAAGCAAACCCTTACCAAGGTTTCATGTTTATACACTTGGGCCATTCTCCAAATCTCTGACATTGGGAGAGAGGAAAAAGGAACTTGGAAGAGAAAGATTTTTCTTTGTAAGATTTAAGTAACAACAACAACAACAACAACAACAACAACAACAACAACAAGAAACAACACAGTACAGATCACACAGGCTAAAATGGTTAGTCACATACGGGGTGCTATTTATCATCTTTTCTGTCTCATAACATTTAAGGAAACACTAATTTCTTTAACCAATGTGCAGGGTCTCAGTGTAGTAAAACAGCTACAGACACAGAGAAAAGCATGGTCTTGATTTCCTGTTAGTATCCAACTGGATATTTTTCTTCTTGTCCTCAGACTTTTTTTCTGAGAACTTACTCATCATTGATCTAATTCTAAGGATTCTATCATAAAAATTTGAAGTCCTCCAGTTGAAGACTTTCATATTATCTTTCTTTCTTTCTTTTTGTTTTAATCTTTGAGTCATTTCGAAAGCCTTTTTAGACCCCACTAATCAGAACGATTCTTCTATGTCGTTTAACCCTTGTGGGCAGATCTGTTTAAGACTCTTACCTACCATCAGGAACTGCTTTGCTAACCTCAACTTCAATTTAGTCATTCCAGTTATTCAATAGATTTTTTTAAAAGCAAGAGATGTTATCCAGTTTGGCTGTTTCTATAGAAAACCTCAAAAATGGCATTTATTGCCAGCTTATGTAAGTATTTAATCCTAAATCCTATACTCTCATTGAATTTGCCTTACTTGTTCCTTCTATCCCTGAGCCTCTTTCTTTTCCTAAATATCACACTTTGGTCTGAATGATGAGGCCTAAGGAAGGTACCCAGGGCAAGGATATTATAAGAAATTAAAAAAATAATGGCAATGTTATATGTTAAGATGTTCCTAGGCCAACATTAAAATCAGCAAAACATCCTGTCTCCCTTAGTAAACTTACATGAAGTGAATAAATTCCTAGAAAGCCTTAAATTATTTTTTTATTAAAATTTTTTTTTAAGTTTTTATTTATTTTTGAGATAGAGAGAGACAGAGTATGAGCAGGGGAGGGGCAGAGAGAGAGGGAGACACAGAATCTGAAACAGGCTCCAGGCTCTGAGCTGTCAGCACAGAGCCCGACACGGGGCTCGAACTCACGGACCGCGAGATCATGACCTGAGCTGAAGCCGGACGCCTAACTGACTGAGCCACCCAGGCGCCCAAAAGCCTTAAATTATTAAAAATAACTCAAAAAGTAGAAAGTTGGAATAAGCCTATAACAATTAAAGGGATTGAAATAGGAATTAAAAAATCACCACACAAATAAAAATACAGGACCAGATACTTTTATGAATGCTATTAAAATTGTAAAAAATAAAACCAATACTTTGGGAACTCAGAAGTTAGAGGAGAGTGAATACTTAACTACTTAGTCTGTGAGACCAGTATCACCTTGATACCAAAGTTAGACAAAACACATCTCAAGAAAAGAAAATTCAAACAATATCCCTCATGAATATAGATGACAAAAATCCTCAACAAAATGTTATTAAACAGAATCCAGCAACATATAAAAATAATTATATAATGAGATAGAAAAGATTTATCCCTGAGATGCAGGGTTGGTTTAACATCCCCAAATCAATTTCTGTATCCATTCACCGTATTAATGGAATAAAGGAGAAAAAAAAACCACGATTATCTTAATAGGTACAGAAAAATACTTAATGAAACCCAGCATTTATTCTTGATAAAAATCCTCAACAAAATGAAATGTAAATAGAACGGAACTTTCTCAGTCTGATAAAGGGAGTCTACAGAGATCTACAGTTAACGTAAGTAATGGTCAGAGATTTCAATGTCTTTCTCCCAAGATCAGGAAAAAGATAGTGATGTCCACCGTTGTCATTTTTATTCAGCAATGTATAAGAGGTTCTTGCCAGTGCAGCCAGGCAAGGAAAAAGAAGTGGGAGGAGTCTAGATGATAAAGGAAGAAATAAAATAGTCTTATGTACAGATGCCATAATTCTATAGATAGAAAATCCTATGATTCACAGTAAAATTACAATATAATGAATAGACAATTTCAACAAGTTTTCAAGATAAAATAGCAATATAAAAATGAGTCTATACACACAATGGACAATCTAGAGATAAAATTAAGGAAGGAATTCCATTCAAAGTAGCATCAAAATGAACAAGATAATGAACAAATTTAATAAGAGAAGTGTAAAACCTGTGTACTGCAAACTAAAACATTGCTGATGGAATTAAAGCAGATCTAAATAAATGATATAAATTCCAGGTTTATTGTTTGAAAGACAATACTATTAGCATGGTATCTCTTCCCAAATTGATCTATAGCTTCAGTGTAGTGAAAATCAAAATCTCAGTGGGATATTTTGCTTGTTTTTGGTAGAAAATAAGCTCATTCTAAACTTGATGGGAAAATGCAGCGGCCCCAGAATAGCCAAAGCCATTTTGGAAAAAAATAAAGCAAAAATTGGGAGCATACACTTCCCTATTTTAAAACTCGCTATATATGTACATATATTAAAATAAACAGTGTGGTACTAGTGAAGAGATAGACATAGATAAATGGAACAGTATTGAGAGTCCAAAATAAACTCTTACATTTATTGTCCATTTACTTTCCAAAAAAGGAGGCAAGACAATTCGGTAGGAGAAAGGATAATCTTTTCAACAAATGGTGTTAAAATAACAGAATGTTGTCATGCACAAAAGATGAATTTGGACCCTTATCTCACATCAGACACACAATTTATTTCAAACTTGGGTAGAATACTAAATGTAAGAGCCTAAATTATAAAACTTTGAGAATAAAATATAGGGGAAAATCTTCATTACCTTGGGTTAGATTATTTTTCGCTGTGACATCAAAAACACAACCCATTAAAAAAAAAAGAAATGATAAATAAGGCTTCATGATAATTTTTTTAATTGTTCTTCCAAAGAAAACCGTTAAGAAAATGAAAAGCTTTAGATGGGAGAGATGTTTGCAAAACAAAGCTTTAATGTGTATTATTGAAGATTTTAATAATATATCATAAACCTGTGTTTTATACAAGAATATGTAAAGACTCCTACAACTCAGTATGAAGAAACAACCTAATTTAAAAAGACAAAAGACTTTAATATATTTTTTAACAAGAAAGATATATGAAGAGTTAGTAAGCACATTACATGATGTGCAACATTATTAGTCATTAAGGAGATGCAAATAAAAACTATATAAGATACCACTCTATACCCACTAGAATGATTATAATAAAAAATAGCCATATAGTAATAAGGGTCAGAATGTAGAGGAATTATTTTCCTCATAAATTAGTGATTGGAATATAAAATGTTAGAATCATTTTGGAAAATATTTTTAAATCCTGTGCATAAATATACCATATAACACAGCAAAGCCATGATTATGTGTCTTTCCAAGAAAAATAAACATATGTGATCCCACATATATAAGGATAAACCTTAAAAATACCATATTAAGTGAAAGAAGCCAGGCCTGAAAGGCTATGTAGTGTAATTCCATTCATAGGATATTGTTATAAAAGTCACATCTATAGAGATGGGAACTGGATTATTGGTCAGTAATACTGGGGATGGGAATGTGGATTGACTTAACTTTTTGGAATGATGGAAATATAATTAAAATGGGTTGTGGTGATGACTATACAATTTTAACTTTTCCAAAAACTACTGAACTGTACACTTACAGTGTTTCAATTCTGATATGTAAATTATATCTCAGTAAAGCATAAAATATGTCTAACTGTATATTTATGTTGATACAGCTGTTGTGCATATGACCACAACATGAATTATAGTTTTTATTTTTTGTATTCTCATGAAGACTCCCAAATGCAGAGACACTTCTTTCTGTTTGATTCCACTCTAATTTCCTTATACATCTCATCACAATTGGCAGTTAATATCACAGCCAGTTTATTTACTCTTCACGGGAATTATGAGGCTTTGGTTCATTCTGTTTACTGGTTATCCTCTTTGGTTATTTTATGCTGGGATTTTTAATGAGCTATTTTATGTATACTAACATTTAATTATGATAATAATGCTATGGGAGATTATTTTATCCATTAAAAAAATTTAAAAATGTGACGTACACAGGTTAAGCAACGTAGCACAAGTTGAGGGTGGTCAAGTTAGGATGTAGAGCCAGACAGTCTTTGCACTTAACTATCGTTATTATCCTGTTTCCCATCTGAATATTTCCTTATTTTTAGAATAAGGAAAGAAAGAACATAGGAAAGAGACTTTGAATGGAAGTAAAGTTTTTTATTTCATGCTTTGAGAATTTTTATGATTATCAATGTTTTTAGAGATTATGTATATGGTCAGTTTAAAAAAAGAAATTTGCAAGTGGGAAGAAAGAAACATATGATACTATAGATAATAAAAGCAATGTCCTCATTTCCAGGGATGGCCTTAATAGCACATAAATTGGCAGTTTTTACCACAATGACCCTTCACTCATTTTTTACAAAATAAAACCAAAACCCCATTGCTTTCTGATCCTGACTGTTAACCCCTAAACACCGAACCTGTGATTTAGCAAATTAAAATAAATTTCTCTAGTCTAAAACAAATTTTTCCCTTATTAATTATAAATTTATAATTTAATCAAATGATCATAAGAACTTCTTACAAGACCACATTTTGAGTAAGTAACAGTCCATCAAATGCCAAGGGAATATGAAAGTGATGGGTCCTGGGTCTTGGGAAGTGAAAAAGAAGGAAGAAGGAGAGAAATAAGAATGTGGATTCTTGACGATAAATTTTACCTTTCTCAAATTTTATTTTACCAAGTCCAGTCTTATATATTAAAGATCTAAGTATTAGTGAATTTGTTAATTAACTTATTTATTAGCTTAGTCAATAAATGCCTGTCAAATACCAGTAGGCTTGGTACTATTCCAGGCCCTGGGTTCAAGCAGTGAACTGTCCAGGACTTCATGGAATCATATTCTACTAGGGGAGGCAGATAAAGCTTAAATAATCATACAGCTTCATACAAGCTTTACCAACACTCTGTAGGATTAGTATCAAATGCTAAGAAAGTATTTTACAAATGGACTTGATCAAATCTAGAGTTACTAAGTTGCTGAAAAAACTTTGAACTGAGGGCCACACAATGTGTAGGAATGGACTAGATTCAGTGGAACTGCATGGGTAAGAGGGCAGGACCAAGCCCATAGCTGTAGAAATAACCAGGACTTTTTCACCTCCATGGTTTATTTAAATTTTAGAACCTTTAAGAGTAAGCTTAGTCTGGGGCGCCTGGGTGGCTCAGTCAGTTGAGTGTCCAACTTCAGCTCAGGTCATGATCTTGCAGTTCATGGGTTCAAGACCCACATCACTCTGTGCTGACAGCTCAGAGCCTGGAGTCTGCTTCATATTCTGTGTCTCCCTCTCTCTCTGCCCCTCCCTCCACTCCTGCTTAGTCTCTGTCTCTTAAAAATGAATAAACATTAAAAAAAAAGTACGCTTGGCCTGCTTATGTTTTTCCATTTTAAAATAATATTCTTTTATTAAGCCATTTGGATGTAACTGAAGAGAAATTGTAGTATATCTTCAACTCTGTGAGATAGGGATCTTTATCTATTTTTGTTTATTGCTGCACCCTCATACCTAGAACAATGTCTGGCAAAAAGAAAACGCTGAAGACATATTTACTTATTGCTTGAATGAATGAGTCAATTAATCAATCAAAAATACCTGACAAAAACACTTTGCATTTTCTTTTATTATTTCTCCATTAAATATTATGTACTACATAAGCATATACCAAAAAAATGCATCCTTATCCTTGTCAGTTCTATTGCTTCAATTATCTTCTGAAAACATAATGTTTCAACACCCCCACAAAATGTGTGAAAGCTTTGAAAGCAGGTGGACATTGACAGTATATTCTCTTGTTGCATGATGATGTGATTCAATGTGCAAATGATGTGGTTAATCATGCCAGCGTAATTCTTAAAGCTTGCCTTTTCTCTGATTTGCATATTGTCCTTTAAATAAGGCCTGTGAATGCACAGTAAAAGACTGATTGGTGTACTTATGGTGCTTTATATATTCACATTTTTACTATATGGTTGTGCTTGCCACTATTAGGATTCTTAAATAGAAAATGTGTTCTATTGTAAATATTTTTGAATATGTTAGAATTCACAATATCTTGCTAAGCATAAAAAAATCACATCTATTGTCAGTACTATGGATTATGTATTTCTCATAGCTCCAGATCTTTGTTTTGTGTAAGTTCATGTCTCTGAATTCTTGAATACCAATGTTTATTTAATTATCTTACTTAATTACCTTCTTAAGATATCTCTTAAGATAGAGAGATTCAGTAGTATGCTGTTACCATGCAAATAAAAATTTAGTTAAGAATGTTTTCAATTCAGTTACCCAGGATGAACAAAGGCTCTTGGTCATCTATAGTCATAGGAAGAAATTACATTAATGGAATAGAAATAAATAGAAGAGTTGGAAGTGGCAGTTACCGATTTATTAATGATTTTCAAATAAAGACAAGACTTTGTGATACAGTTCTCTCTCCTGGTTACTAAAACTACCAAGGAATAAACATTAAAATATTAGCATATATATATATATATATATATATATATATACACACACACACACACACACATGTTTATATGTATGAATACATCATTTATTAATTGGCTGATTATTTTTACATGGGTTGATAAACATGCATTGTGGCTATGCATTTTTGCAAATTGCCCCAGTATGGAGTCATTAACATTCAGTTGTCATTAGTAATTCTAAAATATTTATAAAGGAGAAAGGGATTATATCATATATAATATTTATTAATTGCAACAGATGTTGTGGTGAGCTGCCCAGATCTCCCCTCTAGAACTGAGGCACTCATTCCCACTGCTGCTGCAAGATTTGATTGATGATGTGTCTGAACTGAGTCCATTTTTTGGAATTGTCCTCAGCCAAAGAGGATTGACTTGCCAAAGTCATGACCCTTCCACAGGGGGCAGCCAGTAACCAGAGACTGGTAGATGCTGTTTGTAGAAGTCTGGTTCCCTCAGTTCACAGTGTATCACTATGAAACAACTGTTCTAATTTCTGTGCTCCCTGTGGGATCAACTAAGGATCAACTAAGTTCATTTCCTCCCTCAGGCCAATCCTACTTTCTTTATTCCCTCATACGTGTTGATTCTCAAGGGTGCTCCTCAAATTTCTGTCTTGTATGAAAATTTCTATCTCAGAGTGATTTTTAGGAAATTTGATCTTAGATGGTGTCAGATGTGGCCCAAGGAATCTGACTCTAAAATGGATTTTGAAGTGGGATCACTAGCCAGCTAACTGAATTTGAGAGCCTTGTCATAAGTGGGAGGTGCAGAAGTGATACTTTGGGCGTGCTATCAAGGTACAGTGATGATATTCACTGGGATGAAATATCAGAAGAAGTGAATGAAGTTGTTGGCACAATATCTCAGGTTATTGAGATATTCAGAGTATGAAGTAATTATTAGGACAAGGAAATAGAATGGCTCTTGCTGAGTGCCATGCATACACTGGAAACACACACACACACACACACACACACACACACACACACACACTGAAAATTTGAAGCAAAGTGTGAACATGGAAGGACTTCTTCAATAGTGTAAAAAGCAGCTGTGATTTCCTATAGCTGGAGGGCAGGAAAGTTCAAGAATCATGCCTATCATCTAATAATAAAGGTAACTAACTCACAGAGAATGTTGACTGTTCAACCCTATCAAGTCCACGACATGAAGGTCAGTTCCCAGATTGGCAGGAGGACAACCTTGAGAATGAGTTTCTCCTTAACATTTGTGTCCTAGGTTTGCATTTACCTCACTTTAGACTTGGCCTTGCCTCTGAGGAGAATCCAGCTGGCTAGTGCCGATGATGGGGAGATGATGAAGCTAGTCTTACAAGTGTTAAAAACAATGCAAAATGAATGGAACTACTGTTAGAGTAAGGAACTGCCATTGCCAGAGTGAAAAATCATGACTTGAATGTTGCACCCCCCAAAAAAAAATTGGCAGATGGGAATCCCACAATAATGAATAGGAAGAAGTCATTTCTTCTGCCTCTAGACTTTCAGTTTCTCCCTAGTGACACATATTGGCACATTTTATAGGGGGTCATCAGGCAAAGAAAAATGTAGCTTGCAAAGTCCCAGTACCAACATACAAAGTTGAATTTACAAACTTGAATACAGATGCATGAATCTGAGAGACAATCATTTAGTAACTGCTCTGGTATATTGACAAAAGGAAACGCCTATAGGAGAGAGAACCGGGTACTGAGATAGTGAGCATATGAAAATCTTCAAGTTTCTCTTAAGTGACACATAAAAATAGGTCATTAGTTAGAGGAGCATGAGAAATCGAGAAAAACATTAAAAGATAGACTAAACATTTTTTTTCCTTTTTAAAAAAGTTTTAATTTAAATCCTAGTTAGTTAACATATATTGTAATATTGGTTTTAGGAATAGCATTTAGTGATTCATCACTTACACATAACACCCAGGGCTCATCACAAGTGCCCTCCCTGATACCCATCACCCATTTAGCTCATCCTCCCCTCCACCTCCAGCAACCCTCAGTTTGTTCTCTATAGTTAAGAGTCCCTTATAGTTTGCCTCCTTCTTTTATTCCCTTCCCCTATGTTCATATGTTTTGTTTCTTAAATTCTACATATGAGTGAAATCATATGGTATTTGTCTTTCTCTGACTAACATTTTACTTAATTTTCATTATCCATTCATCCGTGGACATTTGGCTTCTTTCCATAATTTGGCTATTGTTGATAATGCACAAGGACTGGGCAAAAAATAAATTGAGCTACTTGTTCCAAGAAATATTTCCTTCTGAAAGATAAGAACAACTAACTAACTTTGGTTGGTGAGTTCTAAAATGACCTTCAGTGACCTGTGTCATTGCATAATTCCCTTACTTTGGTGTGGGCGATATTTATAAGTTGCTTCTAAGCAATAGAATATGACAAAGGTGATGGCATTTCACTGCTGTAATTATGTTATGTTCTATGGCAAAAAGTGAAGGCATTTTGCAAATATAATGAAGGTCCTGGATCAGTTAACTTTGAGACAATTAAGAGGGAGGCTATCCTGGGTGGACTTGTTTTAATCAGGTGACTCACTGAGTCAAAGAGATTTGAAACAGTAAGCTGCCTTTGAAACAGTAAGCTCCCATTCCCAGAGATAGGCTGTATGAGGGCAATATGGCAGGAGACCGTGAAGGCCTCTAGAAGCTGAGAGTAGTCCTAACTAATAGGCAGCGGGAAAGCAGGGAACTTAGTCCTACAACCACAAGGAACTGAGTTCTGCCAACAACCTTGTGTGATTGTAAGAGGGTCCCCAGCTCAAAAAAGGAATACAGTCTGGCTGACATCTCAATTGTAGATTTATGAGATTTTGGACAGAGAACCCAGGCAAGTTATGCCCTGACTTAAGAAGATTGTGAGATAATAAATGTTTTCAATCTCCAAGGTTGTGGTAAATTGTTATGCCGCAATAGAAAACCAATAGGCTAAATTAAATATCAGCATATTTATCAAATGCTGTATTTTCCTCATTCATATTGCATTAAGATTCCTGCCTCACAATTGCTTGTAACTCCAAAGCTGTTGTATCATAGACTCTGCCCAACCCAACCAGTTTCCTACCATGAAAGACCTACCTTACAAACACTTAGCCCAGGCACTAAAACTCCATAAATATCTTTCCTTGACTTCCTCCTTTTGATATCTTAGTAAAACTGTCAAGGTGGTGTCCTCTCTTATGCAGTAGGTTTCAGAAAGTGTGTTTTGCTCGAGCACCAGGGTTTGTGGTGGGCTTTTGGAGAGTCAACATTAATTCGGCCCCTAATATTTTTAATAATATCAATTAGCAAAATAATTAGATGATCAGACAGAAGAACGAAAAGAAGTTTGCATACCAAATTAATATTTATATGCATAAATTTAAAGTGAATTAAGCGTATAATCTGTTTTTCTTTTCTAAATATTTTTAGAACGTTTCAGGTTCTGATATATCATTAGCAAATATCTCTTCCCATTCCGTTGGTTGCCTTTTAGTTTTGTTGATTGTTTCCTTTGCTGTGCAGAAGCTTTTTATCTTCATGAGGTCCCAATAGTTCATTTATGCTTTTAATTCCCTTGCCTTTGGAGATGTGTCAAGTAAGAAATTGCTGTGGCTGAGGTCAGAGAGGATTTTTCCTGCTTTCTCCTCTGGGGTTTTGATGGTTTCCTGTCTCACATTCAGGTCCTTTATCCATTTTGAGTTTATTTTTGTGAATGGTGTAAGAAAGTGATCTAGTTTCATTCTTCTGCATGTTGCTGCCCATGTACCATTTGTTAAAGAGACTGTCTTTTTTCCATTGGATATTCTTTCCTGCTTTGTCAAAGATTAGTTGGCCATACTTTTGTGGGTCCAATTCTGGAGTCTGTATTCTATTCCATTGGTCTATGTGTCTGTTTTTGTGCCAATACCATGCTGTCTTGATGATTAGAGCTTTGTAGTAGAGGCTAAAGTCTGGGATTGTGATGCCTCCCGCTTTGGTCTTCTTCTTCACTATTACTTTGGCTATTCGGGGTCTTTTGTGGTTCCATACAAATTTTAGGATTGCTTGTTCTAGCTTCGAGAAGAATGCTGGTGCAATTTTGATTGGGATTGCATTGAATGTGTAGATTGCTTTGGGTAGTATTGACATTTTAGCAATATTTATTCTTCCAATCCATGAGCATGGAATGTTTTTCCATTTCTTTGGATCTTCTTCAATTTCTTTCATAAGCTTTCTATAGTTTTCAGCATACAGATCTTTTACATCTTTGGTTAGGTTTATTCCTAGGTATTTTATGCTTCTTGGTGCAATTGTGAATAGAATCAGTTTCTTTATTTGTCTTTCTGTTGCTTCATTATTAGTGTATAAGAATGCAACTGATTTCTGTACATTAATTTTGTATCCTGTGACTTTGCTGAATTCATGTATCAGTTCTAGCAGACTTTTGGTGGAGTCTATTGGGTTTTCCATGTAAAATATCATGTCACCTGCAAAAAGCGAAAGCTTGATTTCATCTTTGCCAATTTTGATGCCTTTGATTTCCTTTTGTTGTCTGACTGTTGATGGAGCACTTCCAACACTGTGTTACACAGATACTTCTGAGCATATTTCTGTTTCGTCCCTAATAGACAGTAGCCTTTTAGCTAATATACAGATAAGAGGGTATATTTCTGTTCACAGAAATTATGTTAATTGAATACATTAGCATGTCATTTTCAGAAACAACTAATATTTCTTGATTGCCTGCTCTGTGGATGGGTCTCTATTAAGCACAGTGGTAAAGTTCAGGGGTCAGCAAACTATGGCCTGAGGGCCAAGTGTAGCCCACTTTTTTTTTTTTGGCATAATCCGTGAGCTAAGAATATTTTTATATTTTTAATTGGTTGAATGATAATAATAATGATAATAATTACAAAAACATTTCTTGACACATTAAAATTATATGAAATTCAAATATCAGAGCCCACAAATAAACTTTTATGGGGAACAGGTCAACACTTATTCACTTACATGTTGTCTGTGGCCATCTTTGAACTACAATGGCAGAGTTGACTCACTGGTCTCTTGTCATCACGGTGCACTGCTGCTCAGAGTGCTATAAAATTACAGGGGCACAGTTGTAATTCAGCGTTGTGTCAAGTATCATGTGAATTGCTGCAGCATGTTATTTTGTATTATGTATATATGTTTATACGTATTACCAATGCACATCCATGATGTCAAGGAAAGAAGAGAAAAGTGGGCTTTGAGTGTTGCCCTTTTGAGGCAGAGTGGAATGTGGATTAGTTTGTTAGCAAATTATATGGTGAAGCATTGTGTTTATGAAGCAATGATGCTGGGTTAAAAGAACATTACCAGACTAAGCACCCATCGTAATATGCCCAATTCATAGGAAAACGATGATTAAAAAAAATAGAGTATTTAAAATGGAATATCTTACCAGGACAGAATTTTTTTTTCCAAGAAAGAAAAAAAAATGAAAATGAGGCTATAACCAAATTTTCCAAGTGTCTCTTTTGTCAATCAACCAAATAAAATAATTTACCAATAGTGAGTTGATTTAATCATGTTTGATTGCAGGAGCTGGAGAAATTTGTCCTTACCAAAAACCCGTTTAAGTCTATTAGCCTTTAGGCATGAATAGTTGTCTGAATTGTTAAGGACATTGGGAAGAACATCAAAAGGAAAATAAAGGAAATTATTTTGAGTAATTGTTTTCAGTTCATGAAGAGTTGCCCAATGTTACCAACACTGTCACTTTTTCCCCCCAAGAATAGTCTGTGAGAATATTTTCAAAGTTTAGAAACTCGAATTCAGTATATACTTAAGTGGAATCTGCTAAGATTTTGCACTGATGGTGTTAAAAATATGTGTGAAGCAGAAAAAGACATAATTGAGTAACTTACAAATCTTGTGAAAAATGTAAGGAATGTAAAATCTGTCATTATCCATTGCATTATTAATAGGTACTTGATAAAAAAAATATTAGAATGAATCATGTGTTATTGAACCCATAGCACCAATAATGAACTTCATTTATTCTTGTGGTCTCAAATATTTTGACTTCCTTCACCAGGCAGCAGTTTGATGGTTTGCTCTCTCTCTGGCTCTCTGTCTCTGTCTCTGTATGTCTCTGTCTCTCTCTCTTTTGTGATGCTTTTAGCTTAAGAATGAGGTAGAATTTTCCTGAAGGGGAAAAACCACCCTCCAATACTATCATTGAATTACAAGGGCGCCTGGGTGGCTCCATTTGTTAAGCGTCCGACTTCAGCTTAGGTCATGATCTCGCGGTTTGTGAGTTCGAGCCCAGCATCAGGCTCTGTGCTGACAGCTCAGAGCCTGGACCCTGCTTCAGATTCTGTGTCTCCCCATCTCTCGGCCCCTCCCCTGCTCATGCTCTGTCTCTATCTGTCTCTCAATAATAAATGTTAAAAAAAAAGAATACTAAATGGCTTTGGAAATTAGTTTTTACTTCAGACTTGTTAATATTTTTTAAGAAATTTAACCAAAATGACAATGCTTATATGTGAAATTCACACTACATTAAAGTCGTTTTGACAACTAACATTTATGAATCACAAGTAATGTCATGCTGTTTTATACACTTCCCATGCTGACAAAAGTTAAGACAGGAAGCAAAATCTCCATTCTCACACTAAAAATTATAGTGACTGTATTTGTTCAAATCACAGTTCCATTAACGTTTTTCATACTTCAACTCAAGTGCAAAAGAGATTTATGTATTTCAAAATGTGTTTAGCTTTGCAATTGAGGAGAACCCACCTAATCTTCAAATGGAAGGATTAATCTATAATGCAGTTATGCCAAAAGGCAAATATCAAGAGAAGAACCTAATAGAATTCCATAAATACCTTCTAAGTGGTGAATATACTCAGTTGAAATCACATGCTTATGGATTTGTATCAGTATCATTAGTGTTCAGCAATATCTATTGATGTGAAAAGACATTTTTCAAGATAAAGTACATGAAACCTTATGACAGATGAACACTAATAGATGATATTTGTTATTAATTTTCATGATAGGGAACATTAACATTGAACCCCAAATAAGCGAAACGTTACCTTCCCTTGCAAATACCTGTATTCTTCTCCTTAATAGATCTGTATTACAAAAAAATTGCACCCAATTACTATTATATTTAAATTTCATCAAAAATTTTAGAAAAAATACCTCTACGTTTTACAACTAATATGCCAGATAATATCCTAGATTTCGACCCTTAGTCCACAAAGCCTCAAATATTGGGTATTTAGCTCTTTACAGAAAAAGTCTGACTCTGGCAGCTGAAAGACCACACAACTTAAACATAAAAGGATAAATATCAATGTAAGTTAGAGTTTTTAATGTATCAAATGAGAGATATTGATAATAAGAAATGTTAGGGTAAATGGAGCAAGACCTCTCAGGAGCAATAGGATGTAAATTGTTCCTTAAGAGTTTGGAGAGAAAGGAGGCAGAAGAAGAAAGTATGGAAGAAGTTGCTTCATGAAGAGGATATGACATATGCAAAAGACAAAAAAACAGAAATGCAAAAGTTATATTTAAGAAACAACAAATTGGCCAGTTTGACTAGATAAGAAACTTCATTTGGAAGGGTGTGATTACATTTGTCAAGGCTCTAGCATGGCGAGTGGTACAGACTGAATGTTTATCCTTCCCCAACATCTCCAACTCACATATTGACACTCTGCCTTCCCAGTGAGATTGTATTAGGAGGTGGGATCACTGGGAGACGATTAGATGAGGCCATCAGAGTGTAGCCCTCATGAATGGGATTAGTGCCCTTATGAGTCATGAGAGAGTTTGCTGCTTTTCTCTACTCTCTGCCATGTCAGGATACGATAAGAAGTCAGTCCAAACCTCAGAGGAGGGCCCTTACCAGAACCCAACCAGGCTGGCACCCTGTTCTTGGACCTCTAGTCTCCAGAACTGTGAGAAATAATATCTGTTGTTTATAAGCCACCCAATCTATGGTGTTTTGGTTATTTCATTCCAAGCTGACTAGGATAGCAGGCTAAAAATGCACAGACTTTATATTGTGGCACTTTGGAGATTTGAGATATTGAATGAACTATTCCTATATGCACATTTCTGTTTATCCTTCATGACTTCAAATATCATCTTCTTGATGTTTTCCTCAACTCCTTCAGACAGAATAGAGAATAGGAAAAAGATTCAATAACAAAGACTTGGATTGCAGTTTGGCAGAAAGAACAAAGTTAAAGAGTATTTGACAGTAATTCATTCCAGCATTATATGGTTCAAGACAGCTGTAAATTTTGTGGGCTCTAAAATATCATATCTGAAGTCAAGAAAATTATATGCTACAGTTTCAGAGAAATAAGTGAAACATTTAATTTTTTAAAATTTAGTCTTGTAGCAAATACATGCCGAAAATGTCACATTTCAAAATAATATCCTTTATTTTAACCAGAGCATTTATGTATTTTTTTTCTTTGTGAGTTTTTTTTAATATTTATTTTTTGGAGAGAGAGACAGCGTGAGTGGTGAGAGGCAGAGAGAGAGGGAGACACAGAATCCGAAGCTCTGAGCTGTCTACACAGAGTCCAATGTGGAGCTCGAACTCACAAACCGTGAGATCATGACCTGAGTTGAAGTCAGATGCTTAACTGACTGAGCTACCCAGGCTTCCCAACCAGGGCACTTATATTGATTCCTGATTACAATTAATGCTTAATTCATATCCAAGCTTTTGTATTCAGATTATGCTAGAAAAAATTTTTTGAAAAAGAAAGGAAGTGTAGAAGGGAAAGATGGATGATTTCATTGGCTTTCTTAAAGCCTCACTTGATGTTATCTATCTCAAGGTGGGTTGGAGATTTACTTTTGAGTAGCTGTCCCTGTGAAAGATCAAATAATGCACTCAGGCTTTTCCTCAATTCCAGCTATCTTTATCTTGCTTGGAAAGAGGTTTATCAAAAACACTTTTTAATGCTGTGGCAGCTGTGTCCTAATCTGTGAGTAAATGATTTGCTATATAATTCACTGCATCTAGTTATTAATTGAAATGACAGGATTAGGGGCACCTGGGTGGCTCAGTCAGTTAAGCATCTAACTCTTTATGGCTCAGGTCATGATGTCAGAGTTCATGAGTTAGTTCAGGCCTCACATTGGGCTCTGTGCCAACAGTGCAGAGCCTGCTTCGGATTCTCTCTCTCTCTTTCTCTCAAAATAAATAAATAAACTAAGAAAAAAAAAAGAAATGATGAGATTAGTAGCAACTTTAGCCAAGAAGAAAGGATATCTGGTTTATGTTGAATTTACTATAAAACGAACTGATATATTAAATTTTCTTGTATTCACTTGTTTAAAGACACTGTTAATGAAAACATCATTTGTCATTATTGAACATAACATTTGCTTTAAAATAAACCATTTTATCTTGAATTTATACTGCAAATGCATGTATAAAAGTGGGATCTTGAGTTAAGAGCATTTTGCTATTCTTCTAAGCCAAGAAAAATATTAGTAAAGAAAGGAAATGGAAAAGTTTTGGGCTGTTATTATGTAAGTCTTTATGAGATTTTACTAAGTGTGGCTCACAGTTCTACTCTGGGCTTGTTCAGCTCCATGAGGGCTGACACCATGTACTGTAAGTTCTTACATCTTACCTTGGCAGAGCTATTTTATTTATGTAAAATGATCAACTGTATAATTTAAATGTAAATGATTTTATTATATTACTACTTCCCTTTTCTGGTGAGAAGGATTTTCAGTGGAAGACTGAGCTTATCAATGACTTTTATGCTAGGGCAGAGAAAAGATGTTTCCTAGAGCCACAGTTTCTATGGAAATAAAACATCCAGATTTGTGAAGTGAGGCAGTAGAGTTGGTAAGATAAAATGAACATCATAACAAGAAAATTTAGACCCACTTTGAGAAAAGGACTGTGGAGCCAGAAAATCGAGGACCAAGTGATAAGGACACCGAGATGTGCTACTCTTCAGTAAGTAAATACTTGAACCTCCAAACTTGAGCTTACCTTTTATAGTTATTTCATAGTCATGTTTGGTTCTTGGGTCAGGGAAAAGATGGACATATTTGAATAGAAGTTGAACAGCTGAGATAAATGAAGTAAATAAAAATGAAGTAAATAGGTTATTTGATAAAAGGAAGAAAGGAAGAGGACTATATAATGTACGGTCTAGTCATACTTCGTGTCTGAGAGACAAAAAGAAAGTCTCCCAGATTATCACTTAGGATGTTAATAAGTTTTTACCTATAAACAGTCACACACACATGCACACACACACACACACACACACACACAAACACACACACTTTCTCTGATACAATAGTACTTTTCACATTCATTTGGCCACGTAAACTTTTTTAAGTGGAATATTTTGTATGTGAACAATTTTTTATACAACAGACCTTGAAATTCAGTCACCAGATTTTATGATGACAATAAAATGCTTGAGGTAGCAAGTCATTTGTGTCTCTGTATTCCCAAAGCCTGGCACGTGGGGAGTAGTCAGTAACATTTGTTGGCTCTCTTTGCTTGGCCCAATAAGCAAGCTAACTCATTTACCTTTGCAAGTGAGAAGACTAAAGGAGAAAAAAGTTGTAAGCCATGTGCCCAAGGTTCAGGAGGATTATATGGAGATATATTTGACTTTGAAAAAGGATGTGTTTGTTGTGCTACCCCAGGGAGATACCACATACCTAGATTATAATGTGCCTGGTACCCTCAGGCACAGCTCTAAGAAACACTGTGTGAACAATGAGCCCCCTGAACTGTGTTACACATGCTCTTGCAAAAGCTGGGTGTTTTCCATTCTTGTGTTGGCAAAGGTGCCCTTGCCTCTCTGGCCTCTCATAACTGCCCATCTCTAGCGGAAGTAGATGGGTCCAAGGGAATCTCTGGGTACTGATGCTGCTTCAAGTAGCCATGAAGGATTTAGTGCCCGATAATGGGATCTTTAGAGGTATGGTCATTTCTGAGACACCCTAGGATTTCTGTTCAATGTACACTGTCTCTAAGGAGCATAGGAATATAGCTCAGCTGATACCTTTTGGTCTCTCCCAGGGACTTTAAAATCTGTTCGAATTACTTGAAGATCTTGTAAAAATGCAGATTTGGATTTGGTAGGTCTGTGTGAGGCTGAAATTCTGTACTTCTTATAAACTCCAAGATGATATTCATGCTGCTTATTGCCACACCACACTTGGTTTATAGGGAAACCTGGACTATATTGAAAATCCAGAGGTAGACTCTTACCCCATTTGAAATTTAGAATCTTTCTGATACTCTTACTGTTGTGAGACCTAAATGTCCTTTTTTGGTTGTAGAGTTCAGTAGTAGGAAAGACCTCCTTTCCCAAGGTCGTCCCCAAACTCAGTTGTTCCAGAATTGTAAGATTGCAGACGCTTTTTATAAAGTTTCTACCTGGTTGTCATTGTGCCTTTGGAGTTTCAAATAATAAAGAATTATTTGGTAAAAGATTAGAAGAAACTTTGCCATGAATAAAGTGTTTGAGAAGTTTATCAGATTAGGCACATTTCAAACAAAAACAATAGATTTATTCAGTTAAATGACATTTGATCACTTAGCTATTTTGCAGATCAAGAATTCAGAGATGACTAGATAGCTCTGTACTTATAAAGGCTACTATCTCATAGAGATAAAAGATAAATAAAAATATAAGGCAATTCAATAACTGTAAAACAATATTGCTATGTACAAAATGCTGTGGGTGCAGAAAAAAAAATTACAGCAAACTCTATGTGGGGCAATAAGGAAGTCTTTAAAGGGGAAGACTGGAGGACAAGGTGGTGGAGGTGATTCTAAGCAACTGGAAGAACACAGTCAAGGACACGCGGAGTGGAAGTGCAAATGTACTTGGAGAATCATGTTTCACGATATGTAGACAACATGTTCCAGCTCGGAACTGTGATAGCGGAAGATGAGTAAAGATGAGTTTGGGGAGAAAATATAGGATCATATGTGGAAGGGCTTTGTCTAAGGGATATTAACTTTGTTCAGTTGGCAAGCTAATCGGCAGTTACTAACTGTGAAAGGACACAATTAGACGTGTCTGACAGAAAGTGACCTTATGGAAGAGATGGGGAGAGACTGGTAAGTTTGGTTTACATGGTCAGGGAGAGACTGGACTCGAAGAAACCAGGTTTTTAAAGAAAACTATTGTAAGAAGGATGAACTGTATCCTTGTAAGTATACAAGGATGTAAGAAGGGCCTGAACTGAGGCAAAGAACATCTGTAAGAGGGAGAGGAAAAAAAAACAGATTGCAATTCAGGGAATGAGGAAGATAGAGCTGAGGACAGTGATAAAATGAGACATTTTAGCCACTTAGTAGAAATGATTTTATTCTTTAGAGCTAGCAGTGACTATAAAGATCATTTGGTTGGTATGATAGAGTTCTGTTACAGCACATTTTAAAAACATGCGCTTGCTTTTTAAATTTAGGTTGCCTTTTTTGTGTGTGCCGGGAGCACAAATGCAGATTCATTTGCCTTTCAGCCCTCCTTGCATGTATCCAGGGAAACTAGTTGGGTCACAGTGACATAAAGATGAACTACCCAAGACCTAGGGGGGAAAAAAATGCACTCCATCTCAGTTCCTTGCGTAGGTCAGTTTGCTCTACACATAATCATCCCACGTGAATTCCTATCATTTTTCTCTGCTTGTGATATTTTTTGACCACTCTAGATGCAGACCTCTTCTTCACACAAGTTTTATAGCCACATATTCTTCTGTTTTCCTCTGCCTCCTTCTCAACCTATGAAGCTCTTATGTTTTATTAGTATCAAGGAAGTTTCTCTTTGTGTTCTTTCTCCAAAAAAGAAGGCAGATACAGATGGATTCACATATTGAGGTTTATATAAATTAAACTTTATAGTATCTCCCTTTGGAATCATTAAACTAGAAGTGCTGAATTACATGTTATCTATTTGATAGAGACCCTTGAAATTTTATCAGGTTCTCCTATAATCCTCCTATAATTTTTTATTTAATAAATACTCTGATTTTATTGGGAAAAACATTTTTGGAAAATTCCAAGGTGCAAATTCAATGCATATAATCTAAGAAAGTTGAATACATTATGACAAAACTTAGGGAAAATATTTTGCTATTTTACATGGAACTGTTGCATAAACTATGCAATCCATCAAACACTTGTTTAAATCTTTTCATGTATACATTACTGAGATAGGTTCTATATGTATCCAAAAACAAGACAGAGCCACTACTCTTGATGGTATTATAATATGGTTGACTAAAGAGAGAGTGAGAACAAGAACGAAAGAGCAAATGAGATTTATCCAGATATTGGCATGATATGTGAATGTCACACATATACAAACAGTTCTAATGAGAGCTAATGATTAGCCTTTGAAGAGAATTCCAGAATAGATTAGTAGGAAAGGGGCTTTGTGGAAAATCAGGAGTTTTCAGTCGTCTATTATTTTGAAATGCGTATGAAATGTTTTCTTCATTAATGCCAGAACACTTTAAATTTTTTTATGTTTATGTACTTAGAGAGAGAGAGAGAGAGAGAGAGAGCACGCACGCGCACAAGTGGGGGAGGGGCAGAGAGAGAAGGAGACCCAGACTCCGAAGCAGGCTCCAGGCTCTGAGCTGTCAGCACAGAGCCCGACTCGGGGCTTGAACCCACTGACTGTGAGATCATGACCTGAGAGGAAGTCTGACGCTTAACCGACTGAGCCATCCAGGCGTCCCTATGCCAGAACACTTTAAAATGTATTTTAAATAACTTCTCACAAACACAATTCTCACATGCCCTCTTCATCCACTCAATTGCTCTTTCCATCTCTCTACTTGTTTTAGGTTGGATTTTTGAATGAATTTCTCTGAAGAAGGCCTCATATTATAGGATTCATGCCCTTCATTCCATCAGAAACCTTATACTTCACCTGTGTGCCCCTCTTCAGAACAAGTCTGGGCAACTCACTTTCACACACTTAGACCCCAGGTTCAGGAGAATAGGAATTATCTGTGTTTACCACCAATTTCCTGGCTTTTCAGGAAGCTCTTCTTTGGATTTACTCTACATTCACTGCAACACCAAGTGCACCTATCCTTCAAAATATAAAGTAAATATCTGCTTTATTTAATGCTGGATAAATAGTTCCCATTTGAAAATATCAATCCCCATCAGCATAGTCTATTATACTTGTGAGTTTTAGGACTGATTTTCTACAGTGCCTGGCAAAGCACACCAAGAAAAGTATTCATATGTGCTTTGTAAAATGCTGATGCTGATCATGACAAAAGACTTTCTTCTAGAGTAAATGTTATGACATTTAATAAATGAGGAAACAGGTAAACAACTTAAAAATTATTGGGCCTACCCAGGGAAAAACACTAAAAATAATTTGCAGTTTGATCCTGTCATTAGAACACCAATACATACTTATTACCCCTTTTGTAACTATGAAGCAGTATTTTCAAAATGTCAGCATTGCTAAGCATTTTCTAGCCCAAACATTTTTATTTACCTCCATAATGTTAAAGACTTATCTTCTTCTATGGAACTTACTCTTAGTATAGAGTTCCTTAATTTCTCAATGGAAAACTTGGGCTTTCTGCTTTAATCTATGTACATTCCTTTAAGAAAATACTACTCCAAGTAAGTTTTTATCAAGTTTCACAAGGTCTAGAAAGTTTTATTTGTCTTCCGTTTGCCCTGTTAACTGATACTTAAAAGAATTGTTCTACTTCACAGTCATGAGTTTCTTGGATTTCTCACTCTTGTGTTACTAGTGCCAAAATTTCTAGAATAACGAAAGTAATCTTGATGTAAATAGAAACATGCCCCACAGTGTTCTGAAGCTGCTATCAAGATGAAAATACTGATCTTTTCACCTCAGTCTGCTTACACCCAGCTAAGCAGCATCTGTAGCCTAACCTCTTTTGCCTCCAAATAAAGAATTTTAATGATTTAGTCCTTCTTCACAAAGAAAAGATTTGTTATTCTTGTTGTATTTTCACATTTCCAAAAGTATAGCGGGATGAGATATTAAGAACTCATTTTATGCAGTCCTTGAGGAACCCTTCCAAATTTGAGCATGTTCGCTATGGTACAGGATGATCACAGTAGGCCATTGGTGGTGTCTTTGGATTAAGGTATTAGTGGACATAGTTCTAATCCAATCCCAGGGAGATACCACGGGATGCCATTTAGCCAGAATTAATTCTGGGTGCTTTATTAAATGAGAGAGAAGTACAAGTTCTGGCCCATTACCATGGGAACTAGGCATCTTCTCCCAGTTGAGAATTGCAATTTGGTCATAGCCATCCAAGGTATGAAATTCCAGTGTTATTTCCAGTATTATTAGAGCTGAGAATACAAATTAAAGGAAAATCCACTGTAGTCATTTATGCAAGGTTTCAGAGTCTAGAATGAGTGTATTATCTTTGGTAGATTTAAAAAAAAAATAAAACTACATACATGACTTCATTTGAAGTACCTGAATGTCAGCTCAAATAAATTACTTCACAGTTAAAAAGATTAGTATAAAAATGAATATGACTCAGAGTTGAGAGTGGGAAGTGTGAGAGCAATAGTTTGAAGGCAAGAACTGAGTGTGTTAAAGTGTCTTACATAATATTCATAATAAAAAAACAGTGATACAAGCATTATCTTTATAGCTATTGATGTTAATGTATGTGGACAATTTGTACCATTTTAGAATTGACATTTATATAATTTTTTCTGAGTAAAATGTTATGCTGGACTATGCACATTCAAAGCAGGAAAATCTCTCTTTTCTAATCATTGCTATCATGTATCATAATAAACAAACTTTTTCTCATGGTAGAAAATCCAGAAAGGTGAGCAAGGAGCAAAATAGTCCAAAATGAAGATTAAGCCTAGAAGTTATGCAGTTGGACTTAGTCTTGAGTGTTTCCAATTATTTTTTAAATTGTCTATGTATATCAGTTCATGAAATGAAGAAATGATACACACAAAACGGACTGTTTTACATACACACACAAAACAGACTGTTTTACTCACACACAAAAAATTAAGTAGTGACTTGTTTGGAAAGACATATTTGTGAAAATAAGGTAGGATTTTGGGTATTATTTGTTGATAATCTTCAAACATTGTCATTTTTCCTCTAACTGATTATGATAGGCAAAATTTCTAGGTGGGCCCCCAGATTGCCCACTGCTGGTGTGCAGATCACGTATGATCTCCAGAGCTGTAAATGTGAGAGATTTTACTTCTATGATGATTATTATGGCACAGTTAAACTCAACACATGGAGATCATTTGGAGCCATTTAAAAGCAGAGAGTTTTTCTTTGGATGGTCTTAGAAAGGGACATCAGAGAGATTCAAAGTATGCGGAGGATTCGATACAAAGGCTATTTTCTCTTGCTGAGATGGACAAGGCCACTTGAGAATGACCTCTAGGAGCTGAGAGCTGTCCCCCATCCACAGCTAGTAAAATACCAGGGATCTCAGCTCTACCACTGCATGGATTCTGCCAACAACAGGAAAAAGCTTGGAAGCAAATTCCTTGTCAGAGTTTTCAAATAAGAATGCAGCCCAGAGACAGAGAGAGAGAGACAGAGAGAGAGAAAGAATGAAGATAAAGAGATAGAAAATACAGAGATACCAGGAAGCCAAAAACCTTGACCTAATAATGTAAAATGGATAACTTGCTAGGCTGGCAATGAAGCAATGGACCAGTGACCCTGCACGTATATTCAGCTCCCTTCGTGCAGCATTTCTTCCCTTTAATGCTGTCATAAGACTATTTATATTTCCCTCTTCTCTGTCGGATTTAAATGAACACTAATTCTATAACCACAGGACCAAGAAAAGCTAGACTGAACTTTGATCGTCTATTAAGTATTACTAAGTTTTTGTTGGTTTAATATTAAGTTAGTGCTGTATTATTCATTACAGATTATAAGTTATTACTCCTATGCTTTCTTGTTGGTTTTAATGATAGTATTTAACATCTATAGAAATTTTGTGACCGTGATAATTTTAACATGTCAATAACATTGATTTTCATCCAGAAAAATGTGAAAGTGTTTGCGGAAATCATAAATTGCTGTATTTTAGTACAAGGAATTTGATCATTCTTTTAAAACATTAACAAATCAGAATATTCTTTAAAAACATTAACAAATGCCAAATGTAGACACATTTGCCACAAAAGATCTCTTAGGAGCTGGGGTTCCATCAATGTCATAAAATGTAATATTTTTAATACTCAATTACCTTTACTTTTATCCATCTATTACATATGCATATTTCTTATAGGAAAAATTAACAAGTATTTAGAATTCATGTTCATTGAGATGTACTTGTTAGCCAAATAAATTGCCATAAGCTAAAAATTTTATTTATTATGTTATATTTAGTTACTGCTTAATATATGACTCAGCAATTCAATACATATTTGTTGATTTTATTCATTCATTCATTCATTTATTCATTCATTCAGCAAATATGTACTGATTATGTACTGTATGCCAGAGGCTCTGTTGGCCTCTAAGTATAAAATGGGATTGCCACAGCGTCTTTATGTACCTGACACTCTAAAGTGCTGAAAATGTAAGGATGAATAAGACATGATCCCCTCTGTGATCATTTGGGTCTTCCAAATGAAATTAAATGAGCAATACATTTATAATGAGGAATGCTTGTGAAGGATGAAGGAAAGGGAGTTGGAATAAGTGGGAGAGCCTTCAGACTGTGATGCAGGTTTGAGACATTCGAGGTAGAGGGAAAGGAAAGAGGATTGGAAAGGAAGAGTGTGAGACTCTGGGAGTCTAAGACAATTCTAAAGAGTCTAAGAAAGTTTGGCTAGGTGGTGGGATGAGATGTCCTCAAGTCATGGCCATCTGTTAAAAGAGTGCAGCATCATGCAGAAAAAGGCCTCCATCAGTCTCCCCACTGTGCTCAGTCATTGGCTACAGGAAGCCTGCAGGAAGCATGGCCTCAGTACAAATATTGGTGGATTCAGAAGGGCAGCATCTGGGCTGTTAGTCATGCTCCCTGGAGCGGAAATGGTGAATTTTCATGGCCACCAGAGTCTACCCCACGGTGCAGGTCTACTTCGCTGTGCGTGTCTAAGGAGCAGCTTCTCCATGGTTACCATGACCTCTCCCCTGCGGGCAAATTTAGAAGGGGGAGGTTGGTGGGATAAACTGCACATCTTCTTGTCGCAGCTGGGCTCAAGGCTGAAACTGGTACTCATCCTCTCTCCTCTACTATTCATTTTATATTATATTTACCCTCAGTTATCACCTCAGCTGGCTTAGCTGATATAATGACCTAGAACTTCTACTTGAGATAATTGAACATTTGCTAAATTATATCAGTTTCAGGCTGGATTGCTGCATGTGTCCATTCACAGTTAAGATAAGACAAGTTTTCAAACCAGGAGGTGCTCAAGTGATCACTTGGATTCTGTGTGTATTTCTCCTTAATTCTGTTGTGTAAAAGAAGCCCTTCTCTTTCTGCTGCCCAGAGTCCGTTAGCCCTCTCACAATCATGACTTCTCTTGACTGATGATCTCTGGACATGAGGAGTACACAATGTCTGGTGGCAACCATGGCTTATAAATCAATGGAATCCTTGCTGTGCAACCTAGAAAGAGTATGATTCCCTGGGGGACCAGAACCTCTAAACCTCCAGATCCTAAATCTGCCCTTCCAGGACAGAGTTGCCAGGGTAATAAACTCAAATTTCCCAATGGGTCATTGCATGGAATAGAGATTGATGCCATCCCTCCTTTCACTTCTTTGTCTTTGGACCTGTGGATTCTTTGTATAGGAGTCAGAGTGCTATATGGAAGTCTGTAATTTACTGCATATACTTCACCCTGAAGGATGGCACCTATTTTACAGTGTAGCCTCTGAAGTGGTACTTTAGATGTGCCTTTAGAAGGCTGTTTCAATGCTCATGAGACCAGCCTGCTTTGGGATGGTATGATTTGTGATTTGACCGTTGGATCTGATGGTTATGTGTCTACTTCAACATCTCAGATACTGTATATGTGTGGAGTTCCATGCCTGTGAACCAGGTATTTGGTCAGCCTCCAGAGAGTGGTGCTGGATGACACTCTGTAGAGAGGAAAGACAAACAAATGCCTCACATAGATATTTATCACAATGAGAAAAAAAACTCTCTGATTATTTCAAGGGAAATGTGTACTATATTCACCTTGCTGTCTAGTGGCAAATTGGTATGTTGAGGAAGAGTGCCACGTTAGGGCTTCAGCATTGATCTCTTTTGCTGTTAAAATGGCCAGAAGCTAGATGAACTTTGGTAAGTAGAAGTCCACACCATTGGATTGATTCAGAACTTTCATCTCTGCCACCGTAGATAGTTCACATGCCTATCGTCCCTGTTTAAGGATGACCAATAGGTAAAGATTGTCGACTGGTAGAACTGTTTTGTCTACTTAGCTTTTCAAGTGTTTCCTTCATTGTGGATGGTTTCTTGTGGGAATTAATGTTCAGTATGAAATTCTTTATACATGGTGACCACTTTCATATGTGTGTTGTTGAAATTTTCCTCGATTTCCATAGCGTCTTATTTGTATAACAATATTATACATTGCTACAATTATTTGGTTATATACCATTTATGCCGCACTACCATTTCTTGATTCCTGTATCCTGTATTTTATATTTTTGTTTTGATTTAGCTATAATATATTTTCAGTTTTTTTACAAGCAAGTTGACTGGTATTTTCCTTTGCCCTTCTTTGTGAATGGTAGTTGGGCTGGGTATCTAAATTCAAAGTCACTGGTTTTCAACACTATAAGTGCTACTATATTGTCTTCCAGAATTTACCGTGGTAAGCATTAGACTTATATTAATCTTATTATATTCATTAATAGGTAATTTATTTGGCCATGGTTTTTTTCTTTTATCATTGGAGTTTGTAGGATTCACCAAAAATATATCTGGGTATGTATCTTTTCATTGTTGGTCACTGAAACCATATCTTTGTTAATGTTTCTTCATTATGTTCAATCTCTTTTTCTGAAAATTCTGTCAAATGTTTTTGTATCTCTTCAATTTTCCTTTTTTCTTTTTAAGGTTTTCTCTTACATATTATTTGTATCTGCATTGGTGTGCTACATTTGCCATAATTGATGCGTCAATATTAGTATATTATTATTATTATCTAAATTCCATAGTTTACATTAGGGTTGACTCTTTGTCTTTTACATTCTATGAGCTATAACAAATACCTAGTGACATGCGTCCACCATTACAGTATCATAGAGAATAGTTTCATTGCCCTAAAGATCTCCTGTACTCCGCCTATATGTCGTTTCTTCTCCCTCCTCCACACCACTGACCCTTAGCCCCTGACAACCACTTACCTTTTTATTTTCTCCATAGTTTCACTTTTTCAAAATGTCATATATTTGGAATACTACAGGGTATAGCCTTTTCAGGTTGACTTCTTTCACTTAGCACCATGCTTTTGAGGTTCTTCCATGTCTTTTTGTGACCAGATATTTCTTTTTTTGTCACTGAATAATACTCCTTTTTATGGAAGTCCCAGTTTGTTTGTTTTTTTTTTTAATCCATTCACCCGTTAAAGGACGTCTTGGTTGCTTTTAAGTTTTGGCAATTGTGAAAAAAGTGTAAACACTTGTGTGCGGTTTTTGTGTGGACATAAGTTTTAAATTAATTTGGGTAAATTAAAAACTTCTGCTCTATGAATGAGAATGGAGTGCCACAGTCTAGGAGCAAATATTTATGAAGCACTACCTGATAAAAAATTGGTATCCAAAATATACAGAGGATTCTGAAAACTCAACAATAAAAAAGTGTTTAAATGAGCAAAGATCTGAAGAAACACCTCACTGGAGAATATATACAAAAAGCAAATAAGTATATCTAAGGAGGCTTGACACTATAAATTATTAGAGAATTACAGATTAAAAGTTACAAATCGAAGCAATGAGATACTAGTATACACTTATTAAAGTGGCTAAAACCCAAAACACTGACAGCATCAGTGTTGGGGAAAAAATCAAAATATGTGCAACTACCTGCACTTTACAATTTTTTTTTTCAACATTTATTTATTTTTGGGACAGAGAGAGACAGAGCATGAACAGGCGAGGGTCAGAGAGAGAGGGAGACACAGAATTGGAAACAGGCTCCAGGCTCTGAGCCATCAGCCCAGAGCCCGACTCAGGGCTCGAACTCATGGACCGCGAGATCGTGACCTGGCTGAAGTCGGACGCTCAACTGACTGTGCCACCCAGGCGCTCCATACCTGCACTTTTAAAAAGTAGGTAGTTTTTGTTTTCTTTCCCTTATCCATGTGTGTACACACACACACACACACACACACACACACACACACACACGATCAATGGTAAGTCAATTATGCAAATGGTCGGTTCTTACAATCTGTGCTAATATTGGAAAACCCAAGTTGACAAGGGGAGACTTGGTGTTATTTTTAGCTGTTAGATCTAGTGGATATTGACATAAATGGAACATACAGAAACTCTCCATCTTTGACAGGGTTTAATCAGTTAAATCCTCATCTTCTGCATTGCAGGGTGCTTTTCCATAGGCAGAACACAACTGAAGATCCACAGGGAGACAAACAAAAATTTGGCCATGGAATACAACTGGGATGTCTATGACGTAATCACAGAATTATTTTAATTCTAGTGAATTAAAATTTAAAATATCCTAAAAATAATAGAGTACTATTTACACTTTGCTGTAGATGATTTCGTGCAGTGATTATGATGTTAATTTTCATGTATTACTGAGTGCTAAATGAATTCAAACACCGGTTGTTTGCCTTTATTTTGTATAGCAGCAAGATATAATTATTTTTAATTGTATTTTGAATTATATGTATATTTTACAGACCATTTTTTAGAGCAGTTACAGGTTTACAATAAAATTGAGAGGAAGGTACAGAGATTTACCATATATAGCCTGCCCCCATACATGCATAACCTTCCCCTTTATTAACGTCATTCATTAGAATCAGACATTTTTAGCAAGATTGAGCTACCTTGACACATCATAATCACCCAAAGTCCATAGTTGACATTAGGGTTCACTCTTGGTGTTGTGCACTCAGTGGGTTTAGGTAAATGTATAATGACATGGATGTGTTTTATATCATATTTTCACTGCACTTACATCTTCATCTCCCTTGCTCTACATCCTTGTCAGCCACTAGTCCTTTTATTGTCTCCATTATCCAGAATGACATTTAGTTGTCATTTCCATGATCCAGAATGCCACATAGTATGTATCCTTCTCAGATTGGTTCCTTTTACTTAGTAATATGCATTTAAGTTTCCTCCATGTCTTCTTATGGCTTAGCATTGAACAATATTCCATTGCTGGAAGCACCAGAGTTTATCCGTTCACTACTGAAGGACATCTTGCTTGCTACCAAGTTTTGGCAATTATGAATAAAGCTGCTGTAAATGTCCATGTGCAAGTGTTCGTGTGTGTGTAACTTTTTTCACTTCCTGTGGGTAAATATCAAGGAGCACAATTGCTAGATTGTCTGGTAGGAGAATGTTTCATTAGGTAAGAAACTGCCAAACTATCTTCCATAGTGGTTGTATCATTTTGATTTCCTATCAGCAATAAATGAGAGTTTCTGTTGCTCCACATCCTCTCTAGCATTTTGTGTTGTCAGTGTTTCGGATTTGACCATTCTAATAGGTGTGTAGTGGCATCTAATTTATATTTTAATTTGCATTTATCTGATGATGTAGGATGTGGAGAATCTTTTCATACTGAATTATTTTTGATGATACAACTTCTAATATCACTAAGGCGGACTGTTTTTAAATGGTTTTCAGCTCTCTTTAAATGATTTGAGTATTGTACTCATAATGTCTGTGGAATCAAATCCCATATAGACTGTGTAATGTATAAGTAGAAAATAGGTTCATTTTTAAACATGTAAGTACAATAAAGACTAAAATTTAAAAACAGTCAAAATACAGTTCTTGACCTGAGTGTAGCCCCATGGCCTCCAGAATATAACCACATGATCTGTACATAAGGCTGAGTCCCTGTCTTTGGAAAAGTAACACTGATGCTGATTGATGACCTTTGGAAGTGGTTTTGAATTCGTGTTAGGTTATTTTTACCTAAATGTCTGTGTTTTCAGGAGCAGGTGAGGGGAGAAGTGTAGTGAACAGAATAGAAAGTACATTTCTTAACACTGCCAGTACCCTCAGCTTATTAGTGATGCTGTTTCTACTGTTTTCCAAATGACTTCAGATTAGAAGAAGCATAATCAGGTTTAGCCATCTGGGTTCATGCTGAGGGATTGCCTGTTCTAGGAAACCTGAACCCCATGGTATCTGGGACTGGACAGACAGAGGAGTAAAATCAGTCATGACCTAGGTGGTAAGCTGGATTTAACACAGGGACATCCTGCTTTCTCAACTGTTGCCCAAGAGGAAGATAGACCTAATCCAGAAATATCTTTTGACTTTAATTTCTAATTTTAATACAAAAACAGTAATTAAAGAAGTTATGTTGTGCATATTCATATTATCTATGCATTTCTGTCTGTGTATCTATTTATCATCCATCTGAATATCAGGAGCACATTTCGATGATAAAATTTTCTCATTTTTTAACATTAGGTTTTTTGAATGATTTTTTTTACATTTTAACATAACATATGATTTTTACTTTTATTTACTTTTTAAAAATTTAAAAATCTTAACATTGATTTCATTCTTCATCTTTTAATTGTTTCTTCAAATCTTAATTACTCTTTTGATCATGACTCATTATTTTATGGATGGCACTAAATTTTATCTTTCTTTTATGTTTAGTCTTTTAAAATGTCTAGTTTTCATTAGTTTCTTTTTACTGATTGCACATTTTCTTCTTCTTACTTTTAAATGCTGGTACTCTCCTTTAAACATTTTACTTTTACTTCAACTTATATTTTTTTTCTAACATTCTAATTGTTTTTTTTTCACGGTAAAATGTTGATTCATTTTAACAACTTTAAATTGTAAAATAATTATTTTGCTTTTCTCAGCATTTGCTTTCGAGAATTAAGGAATGAAACCAGAAGCAGGTTTCCTATCTCTGCAGCCTACACTATTTCTTCTAGACCATATTGCTGTCTCTAATAATGTAGCCTGACCTACTTAGTTGTCATAGACAAACCAAAGCATCACTTCAGTGAGGACAGGCAGCTAATCTTGCATTATCTAGGCTATTTAAGGAAAACAGGGATGCACATAATCTAGTCCAGGTGAAGCATGTTCATGAAGCCATCTCCCTAGTCTATCTAAAATTCTGTTACCACACATTTTGGAGACATTTTGGTGTGCTCCAATGTATGAAAATGGTGGAGAGGGAAACTTGTACTTTTTGAAAAGCCAGTGCATGATGTTCCCATAGCTAACTGGGCTGTTATGAACTGGAACAGGCTTTGTAATCTGATTTAAAAGGAAATGTGTACTTTATCACAGGCAGGAAGACAATAAATAAAACATATTGTTTCACACCCATCATATTGCAAAATAAAATAAAATTTTCCAAGATTCCAAATGTTATTAGAGATGTGGAAAAAAATAAGGATCCTTGCAAACTGCTGGTGGTATTATATTTGGTATAAAAGGACTGAAAAAAAATTTGTAGTATGTGCTAAAATTGATATGTAGTCTATACCTCATTATTTTTACTGCTAGTTGTATACCCTTTGATTCTCAGGCTTTTTTGATTACAGGATACCTTTAAACTCTAACAAATTATTGAGAATCAGAAAACTTTACTTTTGTGGATTTATATACCTACATATGTGCATATACATATATTTGTGTATATATATACATTTTTATATGCATATATTCATATAAACACCCAAATTTATGTATAATTTATGTATAAATATGTATTTGATATATGGAAATTAATCAGAAAATTTTAATTGTTTATTGTTTATTTTTAAAACAACATAATACACTCATTATATGTTAAAATAACATATTCATGAAAATTAAATCACTTATTTTCCCAGATTACTGGGAAGAGTGTCATTGTTTATGTCCCTTTTTCTGCCTTAAAGGAAACATTTGGATTCTTGTGTCTGCTTCTGCATCCATGCTGATTCAATATGTTTGGGTTGAACTGTATGAAGAAAATACCTATTTTAAAAAGCAAGGTGCATTTGAATATTGTTTTCATATAACCAACTATTCTTCATACTACATCAGGACTCAATAAATAATGCTCATTACTTTTTTAAAAGCAACTTATTTATTTATTTTAAAGATTTCTTATTTTGGGAGAGACAGAGACAGCACGAGCTGGGGAGAGACAGCAAGAGAGGAAGAGAGAGAATCCCAAGCAGGCTCCATGCTTCCAGCACAGAGCCTGATGTGGGCTCAAATTCACGAAGCCATGAGATCATGTCCTGAGATGAAACCAAGTATCAGGCACTTAACTGACTGAGCCACCCAGGCACCCCTAAATAATACTCGTTAAATGTTAATATTTGCAATGTGGATTCTATAGTCATGTCAATAAACATTTTGTACTCTTTTACACTAAAATACATTAATATACCTTGTGTTTTTTAAAAAATTTTTATCGGGATGACTCAATGGCTTGGTCAGTTAAGCGTCTGACTTCAGCTCAGGTCATGATCTCACAGTTTGTGGGTTGGAGCCCTGCATTGGTCTCTCTGCTGTGAGCACAGAGCCTGCTTTGATCCTCTGTCCCCCTTTCTCTCTTTCTCTCTCACTTGCTTTCTCTCTCTCTCTCTCTAAAATAAACATTAAAAATTTAAAAAATAGGGGCGCCTGGGTGGCGCAGTCGGTTAAGCGTCCGACTTCAGCCAGGTCACGATCTCGCGGTCCGTGAGTTTGAGCCCCGCGTCGGGCTCTGGGCTGATGGCTCAGAGCCTGGAGCCTGTTTCCGATTCTGTGTCTCCCTCTCTCTCTGCCCCTCGCCCGTTCATGCTCTGTCTCTCTCTGTCCCAAAAATAGATAAACGTTGAAAAAAAAATTTAAAAAAAATTTTTTAAAAATAAAAAAATTGAAGTATAATTGATATATAACATTATATTTGTTTTAGGTGTGCAACATAATGATTTGATATTTGTATATATTGTGAAATAATTACCAAAATAAGTCTAGTTACTTACCATCACCATCCAAAGTTAACTTGCAGGATTTACAGTCTTGGCAGCTTTCAAATATGCTCTACAATATTATTGACCATAGTCACCATGCTGTACATTACATCTCTAGGACTTGTTTATTCTGTAACTCTCGACTCTCTTCATCTGTTTCTCCCACTCCCCAATCCTCCTCCCCTCTAGCAACCACTTCTCTGTTCTCTGTATCTATGATTTTGGTTTGGTTTGGTTTGTTCATTTGTTTTGTTTTTTAGATTCCACATGTAAGTGGAATCATAGGGTATTTGTCTTTGATTTATTTCACTTAACATAATACCCTTAGGGTCCATGCATGTTGTCACACATGGCAGGATTTCATTCTGTTTTCTTGTGTCTTGTTGCTTCAGGTTTTGATTTAAATTCTAGTTAGTCAGCATATAGTGTAATATTAGTTTCAGTAGTAAAATTTAGTGATTCATCACTTACATATAACACCCAGTGCTCATCACAAGTCCTCCTTAATGCCCACCACCCATTTAGCCTGTTCCCCACCCACCTCCCTCCAGCAACCCTCAGTTTGTTCTCTATAGTTAACAGTTTCTTTGCGAGAGGGGGTGCTTGGGTAGCTCAGTCGGTTAAGCATCTAACTCTTGATTTTGGCCCAGATCATGATCTCACAGTACCTGGGTTCAAGTGCAGCATGAAGCTCTGCACTGACAGCGTGGAACCTGCTTGTGATTCTTCTCCCTTTCTCTCTGCCCCTCCCTTGCTTACTCTTTATTTCTCTCTCAAAATAAATAAATAAACATTTAAAAAAAGAGTTTATTTTGGGGGCACCTGGGTGGCTCAGTCTGTTAAGTATCCAACTCTTGATTTCGGCTCAGTTCACGATCTCTCAGTTCACGAGTTTGAGCCCGACTTCGGACTCTGTGCTGACAGTGAGAAGCCTGCTTGGGATCTCTGTCTCCCTCTCTCTCTCTGCCCCTCCCCACTTGTGCTCTCTCTCTCAACAATAAATAAACATAAAAAAGAATTTGTTTTATGATTTGCTTCTCTCTCTTCCACCCCTGTGTTCATGTGTTTTGTTTCTTAAATTCTTAAATTCACTTGTGAGTGAAATCATGTGGTATTTGTCTTTCTCTGCGTGACTTACTTAGCCTAATACTCTAGCTCCATCCGTGTGGTTGCAAATGGCAAGAATTCATTCTTTTTTATGCCCCAGTAATATTCCATTGTATATATATGAACATTTGGGCTCTTTCAATAATTTGGCTATTGTTGATAATGCTGCTATAAACATTGGGGGCATGAGGCTCTTCAAATCAGTATTTTTGTATCCTTTGGGTAAATACCTAGTAGTACAATTACTGGGTTGTAGGGTAGTTCCATTTTTAACTTTCTGAGAAACCTCCATACTGTTTTCCAGAGTAGCTGCACCAATTTGCATTCCCACCAATAGTGTAAGAGGGATCCCCTTTCTCTGCATCCCTGCCAACATCTGTTGTTTCCTGTGTTGTTAATTTTAGCTTTCTGACAGGTGTGAGGTTTTGATTTGTATTTCCCTGATGATGAGTGATGTTGAGCATCTTTTCACGTGTCTGTTAGCCGTCTGGATGTCTTCTTTGGAAAAGTGTCTATTCATGTCTTCCGATGATTTCTTAACTGGGTTATTTGTGTTTTGGGTGTTGAGTTTGATAATTCTTTATAGATTTTGGATACTAACCCTTTATCAGATGTGTCATTTGCAGATATCTTCTCTGATTCTGAAGCTTGCCTTTTAGTTTTGTCAATTATTTCCTTTGATATGCAGAAGCTTTTTATCTTGATGAGGTCCTAATAGTTCATTTTTGCTTTTGTTTCCCTTGCCTCCAGACATATGTCTAGTAACAAGTTGGTGTGGCCAAGGTCAGAGAGGTTGCTGCCTGTGTTTTCCTCTAGGATTTTGATGGTTTCCTATCTCACAGGAGGTCTTTCATCCATTTTGAATTTTTTTGTGTGTGTATTGTATAAGAAAATGGTCCAGTTTAATTCTTTTGCATGTTGCTGTCCAGTATTAACAACACTGTTTGTTGAAGAGATGGTCTTTTCTTCTAATGGATGTTTTTTCCTGCTTTGTTGAAGATTAGTTGGGATCATTTCTGGGTTTTCTATTCTGTTCCATTGATGTTTTTGTGACAGTGTCTTGACTACTACAGCTTTGTAATATAGCTTGAAGTCCAGAGTTGTGATGCCTCCAGGTTTGCTTTTCTTTCTTTTAAAAATTTTTTTAATGTTTACTTATTTTTGAGAGAGAGAGAGACAGTGTGAGCAGGAAGTCGCAGAGAGAGAAGGAGCCACAGAATCTGAAGCAAGCTCCAGGCTGTCAGCACAGAGCCTGACTTGGGGCTTCAACTCACGAACTGTGAGATCATGACCTGAGCTGAGGTCGGACACTTTACCAACTAAGTCAACCAGGCGCCCCCAGATTTGCCTTTCATTTTCAAGATTGCTTTGGCTATTTGGGGTCTTTTGTGGTTCCATACAAATTTTAGGATTGTTTGTTCTATCTCTGTGAAAAATGGCTGGTGGTATTTTGATAGGGATTGCACTGAATATGTAGATTGCCTTGGGTAGTATAGACATGTTAATAATATTTATTCTTCCAATCCATGAACTGGAATTTTTTCCATTTCTTTATGTCTTCTCTAGTTTCTTTCTTAAGTGTTCTGTTGTTTTCCGTGTACAGATATTTTACGTCTTTGGTTAGGTTTATTCCTAGTTATCTTATGGTTTTTGGTGCAATTATGAATGGGATTGATTCCTTGATTTCTCTTTCTGGTGTGTCATTATAGGTGTCTAGAAATGCAACAGATTTCTGTACGTTGATTTTGTATCCTGTGACTTTGCTGAATTTGTGTATCAGTTCTAGCAATATTTGATGGAGTCTTTTGGGTTTTTTACATAGAGTATCATGTCATCTGCAAACAGTGAAAGTTTGACTTTTTCCTTGCTGATTTGGATGACTTTTATTTCTTTTTGTTGTCTGACTGCTGAGGCTAAGACTGCCAATACTGTGTTAAATAATAATGGTGAGACTGGACATCCCTGTCTTGTTCCTGACTACAGAGGAAAAGGTCTCAGTTTTTTCCCATTGAGGATATTAGCTGTGGGTGTTTTGTATATCGCCTTTATGATGCTGATCCCCACTTTGTTGAGGGTTTTTCTCAAGAATGGAATGGATGTTGTAGTTTGCCACATGCTTTTTCTGCATCAGTTGAAAGGATCATGTGGTTCTTTCTTTTATTAATGTGGTGTATCACGTTGATTGATTGTGAATATTGGACCACCCTTGCAGCCCAGGAATATATCCCACTTGATTGTGCTGAATGATTCTTTTAATGTATTGGGGATTCTATTTGTTAGTATCTTGTTGAGAATTTTTGCATCCATATTCATCAGGGATATTGGCCTGTAATTCTCCTTTTTAGTGGGGTCTTTGTCTGGTGTTAGACTCAAGATAGACTCATTCTTTTGAATGAGTTTGGAAGTTTTCCTTCCATTTATATTTATTGGAACAGTGTCAGAATAATAGGTACTAACTCTTCTTTAATTGTCTGGTAAAATTTCCCTGGGAAGCCATCTGGCCCTGGACTCTTGTTTGTTGGGAAATTTCTGATTACTGATTAAATTTCTTATACTTTGAACATGTTTTATAACCTTGCTTAATTATGTTACATTAGCCCCTGAATATGTAGAAAATATTGGTTTACTGAGTTATGCACATCTTACAATTGTACACTTATGAGAATGAATAAGGCAGAGAGGTTTTATTATTAAAATGTTTTTGAGATTACATATACTCTTAAAAAATCTTGGGTACTCTCAGGGCTTTCAGATCAAACTTTGAGAACAGATAGTTCAGAGTAACTCTTGCAAATGTGCACAGAGACATGGGTTATGTGGTTAATATAAGTTTTAATTTTATTGAGGAAAAGAAGAAACATCTGAAGTTTCAGTAGGAGGATAAAAAACAAATTATGGTAGAATCACAAAGTTAAATTGAATGAACTAGGGGTAAATGTATCCTCATGAGGAAGTTTCAGAAATATGTTTAGCGGATAATTGTTTGGTATATATAATGCATGTAAAATTTAAGAGGATGTGAGAAAATGTTACATGTCCTGTATGGATACACAAATATGTTATAAAAATATAAAGACATAGGTAAGAAATATATTAACACCAGACTCAATGGGAAGAAGGGAACTGAGCAAGTTAAAAAGCCTCAGAGAAATTGTGAGGTCAGAGTCAACAAATATAAATAATAGAAGACGTCTGGAGTGCTCATCGGAAGAAATGAATTAAAAGTTCATATTTAGAGCACTAGCACCAGATCTGTATCTGCCTCTGCCTTCCTGTAGCTATTGAGATTTTTGGCCTATGTCGTATAATCTGTAATAAAACCGTGATATTAAATTCTAAAAAACATGAAAACATTTATCTTAATGATCCAAGTGTAATTAGGGGGCTATAGGGATACATAGCAAAGCCTACACTAATTCTACAGAATAGTGTGGGTATGGGGCCATGGGAGAAAATTGACAGTCCTTGATGGACTATGGAGTTTTCCCCTAAGATAAATCCAAAAAGATTTTTCTCTTAAGTGGAAGTTCTTGATAGCATGTGCTCCACAAATTTGTACTAGACCCTTCCTGAGACATAGGACAATGCATCCAAGTATCATGAATTCCCAATTGGGAAGAGCAAATAAATTCAAGATGGTAATGCTTGACCTAGGCCCTTGGCTTTCAATATGAACAGGCAAATTAGAATCAATAGTTCTTTGGGGATAAAACACAGTGAAAAAGAATACTGAACAAATAAAACAGTGTAACTATTCCACTGAGGAAAAGAGAAAAAGTTGATGTATATCTAATTAACCTTCATTGAGATATTTGAGAAGGTATCATAGCGGAATAATTATTAAAAAACAAACAGTGTCTTTTTGAAAATAAATATGTACTGTAATTAAATGGACATCGGTGGACAAATAGTAGAAGGGACACAACTGAAGAAAAAAGAGTGAACTGGAGGATGGAGACAATAAATTGCCTTGGCGGGTGGTGAAAAAAGACAAAAACGTGAGAGTAAAGTTAATAGACATAGAGGTTATATTCCAAAATATGTTTAATAGAAATTAGAAAAAGAAAGAGCGCTGCACATGAAAGAAGAGAAGAAGGAGGAAAAGGGGAAGGGAGGAGGAGGAGGAGGGCAATAGAAGAACTCAGATCTGGAAAAAGCCATGAAAATTCAGATCCAGAGCATCCACAGAATGATTTCAAAGTGAAAAAAACAAAAACAAACTAAACATAGGTAAAATAAAACAAACAGCACAAAGCTTTTACAAATGCTTTCCTATTATAAATCAGAATTCCTTCATATTTTATGTATTTTTCATGTAAAATTTGTTGTTGCTGTTATATCAGTTTGTGTGCGTGCATGTACATATACACTAATTTATATGCTGGGTACATCTATGTACTTTTCACCAGTACCACATTATTTTGGAAAAAGAAATATCACTGAAATTCCAAGTGTAAGTTAGGACAAAGAAAGGTACCTCACCATAACATTGTTGCACATTGTTTCCCTCTAATTATATGTAAATTTAGAGCAATTTCAATTCTAATCTTAATAAAACAGTTTATGAAATTTTAAAATATCATTCTCAGGTTCATTTATAAGAAACATAGTGTTCAACATTTATAGCCTTTGTTGGTAATGTCCTACCAGAAAACAAATTATGTTGTAAATTTAGAGTTATTGAAAGATACACTTTTGGCACCAAAATTGATTAGGGGGAGTAAAAGAAAATTTGGAAGCACACCTATATGTGCTGTGGAACTTCATTTAACATGTGATAAAATTAGCATTTCATATCAGGAAGGAAAAGATAGCTTGTTCAATATATGGCATTAGGTACTATCTATTTGGTAAATAGATAAGCTCTATTTCATTTAAAAAGGCAAAATAAAATAATTGAATCTTTAAAAAGCTATAAAAAGTACTAAAATAAAATGCATGAAAGTATTTTCATGGTATCCCTTTGCCACTTTCTACATCTGGTAACAGCTCTCCACCTTCTCTCCTCTGTCCTGCTTGCCTTCTGCTCCATCATTTTTACTTTGTTTTATTTTAATCTGTAGCTCTCATTTCCCTCTGACCTTATATATTTGTATATTGTACATCTCTTGTAACTAGAATGTACATGAATGCAGTGTGATTCCGTGTGCTTAGTTGTTTACGGTATAGACTCATGCTCTCATCCTTTCTGAGTCTCCTGAACAGTCTGCCCACATCTCTCTCTTTATAGATGTATCTTCAATAAACTCTTCTTTCACTTCCAAAAAAAAACAAAAAAACAAAAAAGGGAAAGAAAAGAAAAGAAAACTGCCTAGCATAGAGCAGGCACTCAAAAGCTTGTTGAGTAAAAAAATGAATCATCATGATTATTGAGAGCATATTTATGTATTGTCTACTTTAGTCTTTTGAAATAGAAATGCAATCTCACAAAACTGGGTGTAAAGATATTTATTTAGCTTGCATGGGAGATACACGCTTATGATTGAAATCCCAAACTTTCATTTGTGAATAAGTAAACAGTGTTTTCTTTTTCCATTCTTTGCACCACTGCCATTTTCAACATGTCTTTACATGCATTCTTTTGAGAGGGAGGTTTTAAGGGATGGAGAAGGCGTAGTGTTCTTAACCTCCCTTGCATAGGCAAAAATAGCTGCCTGAAAATAGTAATGCTTCTTTTTAAAATGGCATTTGTGACTGGAAAATCTTGTTTTGAAAGGTCAAGATATTGTACTATTCTGGCCATTTTCTAATTTTTGTATCATCTCACTTGGAATGCTTATTTACTTTATCTCTTCCATTTTTAAAATTTCCAAATGTACACTCTCTTTGTACCTCATCTTTGATTATGAACTGTGGTTATTTATCTTAAGTTGATTTCATAAGAGAACACATTATCTTTATTGATTTTTGAAAAGTATGTTAAAATAAATTGTGATTTGGCTTCTGAGAAGTGAAACAACTTATAGAGAAAATAATTGAATTAAAAAATAATGTCCATGAAAGTCTGTGGATATGCTCATCAGTAAATTAGCAGATTTGAAATCATCATTGCATCTGAAGCATTGCAATTTCACACATCTAGATTCTTAATTCCAAGAATTCAGTGAGTTGGATGTATATAAAATAAGGGTGATACAATTTCATTAGTTTATAGCTTTCTAATATATTAAAAGACTTGTTGATTAGTTCCTATACTGTTTTTTCTCTAATTTTTTTATGCACCTGCAAGAAAACCTTAGAGTTTTCTGATAGCATGTATGTATGAGAAGTCTAAGATTAAAAATGTTCTATAGTTACCTCATATTGGATGATCTATACTTAGTAAAGGAAATTTGAATGAAATCATTCAAGATAAAATTATGATCTTTGGGGAGTTTTAAAAACAGCCAATGAATTTTAGGATCTGTACAGTTTATATCACAATGCTGGAAGAGATTCAATCTTGTTGGATGATCCTCTATGGATAAATCACCCTATGAATTAAGGTAATAAAAAAAACTTTAATATGATAAGAAGCATAGCCGCATATTATCGATCCCATAAGCAACACTTTTTAACTGAATAGAAAATGTAAATAAAGAATTATTTATTTTTTTAAAGCTTATTCATTTTTGACAGACAGAGAGAGAGTGCGAGCAGGGGAGGGGCAGAGAGGGAGACAGAATCCAAAGCAGGCTCCAGGTTCTGAGTTGTCAGCACAGAGCCCAACGCGGGGCTCGAATCCACGAACCGTGATATCACAACCTGAGCAAAAGTTGGACACTTAACTGACTGAGCCACCCAGGCACCCCAATAAAGAATTATTTTAAAAGATTTTTAGTGAATTTAAAGTTGAGATTGTCTCTTTAGGAAGCATGCAGTTTTAGAAGGAAATAATTACATATCCAATGGATGTTATTTAAGATTCATCATGTATTCTATTTCAGTTTCCATTGTATCATTTTTAAAACTTAGAATATGAGAAACCCATAAAATCTATTTAACCTAAAAACTGTTTGACCATTTTTCTGTCTTCTGGCATCCTAATATCTATCTATAGTGCTCTTAAGAGGATACTTCTGGGCTCACCTAATTTTAGAGGCCTTGCTAATTTTCTGTTAATTCTTTATGAAGTTTTTGATTGATGCTATGTATTTTTTATTTTTATTTATCCTATGTGAAGTTTTTATTGATGCTATGTGAAACTAACACTGGAAGATCTGAACTTACGTAAAAATTCAGAAACTTATTTTTGAATGTGGATGTATCCCCTTCCCCCCCACCCCAAAATCTTGTAAGTATCTTATGTGAATAGGTAATCCATATTTCTAAAAAAAAATGGTCAACCACTGTCTCTTTCAGGGTAATAATTATATTAAATAATGGAATTAATAAAAAGTGTATTACTTCTGATTTTTACTTGTGTCTTTCACTTTATGAGTGTCTAGTTGGAATTCCCCAAGAGCATATGCTAACTCAAGGACTTGTGTTTATTTGGGAATTGATCCTTTGAAGCATAAGTGAAGCGTTGGGAAAGTGAAACAAGGGAAGGAGAAAAATCATTAGAAAGGGCATTAATAAGCACGTTACTGATTTTGGCAACTATGGTTCTGTCTCATCGGAGACTGAAAAGTATGTTGAATTTACCTCAGAATTAATTGTCCCTCAGAGGTATAGGTACTAGGGTATTTATTTACCATTTAAAGTCCATCTTTGAGAGTTTTTCCTGGAATATAAAAGTTTCAGTATTTCTAGGCCGTTCTGTGTGCAAGATAAGAACACTCTCTAAAGAAAGTTCTCAGGTGAAAAAGCAGGGTTTATTCTCAATAAAGTGAGAATTTGTCAGTATGCCTAATCACAATGGTAGGAAGGCGGTTTTATTTTTTTTCCTGCATGCCACACTCTGTAAATATATGAGTCTTGCACACAAATTAATACAATGAACAATATATCCTATCTTAAGTATACACTAGGCAGTCTCCTAAATTCCTAAAACTGTATTTTTCTCTTCTATACTTTTGGCAGCTTCCAGTATCCTTCTGACCTTGTATTTACATCGCAGTGTTTGCCTCTGCTCCTTGCTGTTGTAACAATATATTTGGACTCCCCTTCACCTCATGCTTACCCCTCAGCTCAGCATATTACTTTACTCCTCTTTTATTTAGTTGTTAGCCCCTAAGTCTTTGTTAACTTATGTTGTGTCTTCTGTTCCCATTTCTGCAGGGAGTAGGATCAGGTATTTCCCATTTCCCAGCACATCTAATACTGAGAAAGCAAGCCCAATTAAATCAAGTAAAAATAGTATTACCTCACTTAGGATAAACATTCTCATTTCATCTTGATGAGTACATTTATCTACTATCAATTACCAAATAACTATTTTCTAAATAGATGATCAGTCCCCACAACTGGCCTGGTTGTCATCTCAACGAACACAGCAAAGCAGTGAGATTGCATTTCCTCTCAACACCAGCAAGAGTGTATTTGTGTAAATATGTATTTAAATTTGCCTCGTATTATTTTGGGAAATTCATGTACTGTCCCTGAAGTTTTGAATAAGGTCACAATACAATTTCATTTTAACCTTTTTAAATAAAAACATGATTGAAGACACTGTATATTAAAGTGGCTAATGACAATTCACTTAGCATTTCCTAAAGTAGATTATATTGAGATTGGATTCAGTGATTCAGAAAGTCTTATTAGCTCCATTTTGAATGCCCCCAAATTGATACTCTGCATTTTATTTGCACTAGAATATTAAATCTACGGTTCCTTCTCTTATGAGATCTTATCTGTGAGTAGATGCACAGTAGAGAACACAGGGAAAATGCTTTTCTAAAATTACACTAAAACTCTGAATTACTTTGTGAATATTAAGTTACAAATTCTAAAAACTTTCAATTTCAAGAATAAAACAAGTGAAAAAATGATTATTATGTAGTAATTTCCACTTAGGGACAGTGAAATATAATTTTTATACAATTACGAACAAAGTTCTTATATTTAAAGGGGAAGTAGGTTTTGACTTTCTAGTGCAAATATATCAGTCAATTACTCTGGCTACTTCACTTTACCACTGCAGATAACAGTTTCTAAAGATGGAGTTTGGTTCTCCATTCTTGAGCCCAAAATACACACTTATAAATATATACAAGGAGTTTGAAGAAATATTTGGGAGACAGAGAAAGTATTAGAGAAAGAAATCTTTATTAACAGGGTCAAATAAAATAGTGGTTTAGACCTCTTTAATCTGAGGACAATTTTCACAGCTCTGAGCATTAACAAAATTTTTTTTAATGTTTATTTATTCTTGAGAGAGGGAGAGAGAGAGCGAGAAAGAGAGAGAGAGCAGAGGAGGGGCAGAGAGAGAGAGAGAGAGACATAGAATCTGAAAGGCTCTAGGCTCCAAGCTCTCAGCACAGAGCCTGACATGGGGCTCAAACTCACGAACCGTGAGATCATGACCTGAGCCAAAGTTGGACGCTTAACCAACTGAGCCACCCATGAGCCCCTCTGAGCATCTTAAAGTGGAAAATGTGAACAAAATAAAATTTATACTAGGTACTCATTAATAAAGCATTAAAGATGAAAGCAAGAGTCTGGGCTTAGTAAAGAACCTCACAACATACTAAGGAATAGTTTTTCCTTGAGAAACTTTCTGATTATGATCAAAGAAAATAGATTCAAGTACATTTTACTGTGACTGGGATCAGGTAGAGAATTCTGGAAAAGTGACTACCCAATGCCAATTCCTGATTCCCATTTACTCCTGACAGAAATGATAGTAAGCACTGTAATTGATTTTATTATGCCAACTTATCTTTAATATCAAAATCTGATACATACAATACACAAAAATTTAATACTATATACCAGTTCTCTGGTAAATATAGATACAACATTTAAATAAGCTCTTACCAAATAAAATAGTAAAAAAAGAAAAAAAAAAGAAAAGAAAAGACCACACATTATTCTTAGGGAAGACACAAGGACCTGGTGGACAGATACTTGAAGAGAGGGATCCTGGCTTTTGGAGGGTGGAGCTTTTAAGTTGCATAGCTGGGGGGGGGGAACTAGGTCTCCCCTAACATCACAAGGAAAGGCTGGGGTACATATATTGTTGTTACAGCTGTATGATTTGGTAGAACCTTGGCCAACAGCCTGTTCTGCTCCTGCAAATTCATGGTTGAGAGAGAGCACCTGGACTGATTGCGTTAAGCACTCTGTTGTACCCCGTTTTCTTGGAGTTTTCCCACGAGGCCAGTCTTCAAGTGACTAGACTTGAAACAAGTGAATACTGAGTGGAGACAGAGTTTCAGTTGTGTCAAATGCAGCACATAAGTTACCAATATGAACTGAGCAATAATGACTGGATTGATCAATATGAGTTTGTCACCCTAAGATGGGATGTTTCAGTGGAGCAAGGAGGTCCAATCTGGATTAAAGCAAATCTGAGTGGGCACAGAGATAAGTGGAGAAAACCAATAGAGACAATAGAAGGAATTTTTGAAGTGAAAGAAAAATTAGTGATACCACATAGGAAATCTAGAGGGCTCTTCTTTATTCTTTCCTTCTTTTCTTTCTCTTTCCTTTCTTTCTCTTTCTCTCTTTTTTTAAAAAAAAATTTAACATTTACTTATTTTTGAGAGACAGAGAGAGACAAAGCATGAGCAGAGGAGAGGCAGAGAGAGAGGGAGACATAGATTCTGAAGCAGGCTCCAGGCTACAAGCTGTCAGCACAGAGCAAGATCATGACCTACGCTGAAGTCAGACATTAACCGACTGAGGGGGTATTTCAGCACATTTGTTGATGGGATATATTAAAAAGTGAAGAATTGATGATTCAGGAGAATGGAGACAATTACTGGAGTAATGTCTGAGTAATTAGAGGAGATGGGCTCAGTGCAGCAGTGGAGGAATTGGTTCTAGATAGGAGCACTGACAGCTTTTCGATAATAACTGGAGTAAAGAGAGAGCTATGTGTATAAAGGCAGAGCTAGCGTGATAGTTACAGTCATGGCATCCTATGGAAAATCTCTGCTAATTACTTCTCTTTTCTCATTAAAATAAGGAACAATGTGGTCAGCTGAGGGCAAGCAGAAGGAGAAATTGGAATGTAGAAACTTTATGAAGCTGGTAGTCAAATAAAATTATTTAAGACTGATTTTCAGTTCCTGTTTTGTTCTTGGTCAGTGATTTTAGGACTGTATACATTTTGTTCTGGTTTGAAATGATTCCTTAGCCTAAAATTGGACTTTAATGGTAAGATTTAGGAAATAGCATGGCTTATATAGTTTTGAATCAGTGGTTAGCTTTTGTTCTAATTTTTGATAGCAGCCACTCTTGACTTAAAGATATGTGTCAAGCCCTTCAGTTCCTATTATATTGTAGGGCCAAATCAACTAAGTGGCATAAGTGGAGTATGGAATAGTATAGGTTAAAGAAGAGAGGAAAATTCATCTAATTGAGGAAAAAATGGAAAGATCTCTTAGAAGTCTTAGAAGAAATGGCATTTCAAGTTTGATCTGTCATTATGGATGGCATTGATAAAAGACATCATATATGAGAGAAATAGGTCCAGCATAGCATGTTGAAGAATGTTTAAAATTAGAGGATTGGAGGAGAAAAAAGAAGGAAGAAAAGGATAATGGGAAAGAGCAGAAATCAAAGAAGAGAACTAAAGTATTTCAGTTCATCCAGTAATGAAAACATCACTCTTATTGCCGGGCATTCTGCTAAGCACTGGACCCATTAGACGGAGTCCACACCCCTAAGACATCCACAGTCCAATGAAAAAGCTTAATTGGATGTCTCTCGCATGATTGGAAATATTTAGGTTAAGGGAACCCAGAACACATTTTGAAGGGCCAGAGAATACCGAGAAAATGATACTATGTTGACGCGTGAGCTGTTTAGTACAGATATTTATTGGTACATAGACAAGTAAAGCTTGCCGATTTTGTTGAATTCTTTTTGTTCAAACTCCATTTTATTATGTAGGTGTAGAACTTTTCCTTAACTGGCTACTTTGAATATCTACCCTTTGTTTCTGCTTGTTCTGTGTTCTCAGGACCCAGCAGTTCATTAGCTTTGCCGCTGTGAAAGTTGTTTGCAGATCTGTTGGGCTGATCATATTAGCTAGAAGTAACCTTTGAAATTTTGTCATGCAGTGGAGCATGAGGCCATTAAACATGCAGTTCTCTTAAAGCAAGCTGGGAACTATTGGTGAGTTGCATAGGTCAGGACTGCGATTAAGCTTCATTTTCTTCTATAATAAAGGCTTTCTTGTTATACAAACTTGTTGCCATGCGTAACTTGATTTTAAGACAAACTGCATTAGTTGAATGTCTACGTTTAGTTGACTGAATAATTTAAATTATAAACTTATTCCACATTGAATTTTCTTCCATAAACCACTGCAAAGTATTTACCTTCCTCTGAATTAGTAATTGGTGAAATGTACAGAAAGCTTAAATCTGTCATCAAAAGAATATTACGGGCATTTTAGTTTCATTGGCTAAGATTTTATGGGTAAGAGTTTTTCTCCCCTTCTGTGTGAGGCCCTGTAACATTTTCGTTTGGCAGTCATTGTATTGGCACAGGTTGCAGGCTGGTTGACGCAGACCTCATCATTTCTTCTAGAAGTTTCTGTTGTTAGGCACTGATGGCAGAGCTACAGGCTTCTGACCTGGCTGGGCTCTCAGTGTAGCACTTAAACGCAAACCACAACTTCAGGTTTCAGATCCAATGCCTCAACTGTAGTTTAAAGTGTATATTATGCCTTACTGATGTAATGTATGTGTCTCCTGCACCAACTTAGAGTATTAATTAAAATCACATCTATCTTAATCATTAAATTTAGCAGCTTTGAATTCCCCCATCCATCTCTTCTGAAATCTCTTCCTTCCTGTAATCATCATAAATCTGGTAGTCCAGTGCTGTTACTGTCTTCTAAAAAGTGTGATGTCACGGGCTCTAATTGCTGATCCAACTTCATTTTAGGATGCAGGAGAAAGGAGAGACCTTTCTTACTCCTGTGTTCAGCTGTGATCTCCCCTGCCAGTCTGGCACCGCAGGCTTGGACTCCTTGCTTCTGAGTTTTTTCCTGACACAGCTCCTTTCATTTATACATGCAAGCAATAATCCCACAGGGGCAGGGTGGCTAAAACAGGAGGGATTTGTGCTGTGTAGAAACCAACCTTCTCTGGTAACAAACTAGGCCTGGGATTGAATCCGAGTCACTTGTTCGGAATCCCCTCACGCATGAAGAATTTACCTTCGACAGCTTCTCGTGCTTTTCCTGCCCGTGACCTCAGATCAGGTCACGTCAGTTTATCAGGAATATTCTATTTCAAGATGCAATAGCCTGACATTTCATTTTCTTCCTTTCCTCCCAGGCCACTTCTTGGTTTCCTGTGTAAATCTTTTTATATTTCTTAGCAATCTTTTAGTAATTTCTTTCAGAAAAATACAAATGTAACAAAACAAAACAAACCCCAAAAGCAACAAGAGAAAAAAAGAAATGACTGGAACTCCCTCCCAGCAGGCGTGCAGCACCATGGAAATATGATATTTAGAATTGTAGCTCCTTTGGGAATCTAGTAGGAATTCATGTGGTTTTTAAAACATTAAGTCAATCAGTAAAATGTTTAGGTCATAGAATAATTGAAATTTTGACAAAGCATTCATGATGGCAGAATAAACCACATTTTTTTTAATTAAAAAATTTTTTTAAAGTTTATTTATTTATTTTGAGAGAGACAGAGACAGTGTGAGTTGGGGAAGGGCAGAAAGAGAGGAAGAGAAAGAATCCCAAACAGCCTCCATGCTGTCACCACAGAGCCTGATGTGGGGCTCGAACCCACAAAACTGCAAGATCATGACCTGAGCACAAACCAAGGGTTGGATACTTAACCAACTGAGCCACCCACAGGCACCCCTAAATCACATTTTTAGAAAGAAAGAAAATATGTAAAATCTATTACAAATTCAGGAACCCCACTTTAACCACCTGCTTTTTGTAGACTTGTTATGACATAGAGAGGAAAGAAAATTTAATGCTTAACAGAGTTACCTTATTAAAGTCATGATGCATACTTGAATTATTAGAGCAAGGTGATGGAAGCCCCAGCATAACATTGACCAGTGTTTATGTCAGTCAAAAACCCTTCCTTCCACTGGAACATTATACTTCCTTGTCTTCTCATACCAGAATATCATAATGGATAAGAGCATAAACTGTGTACTCCAACTGCTAGACTTAAATCCCACCTCCATCACCTACTTCCTATGAGACCTTGGGCAAGTTAAACTCAGTTTGCCAGTCTATGGAACAGGAATCATAAATTCGTCTATCTCACGAAGGTTAAATAAGTTATTTCAGGGGGCGCCTGGGTGGCTCAGTTGGTTAAGCGTCCAACTTCAGCTCAGGTCATGATCTCATGACTCTTGAGTTCAAGCCCCACATCAGGCTCTGTGCTGACACCTCAAAGCCTGGAGTCTGCTTCGAATTCTGTGTCTCTGTCTGTCTCTGCCCCTTCCCTGTTCGTGCTCTCTCTCTCTCAAAAATAAATAAACATTAAAAAATTTAAAAAATAAGTTATTTCAGGTAAGGTGTTTCACACAATGGTTCACATAGAATAAATGCGGAATGGTTTTTACTTGTCATTAAAATAACCCCACCTCCTGTGACAAGCAGTAGGGACAGGAGGAGGGATCTTGTCAATGGTTTGGCTTCTTGAAGGATTTTTCTTGAAGGTTTTCTTTGCAGTCTGTGAGCTCTCAGTGCTTTATGTAGTTACAGAAACATGTAGCTCATGAGCACGTTTGGTTTCCCAATTGCTTCTCCTCAGCAGCTTGACATCAAGGTCATTTAGTTTCTTTTCTCATGTCCAGTATCAGTAAGCCAATTAAATATCTAAACGGTGGAAAGAAAAAAAGCACAACTTCTAAGACAAATTGGAATGTAAATTACAACTGGGTGGACTTATTTAGTAGATATTTAAAATGCTGGATTATAGAGGTTTTCAATGTTTCCTACTGCTGAACTACATAGGAAAACATTTAAAAAAAAAAACTCTTATGATTCAAGATCCTTGCTGCCTCAGAACCCACAGTAGTCCCTGGCCAATTCAAGTCTCAACCTTTCTCCTCAGAATCAATTCAATAAATCAGATAAAATTTTCAGTTCTTCAGAACAATGTAATCTGCAAATGTATTTAATTACCCATAAATCATGATTCATATTAAAGCTTAATGTGACACTTGCTAGCAGAGAAATTTAATCAATTTATTATTATTTGAAACTTGCTTATCCTTGGATGTAAAGGGCAAAGTTCACCTTACAAAATATTCGCCAAATTTTATTAAATAATAGGCTTAAGAGCATATGAAGTCAACAGATGGAATAGGACTGAAGAATCCTGATTCATGGCCCTTTTACTCTCAAGCAGTATTTTGCCTCTTATTTTTATTTATTTATTTTTTTAGAGGGGGGATGCAAGTGAGCATGGGGCAGAGAGAGAGAGAGAGGGAGAGAAATGGGGCTCACCCAGGGCTCGTGCTTTTACCTGAAGTGGAGTTGGAGCTCACCAGAAATGGGGCTGGAACTCACCCTAAGTGGGGCTCGTGCTCGTCTGATGTGGGACTCACCAACTGTAAGAACATGACCTGAGCTAAAGTCAGATGCTTAATGACTGAGCAACCCAGGCGCCCTATTTTGCCTTATATCTTTAACTACATGGAGATTCTTTGTGGTTTTGTTTTCTGAATAGAAATCTAGCCCAAAATTTGATTATCTGATTAATCTGTAGAGAGAGCTATAGAGATAATTATATTAACTTACAGAGGAAGAATCATGTAAATTTCACCAGATACTAGAGAATTTTTTATAAAGATCATCAGAGACATGGCATTTAATCCACATATTTGGTCCACATATCCCTTCCTGTCACAGAACTTACATTTTTATTAAATATGTATCTGGCTTTGGGTGAATGCAGTTAATTGGTTCTAAAATGTAGTAATCTATGTTCTCCAAAAGTTATTTGGTGAACATAAAATAAGCATATTTGGAAGTTGCTTTATTTTTAGAACTAATGAAATTAATGTTAGTATTATTATAGCAGCCCCTGCTTGTAGATTGTGTATAATATTCTAGACACTATGACTTAGGTCATGTTTCCTGGAAGTGACCCTGAGATGAAGATCCTTGTGCCAGTGACTTAATAAGGGCTCTTAGGTGAAGCCACTAAGGGAATGGGGGAGGAAGTAGGGGGAGAAAATAGAAGGAAGGCAACCCAAATGCGGTTGGGGCAAAGCCTGATCCTATGGAAGTCTGCAGAGAAAGTAATGCCTAGTGTATAGGAGGGACCAGGCACCAGTCAGTCATTGTTTGAAGTACTTCTTGAGAAGAATGTAAACTCCCAGGCTTTCTAAGCCTTTAGTGTGGCAAAGTAGTCAAACAATTAGGGGGAGTGGGGAGTGTAAAGAAAACAGAAAGAAGATCCATAGAATTATCTGTGTTCTTTGTATGAGGTAAACATTAGTATCCAAAACTTAGTTGAAGAAACTAAAGGACGTTTAGCAAATTGCTCAAAGTCACACTAATGAAGGTCAGAAGTTGAATTTGAAAAATTTTTAATTCTTCATGATGATAATGATGTCTCAGATTCACAACAATGAATTGATTCAAGGCACTAGAATCAATGTGGGGTTTTTTTTGTATTTATAATTTTTTTAGATTTACTTATTTAAATTCAAGTTAGTTACTACACTGTGTAGTATTGGTTTCAGAAATAGTGATTCATCACTTACATATAACACCAAGGGCTCATCCCAACAAGTGCCCTCCTTGGTGCCCATCACCCATTTAGCCCATCCTCCACCCACCTCCCTTCCTGCATCCTTCAGTTTGTTCTCTGTATTTGAGTCTCTTGTGATTTGCCTCCTTCTCCATTTTTATCTTATTTTTCCTTCCCTTGCCTATTTTCATGTGTTTTGTTTCTTTATGTTTTTAATATTTTATTCATTTTTGAGAGAGAGGGTGGGGAGGGGCAGAGAGCAAGGGACAGAGTCGGAGCGCTCAAACTCACAAACCGCAAGATCATGTCCTGAGCCGAAATCAAGAATCAGACACATAATTGACTGAGCCACCCAGCGCTCCTCATCTGTTTTGTTTCTTAAATTCCACATAAAAGTGAAATCATATGGTATTTGTCTGTCTCTGACTGACTTATTTCACTTAGCACAATACACTCTAGTTCCATCCATATTGTTGCAAATGGCAAGATTTCATTCTTATTGATTACTGAGTAATACTCCCTTGTGCATATATACCACATCTTCTTTATCCATTCGTCAGTCAGTGGACACATGGGCTCTTCCCATAATTTGGTTATTGTTGATAGTGCTGCTATAAACATTGGGGTGCATGTGCCCCTTCAAATCAGCATTTTTGTATCCTTTGAATAAATACCTAGTAGTGCAATTGCTGGCTTGTAGGGTAGTTCTAGATTTAAGATTTTGAGAAACCTCCATATTGTTTTCCACAGTGGCTGTACCACAGTTTGCATTCCCACCAACAGTGTGAAAGTGTTCCCCTTTTTCTGCATCCTTACCAACATCTGTTGTTTCCTGAGTTGTTAATTTTAGCCATTCTGGCAGTTGTAAGGTGGTATCTCATTGTGGTTTTGATTTGTTATTTTCCTGATGATGAATGATGTTGAGCATCTTTTCATGTGTCTGTTAGCCATGTATGTCTTCTTTGGAAAAGTGTCTATTCATATCTTCTGACCATTTCTTCACTGGATTATTTGTTTTTTGGGTGTTGAGTTTGATAAAGTCTTTATAGATTTTGGATACTAACCTTTTATCTAATATGTCATTTGCAAATATCTTCTCCCATTCCATCATTACATTTAAAGAAGAGTTAATACTCTTTCTTCTCAAACTGTTCCAAAAAAAAAAAAAAAAGAAAGAAATGGAAGGAAAGCTTCTAAACTCATTCTATGAAGCCATCATTACCTTGATTCCAAAACCAGATAAAGACCCTGCTAAAAAGGAGAATTATAGGTCAATATCCCTGATAAATCTGAATGCAAAAATTTTTAAGATACTAGCAAATAAAATTCAACAGTACATTAAAAGAATTATTCACCGTGATCAAATGGGATTCATTCCTGGGCTGCAGGGCTGCTTCAATATTCACAAATCAATCAATGTGATACACCACATTAATAAAAGAAAGGATAATAGTCATATGATCCTCTCAATAGATACAGAAGAAGCAGTTGACAAAATACAGCATTCTTTCTTGATAAAAACCCTCAACAAAGTAGGGATTGAAGAAACACACTTCAATATCATAAAGGCCACATATGAAAGACCCAGAGCTAATATCCTCAATGGGGAAAATCTGCGAACTTTCCCCCCTAAGGTCAGGAACACGATATGGATGTCCACTCTCACCACAGTTGTTCTACCTAGTACTGGAAGCCCCAGCAATCATACAACAGAAAGAAATAAAAAGCATACAAATCAGTAAGGAAGAAGTCAAACTTTCACTCTTTGCAGATGACCTGATACTCTACGTGGAAAATGCAGAACACTCCACCAAAAGACTGCTAGAACTGATACATGAATTCAGCAAAGTCACAGGATATAAAATCAATGTGCAGAAATCGGTTGCATTTCTATACACCAATAATTAAGCAGCAGAAAGAGAAATTAAGGAATCTATTCCATTTACAGTTGCTCCCAAAATGATAAGATACATAGGAATAAACCTAACCAAAGAGTTAAAAATCTGTACATTGAAAACTATAGAAAGTTTATGAAGGAAATTGAAGAAGACACAAATGGAAAAACATTCCAGGCTCATGGATTGGAAGAAGAAATATTGTTAAAATGTCTATATTACTCAAAGCAATCTACACATTCAGTGCAATCCCTATTAAATACTGCCAGCATTCTTCAAAGAGCTAGAACAAACAATTCTAAAATTTCTGTGGAACCACAAAAGACCCTAAATAGCCAAAGTAATGTTGAAAAAGCAAAGCAAAGCTGGGGAGGCATTACAATTCTGGACTTCAAGCTGTATTACAAAGCTGTAATCATCAAGACAGTATGGTACTGACACAAAATAAATGCGGTTTTTAAGTATCTCAAAAATGTTCACAGAGTAAGTGAGAAAGTGATAATATAGGACTTAATACATATTATTACTGACAAAGCATTTTCAGACATGTTAAGTCCAATTGTTATAATGCTTCCAAATGAAGTAAGATTATATTACTACAGCTAATTGTCAAGAAATTGTCATGAGAAGAATTTCAGAAGACCTTTAGTTTCAGGATCAATTAGCAATAATTTTTTTTAATATGATGTGAAATAATTTACTAAAATATACAAAATAATGGTGCTTGAACCCAACATTAGAGATTATCTGGGCTAAAGGGCAAGGGTACCATTTAAAATAAAAATATTCCTAGACAGGTGCTACTACTTTGGAGTTTACAAGGAGTTTTCATGAACACTATCTCACTTTTCAGCCACAATAATCCTCTGCTTAAACATTTTTTGTTGTGCTTATTTTCTACCTGAGAAGGTTTAGAATCAAAAAGGTAAAGAAAAATTTCCATGACTCCCAGCTAATTAGATTAATGATCTGAGCCCAGCTATTTTGATGCAAATACCATGGTAGAATCAATTGCTCTGTAGACCAGTACTACAAAATGTGTGCACTGCCCATCCACTATGTTAAATGTACCACTAGATACCTTCATGTGCCTTGTGTCTGAAGTCAACAAACCATTCACATTAAAACAGTGTGTGTGGCAGGGAGGAGGATTGTAGGCCCAGTTGAGAATCTGATGAAAGCCAATGATTCTACCTCCCAAGAAAACTTCAGAAACACACTTATGCACACATTTTCATATTTAATTTTAGTTGATTTCATGACATTTGAGTCACTGGGTTAATAGCCTTGCTTTAGAAAACTCTTCACGTATGAACATTGTAGAGTAAGGTGAGAGGGAGATGAATGCCTGAGGAGTTTTAGCCACATAGTCTGCATGTGAGGAACCTGAAGCTCAGGAAAGAGAGAAGGGGGTATAAGTAATGTAGGAAGTTAGCAAAGCTTCATTCTCATGTCCACCCATGTTCAAGCATGTCCCTGAATATTCAGTCATTCAGTTTGGGGATGAATTTGTCATGTTCTTCTACCTTCTGTAAGTTAACATCTTCTGATTTCTCCAATCTGTAGAACCTTCTAGATTCTGATCATCCTTTCAGGTGTACACACTTCCCTGGCCTCCCACTACTCATCACAGGGGCCATCAATATCAGACAGTGTTCCAGGACAAAAGCAATGGCATGCTCATGTTAGAATAACTCAAGAATTATTTTATTTAAGACCTAAATACAAAGATTCTGGATAGGCTACAGAGAATACACAAAGAATAATAAACTACCCTATGGTTAGTAACAGTGGAGCTATTACTAACTTTAGGTATTGAGGGAAGATAGGGTCATTATTAGAACTTGGGAGCAAAGAGTTGTGTGAAGAGGTCTATCTTAAAAATGTTATTTTGGTTCATGGGTACCACCTGCCTGAGATAACCATTCAGTATGGGATCCAGAGGAATAAATAGTCTAACTTTCTTCTCCTAGCTCTGATTTTGAGCATGGGCTCTGCATTGTCCAGCTGAACTCAACCTGAAACATTAAGGAAACCTCTGTTGTCGTCCAACCAGTTCTTTCTCCCAAAAGAAAGCAACTTAACCCAGGATCCTAAGGCGCAAACAGAATATATACAGCAAAGAAAGCAAATCAGCATGTGTACACACACACCCCAACTCCTTGCCTCAGTCAAATCCCATTTATTATCTATTCAAGGTAAGAATCAGGCTACTCTTCTTTATGAAGTCTTTTCTGATTCCTTGCCCCATGCTTAATCTAAATCAGGCCTTAATCCTTGGAAAGGCATACCGTTGTGACCCAAGCCACTACTCTGGCACTTGATCTGCCCTCCACCTGATTTAAAGAACTGTTTGTCTTCATTTTATCTTCTTTATCAGTTGAGAAGTGTCTTAAATGAAAGGGCTATGTTTTGTACAATTTTGACTCCTTCCCAGCACTTCAGTACATGCCTGCGTGATAGACTGAAGGCTGAGAATTAGTTTTGCTTATCTAAGAGAGGGGTATAATTATCAGTAATTTTTCTCTTAAAGTATACGTCTCATCTTTTTTTGCTTTAAGCCTGCCAGACTAAAAAGCATTTTATCTGGGTTGCTTGGATACTAATGTTTTCTTCTTTGCTTTATGAAAAGACTTCGTAATGCTTTTCAAACAATTTGTTCAACCTTTTAATTTTCTCAGGCATGGAAGGCATAGTCAGATGCATTCTAATTTTGATTTTCTTACTATACCCAAATAAGATTAACGTAGTACTTTTTCATATATTAATTCATCTTTCCACTCATTTAAACACATGCTTCGAGATGAGATATGCATAAACAATTATAATCAAAGGCAGAAACCATTAAAGTGATTATAAAAGGAATGGCACGCTGAGATCAGAAAGTGGGAGATTACTTCTTGTGGGGGCATGAGGAAGGGCTTTCTGCGTGGTTATGCTGAGGAGTGTGTTGACAAAGGCTTTTTGAGGGGGCTGTGTTTGACCTGAGTATCAGGAAAGACCAGTTAGGTGATCCACACCTTTCTGCCTTTGCTGGTATCAACTTTTTATTCTGGTTCTCCTCTAATCATATTTGTTTGCTTGCTGTACCTCAGATCCATAGAATTTAGAAGGAAGGGACTGGGTTCAACTGGTTAGTGATAAAAGTGATACTCGGGAACAGAACTGGTCCAAGAATAAACAGCCAATGCTGGCCTAGTTTTTTTTGGAAGCCAGATGTTTTGCCTCCCAGACCGGAGCTCATGTTGCCCCTACACTCTTTTTTTTTTTCTAGAGATACCTGGTTAATTTCAGAGGGCTAAAGAGAAGAGTGCTAAAGGTGTTGGTGTTGTAGAAGAATAGAGGGAATCTAAATATTTTGGAGCTGACATGAATAAATCTGTAGTCCCGCCTGGTTTCTTAATATAAAGTGTGATCTGTGCAGATTCTAAAACTAGAGATTCCAATAGAGCTATAAAAATAATAACAAAGGATTCTTTCCCCCCTCTGGCAATCTATTCTCGTAGATTGAGTATCCAAAATCTAGAGAAGGTATAAATGAAGAATAAGATTTAGAGTTGACTGGACAAGCCAAATATTTTTTAAAGGAAGTGAAAAAGAGCACATTGTAGAAGTGGTGAGACAGAGAGCACAGAATATGTGCCTTGGCGTTGCTCTTAGATGAAAAATGGATGTTCCATACATGACAGAGCTTTGGCAAGTATTGAAACATTGTCTTACTTCCTAAACTAATTATAAATAATAAGCAATGGAATTATTCATTCCATAAAGTCTGTGCTGTAACTTACTAGAATGACAGGTTAATGGTTATAACAGTGGAAAAGGAGGCTGTATATAATATAGGAATACATATATTTTTATAAAATTTTCCATCATTTATAACAGAAAGCAGAGCTTTCCCTTTTTCATCATATCGTTGGAATAGCTTTTTACTAAAAACTGAAGTGGCATTTAACAACATCCTAGTGATCTGTAATACAGATTTGTAAGGCGAGATGTGACGTTTGATTCAGGAAGCTCTTGTCTTCGTTTAAAAAAATGTTATAGTCCATATGTTATTCTGATTTCTTAGTTTTTACCTAATGTCCTTTTTCTGTTCCAGGATCCCATCCAGAATATCACATTACACTTAGTCGTCATATCTCCTCTGGATCCTCTTCTTGCCTTTTATTATTGCTTAGCATAAAATCTTTCTCTGTTGCTTAAATTATTTTCAAATGTTCTTAACTGGAATAAGGAAGATAAACATAGATAAAAAGTGTGAAGATCAGGCTGACAACGAAATTACTTCTATTTTATATTTGTATTACATCTGCCTCACTAATTCCGTGCCTTGGCTTTCACTTCCTGGTATTTTTAATATGAATTGAATTTACAAATTGATTTCAGTTTAGGGATGCGTTAGCATCTTGAAACATAAGAAATCCCTTGTGAGGAGGCTATCTGTGTGAGCCAGGAAGTCTTAAATGAGAGCCTCTCTCTGTGTGTGTCATAGAAATGCAACTTAACAATGTAGAAGCCTTTTATTGGATTTGCCAATTACATTTTAGCCTCAGGCCTCATTTAAAAGCATCACAGGAAAACATGCAGCTCTTGCCAGCATAGCTAACAAGGCGGAATTAATACAAGGCCCATTAACAGCATTTTAAAGACCATCATAATTGTGACACAACATTCAAGGCGAAGCTATGCTAAAGGAACTATAGAATTAAGTGGGGTAATACTTTGTTTTTTTAATGTTTATTTATTTTTGAGAGAGAGAGGAGAGAGAGGGTGAGTGGGGGGAGGGCAAAGAATGAGAGAGAGAGAGGGAGAGAGAGAGAGAGAGAATCCCAAACCTTGGATGCGGGACTTGATCTCACAAACCCCAAAGTGGAGTAATACTTTAATAGAGTTAATTACTTGGGGACATCTAGGACCTGTCTAGGACTCCTTGGAATGTATGTGTGTGTGTGTGTATGTGTATATATATACACATATATATGTATATATATACATATTATATATGTATAATATGCACACAATATACACACAATATATGGAATGTATGTGTGTGTGTGTGTATGTGTATACACATACACATATATATGTATATATATACATATTATATTATATATATAATATATATATATATTCAATGTGTTACTGTATATGAATGATTTTCCAAGGCTCTGGTGAACACAAAGTTGAAGTAGATATGTCTTTAAAGGAACTTAAGGGGCGCCTGGGTGGCGCAGTCGGTTAAGCGTCCGACTTCAGCCAGGTCACGATCTTGCGGTCCGTGAGTTCGAGCCCCGCGTCGGGCTCTGGGCTGATGGCTCAGAGCCTGGAGCCTGTTTCCGATTCTGTGTCTCCCTCTCTCTCTGCCCCTCGCCCGTTCATGCTCTGTCTCTCTCTGTCCCAAAAATAAAATAAACGTTGAAAAAATAAATAAATAAATAAATAAAATAAAGGAACTTAAATGTAATCGGGGCATTACACATGTGTGTGAAAATAGTGGACAAGGCAATGTGAAAGGCAGTGCTGAGTTTGGAAGTGGCTACTCCCAAAAATGTGCTAAATTAGGTGCTCTAAATGAGAAGGCCACTCTTAACTCTACCCGGACCAAAGCAGGATGGAACAACCAAAAGGCAGCCTGCATGTAAGGGACATTTTAAAGTCAGAGCAAACTGCCTGTGAGAAATGGATCTTACCTGTTGCATAGTTATTAGACCCCTAAGGGCTCTATAAAATATCCTTGATACCTAAAGAGTCTGTTGGCTTCACAATGCAAATGGTGAGGAAAATGACCAAAAAATGGTGGCTGTGAAAGAGAGCAACGACATGTTTCTTGGTTTCCTGGTTTGAAATACTCCTCATGTTTAGTAATAGATGACCTTGTAATAGGATCAAACAGCTAGTGAGTGGCCTAATCAATGGTCCAATTAGCACTAGCTCTCATTCCTCAGTATTGGATGCCTACTTAAATTTCCCTGCTATTGCAATTGACAAAGAAAGGAGAAACTGTGAAGAGTAAGCTATAGGGGCAGTCTCTTTGCAATGACAGTGACATACAAGATTTTAATATGTTTGAACTCTGTGTTAATATTTGGGTACATCTCCGAAAACAAATGTCATGAACTCCAAGCCACACTGGACGATGTAAAAACACCATATACTACAGCCCAGTGGAGCCTGTAAATGTAATAGAATTGCATCAGAGAAGTATTCGCTCACTGGAAAAAGCACTTATGCTAACCTCATTTATTTACTTCCTTGTAGCTCATTGAGTCTTTCTCTATAAGAAGATAAAATGGAGCAGGGATGAAAGTTGGAGCATATTTGTGTATAGTCTGCATTGATTTTCCTTGTATGGATGTGGTTACAATTGTTGCAGCTTTATTTAAAAGTATATATATATATATATATATATATATATATATACACATAGATAGATAGATAGATAGATAGATAGATATGTTGCAGCTTTATTTAAAAGTATATATATATATATATATATATAGTCAAATGGAACGCATCATTCCACTGTGGGTTTAGATTTTCATGAGGAAAAGAAAACAACCATGGATATCTACTTTATTCTAAAGTTCTCACAAAATATAAAATCTGCAGAATAAATGCAGGACAAAGTGCTCAAATATAAATATAAGAGGACCTGTAGTTCATTCAGAAGAACCTTGAGCTTAGTATGAAATTGAATGTGTCAAGATAGGGTTTACCATTAGACACCTCCAACGGTGTGTTGTATTCTTGCTGCAGTTCATTAAATACTCCTATGAGACACTCTAACACTATTTTATGAAGCTCGTATTGCCATTTAAGTGTTAACCGTGACTACCAGCAATAGAGGTAAGCAGTGGTGACAGTCATCATGGATACAAGACAGAGGAAGGAGAATAAGAAAGCAGGAAAGATGGAACGAAGAGGACTATGAATATCAGTGGGGGGAAACAATACCTTACAGTTAGGAGAGTTAACTTGCTCAATACCATGATTCAGATACTCATCTACAGCACCAATGGTCATTTCCCAATGGCTGGGAAGCAAGTGCTGCTCATTCCAGTGCTTAAAACTAAACTCTTGCAAGTCATAAATGCACACTAAAATTACACAGACAGAAATAATATGCTACTTTCTAAATGTTTGCAACAAATCTTTCTGATTTAGAGTAGCACTCCGGTAAGAGCTCCTACAAATGATAAGAACAACACCATGACCCAACAGATTAAGTGGGGAAATGGCATAAATAGACACCTATAATGTTTGTAATTTTCAAACCTAATTTTTTATTCTGTTGGGACATTCTTAATTAGATAATAAAGATTTGACAGGTATATTGCTAGGCACTGTAGGAGTGGAGGTGACCAGGATGGGTTTCTTATTCTCAAAGAACCCCCAGTCACTTTGTTAGGGACAGGAGTGCTAAACATACAAGTTATGATAAAAACACATTAACAGACCATTGAGAAAAAGCTGGAAAGGGTATCAGCAGGATGTTCCTAAAAAGAATCGTCAAGTAATGAAGTGGTCAGTAATAGGAAAGTGTATGGATTAGAATGACGCTTCAGGTAAAAGAAGCAACATAGTGAAACATGTTTGTTTTAGTAAATGTGGAAGTCTTTGGACTAAAACTCTAAATAGTTAATTGCATTAGAGTTTTTGATTCCCTCCCAGGCTGCCTCTGTGCCTCTGGATAACTGTAGATAAGAAAAACCTCACCATGAAGAGAAAACATACCACCCACCTGAATCTTAATTTCCATGTGTAACAAAACCATGCAATACAGATATTTGAAAGGTTGAATTTTCGAAAAGTGACATTTGACAGTTCAGAAATCAGAATAGGAGCCATCTGGGCCATAAATTGTGCCATAAACCTCAAAAACAGTAGAACTACTTCCCTCTGACAGTGAATAATAAAATCACACATGGGTAGTGATCTTTCATGAAACAAAATTTGGATCCTGGATAAGTTTTGAAAATAAATTTCTTGTTTACCTATTATACAATTAAAGAATTGTTGAATATAACTTACGTTTTTTTCAATTGTTGTTGGAGGCTGTGTTACAAATTTTAGAGTATTGGAGTATGAATGTATGGATACTCTTTCCTAAGAAGTAATTTCCTAATTGAGAAAGGAGTATGGAGAGGATATATAGATGACTTCACAAATAATAATATAATTATATATGCACAGGTTATATATTAATAAGTTAAACATCATTTCTCTCTCTGGATACTTTGCTGGCTCACATATCTTCATGGTTCCTTGAAGCTGTGATTAATTACTTCTACCTCCTTCTTAGCTTTCAAATATAATTATCTTGAATAGCACTTATTTCTGGTTGTTGTATACTGTGTTGGTGGATAATGGAAATGCAAGTAGGCTGAAATTTTTGTATGAGGTTTTAGGAGACAAAAGGAGCTTTTAAAATGTGATCTTGTTATATTTTGAGGTCAGAACTTTTGCTTCCCCCACCCAGACGTGTACTTCTTCAATTTAGTACTGAAAGCAATAAAAAAATGCTCTTCGGTTGTTATTTTCCCTGCACTTATCCAACTTTTCAGCAAAGAAAATCACTTATGCTAATGTAGAATTATATGCTGCAAATCTTGTGATCTGTATCTTCTCCTCCCATATTATGGGAGTTTTTTTTTCACAATCCATTTCATTAACAACTGATGTTAAATAGCGTTCTCACGCTTTACGTAATGGTGTCCTGGCTACCTAATAAATCTCCCACCAATTTTTTTCTTAGTGTCTGTCATAAAGTGATGAAAATATATCATTATTTTCATTTTTTAAACTATATCTTGCTAATCAATAGAAGGACCTCATATTCTAATTACATTAAAATCTCCTTGACTTCACATCTCTTCTCTAAATTTTTTTTTTTTAACATTTATTTATTTTTGAGACAGAGAGAGACAGAGCATGAATGGGGGGAGGGCCAGAGAGAGAGGGAGACACAGAATCTGAAGCAGGCTCCAGGCTCCGAGCCGTCAGCACAGAGCCTGATGTGGGGCTCGAACTCACAGACCGTGAGATCGTGACCTGAGCGAAGTCGGACGCTCAACCGACTGAGCCACCCAGGCGCCCCTACATCTCTTCTCTAAAGATTGATACAATTCTAAGTGAATTGAACCTCAGCATGTTCAACTGTGTTTACATTTTTGATGAAAATCTCATATATTCCTAGGTATAGAAAATTAAATAGCTCTGCACAGGGTTAGAGCCCAGGATTCAGGGCCCTGCTCGGTCCCTCCCATTCCGAGTTTCATGTTCATCTGAAAACACTTCCCGCTTGTCAAGCTGTTTCCTTGAACATATGCCTTTAATTTTTTTTCTTTTTTTAAATTTTTCTTAATGTTTATTCATTTTTGGAGAGAGAGACAGAGCACGAGCAGGGGAGGGGCAGAGAGAGGAAGAACCAGAATTCGAAGCAGTCTCCAGGCTCCGAGCTGTCAGCACAAAGCCCGACGCTGGGCTTGAACTCATGAACCATGAGATCATGACCTGAGCTGAAGTTGGACACTCAACCAACTGAGCCACCCAGGCGCCCCAATGCCTTTAAATTTCTAAATATTGTGCTTACAATGATATTTGATGTTATTTTTCAGTTTTAGGTAGTATCTACTGATTTCCCAGAAAAATGGGGATCTAGTTCATTTACACTATCCTCCCCAAAATATATGTTTTTAATTTATTTTGTTTCCTTGATGAGTTTTATATCATATAATTTTGTTTAGATCACAATTCTGAGTTTACCTTATTAAAACTCTGTAAGTATTATCCACAACTGAATCAATAGTGTATGATGATTTCATTTCTTCGCTCTTCTAGGAGTTACTAATTGTCTCTCTTTTTTTTTTTTTACTTGCTCAATTCTTTATTCTCTCATCAGTTGATCACCAAATTCTCTATAAGAGAGCAATCACCTCTTCATGTGTGCTAACAAACTTGGAAATTAATAAAATTCATCTTTTTTTCCTTAAGGATATTCCTCTTGAAACACTGTCTCCTTTATTTGGTTTAGTATAGATGATCTTTCAGTCTGCAGCGCGAATGGTATCATTGATTTTCCTTCATCTCTGTCATGGGTCAGAGCCCATGTATCCCGGAGCCAGTGCCTTCCGCTTCATTCAGTTTCTTTTTTTGTTTCGTTGGAGTGATCATGATTCTTGACAAAGGATTCAGGGATAATCACTTTTTTGAGAAATTGCATGTCTAATTAAATACTCATTATACGCCTATGAATAAATGACAGTATTGGTATTTATATAATTCTAGTCTGGGAATCCTTTTCCTTTAGCATCATGAAAACATTGTTTCATTGGCTTCTAATTTCTAATGTTGCAGCTAGAGAAATCCAATGCCATTCTGGTTTATTATTTCTATAGGAATTGATTCTTTTCCTTCTGGAAGATCTTAGTGTATTGACCCCAATATTCTAAAATTTCACTATGATATAATACAGAGTGGATTTATATATTCTTAAAAAAAAACTCTTTTATGGGCATCTGGGTGACTCACTTGGTTGAGTGCCTGGCTCTTGATTTTGGCTCAGGTCACGACCTCAAGTTCATGGGATTGAGCCCTATGTCAGGCTCTGTGCTAACAGCATGGAGCCTGCTTGGCATTCTCTCTCTTCCTTTCTTTCTGCACACTGACCCCCCCCCCAATAAATAAATAAACCTTTAAAAAACCTATCCTAAAATATTAGTATATTTAAAGAAAAAATTTGAAGATAGTACAGAGTTCCCATATACCCCATACCCAGTTCTTCTGTTATTAACACTGTATATTAATATGGTACATTTGTTACAACCCATGAATCAATATTGATATCATTGTTATTAACTAAATTACATGCTTTCTTTGTATTTCTGTTGTTTTTACCTAATGCCATTTTCAGTTCCAGAATCCCATCCAGGATACCACATTATCTTTAGTAGTCATGTCTGCATGGGCTCCTCATGGCATCATAGTTTCTGGGACTTTCTTTGTTTTTTATGAACTTGAGTTTTGAAGAGTCCTGGTAAGGTATTTTGCAAAATGTTCTTCATTTGGAATTTTTTTTGATGTTTTTCTCATGATTAGACCAAGATTATGGTTTTGAGGCAAAGACCACAGGGATGAAGTATCATTTTCATGAAATCATATCAAATTTTACACCATCCAATATGACTGACTTATCATTGTTGAGGTGGTTAAGGTGGTGTTTTTCAGGTTACTTCACTGTAAAGTTATTCTCTTTTCACTTTTTCTATACTGTACTCTTTGGAAGAAAGTCACTATGCACATCTTTCAATTAATGAGTAAAAAGTTATGCTAGCCCCTCCTTGAGGGCAGAATATTGACATTAATTATTTGAATTCATCTGCATGAGAGAGTTGTCTCTTCTCTCCCATTTATATTGATTTAATCATTTATTTAGATCACTGTGGACTAGCATACATTTATTTTATACTTTGATGTGTCATTCAGTAGTACAGAATTTATTTTATCATGCCCACTCCCCCCCCCCCTTTTTTTTTTTTTTTTTTTTTACTGTTTTGCTCTTGGAAGCTCTTTCAGTTGACTCCTGTGTCACTTTGACATACCTTACCATACTGGGTACTATTTTTTGGCCTTTTCCTACTTTGTGGGATTGGAATATATTTCAGGCTCATATCATATATTTCCTTCCCCGGGCAAAGAACCAACTGATTCTTCAAGGATCTCTGGTTCCTTTTATTGAGAATGATATTAGAAACCAAGATCTAGGGACTGGGTGTGCTTAAGGCTAGTGGGGATCATTGTTTCTAGTCTCTCTAAGCTGACATTACAGGCACATATATGTGTATGTATTATCCATGCATATGACATATCTATTAGTATATCTATTTGTAACCATATTGATCTATGTTAAGATAAACATGAGTTCATATTGATGTCTTGATCCATTCTAGCCTTCTCCACTTATCTGCAAACTCCTGTTTAAACAGTGGGAAGTCCGGCTCTCACAATCTGCCATTCATTTGATTATTTGCTAAATTTCAGTAAACACATGTAGCAATATTAGAATTGTTAATCCATAATCTCATGGATTATACTTTATCAGCTGGAGTACAGGTTATTTTCACTGTGGTCTTACTTATTCAACTCATTTGCAAAGTTACTTAGATTGGCACCTTTCTGCCACCACCCCCCGTTCTCTTAAGTGAGGTTGTTTCATAGATTTGTAATACAGTTAGATTGTTTTCTTGTATTTTGTGCATTATTCATTCCATTCTGGAATTCTCCAACATCCTGAATACCTTTAAAAATTTGCATGTGGTAAGATTCGTTTCTTGTGCTGCAAACTTCTGTGGGTTTTGATAAATGTGTAGTGTCGTGTATCCAGCATTACACTATCATACAAAATAGTTAAGCCACTCCCCCAAATCTCTTGTTTTGCCCATTCAACTCTCTCTGAACTCTTAAAAGTTTATTCATTTTTAATTTTTTTTAATGAGAGAGAGAGACAGAGTGCGAGCAGGGAAGGGGCAGAGAGAGAGGGAGACACAGAATCCACAGCAGGCTCCAGGCTCCGAGCTGTCAGCACAGAGCCCTATCCGGGACTCGAACGTACAAACCGTGAGATCATGACCTGAGCCGAAGTTGGCCATTTAACTGACTGAGCCATCCAGGTGCCCCTCTTCCTCTGAACTCTTGTAAACGTGTTCTTTTTACCATCTCTATCGTTTTGCCTCTTCCAAAAGATCTCATAATTGAACTTCTACAGTATGTAGCCTTTTCAGGCTGACTTCTTTCACTTAGCAATATTTATAGAAGATTCATCCATGTTTTCCGTGTCTTGATAACTCACTTGTTTCCACTGATGAACAATATTTAATTTTATAGATGTCCATACTTTGTTTATCCACTCACCTATTGAAGGACATCTCGGACACTCTCAATTTCTGGTCATTATGAATAAAGCTGCTCTATAAACATTCGTGTCCAGAGTTTTGTGTGGAGGTAAGTATTTAAATCATTTGGGTAAATACCTAGCATCATGATAAAACTATCTTTAGGTCTGTAAGAATCTACACACAGTCTTCCAATAACTGTACCGTTTGTCTTCCCACCAGCAATGAATTAGAGTTCCAGTTGCTCCCATATCCTCGCCAGCAATTAACATTGTCAAATTTTTGGATTTTAGTTATTCTATTATGTATGAAACGATGTAAAACATTGTTTTAACGTGAACTTGCCTAATGACAAATGATGTTGCTTATATTTTCATACAATTTACTTGTCCACTGTATATCACTTTCCTGGGAGATATAAGCGAGCCGAAGGGAGGCAGAGGAGGCACAAAGATGGTGTCCACTATGCTCTGTCCGCAGAGATTATTTTGGCAAACCCCTAGATGTATGTTAAACTAGATGCTTGTCCCTCAGAAGCTAGTGCTTTAAGAAAATCAAATGAGCCTCTTTCACAGTAAGTCTGGGTGCTTTTCGATTAGCTGCCTCTGCACTGGCCTCTGGGTCAGATGAGTCCCTGTGCAAGAACCTTTCATTGTTTCTTAGTTTGCTATCGCCTGTGGTCTCATGAATGCAAGCCCCACTGGCTTTCAAAGCTACATATTTTGGAAGCTCATCTCTCAGGTGCAGGTCTTAAAAGTTGGGGTGCCTTATATGAAGTTCAAATCCTTTGCTCCTCATGGAAAAGCTCGGGGTTTTGAGTTCCATCCAATTGTGGGTTACTGTGCCAGGGGTGGAGTGGGTGGTGAGACTGTCTCAGCCTCTCTCAGCCACTCCAGTGTGGGTTTTATCTCATTTGCCCGATGGGTAGGTACCACTAACTTAGTGCTAGTTTTTGTTTTTCAGAGGAAATTTTTCCGTATGTAGCTACACATTCAGTGTGTTCATGAGGGGGGATGACTTTAGGATCTTCTTACATCACCATTTTGAACTAGAACCTGATTTTGAAATTCTTTACAGGACATTCTTATTGGAGAAATGCACTAGACCCTCCATAGCCTTCAATTTCTTTTCATTAATTATATACATTAAAATAGATAGCTTATTTTCCCAATTTATTTAACTTACCCTTCCATTAATTCACTTTTGCTGTAATTCTGTTTTTTTTCTTCTTGCCACTCAATCTGATACTAGATACCTGGCAATAGTTTTTTTTTATATTTTATTTTTTCTCCCTTTCTTTTTTTTTTTTTCAGTTTTAGTAGGTATGTAGGGGAAAGTACTTGATAAACTAACGCAGAAAGACTGCACCTCTTAAAACCGCTCCGGCAGCCACCTCTCGCATATTGGACAGTGGTTTTAGTAGCTTTACTTAATCAATGGCAACCTCCTGTAGATTTTCAGTTCCAGTAAGCCATCCCTACCTTTCTGTCCAGTCTCCTTCATGTTTGCTCCAATCTTACGTCTTCCCATCCTGGTAACATTATTTCAGCAGCTTTAAATCCAGCATTGCTAAGCAACTTTATGTGAACAAACATGGTATTTTCTACTTCTGTATCACAGAGTTGCCCTCACATTCTCAAGCCGCTTATGAGTAATAGCCTAAAAGTTACTTAAGAGAGACAGGGCTCCTGTTGAATATAATAAGGTCACTACAGAGGATCAATTTTCCATGGGCCACGCTTTATGAAATGCAACTCTGATTCTTATAAATATTCCATTTATCCAAACCATATTTACTGCTCTTTAGATATAATAAGATAGTGGAGTCTTATTTTTAAAGGAAACAAAAATTTAATAATGAAGGCAGAGTTTGTGCATTTAGCAAGATTATAATGGAGGGTGTGAAGTAAATAAACATAAGTAGTGGATAGACACTTCTATTATTTTCAATTTAGCCTTCAAGTGACTAGTTCAGTACATGTCTGTTCGGTCTTTTCACTTTCAAATCCGCCTAGTAGGATAGAAATATTAATTTTCTTTGCAGATATTAAAATATTCTGAAATAACCTCCCTGAGCCAGCAGTTCTGAGTAAGTTTATTGTAATACACAAGCAAAGAGAGCCTGGAACAATGGCAATTAAATGAGAATTAGGACACCTATATTTATTATTCAATTTCAGTATCATTTTGCAAGATGAATTAGAGCAAAGCATTTTATTTCCTCACAATTCCAGTTTTCAATCTGTAAAATGGGAGGGCTGTTAGTGTTTTCTAGATGATGTTTCTCATAAATCAGCTTTATGAACAGAGAACGAAGAGTGCAGCATAAATTCAATGTATTTAGAGAAATTATTCTAATGCCAGCTTACTCCCAAATTATGGTAGGCTTTTTTTTGGAAACTGATTTCAGCCCTGCACATTAATATATTTGCATTGGGTAGGAAGTCACATAATTCAGCTATTTGTTGGGTATTGTAAATACAGAACAAGGTAAATTTTGTTCTGTAGCATAGTCTGTTGGTTTAGTTTAAAACACCTCTTTAATTTTTTTCATGTTTATTTGTTTTATTTTGAAAGAGAGAGAGGAAGGAGCAGAGAGAGAGGGAGAGGGAGAGAGAGACGGAACCCCAAGCAGGTTCTGTGCTCTTAGCACAGAGCCCAACGTGGGGCTCTATCTCATGAACCTGTGAGATAATAATCTGAGCTGAAATCAAGAGTAGGACACTCAACCGACTGAGCCACCCAGGCACACCTAACACATCTTATTAAAAGGGACTCTGGGGGAACCTGGGTGGCTCAGTCAGTTGGGCCTTTTGATTTCAGTTCAGGTCATGATCTTGTGGTTTGTAAGTTCAAGCCTCACATTGGGCTCAGAGCTGACAGTGCAGAGCCTGCTTGGGATTCTCTTTCTCTCTCCCTCTCTCTGCCCCTCCCCTGCTCTCTCTCTTTTAAAATAAATAAATAAACTTAAAAAAATAAAATGGACTCATATCTTTGAGGACCTGCAGCCACTATTTAGGAATCTTCATCAAAAGTGACAATATTACAAACACAGAAACCACAAACAAACAAGGGAAATAAATAAAACCAGATTAGTTTAGAAAGGTGCTTTGTATCAATTCCTTGTCCAGAAAGCTAGAATAGTTTTACCAGTTGACAGTCTTATGTATGGCAAAATTCTGAATCTTAGCTTGCAAATATGTTAATAATGTGGCAGAACATTATTATTATTAAAGATGTTCAATAGGTAATTCTATCCTGCAACAGGAAAAATACAGTGAAATGAAACTCGAATATGCCACCGATTCCCAGTGTCCCTGTGCAAGGAAAATTTCCTACTCCCTATCCTTGATGAACCTTCATGTAGTGTGGTCCTCTGTGAACCTCTTCTCTGAATCGGTCATAGTAATCTGAGGGTATTGTCCAACAGTTGAACTATCCAAGTCCTCCTCCCTGTTGATATAGTTACTTTGATAGCTATAGTACTGCTCAGCAGTCGCTGTCCTCTGCTGGTTTTCTTTAGGCATTCTTCTCATGGAACAAATGTACCACTTGGTGCAAAATGACAACAGTGGGGAAGGCCATGCATGTGTGGGGTCAGGGGGTGCATGGGAACTCCGTACCCTCTTCTCAGTTTTGCTATGAACCTAAGGGTTCTTTAAAATAGAATGTATTGGGGCGCCTGGGTGGCTCATTTGGTTGAGCCTCCGACTTAAGCTCAGGTCACGATCTCGCGGTCCGTGAGTTCGAGCCCCGCGTCGGCTCTGGGCTGATGGCTCAGAGCCTGGAGCCTGCTTCCCATTCTGTGTCTCCCTCTCTCTCTGACCCCGCCCCTGTCCATGCTCTGTCTCTCTCTGTGTCAAAAATAAATGAACGTTAAAAAAAATAAAATAGAGTGTATTAATTTAAAAAAAGATGTAACTCTGCAAGTAGCACAGTTAATATAATTTTTAACATTTGACTATAAAATAATTTCACTATTTTATTTCTCTGGAGACTATATACATAGATTGTCCAGTAAACACACACACACACACACACATTATATATCTCTTTACTTCATGTATATGTTATGGACTAAATTATGTTTGCCCCAAATTCATATGTTGAAGCTCTAACCCCCAATGTTACTCTGGAAATCGGGCTTTTAGGCAGGTAATTAAGGTCAAATGAGGTCATAGAGTGGAACCCCTAATCCAAAAGGACTGTTCTCCTTATAGAAGGAAGAAATACCAAGAGAGTGCATATAAAGAGAAAAGGCTATGTGAGGACTTACCAAGAAGGTCTCCGTCTGAAAGCCAGGAAGAGAGGTCTCACCAGAGAGCAATCCTGCCAGCACCTTGATCTCAGAGTTCCAGTTTCTAGAATTGTGATAAAATAAATTTCTGTTGTTGAAGCCACACAGCCCTAGACTAATTGTATATGTATGTATATAGTATACCTGGTCAAGTATATGATCTAAGCAACTTGAACCACCAGATTCTTATTACAGTGCTGCTTTGGTGATGCTGACAGGAGCAGCATAGAGAGAGGGAGGAGAAGATTCTGTCTCTATTCTCATCTTCCGGTCTAATATCCCCTTCTGCCCAATTTATCTAATGTCTCATATTGACTGAATTAAAAAGGAAGCCAGCTGGCAAAGCAGAGATATAGTTTACAAAGTCCCAGGACAGAGTCACAAAGCAAAATATGAAGGAGACAATATGGAGCTAGGAGACAGTAGCTTAATAATCACATAATGTAACGATAAAGTTAATTGAAAAGTAATCTAAAATGGTAGCACAAGGGCTATAAATTAGATATGGGATGAATTTATAGATAGTAAAATTTGCACATCGAAATGAGTTATTAGGAATACTCTGCTTAGTAAGAGGATATTAGTATATAATCTTTCTCTGGAGATCTTTAAAAGCAAGAGATAGTTTAAGCCTGTTGGATGGTTTCCTACTCTTCTATCTTCAGATAGGGAAACATCATTTTTCAGATCTCTGACTCTAATATCCTTAACCTATACACCTGCTAACTGTAAGGAAGTCATCCTTATTGATGGAGTCCTCCCTTGATTCACTGAATATATATACTCCTGTTATAAGCAAGGGAATATGATACAAGTGTATATTGTATATAAACCTTACCTTCGAGATGTTTAGTTTATTGGATGAAACCATCTGTGTTCCTAAGTAGATAAAATATGAGGTACTATATTTTGTGTGTAACAGTTCAGTTCTTTATGTTACAGGTGCTAGAATACCTGAGAAAGTTGTTTACGAAAAATAAAAAGAAACTTGGCTGAAATCACTGAAGAGTCCCGGCTCTGGTGGTTTTAATTCAAATCTGTCAGTAGACATGCTATTGCTTCATCACTCAGCTCTGGTTTCTGCACTGTTTATTTCAGTCTCAGAGATTCTGGAATGGCAAGGCAACCAGAAACTATAGTCCCATACTTCTCTCTTAATAGATTGAACAAAATTCATACTGAGTCTCATTGACTGAGTGATGATTCTGATTCTGACTGAGTGATGTGGTCAGTCATGAACCAATCACTGTGAAAAAAAAAGTTACCTTTGTTTAAGCCAACTTCACATACCTCTGGAGTCAGGAATAAAACAATCCAGTTGAAGTAAATGAAATGAAGAAGGGAAACAGTAAATTCATAGAAGAAAATTGGATTTTTATTGCCAGAAAAAAAGGCTGATAGATATATGTCAACAAGAGGTTAGATACCTGGTATATGACGTAATTGTCATAAGGAAAGACGAATCTATGGACGTTCAAAGGTGGAAGAAGATAGTTTTGAGCAAAGGCATCGTGGAGATAGTATTTGAGTTAGGCCAAGAGGAACTTTGAAATATAGTGACGTGGGAAAGTACCTTCTCAGAAAACTGAAGGAAGTGGGCAAAGATAAAAAGAAAATAAAGTGAGGGATGCTTAGGAAACATTACCGTCTGGTTAGGGAATTTGAAGGGAAAATTGTATAGACTAAGAAAAGTAGTTTGGCATCAGATTACGGAGCACTTTGGCAGTCTTAATAATTTAATGTTATTTCAGTGGGCAGTGTGTAACCATTGGTGTCTTTTTTTTTAGCAGAGACATGATGTAATCATACTAATTACAGGAGAAAAACTTGATAACAACACTGCTTGGAATAAATAGAATTGGAGAAAAGCAGAGGAAAACCATTTAGAAAGCTGTTGCCATAGTCATAACACGACATAATAAGACTGGGACTGATCTAGTAAATTTAGAATGTCAAAAGAAAGGATGAATTCTTGAGTCATTGGGGATGATACTAGCAGCAGGATTGGATTTCAATGGCAGGGGAAAAGGGAGAATTAAAGATGATTTAGTGGTTGTGCATCGGAATAGTATCTCTTGAATGCTTGTAACAAAACAATGGAGCATATAATGAATAGTAGATTTAGCAGAAAGACAATGCATTTTATTTGTTTTGAAATTTATGTTTTAAGTTTTATCAAGGGCAGAATAAATAACAAGACTGTGTTAATACATATGATATATGTATTATTTTCCTATTGCCATTGTAATGAATCACCACAAATGTAGTGGTTTAAAATAATATAAACGTGTTACCTTATACTTCTGGAGCTCAGAAATCCAGAATGGGTTTCACTAGAATAAAATCAAAGTGTTGGCAGGGCTAGGTTTCTTCTGAAAGCTCTAGGGAAGAATCTGTTTCCTTGCCTTTTTCAACATTTAGAGGCTACCTATATTCATTAGCTCATGGCCTCTTCCTCTCTTTTCAAAGATGGTGGTAAACATCTTCAAACTGTCACACTGACTCTCTTGCCTACCTTGTTCATTTACAAGAACTCTTGATTACATTAGGTCCACCAGGATAATTTGTGATCAGCTTCCCATCTCAAGATCCTTAATTTAATTATCTAAGTCACTTCAGCCATATAAATAAACACGTTCATAAATTCCAGGGACTAAGAAGTGGACAAAAGAAGTCCTAGTCTAACCCTGGGGCTATACCAGAAACCAGCACCGCCCCTTCCACCTGTGGGACCTTGGTGACAACAGGACAATATAATCTGGCCACCTGCAGTAACTACACCTCGTAACAGCTGAATGGTTCACTTCACAGGCATAGGCACCCATTGGAATTAGATCTGAGTCAGTTTTATATCCTGAAATCCCTGCTCACCTTTCTAGGCAGATGAGCCCATTTCCCCTACTATTGTCCCATGTGCAGATAGATGACTATAACCTACTTTTATACCTCACTTTGAAGCAGGTGGCAAAAAACAAAAATAAAAACAAAAAGCCAAGTGTACGTTGTTTGTTTATTTGTTTGTTTGGAGAAACCAGTTCAATTTATGATAGAATTTTTATACAGTGATAGTGCCTGACTCAGAGCAGAGCAGGGAGTGGCCAAATCCCCACCATGCTACCTGGGTCTCTGAAAATAGGAGCAGAAACAAAAAAAAAGGTTAAGGCTGAGGTCACTGCTATGTCCCAAATACAACAACCTGGAAAAACATGTTAATAAAGGAAATAAAAACCCCTCTAAACTCTGTGAAACCTCACTCTCAAAAAAGTAAATAAAAATAAGATGCCCAAGCCACAGCTCTCAGGATGACAAACCGCTGTCCACTTTGAGATGTGGTTGCTGTAGGCAGATCCCCTGATCTGCTAGAAGATGACATCTAGCCTAGTCTTATGATCCTTGTTTGGTGCAGGTCCCAGTGATATCCCAGGAGGGTGGCATGGGGTCCCCTTGGAGGCTGAAGCACGCAATGAGGAGGAGAGGGTCAGAGTCAGCTTTTTGATTGGGGCAGAACCAGAAAACATTTGCGTTACCTGAAATGGGGAGTGGGCAGGCATTATTCTGCCAACAACAGTATGGCAAATACCCAAGAAGAAAAGCACATTGGCCCAAAATTTCAATATCTTGGTGAGTATGATGTCCTTTTTCTGAGAGTTTAGAATAATGTCAAATCTGGGTGGGCAATGCCTAAAACAAGTGCTGTGTTGAACTGTTAGATACATTCTCCTTCAAATTACTAAAATTATTACAACACTTGGAAACCATATACTTGATTTTTTTATACTTTAGGACACTGTGGTAAACTGGAAAAAGATAGTAGTCATATTTGAAGAGTCTCACAAAAAATGGTGTTTATTGTTCTAGCTGTTATATCAGGCTTGGGCATGTGACTTGTCTTGGCCAGTGGCCATTAGCAAACATGACACAAGTTGAGGTTTGCAAAGGGCATGGACATTGAGACTTCCTGCTTGCTTCTTTTTTCCATCAACATCTCAACAAGCTGGGCTATACTCTTGGAGGATGAGAGAGCACATGGAGAGAGGCCTCAGCCACCCATGTATACTAGCCATCCTTGCCATGGTACTTAAGGGCTCAGGCATCTGAATGTGGTCCTCATAAACCATCCAGTCCCCACAAAGTGGTTCAGGCTATAAGAACAAAAAGAGCACATAAATATGAAAATATTGAATGCTATTGTTTTAAGCCACTACATTTGGGCTGATTTGCTATGCTGCAAAAAATAACTGATATAGAAATGATTGTGGTGTGTTCATCTAGTTTTTGAAGGCAGCTGCCTGTGATAGAAAGCAACAACCCTCTAGATTGTCATTGCACTTTTTAAAAATATTTGTTTATTTATTTATTTATTTTGAGAGAGAGAGAGAAAGAGAGAGAGAGCAAGCGAGGGAGGGGCAGAGATAGAGGAAGAGAGAGAAAATCCCAAGCAGGCTCTGTGCTGTCAGTGCAGAGCCCGAGGTGGGGCTGGATCCCACAAACCATGAGATCATGACCTGAGCTGAAATCAGGAGTCAGATGCTTAACCAACAGAGCCATCCAGGCACCCATGTCATTGCACTTTTTATCAAATGACATGAATTGACAAATGATGTTGGTCCTTATTTTGATAATAAAATGATTTGGTATTCGATCATTTCTGAAAAGTCATATTGAGTATACCAATGTTACTAATTAAAAGTGACAATCCTCTTAAGCACTTTATCTAGTGTTCCAACCTTTTCAATCAAGGCTATCTTTGAGTCCCTCCTATGGCCATCTGTCAAATTCTGCCTACCACATTTCACTGCAGCCTTCTGGAAGAGCACACTTCCTCATGTCAAGTAGGAGAGCTTGACAGATTCACAGTCTAAAATCATGGTCCTATTTCCCCCATTTTTGTATGATTTAAAAATAATGTTAAGTTCATCCCAGAGTAATGCATTAGAGAAAAAACAAATAAGAAAGATATCATCTTTCATCTCCTAAAACTCAAGTCAGAAGACAAGTCTTTCCCAAACAGGAAGGACGTGGCAGCTCTTCTTGGGTCTCTCCATCTGATCAACACAAAGCATTAAGTGTGCTCCATATTGGTGCTACTTCTAATTGATGTTTATTGTTAAAAGGGAGATAATTTTACAGATATTTAACTATTACATTTTTTATTTACTATAAGTTTTATCCTTCAGCTCCTTCCCCATTTAATCAGAGACATTCCCAACTTAGAAGGAGGGCAGAGTCATCTTAGAACAATGGGCTTGCTTGGGAAGTGGCTTCTTAACAGACACAGCAAATATAACTGGAACAAAGGTCTGAACATTTTACATATCTTTATTATCTATTTTTCCTTCCACCTGCTGTATCTCAACTCTAAATTTTAGGAGAGGAGTAATATAATATCTCTTCATTCCTAAAGCAATAGGTTCAGGGTCACTGATCCATTCATATGTAAGTGGGGAAAATGTGGATATTTTACCAAGAATCGTAATCTTACATGTATGGCATCCAAGTTAATTCTAAAGAGAATGTTTTGGATTCTCATTGAGAAGGCACATTGCTATAATATTAGTAGCACAATGGAAAATGATATAGATAAAAGTCTTTTCTGTGTTATTGAAATACTTCAGTAAAATAGAATTCATGTTCTTTTTATAAAATGAAAGAATAGTATACCAAACTTAGAATAAATGGTAACTCAAAATGAGCTTCCACTTTAGTTTTTAATATGCGAAATGGAAAGAAAGCAATGTAACTAGAATTTCATAAATACAAACTTCTGAAATCTAAAAATTCTGTAATTTTTCCCATTTAAATATCACACTAGAAATCAATCTCCTTTAAACTTATAAATAAATTAAGTGTCCTTTCCAAAGTGATTCTCCATAAGTAAGAATTTTTTTAAGTTGTCCTTATGGGAGTAATCTCAAGGCTGTCAGTTTCCAGTTTGGGGAAGATAATTGTTGAGTACTGGTCCCAGGACAATGGATATTATCATGGTTTTTAGTAACTATTTTTATGAGCATTTTCAATTTTACCTTTTTTTATTAAAATATTTTGCCTCTAGCTCTTCCTGCTGCTCTGCCTCTGTACATGCTTATTTTGTATAAACTTTCATAAATGTGGTTGATTATGGTCATAACTTTGTAACAGCATTGCACTAACTTATTTTTATGAAAATGTTATTCAAAGGACCAAAATCACATATATCATATTAATTCATCATATGTCACTTCAGTGAGGCTAGACATATATTGTCTCTTTTCCAGACAATATATCTGAATCCTTTAATAATTAGAGTAAAAAGAATATTTCTAGATGTTAGGGTACCTCAGTGTATTATATAGTGTGTGTTTATATTTAATATTAACTCTTGAATGCATATATGGATATCTATATCTACACACCTATGTACACATATTTACTTGCAAAAATATTTTAAGTGGCTTTAACAAGTTATGTCACAGCATGACAGGCATGCTGCCAAGTACAATACAAAGAATACATTTTAAAGGGGTGCAGCTGTGACAAGTAGTATTACCTAACATTGTACCAACCTCTTACCTCGTATCTTTTCTGCTACCTTTGCACTTTTTTCTCTCTTTCTTTTTTACCATTTTATTTATTTTTTAAATTTACATCCAAGTTAGTTAGCATATGGTGCAACAATGATTTCAGGGGTAGATTCCTTAATGCCCCTTACCCATTTCGCCCATCCCCTCTCCCACAACCGCTCCAGTAACCCTCTGTGTGTTCTCTATATTTAAGAGTCTTTTATGTTTTGTCCCCCTCCCTGTTTTTATATTATTTTTGCTTCCCTTCCCTTATGTTCATCTGTTTTGTATCTTAAAGTCCTCATATGAGTGAAGTCGTATGATGTTTGTCTTTCTCTGACTCACTAATTTTGCTTAGCGTAATACCCTCTAGTTCCATCCACATAGTTGCAAATGGCAAGATTTCATTCTTTTTGATTGCCGAGTAATACTCCATTGTATACGTATACCACATCTTCTTTATCCATTCATCAGTCGATGAACATTTGGATGCTTTCTACACTTTGTCAATAGCACTGCTATAAACTTTGGGGTGCATGTGCCCCTTCGACACAGCATACCTGTATCCCTCGGATAAATACCTAGTAGTGCAATTGCTGGGTCGTAGGGTAGCTCTATTTTTAGTTTTTGGAGGAATCTCCATACTGTTTTCCAGAGTGGCTGCACCAGTTTGCATTCCCACTAGCAGTGCAAAAGAGATCCTCTTTCTCCGCATCCTCACCAACATCTGTTGTTGCCTGAGTTGTTAATGTTAGCCATTCTGACAGGTGTGAGGTGGTATCTCATTGTGGCTTTGATCTGTATTTTCCTGATGATGAGTGATGTTGAGCATTTTTTCACGTGTCGGTTGGCCATCTGGATGTCTTCTTTGGAGAAGTGTCTATTCATGTCTTTTGCCCATTTCTTCACTGGACTATTGTTTTGTGGGTGTTGAGTTTGATAAGGTCTTTACAGATTTTGTATACTAACCCTTTATCTGATATGTCATTTGCAAATATCTTCTCCCATTCCATCAGTTGCCTTTTAGTTTTGCTGATTGTTTCCCTCACTGTGCAGAAGTGTTTTATTTTGATGAGGTCCCAATAGTTCATTTTTGCATTTGTTTCCCTTGCCTCCAGAGATGTGCTGAGTAAAAAGTTGCTGCGGTCAAGGTCAAAGAGATTTATGCCTGCCTTCTCCTCTAGGATTTTGATGGCTTCCTGTCTTACATTGAGGTCTTTCATCCATTTTGAGTTTATTTTTGTGTATGGTGTAAGAAAGTGGTCCAGGTTTATTTTTCTGCATATTGCTGTCCAGTTTTCCCAGCACCACGTGCTGAAGAGACTGTCTTTATTCCATTGGATATTCTTTACTGCTTTGTCAAAGATTAGTTGGCCATATGTTTGTGGGTCCATTTCTGGGTTCTCTATTCTGTTCCATTGATCTGAGTGCCTGTTTTTGTGCCATGCAATTTATTCTTTCTATTTCTTCTAGAGTAAGGTTTTAATTTGCAGATATGACCATTTTACTTCCCTACTTTCTGCTGACTTCTAGAAGTGTTAAAAGTTCTTAAGGAGACATTCTGTGCTCCAACAAAGTGGCTCTGAACTGTGCCTCTAGTCTAATCACCCACTGAATGATTCCATACACCAATGCTACACTCCAGACATATATGATTCCTGATTATTACCCCAGTTCACTCTGATATTATGAGACTCTATTGTTGTCTTTCTTTTTTTCTGTATACTATCACCTCACCATTAAAATTCCTTTTTCTCTTCTTTTTCTTTTTCTTTTTCTTTTCTTTTCTTTTCTTTTCTTTCTTCCTTTCTTCTTTCTTTCTTTCTTTCTTTCTTTCTTTCTTTCTTTCTTTCAAGAGCACACACACACAAGTGGGACAGGGGCAGAGAGAGGGAAAGAGAGACTCCCAAGCAGGCTTCATGCTGTGAGCTTGGAACCCAATGCAGGGCTCGAACCCATGGACCATGAGATCATGACCTGAGCTGAAATCAAGAGTCAGACACTTTAATGCACTGATTCACTCAGGCACCCAAAACAGTTACCTTTCTTATTCAGTTTGTGAATCTTGCAAAATTCAGATTAAGCAATTTGTCCTCTTGGAAGCCATTTCTGTTGTAGCATGCAAAGCTAATCACTTCTTATTTTTTGGCACTGGTGTGCTAATTATTCAGTTAATAAGATGTAATGAGGAGTTTTAAGAAACAGACTTTTAATTAAATTATTAACCTCGCCTAATGGATCATGAATACCATGATAGTGGAGACTTATTTATTTTTTAATTTAAAGTACCTAATAGAGTCACTGGAAAATAAAAAGCCCTCATTAAATATTGATTAAAATAATTATATATATATATTTATTTATATATATATACACACACACATATATATACATATATATAAAATTACAAAGTACATATATTCCTTTTTATTTTTTTATTTAAAAAAATTTTTTTAAGTTTATTTATTTATTTTGAGAGAGAGACAGAGAGAGCATGAGCAGGGGAGAGGCAGAGGGAGAGAATCCCAAGTAGGCTTTGCACTGTCAGCACAGAGCCCAATGCAGGGTTGAATCCATGAACTGCAAGACCATGACCTGAGCTGAAACCAAGAGTCAGACACTTAATGAACTGAGCCACCCAGGCGCCCCACATATAGTCATCTTTAAAAGGTTATTTATTTTTGAGAGAGAGAGAGAGAGAGAGAGAGAGAGAAAGAGAGAAAGAGAGAATGAGAGAATGAGCAGGGAAGGGGCAGAGAAAGAGGGAGAGAGAGAATCCCAAGCAGACTCCTCACTGTCAGCACAGAGCCTAACCCAGGGCTCAGACCCACAAACCACAAAATCATGACCTGAGCTGAAGTCACATGCTTAACTGAGTGAGCCATCCAGGCACCCCCTAAAAGTACATATATTCTTATACAAACATGTAACACACATATTTGTATAATAAAATATATTCCTAAAGTACTAAACTGAGGGAATTTATTATAAAACTAACTTTATTTTCCATGATCTTCAAGCATAGAAGGGATATTGACTCTTTTTGTCTAGAAGGAAGCATGCTAATTTTTCATTAGACATAACTTTTCCCTGTTTACTACTCTCTAAGAGGACTAGCATATAGTCTGCAGGTTTTCCACAAAAAGACAGAGATATGAATTACAGCATCTAAATTGCTTCACACTTTATTATTATATAATTCTAATAATGTGCCTTATATTCCTTATGTGAAAACTAATTCTAGTCAACCTTGGATTATAACTTTTGATGAGTGATATATTGAACCAAGTACACAGGAAAGATATCAGCATTAGATTTTGTAATTTTATATTCTGGAAAAAGAACACTTTAAATATCAAGACTTACTTCAATGATTCCAGTTAAGATCATTCTTAACATTTTTCTTACCAAATTAATCAGTTTTTAGTTAAATCTCAGTAATGTTTGAATATTGATCAAAATGCATTCTAGTCATCATTCTTATTGTAATTGTCAGTATTCAACACTTACCCTCCCCCAGAACTTCGTGAGTTTTAAAATGGCTCATAAAGATTAAAATACAATAAGCAACAAAACATCCTGCCTTATTTTGGGAAAGGATTTTTTTTCTTTTGCCAGTATAGAAATAAAGTTCCTTCTCATCTATGTGTTTTTCTCCAAATATTCTTTGTTCTGAATACACAGAGAAGAATAAACTGTCCATTGTTTTTTCAATTCCTTCAAGAAACATCAAATGTTTTTTCTTTGGGCTTTAAATCATTTTATACCAGCAATTAAAATATGTATTTTTTTCCTTGATCTGATACTCAAGAAATTCAGTTTTTTATTGTATTATATTTTAATTTATTTAATAGGAACAGAGGAAATAAAGCCTGTTTTAATCACACTTCAGTAGCATAGTTGACTCAAGTGAACATTTGAAAACAGTTATAAAGAATATTTCTAAAATATAAAAAACAATAGAAAATTCCAACCACAGAGATTTGAGTTGTTATTCACTTGTTAGTCTTGTTAGTACTTTGTCCAAAAAAGAAAGGAAATAGGCAGTGGCTGTCATTTTCTCTTCTGCTTCAGAAAAATCCTAGAGAACAATTGGTTTGTTTAGTAGATGTGTTCTGTTGTGCTTAAAATTAGCATAACTAAAATTGTTATGAGGTATGTAAATCCCCGTGGAATTTTGTTTACTTTACGTGTTGCTTTCAACCTACCCCCCAATTTATTTCACAGTTGTTGGTCTTGAATTTGCAAGAAATTCAGTAGAACATTAATTATCAGCATACTATTTTGAATAGAATGATCATATAGGGATTATTAAAACTTGCGATGGGCCAAACCTAACTTATTAGAATGGCCACGCCCAATATCTTCCAAAAAAATGTCATTCCCATCTATGCCAGCTTTTGGACAGTCACCTAAACCAGATTGAACCAGAAAGCTAAAAATTATTTGTAGCTTCTCCATGCTTCACCTCTGATATCAAATAACCCTCCTAACAACTCTGATTGCAGTCTCCACCTCTCATTTCATTTCTGCTGGCATAAGGTAGATCACATACAGACATGTAGATTGGACATTATGAAAGACCAAACACAGTGAGCAACATTGAAGGGGGAGGCGATATCTCCCCTGGGAGAAAGACTGGTCTTGCTTAAAAGAGGTGGATTTCCCAAATTCAGTACTGCACTTCTATAATTTATGCACATGCTTGTAGGTCCTCTATAACCCTCCCATGGGATTGAGGGGCAAGGAGAACAGATGCAAACATGCTGATGCTGTTGCTGCTTGCTGTGATATGGTTAATGACATCCTTTCTATCTGTTCCAGGAGTCGTGTCTTCTACCAAGATCTATGAGTCAGTAACATGATATTTTTAAATTAATTTATTTAAAATCAAGTTAGTTGACATACAGTGTAGTAAGTGCCCTCCTTAATGCCCATCACCCATGTAATCCATACCCGCCACCCACCTTCTCTCCAGCAACCTTCAGTTTGTTCTCTGTATTTAAGAGTCACTTATGGTTTGCCTTCCTCTCTGTTTTTATCTTACTTTTCCTTCCCTTCCCCTTTGGTCATCTGTTGTGTTTTTCTTAAATTCCATATATGAGTGAAATCATATATTTGTCTTTCTCTGCTTGACTTATTTTGCTTAGCATAATACACTCTAGTTTCATAGTTTTCCATTGTGTGTATATATATATATATATATATATATATATATATATATACCATACTTCTTTATCCATTCATCAGTAGAGCTACATTTGGGCTCCTCCATAATTTGGCTATTGTTGCTAATGCTGCTATAAACATTGGGGTGCATGTAACCTTTTTAATCAGCAATTTTGTATCCTTTGGATAAATACCTAGTAGTGCAATTGCTGAGTCATAGGGTAGTTCTATTTTTATTTTTTTGAAGAACCTCCATACTGTTTTCCAGAGTAGCTACTGTACCAGTTTGCATTCCCACCAACCGTGCAAAAGTGTTCCCCTTTCTCCACATCCTCACCAACATCTGTTGTGTCGTCAGTTGTTCATTTCAGCCATTCTGACAGGTGGAGGTGGGAACTTACAGTGGTTTTTATTTGCAAATGACATGTCAGATGAAAGGTGTCTGAAATCTATAAAGAACTTATCAAACTCATCATCTAAAAAAAAAAGAATAATCCAGTGAAGAAATGGATAGAAGACATGAATAGACACTTTTCCAGAGAAGATATCCAGATGGCTAACAGACATATGAAAAGATGCTCAACATCACTTATTATTAGAGAAGTAACATGTTGATTTACGATGTGGTAAATACAGTAAAAGCAACCTTCTATCTGTTGTCAGTTTTTGTATGTTAAACATTTGTTTATATTATACAGCAATCCCATTCCTAGGTATTTATCCAAAGGAAATGACACCTATGTCCACACAAAGGTCCTACATAAACTTTTGTTGTAGATTTGTTTATAATCATCCCAAACTGGAAAGAAGCTAAATGCGTATTAACTTTGAATGGACAAAGACAACTGTGATACATTAATAGAATACTACTCAGCAATAAAAAGGTATAAACTAAGGAAAAAGGCAACATGATGAATCTCAAAATCATTACACTAAATGAAAGAAGCCGTGCACCAAGGCTCTATATTGTATGATTCTATTTATATGAAATTCTGGAAAAGGCAAAATTATAGGGACGTAAGTCATATCAGAGATTGCAAAGAATGGAGGAGGGTAATATGTGAAAATTGACTACAAAGGGCCATCAGGAAATATTTTGGGATGATGAAATAGTCTATAACTTGACCATGATGGTGATTACACAACTGTATATATTTGTCAAAACTCATTGAACTTTACACTTAAAAAGGGTGAACTTTATTTTAACTGCATTTCTATGAAAAACTGTTTGGAAGTTCAGTTAAATGTTTGTTTTGTTTTTAGTTAAATCAGTTTGCTTATCAGAAACTCAAATACTTGGCAGGTAAGGAGAAATGTAAAGTTTCCTATTATTAGAGTCAGTTTGTTATAGGGAAAAGCACATGTTTCCAGAAGTAAGGATATCTGGGATCAAGTCATGGCTCTTGTACAAACCATGGGCTATATTTGAGACTTCCAGGATCTGAGGTTGCTTCAGAATTAAAATAAAAGGTGGACTATGGAGGATTCTGAGGTGAGTTTCAATATTTATTCATTTCTGTTAGAGCTAGAAGAAACACCCATACAAAATTCCTCTATCCAATAGTGATTGCCTAGAACACCCACTAATATTCACTTCAGATAGGGCAAATTAGCCTGGGCATCATAAAATTTTCAAGTAATCAACAATCAGTATTGAAGGTAGTTTGCGATAATTCTTTGGACTTTATCAGTGGATGTCCTGATATTTTCCTTTCTTTCGTTCCTTTCCTTTCTTGTGGAGTTTGGCTCCATGTATGGCTAAAGTTTGTTCGCTGCCTTACCGGGGAAGCTAAACTCTTCTCTTAGATATGGTAGTGAGAAAAGTCCAGTTAACTTCTCATCTCTTTTCTTGTGTAAAATGAGGCTCTTCATCAGGAATCACAGTTGCCAACTAATTCAGCTTGGCAGAAGATGTAAAGACACTCAAAACACAGTTGCAGCTAAAATTAAATTCAGCTGCTTACTCTAAAGACAGTTTTACCCTCAGACTTCTTTTGGTAGAGATTCATTTATTGAACTCTTGATGTATTTTCGTTCAAAGCATTCACCCATTCCAATTCCATTCTGTGTAACAGCACTTCCTAAGTGTTACAGTTAAAAAAAAAAAAAAGATTGGAATCTGTTATATAGCTTAAACTTCATTTGTAGTAACTTCCACAAGAGGTCTACCGATTCCATCTCTTTGATATATCAGATAAGAACGTGGAGAGCAAACAACTTTTTATTAAAATCACAAGGCGGGACACCCGGGTGGCCAACTTTGGCTCAGGTCATGATCTCACGGCTAGTAGCTTGGAGACCCACATCGAGCTCTGTGCTGACACCTCAGTGCCTGGAACCTACTTCGGATTCTATGTCTCCCTCTCTCTCTGCCCCTCCCCTGCTCGCGTTCTTTCTCTCTCTCTCTCTGTCTGTCTCTCTCTCTCAAAAATAAATAAATGTTAAAAAAAATCACAAGGAAGACTTACTTAAATACGATATTTGAAACTCGGAAGGTCTGATTAAGTATGTTTCAGGTAGGATCTGAGAATCCTTTTTTAAACAAGAGAAACAAGAAGGTGATCCACTTCTCAGTATATAAGAGGATCTCTAATATAAACAAGAGTTGTTTTGTGTCTTCTTTGATTCCAAAATGAATCATCAAGTTCCATAGATGTCTGCTCTTTATAGATGTTCATGCCCATTACTCTTTCTATTTCTTCTGGTGCAGTGGCAGAACAAATATTCAAAGCTCCTCACCATGACCATTACAATAGCATCCTGAATCCTCTTGATAATCTTGTCCTTCCAAAACATTCCATGTGTGATTTACTTCCTGTAAATGTTTCATGATACTTCTCCATTCAAATACATTTCAAATCCCTCTAATTTCCATGCAGTAAAGTTAAAAACTGTCATTCAAGTCACTTTACCCTGAACATTCAGTGTTATGCTGTAATACTCTCTTTGCCTGAAATGCCATTGTTTGTAATCCCTACCTGACACAATCCTACTCTATCCTCTAATTTCTAATTCAGATATCAATCATCTTAATGCAGCCCTTTATGGTCCCCTAAAGCCTAAATAAAAACTTCCACAGCATTTTATGTACATGTCTAGCATATATATTATAGGTAATAGATGCTCAATAAACATTTAATAAATAAAAAAATGATTACATGTTTAACTCCAGTTATTATGACTCATTATCCTCTTATATCTTAGTCATTCAGCCATTTTTCATTTTTTTTTTGTTTTTTTTTTTTTGTTTAAAAATTTTTTTTTCAACATTTTTAATTTATTTTTGGGACAGAGAGAGACAGAGCATGAACGGGGGAGGGGCAGAGAGAGAGGGAGACACAGAATCGGAAACAGGCTCCAGGCTCTGAGCCATCAGCCCAGAGCCCGACGCGGGGCTCGAACTCCCGGACCGCGAGATCGTGACCTGGCTGAAGTCGGACGCTTAACCGACTGCGCCACCCAGGCGCCCCTATTTTTCATTTTTAAGTGTAATACTTTATGAGGAAAGCACACATAGAGAAAAACACACTAAACATAAGTATGCAACTAGATGAATTTTCACAAAGTAACCAGAAGCCAAATTGGGAAACAGCACATGATCAGTAACCCAGAAGCAACCTCACAGGCCCCTCCCATTCCTGTTTCCTGCCAAAGGCAACCATTATCCTGACTTCTGGCACTATATATTAAGTGGTCTATTTACCTGACATTAATGAAATCATACAGTATGTACTGTTTTGTATCTGGCTTCTATTGCTGACTATTGTGTTTGTGAAGTTCACCTATATTTTTGTATGTTAGCAATTGTTCTGTTCTAATTGTTACATAGTAATCCAGTATATGAAAATACCATGATTTATCTACTCTATTTGTATGGGCATTTGAATTGTTTCCAGTTTGGTATTGCTATATTTGTTATAATTTGATAATATTACTATAAATGTTTTATACATGTCTATTGATAATCGTGTGCAAACATTCCTTTGAGCATATACCTAGGAGCAGAATTTCTGGGTCAAACACTGTTGATCTTTTTTTTATAAATATTTCACCCATACATTGTATTCAACCTTACTTCCATTGAATTCAATATTTCAGGCTTAGGTAATTTCTTTTTTTTTTTTAACGTTTATTTATTTTTGAGAGAGAGAGAGAGAGAGAGACAGAGAGAGAGAGAGAGAGAGAGAGAGGGAAAGAGAGAGCGTGAGCATGGGAGGGACAGATAAAGAGAGGGAGACACAGAATCCAAAGCAAGCTCCAGGCTCTGAACTGTCAGCACAGAGCCTGACACGGGGCTCAAGCTCATGAACTGTGAGATCATGACCTGAGAAGTCAGAGGCTACACCGACTGAGCCACCCAGGCTCAAGTTTAGGTAATTTCTAATTGGGATTAGTAGAGTGGCCTCAGAACTGGTCTTCCTGCCTTTATCCATCACTGCCACCCATTTTCCCCAATTTTGGCAGAGGAATCTGTATAAAATACAATTTTCATCATGTCTTCAACTACCTGAAAACTTTTTACAGATACCCAGTAATTTATAGAAAAAAATGTAAGTTTTATTATGGCATACAATTTAATTTCTAATCTTGCCAGTGTTAATTTTTTTTGGCCTCATAACTTCCAATTCTTATTATTATAGCATTTCATTTCAGTAATCTAAAATTTTATTACTTTTCTTTACTTCATTACATTAGCCACTCTTCTAATGTAGTCAACAAGGACTTGAGTACAGAGGTGTTTTCTTTTTGATGATTTTAGGGAAATTCCTCTTAGCTTAGAGGTCACTCCTATTGAATTCTGGCTTCATGTAGGCATTGGCTGACCCTTAGCTCATAAAAGATTTGTGGTATTCTGTAAATTATTTAACAAATACTGTTGGAGGTCCTATGCCTTCAGTTTGAATCATAGAAGGTTCTGGATGCTGTGTATACCCTTTACAAGTGGAACAATATTTACTGAGCAAGGGGTCCTGCTGGGCTGAGTCCCCAGGTGGGATTAAGTAGTACAGGCTATAGAGTTCCATGAAAGAAGCCTACCAAATAATTACTGGAAATCTTATTAAGAGGGTAGTGATTAGGGTTGAGTGATATAGGAGGCAACCAAAAATCTCTTGAATTTGTAGAACTTTTTCTCTATCTATAGGGCATTTTTTTTTTCAGGAAGTGGGGGCTGGAAAACAAAGTTGTGATTATTCATGATAGAAAGATTGCTTGATGGTAAGCTAGAATATTGGCAGCAAGTGAATTGGAAAAATTGATACGAGCCAAGACTTGGAATTCATCTGTGCAGTGGAGAAACAGCAATTATTGTAGATTAAGTGGACCACTCCAGTGAGGGCAGTTAAGCCAGAAAGCAATAAGATAGCATAAATTCTGGCAAGCAGTTGGTCAAATTTAGGGTGCTAGAAAAAATAAAAAAGGGACCAAGTTAAAAGATAAGAGAACAAAGAGACATGGACCCAGTCTAAAAATAGCTGGACAATAGGAATTCAGATGTAATCAATTTGAATAAGCAAATAGAATTTTGTATAGAGCTAACGGCTGAATAAGAATTTTCTCAGCCCATTCTCCTGCCGCGGAACTAACCTAATCTTTAAAAAAAAAAAGAGAGGTTCTGAATCTGCAGATTAGGTAAACATAAAGAGCTGACTAGTTGATAGGTTATATAGTGAGATCTCAGAATCCCTGAGACATGTCTGTAGCATAACTCCTGGTGGTCAAAGATACTCTTATTTCTCTTATTCTATAGGGTTGAATGCAAATTTTGATCTCTACAGTATTAGTCTTAGTTTTTTGCTTATTTTGTTTATGTGTGGTGTTGGAGAAGAAGCATAATATTACATTACTATAGTAACTGTTACTGGATCATCAGGCTGCTAGAATATGGTCAAATCTGTAGGTCATTGATTGGTAAGTATTTCTCCAACTCGGATACGAGAACCATATTGAATACTTATTAAAAGTCCAAAATTCTGAGCCCCTCTTCAATCTGATTGGCTTGAGAACCTCCAGATGGTGGAGGGGTAATAGCAACCTGGAAACTGCATTATAAAATAAGTAGTCCAGGTGATTCTTTTGTAACAAAATGTAGTAACTCTATTTAGACAGGGCAGACTTGAATGGGTTTAAACTAAATTCTTGGGAGGGATTGAGAAATTGTGGTCCTATGGGCCAGGAGAGATGACTAGTATACACATAACTTAAATCAGAAGAGCAAATTAAAAATCAAGGAAAAATAGGGTTGTGTGAAGAGATCTGGTCCAAGGTAATGGAGAGGATGTCAGTCAGGTAGAATCGTTTTCTGTGTTTTTCAACATGGGAATTTGGCTTGTAGGCTTCTCAATAATCGAGCATATTTTCAAGTTGGAACTCAGTTTAATGAAGTACTCTCACTCTTTGGTAATGTTTGTTCTTATGGGGCTACAGAACCTTCCTAATTCCCTCAAGAGTTTAAGTATTCTCTTCATAGGGAAGACTGTGTCTACAGCCTGGGTTGGTACTTGAGAATATCTGTATTCCTCAGAATGACTATTTTGTTGTGGACTTAGTCTTCTGCTTCATAGTTTGATTAATTGTGTGTGTGTGTGTGGTACATGTGTATTTCTAGTCATCCCCTTCCTTGTCCATAGTTATGGATCTTGTCTGGGTTATAGACCTTGATGATAATATTCTGTATTAAAGTTTATTGATAGCAGTTGATATTTTTATAATGTTAAAAAATCACTTTTCCTAAAGATTTGTTGTATAATATGTAAAGAACAGATAAAGACCTTAAAGAAGGGATAATGTATCTTTTTTTTTCTTACAAGAAAACATCAGAGTGATTTTTCTAGTATCTGTCCATTTTCGCTATTCCCTTTAAATCTCTGAGGTTCTACTGTCCTTTCTTTTCCATCTCCTCTTTCCTTCTATCAGATACTTTACAATATCTTATGTTATAAAAAATTCCTGTATGTTTGTGTATGGGAAACAAAGATTTAATCAGTTAATGGTTGATAAACCCTTAATGCCATTTTAACGAGAAAAGCATTAATTGTAATGCACTTAAAAAATTACTCTGTTGTCAGGGGATATAAAGGTCAGTGTGCTTCTATAATTATTTCTGTTCCCATTATCTCAACCTCCCTCAAATTTTATTATATCAACTGCAGCTCATCATAGGAGTTTCTAAGATGTTCACCTTTGAATAATTATTTTCAACAATACAAGATAAAACTGGCTTCAACTTCTATTTTGCAAATGAAACAGTAGTTCCTATCAGTCACCACTGGGAGGTAGCACATGTATTGTGTTTTCCTTACATTTTTGTGTAAAGTTACGAACTAAGAGCTCGTAGTACCCAAAGTTAATGATAGTATTTTTATGATTCGCATGAAATTTGTGTTAAAATATGTAATTAGTAACTATGGCCCAATTGGTGAACAGCAGAAGCTAAACTATATAAACAACCAAATGTCATCCATGCTGTGTTGGGAGGTCAGTGTTTTCCCCTGAGGAAAAGATACATAATGCTGAATACTTGACTATTTTGTCATCTGCATCACTTTATGAAAAGCTAAGTAACAGGAAGTCTTATGCTCAATTTGAGAATAGTTTACAAACAAAAATAGTTCTGGTTACATGCCTGAGTTAGAAAATAGCATTGAATATGGGAAGGTAATTTGTAGACCTGCACATATCACAATAGGAATATATCTCTGCTCTGCATAGATTTTTTTTAATAGCCATTAAATTGTTACTGTTACTAAAATGTATTCCTGGAAATTTGGACTTTACCACAGTAAGTCAATTTCCTCTTTAAAACATGCTATTTTGAGCTTCATTAATGTGAAAGTTAACCTCAGAGCATTAGAGGCTCATGCCATTAAAAGTGTCAAATATTTTTAATGTTAGTGAACTTTAAATATGTCAGAAAACTTTTTTGCTCAAAGAATTTAGGGTTAAGTTTCGACTAATGTTCCATTCTAATTCAGTTCTTTCTTAGTACTTAGCTACAATTCTGTAATAGTGTGTATAATGGAGAACATTTTTGTTGTAAAATCATAATTTATACACTTTAAATATAATTTATTTGGAGTTAGCTAACATACAGTGTGCTCTTGGCTTCAGGAGTAGATTCTCATGATTCATCACCCAGTGCTCATCCCAACAAGTACCCTCCTCAATGCCCACCCCCCATTTCCCCCTCTCCCCCGCCCTCCCCCATCAACTGTCAGTTTGTTCTCTGTATTTAAGAGCCTCTTATGGTTTGCCTCCCTCTCTGTTTGAAACTATTTTTCTCCCTTCCCTTCCCCATGGTCTTCTGTTAAGTTTCTCAGATTCCACATATGAGTGAAAACATGTGATATCTGTCTTTCTCTGACTGACTTATTTCACTTAGCATAATACCCTCCAGTTCCATCCACATTGTTGCAAATGGCCAGATTTCATTCTTTCTCATTGCCAAGTAGTATTCCATTGTATATCTAAACCACAACTTCTTTATCCATTCATCAGTTGATGAACATTGGGCTCTTTCCACAATTTGGCTGTTGTTGAAAGTGCTGATATAAACATTGGAGTACATGTGCCCCTGTGAACCAGCACTCCTGTATCCTTCGGATAAATTTCTAGTTAGCTACTATATTTCTATTGTGAATATTTATCTTGCACTTGTTATTATCCACATATGTAAACTCTGTGACTATTATAATGAACCAACCTTTTGGAAAAACACTCTGGGATGCTGGTTTTTACTATATAATTTATCGTTATTTTAGGGCTTGCAAGACAGAGTAACAAAGAGTATTATCATTTGTATTTAATCTGATGATTTCTCCTCTCATTATACAAATCTGTCTACAAAATTACCAGAGCATGCCCTCTTAGCTTTCCAGGTCAGACTGGGACATGAATTCAAATAATTAAAGCCCAAACATATGATAACCAGAAATAGAGTAGAAGCTCTTTTAACCCACCGTCACATTACTTACTCCCTAGTTCATTTAGTCTCTTCCTTCCTCTGGGAATCAAAATGGACTGATGTTTCAGACACAGTGGACATTCACAGCAAAGTGTTTGCCCATCAGTAAACCTGTAGCCTTTTATTCTAATGTGTTGTTCTTACGCTCATCTAGTAGTCAGAGTTTAGTTTCCTATTATAGGGCCTCCTTCAGATAGTTAAAGCAGAAAAGTTACTTATCTAAAACATGAGATAGCCCAGGAAATCCAGAATCACAGACTCTGAGTCAGGATTCCCCTAACTTGTGAGGAGCTGGAAATGGAATAAGAGTAGAAATCTAGGCATGACCTCCATTCTTTTCTCACACCTGACTCCATCTCACCCAAGGGAGGCGTCATGAGTATTTGTGTGGATACCCCAGTTCACACTTTAAGCCTCTTGTGGCCTGGTGATAAAGAACTATTGTCAAGTTAGCCTTCAGGAGGAGTGGCCCAGCAAGAAACTTGAAAAGGACCAACAAAAAGCCGCTTTGACTAGGAAATGTTGAGGTTTTGATTTGTCAAGATACATTCTAGAAGCACATGCTTTCAGATAGATACTTCTCTTCCACATAGGGACTCCTTGTTTCATTGGGAGGGGCACAGCCAAAACAATGATCCATTTGCTAAGGTCTAAAAGTGGCATTGCTTGTAAGCAATGCAGTCAGGCACACTGGGGCTATTGATGTTCAACGTTAATAACTGGCAACCTCCTCTCAGAGCTTCTGTCACTGCTGCTGGAAATCGTCACCACCATTCTCATTAGAGAATCAATCCTTGTAGCTATAGTTTGTCCACAGAAAAAGAATCTCAGTAGTCTACCTCCTTCCTAATGTGTCCACATCTAAATTGCAAGGGAACTTGACCAAGAAAGTTTCCAGCTTCTGCTTCAGAGAAGCCTAACTCAGAAAATAGGAAATTCTCCAAATCTAGGAAGAATGTTCAATATTTCTGCATGGCCCCAAAGACAGACTTAATGTTCACAAGCCTTTGGGTTAACTGCTTTTCTTCTAAAGCAGTCTATGTTGATTGCACTTATACAATTGCATAATTTAAACAAACATTATGTCAACCCACAAAAAGATAAATAAAAAAGAAAATTATTTCTTTGGAAACTTTTTTGAATTGTTTGGAAAAACTTGATGAAGGTGAGTTGCTCTTAAAATACTATTAAATTAGGTGTGGGTGGAAAAAGTCATGAAACTCTAAAAAAGACTGCAGTGACGTCACTTTTCAGTGGTTTTAGGTTATGTCTTCATTTCACTTTATAGAAAGCAAAACTTGAAAACAACTGTAGATAGTCCATTATAGGCATAGATAATGAAGAAAAAACAAGTTACTTCAATTATCGGAGGCATATTTAAAGTAAAGATGTTGGCCCTACATACAAAAGTTATTAACAGAGTTTGTTAGCTGGTTTGAAAGTTGGGGGGAAAAATCATGGTATTGAGTCCTAAGAGAAGTATCCATTTATCAACCTGACACTCAAAATCTTATAGACACATTGAAGTTGTCTATTATGTGAAAATAACTTCACAATGTAGTTAACTTATGATTTCTCACTTGACTTTTTTTTTTTTTTGATTCACCAACTGATTAATCCTGATCTCTTTGGAAAAAATGGCTTCTCCAGTATATCCGGCCAATTAAAATTATGCCTGTAACTTGAATACTTGTGCTGGTTACTTTGTCTTGGATCTAAATTAATTTCTTATAGATTCAGTTCTACCATAATTAAGAAAATAGGTGAAACAACACCCCATATTATTTTTGCCAAATTTTCACAGACAAAGTGAAACAAAGACTAGGAATTATGAGGTATAATTAATTAATTAAATTCTGCTTTAAAGAGGAGAGAATTTAAGTTACTATTCCTATATAAAAGGCAACTGAAACAATTATGTTGCTAATTATCTTTTCTTTTTTTATCATGTTATACACTATCAGGATCTGTTATGCAATTTGTTTGCTTTTATATCTGCATATACCTTCTCAATTAGCTGTTACTAAAAATTAATAAACATTTTGGATGTATTCTGCATTAAAAACGTAGCTTTTCTGGCATAATTATCTTACATTGTTTCCCTTGGTACTGTTAGTTCTGGTTTTAAATTGCCACTTCCAGTCCCTTATATTTACCTGGACTCATTTCTGATTCTTGCACTCTGTTGATGTCCTTAATTTGACTTAACCATCTTTGCTAAGAATTGGTGATGCTCTTGAGGTCTGCTCTTATATAGAACTCTCACTTTGTCCTGATGACCAGATTCTGCGTTCTAGCTGAGTGCAATTTACATTCATAGCCATCCCCTGCTTTCTAGATCCTGCCTTGTTACAGTTTTTCCAGTTCTAGCTCCTTGTCTCTCCTTCATGACTTGCTGAACCCAAATACTTCAAATTTTCAGGGAACTGAACTATGTCAAAATATAACTATTAATCCTCGTTGGTTCTGGTATCATTTATCTTTCCTTTCTGCTGCTCTGCTGTATTTATTTTTCCAATTTGTTTTTGTTTATCAGCCCATATTTCTGAAACAAATTGATTTTATCTTGTCATTTTTAAGCAGAGCTCTATCCATTATACCTCAACATTTTTATCAGTCAGAATTGCATGCAGCTGCATATAACAACAACAACAGCAACAACAACAACAAAAACCCCAACAGCTAACAGTTGCTTAAATAATTAGTCATTTGTCATTTATTTTTCCTCCACTACTATAAGTCTGGAGTTCAGAGGGCAGTGTATCGGCTGAGTGCTGCCAACGGGGATCAAGCCTCCTGTCTTTTTGACTTCCTAAATAATTTAGCCTAGTACTTTTGTCCATTTGGTGGTATGATAACCTCTGATTTTTGCCAATTTCCAGCATCATCTTCCTTTCATGAAAAATACCCTTTCTGCCTATCAACATTAAAAAAGAAAACTTTGTTGGGGGTAGAATTGACATGCAATTAACCGGATAGATTTCAAGTAAGCGACTTAATAGGTTTAGACCTATGTATACACACAGTCTTCACCACAGTAAAAACAATTCACATACCCATTGCCCCTCAGAGTTCCCTTTTGTCCCTTTCTGTTCCCTTCCTCCTGATCTCCTCTATCCCCAGGGAGCTACTAATGTGCTCTCTGTAACTAAAAATTTGTTCTGATTTTATAGAATTTTATAAAAATGAAATTATACAATATATATTCTCTTTTGTATGGCTTCACTCAACATAACTATTTTGAGATTAATTCATGAGGTCATGTACATCAATAGTAAATTCCTTTTTATAACTGAATGATGTCTGATTTTATGAATATATTAACATTTGTTTATGAAGTCACCTGTTGATAGACTTTGGGTTACCTTCAGTTATGGATTATTACAAACAAGGCTACCATGAACATACGTATGAGAGGCTTTGTATGGACATATACTTTTTTTCTGAGGTGGCTGGGTCACATGGTAAATTATTTTTGTTAAGTTATTATTGTAGTTTATATATTGTATCATGTATTTTATATTGCAATATGTCTTACAATATACAGTAAAATATATTGAAATATATTTATTATAAATATTAATGTTTCATGAAACTTCTGATCTGTTTTCCAAAGTGACTGTGCCAGTTTACATTTCCACAAGCAGTGTGTGAGAATTTCAACTAGTCCATATCCTCATTAACATGGTGGTATGGTCCATCTTTTTAATTGAAATCTAGTGGTATATCATTATGATTTAATTTGCTTTTACTTAATGACTAGCGATGTTGAACATCTTTCTATGTGCTCATCTCCATCTTTGTATCTTCTTTGTTGAAGTGTCTGTTCAGATCTTTTACCCATTCTTTTGATTTATTTGTTTTCTTGAGCTTTGTATTCTGAATACAAGCCCTTAGATTTGTGACTTGGAAATATTTGCCCTCCTCATCTGTGGTCTATCTTTTCTTTCTCTTTTTTTTTTTAATTTTTTTTTAACATGTATTTATTTTTGAGACAGAGAGAGAGAGAGAGAGAGCATGAATAGGGGAGTGTCAGAGAAAGAGGGAGACACAGAATCCGAAACAGGCTCCAGGCTCTGAGCTGTCAGCCCAGAGCCTGACACAGGGCTCGAACCCACGGACCATGAGATCATGACCTGAGCGAAGTCGGACGCTTAACCGACTGAGCCACCCAGGCGCCCCTATTTTTTCTTTCTCTTAATGGACTGGTTTGCATATTAGAAATTTTAAATATTAATTAAGTTAATTTTATCAGTTTATCTTTTATATATTATGCCTGTGGTCTCATATAAAAATTTTTTTTTCCTAACCCAAAGTCACACAGATTTTGTCCTATATTTTCTTTTAGAAAGTTTTAGTTTTAGGTTTTACATTTGCATCTGATGCATGTTGATTTTTTAAAAAATGTTGGGGTGCTTGGGCAACTCAGTCGGTTAAGTGTCTCATTTCAGCTCAGTCACGATCTTGCAGTTAGTGGTTTCAATCCCTGCATCAGGCTCTGTGCTGACAGCTCAGAGCCAGGAGCCTGGTTCAGATTCTGTGGCTCCCTCTCTCTCTCTCTCTGCCCCTCTCTGGCTCATGCTCTGTCTCTGTCTCTCTCTCTCTCTCTCAGAAATAAATATTTAAAACAGTTTTAAAAAATGTAACAACAGGTATGGGTTGATATTCGTTTTCTTATGTGGATATCCACATTTTTGGGGTTGATTTATTTTTTCAAGTTTATGTATTTGTTTTGAGGTGGGGTGGTTGAAGGCAGAGAGAGAGAGAATCCCAAAAAGACTCCATGCTATCAGCACAGAGTTCTACCCGGAGCTCAAAAATCACAAACCATGAGATCACGACCTGAGTCAAATCAAGAGTTGGCAACTCAACTGATTGAGCCACCCAGGTGCCTCCAAATTTGGGTTTTTTTTTTTAATTATATATTTTTCCATTTGGTGAAAAGACTATCCTTTTCTCACCGAATTACCTTTATGTCTTTTTTGAATCAATTCATCATGTACATGTGAGTCTTTATGCAGAATTGATTCTTTTTCATTGATATGTATGTTAGTCTATCTTTATATCAATACCATACTGTATTGGACTGAAATCTAATGGCTTGAAATCAAGTAGTGCAGGTTCTTTTTATTTTTCAAAGTTCTTTTGATATTCTAAACTTTGCATTTCCATGTGAATTTTAGCATCAATTTATCTACTTACAAAAAAAAAAAAAGACCTGAGATTTTTATTGGGATTTTTCATTGGGATTGCATCTATAGACCAATTTGGAGAGAACAGGGATCTTAAAAATTATAGTGTTTTGATCCATGAATATGGCATATCTCTCCATTTATTTGTATCTTTTAAAATTTATCTGCTTAATATTGTGTACTGTACAGGTTTTATACAATAAGATGGCCACTTTTCTTTTAAGCAGTGCATCGTTATTCCAAGCCAGAAGAATGAGGAAACTCTAAAAATCTCTTCAAGGCATTAGGCTTTATCTATTATTTATTTATTTTTGTAAGAAAGCTTTACCAAAGAACTTGAAGCTTCATCTCATTGGCCGAAATTATTCATATAGTAGAATGTAGTAGCAAGATAGTATGAAAGTATGCTTCCAGGCACTATAATGGAAGGTGTCAAGAGAAAATGGGTATGGGAATGATTCTCAAGTAGCTGATTCACAAAGATTTAAAATTAACTTCTGTCATTAGATTTTTCAAAAACTCCTAGCCATTTTACTGTATTTTATGCTCTAGAATGGCATGAAGGTTTTCATCTTGTATATAGAGGAATAACTTCCCTTTCACATTGGGTATTTCAGGTTTCTAACCTTAAAATATTGGATCTGAAGTCGTAGCTTTTCCAGGATTAAATGATGTTATTGATATTCAGCCTGAATTTCATTATACATCATTATCTAACTGTAAGTTTATTTCCTTTTTTGTAGAAAATATAGGCCTGTCTTATTATAGGAAGGATCCAAGGTATTTACGTGACCTATTGGTGTTAGTTTTGATAGTGGGATCCAATTGTCAAGGTTTCTAATAATACCAGAGTTTGGGATTAGATACCCTAGGACACCATTGAGACATAGATAGAAGGTGGGAAGCAATACTCCTTAACCAAGGATAGTGTGTTTGCTCAAGCAACCAGCTCATATCTCGCCTGATATTCCCTCAGCGCTCTGTCACACAATGTGGGTAATACTGGAGACTGAAGCTGGGAAAAATGTTACATTTTGTGTTGAGAGTTTCCTGTTACCATGTAAGTGTTGGTCAAAATTGTATACTTTGGAGGCAGGCTTGATGATCATTTTGGTCATCTTTCTGTAACTCTTTAGTTTTAATATTTATTTATTTATTTATTTATTTATTTATTTATTATTTATTTATGAGAGAGAGCCTGCAAGTAGGGGTAGAACAGAAAGAGAATCTTAAGCATGTTCCACGCCCAGCTCTCAGCCTGATACAGGTAGGGCGCGGGGCCTGACCTGACAGGCCCGAACGTGAGATCATGCCCTGAGTCAAAATCAAGAGTCAGGCACTTAAGCAACTGAGACATCTAGGCGCCCCAGCTTTATAAAGAAATAAAGTCTTCCAAGTTACTGTAAATCAGATTGGTCTCTGTCTTCTTTAAATTACCCTACAACTGCAATAACAGCAAATAAATGCCATAAAATTACTGCTGAATGTCACAAATAAAATAATATATGATGAAATGCTATTTTTAATTTCGTCTTTTCTGTGATATACTCTAAGATAACTTACATCAGAAGCAGTGTGCAAGAAGAAAAATCAGTGAGTAGAAATGAAACTGTCCCAAGAATTATTTTCTTTTCTTTTTTTTTTTATTATTTAAAAAAAATTTTTTTTTTCAACGTTTATTTATTTTTGGGACAGAGAGAGACAGAGCATGAACGGGGAAGGGGCAGAGAGAGAGGGAGACACAGAATCGGAAGCAGGCTCCAGGCTCTGAGCCATCAGCCCAGAGCCTGACGCCGGGCTCGAACTAACGAACCGTGAGATCGTGACCTGGCTGAAGTTGGACGCTTAACCGACTGCGCCACCCAGGCGCCCCAAGAATTATTTTCTTAAATGTACAGTTGTATGGTGACGATAACACAGACCACTTTGGGGTTCTAACACTAATTCTGACACTCAGTAGCAAAATGAACTCAGGCAGCTAGTCTGTTCTCTCCAGATTTCCTAACCTGTAAAATAGAGTTTTAAAAATTTACTTAATATGGTTGTTATAAATTTTTGATAATATGTGTAGGATGTCTTATGTATAGTAAATACTATTAAATAGGGGCTAAATGTGGAAACATATAATGATAGAGATTGTATGGGGGAAATCCTAACTACTTTCTTCAGTTATTTCTCTAAAAAACAACAAAATAAACATTGTACACTCTTTTTTTCTATTTCAGAGAAGATAAATATTTACATTACTTGCTTTTCTAGCCCCATAATCCATCCTTTCCCCCAAGCATTAGTGCCTCAGATGCAATTTTTAAAATAATGATAATAAAAGAAAAACATGGTACAAAAAATATGTTCCAAGCTACATTGACTTGCTGTGGTTGAGTTTTCATAAAATGACCTCTTTTTCCTTTGTTTTTGGACCAGAAACCTTAGACAAAAATGTGAGCTATGGAATCAGCAAATTTAGTACATCTTCTCAAACAGAAATCCAGATAAATAATCTGAAATTACAAATTGGATTTAATCTAGGTATGAAGGCATTGCTGCTTCATGGAGTTTGCATTGCTGAAACCTGTTTGTCTATACATTCTTTGAGATTTTCAGACATTTTCAGTCCCTGGAGCTGTCAATGTGTCATTGCTCCAGTGACAAATTTATCTAAAAATGTAAATCTAGCATATGAAGTGTCACTGGAGATCTTTCTTGTAGTGAAACCATTTGTAAGAAAAACAAAGAAAACTCTGGTGACCTATAACATGAATAAAATAAGTAGACATCAAGAAAAAATGGCACTTTATGATTCCTGGAACATTATTGGAATCAGGCATAAACTAGATCTCATAGCATTTAATTAATTAAAATCCAGTGCATGGACAATTGATTAAAATCTCTTCTTCCTTGGTTGTTGGAAAGTATCACTGATCTGGTGACTGGGAGATAGAAAAAGTATACAGTGCCTCTAAATACCTGAATTATCGTTATGGTTCATCTTGGTGGAACCAAACAGTTCAGGCATACATATGCCTTTTCTACCTTACGTGCGGTCAGAGTGTTCTGTATTAGGATTTCTATACCTTATTCTCTAAATGTTATTTTTCTCCTCATAAATGTGTCTGATAATTAAAAGCCGTCAGCAGCTACATCAAAAATGTAGGACATGTGGTAGAATGAAAGGTAATGGTTGTGAAGTAAGATTAAACTAAATTCAAATCTCAGATTCACAATGAATTTCCTCACCTTGATACCAGGGTTAGAGTTTGGGTTGGGGTCAGGATCAAGTAATTAACCTTCTATGTTTCGTTTTCCTGGTTTGTAAAATGTGAATAATAACATTTTTACAACAGAGCAGTGGTGGGTAAGAATGAAGTCTCTGACAGCTCCTCCTCAAAATTGATGCTATTTTATGTGGTATTATTCTCTACCCCACTGTGGTATGACTTAACAGGAGTGGGTTTGGGTGATGTAAAGTAGCTGGTATTTTTCTCTTCCAATTTGCATATTCAGATGACATGAAATTATGCTTGGTATGATGATCCTTTCTGTCACACTTTAAGAGGTTTCTGTTAAGGTAGTGAAACTGTTAGGGGGTTGAGGGTGTTCAACAAATTCAGGATTGTAAAAGAATTTCTTTCCAATGAATTGAGCAGCTTACATGGTAGAGTGGAAAACGAGTTGAGTAAGGAAGCACAGAGCACTGAGAACATGAGGTCAAGAGAGAAAACAGGAGTATTTGCTGTAAGATATTTATGTACTTATTTATTTATATTGCTCTCCCACCCCCTGTATGACTTGATAAAGGATAAATCAATGTGTGTGTGAGGTGCATGTATATGTGTATGAGTGTGTGTGTGTGTGTGTGTGTGTGTGTGTGTATGTGTTCACACATTTTGAAAAAGTAAAACAGATCTTAATTTGTTTTTATTTTACTTCTTATCATTTTTGACCCTCTCACTCTCCTTTCTTCTTTTTATCTCTCCAAGAACTTGGTGCATAAAAAAATATGTCCATGTATGTAGTTATGGGCATTAAAATTCAGCCCCAGTTTAAAATAACAACCACCACCACAGCATCATGGGGACATTTTAAACTCAAGAGGGTTGTTAGCTCTGATTGGAACTACTCTGACCATTTGCTGCCTAGATGAAGCTTTACTGTGCTATCTTTGACTTGAACTCCGAGGGAATCACACAAAATGCTGCTTCGGACAGTGTTTCCAGGAAGAAAACATCTTAGACCTAATAATGATATGCATTTAGAGGTGGGAAATTGCTAATTCAGCTATAAAATTATTTCATGCGAGTAAGATGTAATATTTAAAGCTTCCTCTTTGTTTTTAAAGTAGAGTGCATAGATATACATATTACAAAGCTATAAATCATATTTAATTTAAACATAACACACTTTATTAATCCCTTCCATTTCTCAGAGCCTTTTTGTAATGTAAAGAAATGCAAGCATCCGTGCATGAAACTCGGATACAGTTCAATGATTTCACACATTTAGCCAAGATTCTGGCTTAGAAATTGCACAAAATAGATGAGCTTGAGGCCATAACACGCATAAGCATTCTACGAATATTTTTATCATGCACAAATTTGAGAACTCTTTTCTTCTTTTGAATCCAGGCAATCCAAATGCTATATTTGCCTGTGAATATAATTTTAGAAATCATTAGAATTAATGAAGCCGTATTTTCAAACAAGAGAAATATTCACTGCGCTGAAACTATTTTTGGATATATGGAAATACATTTTAATATAGTATGTTATGAAATTCTCATCTTTTTAATTTCGGGACCAATCCTGATACCAGGGTTCATGGCTTCACCATTTGAAAACCAGCTTCCTCCTCTTTTTCTGAATTGACTAAAAACTAGCTCTTTTTTGAAATACTGTGTATGTGTTTACCAAATTCAAGTAATAGGCTTAAAGGCTTTGAGATCAACACCTTCAGTAAAACCTTAGAAAACTGAGTTGCATATGAGTATGGTCTTACCTTCATATAGGATGAACTGATACCTACTTTTGCATTTCTGATTTTTAATAGTCAAAAGTTGAGTGGATACTCAATAAAAGAAAAAAAACCCTAAATGTTGCCATGGTTAATTTGTACTTCTAACACTGAACTTGATGTTGATAGTGTGAGTTACTGATTAAGGATTCAGAATGTTCAGTGGCTAATTTGGCCTCACCTTTAAAGCCAGACCTCCATAAGTGATGGAGAACAGCAGAAAGTTTGAAAGAATTTACATTAGCCTAACGGTTTATTCTTTTAATCTTTCTCTCTTGAGGACCCATTAGAGGTGAAAACAGAGTGAAGACAACCACCTTCTTCTTTGGCTACAAAACTACAAAATATATCACTATTATTTTTGTAGTAAAGAGAGGGGGCACAGAGACAACCAGTTAACCCACATCACTCCTATGAATAGAAGGAATTAGCATAGACAAAAGAGTGTTGTAGAGGCAAAGGGGTACTATGATCCTTTTCCTTTCTTAGGGTTACTTCAAAGGTTTAGGGGAAGTCAGGCCAGACTGTCTTATAGATGAACATCCATTTGTTGCTTCTATCTGCTGTTATCCCATTTAACCCATTTAAAATCTTGATTGAGGGGCGCCTGGGTGGCTCAGTCAGTTAAGCGTCCGACTTCAGCTCAGGTCACGATCTCGCGGTCCGTGAGTTCGAGCCCCGCGTCGGGCTCTGGGCTGATGGCTCAGAGCCTGGAGCCTACTTCCGATTCTGTGTCTCCCTCTCTCTCTGCCCCTCCCCCGTTCATGCTCTGTCTCTCTCTGTCTCAAAAATAAATAAACATTAAAAAAAATTTTAAAAAATCTTGATTGATACCATGATACAGTATTATTCTAGGCCACTGTGGCTGAGGGAAGTTTAAAGGTGTTGCCTGGGAAGCATCATGATTTAATGCAGTTAAAGATCTGTTTTTTGTTGAACTTAAACAGAAGGAGATGTTTCCACCATCTTCAACACAGTATTGAGAGAATGCAAAAGTCTCAGATTAAAAAGTCAGAGCTATAGTATGATGGCAAACATTTTACTGTTAATAAGATAAACCCTACAAAGTGATGCTATATAATTCTTTTCTTGTTAGTAGTCTCCTCCATGAGACTATAGTCCTTTGAAGCTCTCTGGTTCCCTACTGTATCTGCAGTACTTAGAACAAAGCCTGGCACTGTATAGAGGTTCAATAAATGTTTCTTGGGTAGAAGAATCAATAATAAGAGTCTTGTAGCAGGAAGTGTGTATTCTGGCAAGATAACTCTGATGGGAGAAGAATGATATAGAGTACTTAAACAGACAAGAAATTCAAGCTCAGGACTGAGGCAGTTCTCTAAGCTGCAGATGTATAGGAAGGATTGAAATGTGATATCAGAACTTATGCCATATACTTTATATACTTTACAGTTTATTGGATATAAATATGTATAGTCAATTATATATAAGAGAGAGGAGAGAAGGGGGAGAGAGATTGAGAGAGAATTTGAGCTGGATTTATCCAACATAGTTCAAAGTAGGGGAAAATTGATTCATAATCCCCCTATAAATATGTACACACAAACCTCACACATACGATATATATGTATCCATATATATATATATATATATATGTATATATATACACATACACACACACACACACACACACACACACATCCAACTCCAAGGTATTCTTCCATAAGAAAATCAATGGAAACATAAATATCATTGGGTCACAGATAGAAAAGTAGGATGTTAATTAGAGGAGGGTTTATTTTTTAATCTTTTCCAATTGGCATAATACAGCCCATTGAGAGGGAGATGTTTCATACACAAGAGAGTAGGTTTAATTGATAACATAAGGTTTTTTTTGGTGAAAACTTTTGGAGACAATAGGATCCCTAGCATGAGACTGACCTTAAATAAAAGGCTGAAGAACTTCCTTACTGGGACAAGAGAGTAGAGGGTATAAAGGGTGTAGATGTAAGCTTTTATTCCTAGAAGAAGACAAATTAAACACTGGAATAAAATTGAAAAATTTTCAAATATTGGATAGAGGAAAACGAGGTACAGAGTTAATGGGAAAAGTGAAGTGCATGAAGACAAACATTTAGATTGCTGTTCAATAACAAATGTCCATTTAAACTTGTAAAATAATATTTAATACTAGAAACAGTGCATCCTGTTTTCTGCATTTTCCCAGCAGTCTTTGCTTCAGTGGATGAGGCATGGCAAAATGAAACATGCCTGAATCAGGGTTTACCTTTGGAATGGTATCATACTCATAAAATCTTTCTTAAAGTGACTTACCGCCAAGATATTTTAAATCTAATGGCTCCAAAAGTTTCCTAAATCAAATAGTATCTATGTACATTTCTTTGAAGAAAGCTAAATAGGACCATTGCAAACAAACTAGTATTTATCCCACTGATAAGAAACCTATGACAATTTTATATGTCATCACTTTTAGATCACAGTGTGGTACTGTTTCTACATGTGGAAATATTAGCTTTCAATGGAGAAATGGCTACTGTATAAGATACTGTTAGAATTCTTTTTTACTGCAAGTATAGCAAAGTGAATTTTACTTAGTTATAAAGCTAAGGTTTGCTATCTTGGGTTTCACTAAATTCATTCTATCTCTATCCTTTCTTGGTTTTTGGCAAACCAGTGGACAGTTACTGATATTTCTTTTGTTTTGTTTTTGTTTGTCTGTTTGTTTGTTTTTTTTAATATTTCCCATGCTAGAAAAGAGAGAATAAGAAGACTAAATAACTTAAGTACAATTCATGTTGGGCATTGAGGTGTGTTTTTTTTTTAATTTTTTAACGTTTATTTATTTTTGAGACAGAGAGAGACAGAGCATGAACAGGGGAGGGAGAAAGAGAGAGGGAGACACAGAATCGGAAGTAGGCTTCAGGCTCTGAGCCATCAGCCCAGAGCCCGACACGAGGCTCAAACTCACGGACCGCGAGATCGTGACCTGAGCTGAAGTCGGACGCTTAACCAACTGAGCCACCCAGGCGCCCCATGAGGTGTTTTTTAATCATCCATTTGAGTATGGGTTTCTTTGCTCTTTTGATAATTCTAAAGAACAGATAATGAAATGATGCTGCCATACTTTGAAACTATGAAATTTAACTTCAACCAGCCACATTATTCATAATTTTCTCTTGACTTTCTGTTTATGCTGGCTGCTGGCAGTATATGGTATCTCCTCCCATATAGATTCTAAACAACAATCTATACCTAAGTGCTCTTTTTAAAATTATGGCAACTCTGGGTCATGTGGCCTTTGACTGATTCAGTAATTAACTCTTTATGTCCAAATGACTGAACTACATTCTCTGAGACTGAATATAAACAAAGAGAACCAACAAAAAGATTTGTTAACTAATTTATTATTATTTATTTATTTATTCCTGAGAGAGAGAGCGACAGACAGACAGACATAGAATCCCAAGCAGGTTCCACGCTGTCAGCGCAGAGCCCAATGCAGGGCTCAAACTCATGAACCGTGACATCATGACCTGAGCTGAAATCAAGAATCGGACGCTTATCTCACTGAGTTACCCAGGCACCCCATATTTGTTTTCTCCTTTTGATAGTTAATGTGCTAGTGGAAAATAAATCATCTTGTGCATAATTTTTAAAGAATATAAAATAAGCTGTAGCTTGTCATGGAGTATTCAAATTTTTGTGGTTGAAGAGTTTGATTCTGCACAGTTTTTGGCTTTACATTCTTCTTCCACATTTTGGGCTCAACAGAAAAGCTAGCATCTCAACTCTAGGAATGAGTTGGTACATTGGCCTTGCCTTGTGAGACATCTGCTAAAGCCTAGGAGAGCATTTGTCCCTTTCCATGCATAAAGCTGCACATAACGCTGTGGTTTTGTGCTAGTGTTCATTCAAAAAGCATCTTTTGACTATCTGCCACGCATGAAATGATACCAGAATAAAATATAATTTTTAGTAATGCATAGAGGTAGAGTTCTTATAGTCCATTTAAGGCAGCCTATGAATGAATACTAAAATTCTAGAGACAATAGGTGCTGGAGATTGGAGAGAAACTTTAAGTGGACAGTCTCACAGAGGAGACATCATTGAAGATAGGTCTTTAGTATTTGGTAGAAATAAAAATTAATATACTGAATAAAACAAATATTCAGGTTTCTAGTTTAAATCTTTTCAAATAGTTGCAAATTCCCATTACTAAAAAGTTTTGAACAGAAGATAGGCCATTAGATTTCACATACCACTATATGGTAACATGGCTAGGAATGTGTTCTACATATTTATGTTGTATGTTTACTTGTGATCTTTAGAATGCTATGATGTATCTAGATTTGGATCTTTAATTTATTTCAGTTATTCTTTAATTAGTTGTTTTTAAATATTGTGTTTAGAATGCTAAAAGAAAAGAGTTTTCTGTTTAATAAGTCCATGAACAGAGAAATAGTTGGCCTTGTCTTAATATGGAACTGGGTTTGAATTCAAGCTCTATAACTTACAACTTTTTGGACTGTGGTAAAGTCATTTAAAGTCTTTGGTTCCAGTTTTCTTATCTATCAGTGACAGATGGAATGAACATATTTGTGATTGAGAAAACTAGGAAAGCCTATAGAAGGTTTCAGAGTTGTCAGGGTAGAAAAATGGGCGATGGAGATATTGAGGATGGGGAGAGATCAAGTGAGTGGAGAAATTTCTTGGCAGAATTGTCAGAAGGGTGGTAACAGCTAGGCGAGGAATAACTGTGGGAAACTAGAGATTTCTAAATAAAGATTTGTACTATATTTTACTGTATTACATGTACTGTAACATTCTGTTCTGTCTCATTAATTTTTCAGGAAATAATCCATTTATTCCTAATTTCTTATACAACTAATTTTCTTTGGGGGTGGAAAAGAGTTAGAGCCTTTCTCCAGGTTGGAAAAGTAATGTAAATACTCACTGCTCTTCATGGAGGAGTCATATTTAGGATACATCTGTACTAGTGATAATAAAAAATTACTTCCAAGAGTGCTGTATGATGTTTATAGAATGTTGAGCATGTTACCTGACATATAGCAGATGCTTAATGTAGGGTAGCTATGTATCATTCCTAGAGATAGTAATATCAGCCACATAAACAGGTAAGGAAATTCAAAGGTAAGCAAAAATTGTATTCTAATGAAATTCCATCAAAAAAAGAAGTTCAAATTTTTCCTTCCGAAGTTTGCTTCTATAATGAATATATCCTTGTATCTTGTCATGATAAACAATTTATCACTTTTCTCAAAATAGTTATTGTCTACCTTTGAACAAATAGTTAAATATGGTGGCTCCAGTTTAGGATATATTTCTTCTTTGTCTTCAAGACATGGATAACTAGGATATAGCATTAACAGTTTCCAAGATTTAGGTTCAAATAATTAAATAAGTGCTTTAAAGATGCCCACTAACCCAAAGTCTGCTTGTTTTACAGGATTTATTTATTGTCCACTCAGGCTATGTAGAATACAATAAATATTCATGATCCAAATAGTTCTGAATAGTTTATTTGGCTTCAAGTGATGAAAAGAGACGTTGACTGAAGAGACCCTATGTGGGTTGATCTGTGTGTGTAGGGCATGGAGATGGTCAATCATCCTTCCATGAACTATCAGAGTCATCATTTAGGAAGGTGTCTGTGTGAGGTCATGAAGCATGGCTCTTGGTGCTTTACGTCATCCTGGCTGCTCAGACACTGAGAGGGACCTAAGAACATATCAACCCTAGGAGAATTTACATTTCTCCAGAGAGGCACCTGTGTGCTGGGGAGGCCAATCTCCAAGTTCTTTCTGGTACTCTGTGGATTAAAGCAGGCAGACATTCTGTCACCACAGTCAGGTGTGACTTAAGAAAAGTGAGTAACATCTTAGGGAAAAAAAGACCCTGAGGAGGGTACTCCTCAGAGAGGAGTACTGACGAGTACTTCTCAGAGAGGGTACTCCAAAGAGAAGAAAAAGATGAACGAGGAGGAGGAAGAGAAAAAATATGTACTTATGATATATATGTAGGTATTATATATATATACATATACATATATTTATTATAGATACCTTTTAAAGATATCCTGAGTGCGTGAGAAAATCAGACATTATTATTGTACTGAATACTTCCCCTAACATCCATGGATATATCTTGACTTGAGTAAAAATCAATCTATTTCTAGTTGTGTTGTCAGTCAGAAGTTATAGAATCGGTGTCCATAATTAATCCTTTAATTAATTTTTCAAAACAAGACCTTTTGTAGTGGAATTGTGTAGCAAATTCCTGGCAAGCTGAATAGAAGAGAGTGGAAGCCAATCCAATCGTTCAGTTAAAAAAAAAATCCTTTCTGACAGAACCTAGAACCTAGAATTTCTGTTACAGAAAATCAATGAAGAGATGATGTTTCCTAATTTGACTTGTTTTTAAACATCATATACAATAACATAAAAATTCTTAAGTTCTTTTCTACATAGAATTATGCTGCAGATTAATGGTTTCTAGACATATTTTGCAAAACACTATCTCAGGGTATGTAAATAGGTACACAAAAAAGTTGTAATTTGTGAACTAAGTTTATATCTCAATTTAGAAACTTCTGTTCACAGCACCTTGTTAATGGTAGCAAAAATTCTGTAGCTAAAAAAAGCACAATATTTTCTAACTGTTTTAACCACGGAGTGCTTTTTTAAAGCATACCTGTACCAGAACAATGTAGAATTATCATCACTTTGAAGAAAAACTTTGTATCCCTGGGCTGGGAATGCAAAGATAAATAAGTCCCAGTACCTACATTGAATAGGGGACAGGCAAATCTATCACAATGAACTATCCTATCTATACAGATACGTTGAATACTACTAGTAAAACTCATGTGTTCCAAAGTTGTAAAGAGCAGGGAATAATTGACTTTGCCACAGTTATGGCCTCACAGAGGAAGTGAGAGTAAGGCTTTAGGGAAAAAATGAGGAAATAGAAACTCTACATTTCTGATATATTTTTTTAAGCAAGAAAGATATAAATCAAATTTAGTCTTTTAGATTAATTTAACAAAAATTAGAGATGAATAAGAGAGGGAAGTGATAGAATTCAGAAGACATAAGGAAATCACTAGATCTCTTCCCCATTACTTTACTAATGTAGTCCTCCCACCTCTGAGGCTGGGAGGGATTGCATTCACAAAATATCACTGAACTCATCACTTAAGCTTGGAACTATGGCTCCTTTTACTTCTAATTCATCCAGATTTGAGTTTTATGGACTCTTTTAGGAAGTTGATATCTGTGTCTATGGCATCTAAGTTCCATATAACTGGAGAACAAATACTGTTTTCATAGGTCATAGACTGACTGTATCATCATATGTTTTTAAGGACTAGGATATGACTTATTTTGTTTCTAGGCAGCAGAATGTGCGAGAACTGCTTGAAAATTAGGAGAAAACCTAAGTAGGCCCTCATGCCTTCTGAGAGCTGGCAAAGAGAGAACAGTGCCATCAAGTTCCATTCCAAATTTAAGGGCAGCTGAGAGCCAACAAAGTCCAACTTTCCACATGATGGTGAAGCATGGATTTTCCACCCACATCACAGCTGGCTTCTCAAGTTGTCTCATCAGTGTCACCTACAAGGCATTTTTTGCCTGAGATAATTTGGCAGAATCTCCAACCCTGGGATATTGGAATGCAGCCAATCTACCAGCATGGTTTAGCTCCCAGGAAGCCCATGTGGTTATTGGATGCAGGACTGATTGAAGGAGGGTGATTCTGAGCAGCTTGGATAGTAAAACCTCCTTATGGGCATAATAATTTATTACTCAGGATGCTGGAAGCAGTATACACTATTTTTCAGGCAGTAAAAAGCTCCACAAGCAATCTGATTTTGTTTGCTTATTTTGTTTTGCTTTGCTTTTCCTTTCATTGAATTAAAACTATTTAAAATAAGGGGATACCTATTAGCAAAGGAATCTGGCAAACCATAAAGCTGTCTGTCCCCAAAGACTCTGATTTAAGAATAGGAGTTCTCTACTCACAAATCAGAGCACTCTGCCATCTTGTTTTAACAGCAGGCTTATTGGACAGAATTCATGGTATTTAATTTAGGATAATCTATGGAAACAGCTAGTCAGCTCCATTTACTTCTGCAGATGCACCCTTACGATCACAAAGCACATAGCTGTCATGATACAGAGGTTTTTTTGCCCCCAGGTTAAAAGGAGAGAGCTATTTCTTAAAACTAACTAACTAATACATAGAAAAAGCTGAGGTTTCTTTTTTTTTAATTTTTTTTCAACGTTTTATTTTATTTTTGGGACAGAAAGAGACACGGGGGAGGGGCAGAGAGAGAGGGAGACACAGAATCAGAAACAGGCTCCAGGCTCTGAGCCATCAGCCCAGAGCCTGACGCGGGGCTCGAACTCACGGACCGCGAGATCATGACCTGGCTGAAGTCGAACGCTTAACCGACTGCGCCACCCAGGCGCCCCGAAAAAGCTGAGGTTTCAATTGTGAGTCTAGACCTGGTAGAATAAAGCTGGGCTTGTGATGGTAATGGAAGTCAGGGGAAGGGCTGATCCTTACCTGGTGACCTAGGATGAAATAGCCATTGAAACAGCCTTGCTGATAGAAAAAGTCTACCCAAATTTACCATTCAAAGAAAGATGTGTTAGGAAAAAAAAATACTACCTAAAGGCAGAAGATTTCCACACCAGCTACTCATTTTAGTTGACCAGATCAACTTTAGTTGACCAGGTCATTTAGTTTACCAGGTCAAGTGTACAAACATGACCAGACAACCAAGACACTTGAAGAAAATCAACAGCAAAGGAGAGAAAAGCTAGATGAGCAAATGGAACAACTAATGTCAAAGAGAACAGAAATCACTTTCAAAATTAGAGTAAACCATAAAGCTAGTTTCCATATTCAAATTGGTTTGAATAAAGAGTACAACTATTAAACAAGAATGGGCTGTGTTAAAAGAGAATTATGAGAGCCCAGGAAAAAGTTATTTCCAAAACACAGGAATTAAAATAATTTATAGCCATATTAAAAGTCATGGAGGAGGAAATTTAAAATTCAGAGCAAAGCAACATAGAGACAGAAAGCAGAGGAAATGTAAGAAACATAGATAGTCATACTGGGAAGCCTAGCATTTATCTAATGATAGATTGAAAGGAAAGCAAGAGCAGAGAAATGGTAAGGAGAAAAACAGTAAAGAAAGCATTTTAGTGAAATAAGAGAAAGATGTAAGCTGTAAGAATAATTTTTTAGCATATTTTATTTTCCAAAAGAAAAAGAGATGAAAAAGAAAAACAAAAAGCAAGTTGTATAAATGAAAAATAAAAAGCAAGGTACAACATGTGTTACCATTACAAAAAATTACACAATATTACAGTGTTGCAAAATCATCACCAGTGATATTACACTTTTGTAAAACCATAGCATATATTCTCTAAGGGATGTACAGGGATTAAATAAAATCATAAAAATTTGCAAGGGAATGATAAGCACAAAAAGTATAGTGGTGGTTAACCCTGGGGAGAGAGGGAGAGTGGTTTGGGGAGGCATACATGCTGGGGTCTCAGATGCATCTGCAATTTTTAACACTACAAACAAAAGATAAGTAACTATGTCACTATTTTAAGATTTGATAGAACTGAGTGGTGAATGCAAGGATATTTTATATATTTTTCCATGTGTTTATGAAATTTGATGGAATTCATAATTATAAAAATAAAGTGCTAACTATGCCAGGAACTTCCTGAGGAAATGCCTTTCAAAAATATACCTTTATAAGTAATGTTTCACCCTCTTTCTCTCTTTATTGCCTACTGATGTGGCACATTTGAACCTAGAGAAATTTTCTTGGGAAAAAAATTGATAACAAAGTGAAATTGAGGAGATAGCTGCAGTCACATTTATGAGCAGTTGCAAATACTGAGAAGCCTAGCAAATTTACTAGCCTCAATGGGATTTTACCTACTTCCTTAGAGTGAGAAACCTTTTAAGGGCAAAGTCAATCTGTGTATGTATTGATGAAACTTACTGGATCAAGAGTAAATTGTTTAATGAATTGGGAAAAAGAGACTGTGATGATATACTGTAAAGATTTATGCACTTTCTGTCTAATTCACCCAGATTATTAAGGGTATCCCAAATTGCATTTAGTTTGAGCATGTAATAATAGGGAATTTCCATCATTTTGCCTATTGAAAGCATTGCAGAGTGTTCTCATTTTTTTCCATGTACATTTGGGACATTTTTCAAATTAAATATCCATTACACGTCCCTATTTGTTTTCAAGTCAGTAGTGGAAAATGAAGGCGGGGGAGATGACAATACATGTAAATGCTCTGAACTGAGCATTTACCATTCTCAGGAAGTCACATGTAGAGCCATGCTGTTAAATCTGGAGGCCTCTATATGCTAAGTGAAATTCTCCAGTGATTCCACAAATATATAGAGAGAGAAATAGATGACAAATGGATAGACAGACATGTTGACACATATCTACATTTAGAGATACAGGCACGCAGATGGATAAAAATGTAGCCATGAATATAGAGATGACTGGGGATGGAGTTAGCTAATGGAACAAACACTCGAATAGCACTCTCAATGTCTAGAAAGGCATGTAGTTATAGTATAGCACAGAAAGAAAACAGCATCAGGAGTAGTTACTCAAAAACATGTGGAACCTGGAAGGCAAAGTGAGATATGTCTACACTTTTCTCTTCAAGTCACTTTGCGGTTCACACAGAGCTACCTTGGATGAGCCTCTGAATCCTTTCTCGTCTGTCTTCCATCTTCTCAACCGTTCTCACCTGCTTGGTCTCTTCCGTGCCCATATCTTTCTACTGATCTCTGTCCTGGGCATGGTCTCAAAATCTCAATAACTGCACACAGTTTTTATGCTTCCAGGAAAGGTTGCAGTAGCTTCTTAACCATCTCACTGGAGGGGACTATTAACATTCATGTGATGTAGAATTAGGCTTCTAAAACTTTGGTGGTATGTCCAGAGTGGAGTACATACCCGTAGGAATGCATGGAATGATCTATTGGAATTTTAACAATTCCATTTATATTCAGTTTTTATAGATTGTTATGTTTACAATGCTCTATATTATAATATATATGCATATAGTGGTATATAAAATATAAATAAGTATAAATGCATAAATGTACATATATTAAAGACTCAATTGATTTAACTGAGAGAGGTATACTATCAAAGCCTCCTCTGGAAAGTAAAAAAAAACTATTGTTGCCATTGTTCAACTGGATATGTTAATTTTGTTTCATTTTAAACAATAACAATAGCAATAGAAAACACCATTTTAACAAATTTGCTTTCCCCAGTAGGAATAAAGAGAAGGAAAGAAGGGGCAGAAGAAATAATACCTATTTCTCTTGTTAAGGGAGATAGCAAATAAAACAAATTTAAATATAGTAAAGAGTTATGATTTTTTAAAGAATGTCAACTCTCATAGGAGGAAGTAAGGCATGCGAAAAAAAACCCTGGGCGACCAGATGGCCTTTAATATGTCCCGATTGGTCTCCCTGCTGCTCTCTTGCCTCTTGCAGTCTCTGCCACGCATCAGGCACTGGGATTCTTCATCCTTATAAATCAGCGTATGTCATTCTCCTGGTCCTCAATTTCCATTTCTGCCCAGCTCCCTCAGTATAAACTCTAAACTCTCTGTGCACAGAGCTCTCCATGATTTGGCCCGGGTTACCTCTGTGGTTCCATTTCTCACTGCTCTTTCACCTTTGCTCGCTGTCTCAATACAACAAACACATCCCCTCTACCTCAGGAGTTTGCATTTTTCGTTCCTTCTGTGTTCAGTAATCTTCTCCCGTGTACTCCTAGGGTTCCTTTTCTCTCCTTGATTCCCATCTCCTTTCTAATGGCACCACTCTTTCAAATGACCACTGGAACTGACCTAGGATCCCTATGTCACTTTACATTCCTTATTTTGCTTTAAGAATCCTCTTAGTAGTTATTACTTGGCACAATATACAGATGTTTAATAAAAAAGATGAAATAGGGAAAATTCCTCAGGACTTAAATTTCTCATCTAAAAGTAGGAAAGAGTCAAACAAGTCAATTTCTAGGAACCTGTAAATACCCATGTAAGTTCATAATGAAAGTGCATTTGTCAGATTTAGTTTGGTTTAGTGGCATTACTGTTAACTTACTCAATAATCACATTTCTTGGAAGTTTCTTGGTAGATTGGTGTTTTTCCCCAACATTGAACAATACTAATGTTCTCTGAGATGAACAATACTTTGAAACAGGTTTCTTCTCTGATAGAGAGGAAGGGGGTTAGTGAGATAGTGAGATGATGTGGAAAGCTATAGGCCTCTCCCTGTATTTGCAGAGCCCATGAAAGGAGGCCCAAAACATGTCTCTAAATATGTAGGAGCTATAAATCAAACTGTTTCCATGGTCCAGACTGTATCTCTGAGCTCTTCCACCCTCATCAAAAACTGTTCCTTAGAATCTGAAGTCCAAAGGGGCAGTGGTTTTCCCCAGCCAGCCCTGCCATCTAGAAGCTGAAATGATAGTAGGGACCTGATGTGACAAGGCAGCGTCTTGGTGGTAACGAGACCTGCCTGAACCTGTGATGGAGACAGACTAAGTCAAACTCACCAAAGAGCCAGAAAGAGCAGCTTTCTTCTCCCATCATATCACTTTTCTGACTCAGAATTTCTAGGCAGTTGTAAGAGCCATGCCACCCACCTTCAAAGATTTGGGATAGTTACTAAAAATAGTCAATCTTTCTCTGGTTTTCCCAGTCAAAGGCTACAACTTTCCTATCTCATCACCCTCCAAATACACGCGCACGTGTGTGTGTGTGCGCGCACACACACACACACACACACACACATACCCCTTCTTCCCTGAGTGGTTCAATTCAAGTATTCATCTTGTGGTTTTCATTATAGTCCAAATTATTCTTTATTCTTTCCAAACTTTTCTTAGGTTCCCCCAAACAAAACAGAACATCTTTGTATGTCAGTATTTATAATATATGGGATACTCTCAGGTTGGGGTCCAGAGCAAACGTTCCTCTTGCCCAAGTCTGAGCGCAGGACCAGTGAGCTCTGTCATGTCAATTATCTGAAGAATCACTCAGTTCTCAGAGGTTCACTGACTCATTTTGGCCTTTGGTCACAGCACTTAACACATCAGTAATGTTATTTCTTTTCTGATAATGTTTTAACAGTAAAAACTACCTCCATCACTATCATGAGAATACACATAAATGTTAGTTCTAATACTTAGAGATCACTTTATGAGAAATCCAAATAACTCAGACATTTGATATCATAGATAATATGCTTTAGGATATCTTATAGAAAATGCTAATGATTTATGTCTAAAAGTTTTGTTATTCAACAAACAGCAAAACTTTTGAATAATGTATAATTTTCATTCTATTATTTAGCAAAAAGACTCTTTCCTTTAGTCAATCTGAGTTTAATCACGGTAGTTGATAAAATATAATATTAAAACAGAACAGTTGTTAATTGAATTATCATTTAGGATAATTAGACTTTATTTAAAGAGCGGACTGGACCATTGTAGGTACCTATGTTGAGAAAATGTGAAGGGCGCTGGGTAAGATAATCACCTTGAAAAATAATAATAGGTGTAATAATGATAATGATATTGAAAAAGCTCTAAGCATATTTCTTACAACTTATAAGTGTTAGATATATTAAATTTTCATTTAAAGATGACATGACAGCACATATGCTAATTTTGGCTTTATTGAAAGATTGAATGTAAACAATAAAAATTTCAACGTATTTACTGAGTTCTTATTTAATGTAAGGCATAGTACACTATGATGCTATTGGGAGGTATAATGATGGGGAAGACAGTTTTTGATCCTAAGAACAGTATACAGAGACAAATATATAAACTAGTACAGCATAACCCAAAATACGATTGATGTGCATACAAAATCTTCAAAAACCTTTTTATATGCATTGTCATAAACACCCTGAAAGATAGATAGCCATTTTTTATATTATTAATCATATTACAAATAAAGTTATGATTTGACTGCTGTCATGAGTTAGGAAAATAGGGGACTGGCTTTGGAACCATAAATCTTTGGACTCCAAATTGAGTGCTTTTCAATAACATGATACTTTCTTTTTCTGGTGAGACATAATGAATTTTACAGGGCATATATTTTGTTTCTGGTTAAATCTCTGTCTTCAGCTGATGACAGGTGATGTCAGAGAAATCAAATTTATTTTAAGATAAATCTAAGCAAAGCATTATTAAATAAAATTGTCATATATCAATTATGGATCCCATAAACAGTATAGAGACTAGATTACCCAAACTGCTTTCTACCTAAGAGTTGACTAGTCTTAGGGCATTTCTCAAGGCATGCGTTGAGGGTTGGTGAGGGTTTTATTTGTGTCCTAGTTCTGTTACATAAAGTGATTAAAACGGGGTTTGTACTTTGCAAGTGCTTGATATATATATATTAGCTGTTATTATCTTTTGGCTCTTTTTGAGTTCATTGGAGAGCCAAGTAAACTTTTGACTCAAACAGAAATCCTAGGCAGCAGTCACCAAGCTCCCTGCCCAGCGGGGGAGAATGACAGATATCTCACAAAGCGCCTGTCACCCAGAGCCAGGGACATTTGCCAGGGAGATTGCTGGTGAGAGACTCGTTGGCTTCGTAGGTTCTAATTCATCTTAAGTTCTTCACTGTCAAAAGGGAGACAGACAAAAGAAGAAGGAGGAGCACTTGACATACTGTGTTAATAACTGTCTGACTCTGCCTAGCACCACCCCCTAAACCTTACGTGAGGGAAGCTTCAAAATTGGCACTAGGCTCACACAAAGTGTACCTGGCATGACAGGAATCATCCAGCTCTGGCCAATGACGAGGAAAATCAAGCTCAAGGAATATCATTATTATCATTTTATAAATAATTTTTTTGGTGGATGTAATTATATTTTCCCCCTTTTCTATTGTATTTCTGCAGGGAACACTCTGCTTTGCTGACAATAAAACAAACAAACAAACAAACAAACATTTTCTTATATTTGATTTAGTCAGTCTCCACCCTAGATTGTCACCTTCCAAGACAGGGATCAATGTGTTTTTTTCCTTTGAAAAATTTTCTAGTCCTATAATAATGCTGGGCACATGACAGTTAACAAATGAATAATTAGTAATATTAAGGAGGTCATATACGGGGAGTACAAGTGACAATCTCACGAATTATTTAGACACTTTTTAAAAATAATTGAGTGAGCATGGTTCTGTTACATAATCCAAATGTAAATACTATAACAAACACTGAGAAACAATCCACTGTAAATTGAAAAGAAACCTTGGCATTATAAGCATAGTTTTCTAATTTGTAGATTCTATAAAGATCTGAAGTTTATTAAATAAAACAAGTTTTTGTTTTGATAAATAATCCTCAAAACATACAATCAAAACATTTTCTCGTGGTCATGGTACTCTTTGTAAGATACAATTTTGTTTTCTTATTTTGAAACCACTGAGCTCTTCATGTGACATAAAGGAGCTGTGCTTTGGGTTTTTATATTCTATGCATTATAGTGTATGTGCTGTAAATCATTCCTATGTCATACTTGTAGGGCCGAAGCTTGTAAGTTGAAGTTTGATTTCATAATCACGTGCATATGCAGTTTATACTACATCTATATAGAGTTTAAATGTTTACCCTTAGTTCACACTGGAGTAGTGTTAGGTCAGTATTTTCTTCTCCCAGACAGTTTGGTATGTTGTGTGTTAACCAATTATTTTTGTTGTTTTAAATGTTTATCAGCGTTAAGTAAAACTTTGATTTCAGTTGAATGAATGACTTAGTCATGTCAAAACAGTCCAACTTTTCACATTAGAAGTCATTTATTTCAACCTTATTTTCAGAATAATTTTTTTCCTTGTAAATCATATATTTCTTTAGGTGTGTTGTAATTCTTCCAGTTTTATGAAGGTGGAACATCAGGTAAACAATACAACTTCTCCACTTTTTTTTTTCATTTTATGCATTCCATCTTTACCACCTTTTACTTGTAGGACACAACAAAATGTTTGACACATGGAAAATATTTACTAAATATTGACTGAATAAATCAATAATTGATTCCGAACAGAGAGCTTTTATCTGCCCACAACTTTTTCTTTTGAAGATGAAATGCAGCGATATTTAAGTTGGAAATTTGATGTCATGGTCACTTTGTCCTTTATTTTTGAGGGTTCTTTGTTCTCTCCTCTTGCACGAGACTGGAGCTACTGTAGCTCTTCCAACTGAAAGTCCATATCCAAATTAAGTAGGCTACTGGTCTTCATCCAGATTCTGATCTGGTGCAGCACTCTTATTTGAGCTATGCATTAGTTGTCAGATCAAGGAATCCTGGAAAGGAATCAAAATCTTTAGGAGATTAACAAGGAGCAGTAATGTATGTTAGGAATTCTATACAGGTGGTTTGAATCCCCAGTGTTTATTTTTGATGTCCCCATGGTTACAAGGTAAAATGAGAAACAAAATAATCACAACACAACATAATTCATTAGTGAATTTACCACTTATAAAATTAGTCTGAATTCTAATTTCCATTCTCTCTAGTATTTATATGGTTGGTGTTTTGTGGAATGTTGGATGCTTGCAACAGTATAATGTAGTACAGAGTAAAATAATGACAAAGTAAAATTGGCAATGTCAAGATTTCATGAAACCAATAATGTGATGCTGGACAACTGTTAAAATCCAAACTATCACCCAGTAAAGAAATAATGGAGTTATAATAAAAGCACATGCAAAACAATCACTAATTCTTAGAGTAAACAAACACAATGAATAGTGCGTGCGTGTGTGTGTGTGTGTGTGTGTGTGTGTGTTGGACCAGGCAAATTTTGAGACAAAGTTGTATGAGAGGACATTTTGATCATCAAAAATTAAATATCTGATAAAAATGCTGGTGAGTCTTTATTGTCCCCCAAATATGATTTTTAAATGATGATTTCTGAGGCGTAATGTAGCCATTAAAGTCACATGTGATATAAAGGCTGTAAATTTGTGATATCATAAAACGTTGTTAAAAAGGATCCCTTGATAAAGACAAATAAATATTTGATTCACTCACCATTCAAATATTAAACTCATTATTGTAATTATTCATCTTGTTAAATACAAAATTAACAATTTGAAATTTTTAATTTTAAAATACAAAGTTCAAATCAAACTATTCTAAAAATTATTTAGTTGAGCACCCAACTTAAATGGTCATTTTCCAACATTATTTATCCTTGAATAGCAAATATCCTATTTTTAAACACAATGCTGATGGTATTCAAAGTTATGGGCAACTCCAAGGTAGGCATTTTTAACTTGCATCTCTAACTGCTGGAGAGCCATTATTAGCTGAATACACACCTTTTGAGACTAGTACAACCATGAAGAGTGGGAATGTAAGGTGGAGAGTGATAGTCAAATCACCAAAGGACTTTGGATTTCACTAAGTAATTGAGTAACCATTTGTCCAGCATAATGATGTGGGAATTAAGTCCATTTGAACTTATATAAGTGCTCCTCAAAGTGTTGTCCACCCACACTTATCACCAGAAATGATGAAGTAGATTCTCTGAGTCTGATACCTTGAAGCCTGCATTATTTTACAAAGTCTACAAGATTCTTATGCATATAAATTTTAAGAACTCATGATAATTATAAATATTGACCATCTTTAATATACTTTGTTTTACCTAAAGTTCTCATGCTTTGGAGATGAGCAAAATGTTCTAATATTTTTTCCCCCAAGAATCTTTCATCTTATTTTAAATATCCCAATCATGAGCAGGTTCTTGGGACCTGAGGTAAATTTTTGTTCACTAAAATAAGAAACGATTTCACTATATCCCATGTTCTCATATCCATTGCAAGTCTCATTGTTAAGGCATCATTTGATGTTTTATACCATTTTACACAAGACAAAATTGTCTATTTTCTTACCAGGAGTAACAGTACATTCTGTATGATTGTTTGCAATCTGTTATTTTTGTTTTTATTTTGGATATGAAAGCTATTCTTGTTTTTGTTGTATCTTTATAACATGAAGTTAATAAATCCCCCATTAAAGAGTACCCACTTAAATAGTCTATCGCACATAAGTTATATTTAAAGTTATTTATCGGATGATACCTTTCACTTTCTACTGATTTTTAAAACTTTCATCACCTTCTAGTTATTTTCCTATGGCTTATAATCATCCTATATCTTTCCCACTTTAAAATTAAGACAAAGAAACAACACACCTTCTTCTTCAATGAAATTATCAAAATTTTAAAGATCCTTACTTGATAATTTAGGTTCAAAAACTTAAATTTAGTAGGCTCCTTATTATGTTGTTATATTAATATTGGTTTTGACAATTTAGATAAATGATTGAAGAGCAATCATTTAAAATGATGATTTAATTTAAATTAAATATTAAAAATTAATTCAATAATTCATTTCAAACTTAAAATTAAATTTCAGTTATATCAGTGTTTCAAGAATAGGAGTGGTACAAAGGGTAATACCTTATATCCTTAACTCAGACTTATCTCTTCTTTTTTAATGTTTATTATTATTATTATTTTTTTTATTTTGAGAGAGACAGAATGACTGGGGGAGGGACAGAGAGAGAGGGAGAGAGAGAATCCCAAGCAGGCTCTATGCACCAGCACAGAGCCCGATGCGGGCTCCATCCTATGACTTGAGATCATGACCTGAGCTGAAGACCTGAGCTGAAATCAAGAGTCGGACGCTCAACCAATTGAGCCACCCAGGTGCTCCCAGACTTATCTCCTTTTAACATTTTATTTCATTTGTGTCTATTCCTCTCTCTATACACACATGTATATGCATATAGGTATATACTTATTTGTGTGTGTGTATATATATATTTATATGTGTATTTATATGTGTATATATATATACACACACACATATGCACACACACACTCATATATACATACACCAACACATATATATATATCCATACATATACATACATATTTTAGAAATTAGGAGTTTGCACAGGAACCTGCCATTTCAATTCATCCCTAGAGATTTTTTCTTTGCTTTTCTCCACTTCATGTTTGGTGTGTCTTTTCTTCCTCAAAGAGAACTCTGTCTCCAAAAAACATTAACGCGCTTTTCTTGCCATCCTATAACATTCCTAAAAGAGTGTTAGTATGGCTTCATCCGTAATTATTAATCAGGTAACTCTCACATTACTGTATTTTTCAGTTCTGATCCTGCAGAAGTTATTGCCTTTGTTATTTACATTTGCAAATGAGCCTGCGTTTTCATCTTGTGAAGTGGATATATACTAGCATACATTTATTATTGTTGGCTTTATATTTATTTTTGTATTAAAAGAAAAAAATACCTTGTTCCCCATTTATCAGAATTTGTATCAAGCATTTCTTCCTTAAGTTACTATGAAGAACTTGTAGAAAGAAGCCTTAGAAATATTTAAATCATAATGCAAGTTAGAAACAGAGTAGCACCCGCCCAACTTGACCCTCTTCAGTTTTTTGCCACATTCTCAAACCACTGCTTCCCTACATACTCTGTCAGCACTTGGACTATTTTTTCAGAGTCAGTTGTGAAGAAATAGAGACTACTGCAGTGTTAAGGGCAAAGGCTTCCCAGTCAGAGAAGTCTAGTTTTGAGACCCACACTCATCACTTACTAGATGAGTGACTTCTCTAAGCAACCATACATAAAAACCTTATTGAGTAACTTGTTTTGTGAAGTAAATGAATGATTTATGTAACAGTGCTTGGCATAGGGTCTGGCATAATAGAGGAATTTGATGGTCATTAGTATTATTGTTATGAAAAATATATGATACGTATACAATTTAATTCACAAATAATCTTAGTACTTTATTCTAAATTGTAGTTCAGGAGTTCCCATTTTAACTGTATTTCAGAGTGGAGATTCACCTAGCAAATTAATTGCTATATTTTTTAGTCATATAGCCTTCCTTAAACACTTACGTGATAGGGTCAATTTTTAATTTCTTACTTCCACTAGTTTATTACAAAATAACTCCATCATTTGCAGTTGCTTAAAGTCATAAGATTGCCTGATTCCTAACTAGCAGATAGATTCATTTTTCTTCAAGTACATCCAATAAAGGCCTGATCTTAAAATAAAAAGGTTGTAAAGTCTAAAAAAAGAAAGGCATTTGAAAGGTATAGCTGAAAGGAAGTCAGTCCATAAAATGCTGACCTTTCATCAAGTACTGATTTTTCTGCTTTCCTGTGGGAGCATTAAGGAGGGAGTGATCTCATAGATTTCCACTAATGTCATGACCTATAGCTTCCGCCCAACATTTCTGCCAATTATGGAGACTTCCCTATTGCCTTCATGATGTGCTTACCTGTTTTCTTATGCTAGGTTGACAGCTTGTTCACTTCCCTTGGCCTTGACCTTGGCTTTGACATCCACAGGAGGTACACAGGCTGTCAATACTAATATCAGAATAGTGTAAAGACCGTCTGGCAGCTAGAATCTGGGACAACTTTGGCAGCTCCTGCAGATTTGTATTTCCCATGTGATTATTCAGCTGGCTCCCCCCATCCTAAAATGTTAGAATGCATCCCGATGCTAGAGGGCTAATACATGTAATTAGAGAGGCGTGGTTTTTGCTATTCCCATCCCATCTGCAACAGCTTGAGTACCACTGCATTACTCATTAGGAGTCATAAGCCCTGACCTACTGGATATCCAAAGGGGTGGACACCTTGGAAGGGAGCCAACATTGTTTCTGACCTTGGGTGGTCAAATCAGCCCAAAAAAGATTTATATTCTGCATCTCACATTAAAAAAAAGACATTTTAAAAGATTCCACTTTTATGTGTTTCCATGAGACCCACTATTTTTAGCTGTGTTTATTTTTTATTTATTTATTTTTTACATTTTTAAATTTAAGGAGCAGTGTAAGTATAGCAATACAGCATAGCAAATTAACAGTTTCCAAAAAGAATTCAAAAAGTCAAAAATATGAAAATGTATATGAAAAATACCCTTTAGTTATCATTTCCATACTAATAATAGAATACATTAATGTTCATTGTTAATAATTAGGAGTAAAACAAGAAAAACGATTCAGAAGAACTGAATTTGCAACTCTTTTGTTTCTTTCTGGAAATAGCTCCTATCTAATTGGCTTTATAATTTAGGCAACTTGTGATTATAAACAAATCAGGTGGCATATATGAAAACAGGTGTAGAGAGATCTTTGTCTTTGAAATTCCTACTATCTATTTAACAAAGGCAAGAAAACTGACTTGAGTTACAAAAACCAAATGATGAATGAAAGCTTCCCAATAATGCCTCTACTCATGTTCCTGATATTGAGGGGAGTCTTTCAGAATATTTTCCCAAAAGTTACATTATACTTGAATGCAGTCCTTGAATGCTGACCTCTGTCCTTCACAGTCATGACCACGGTGATGTCTGAAAGTGGAGAAAACTTATATGGAGGGAAAGAAGAAGACAGAAAGAAGAAGGGGATGGAGGGAGGGAGGGAGAGAGAGAGAAACAAGGAAAAAAAGACTAGATAAGACAAAATAAAGGCATAACAGTGGAATAGGGGAAGAATACAATGAAGTAGTTTTACTTATTTATTTTGTACTCATCACGGATATTTTTTCTTAAGAAATGTAAAGCCAAGTCACAAATAATTAGCAGTAAAATTAACTGCCCTCTGCCTTATTACATTCCACTCCCCAACATCACTTCTTCTCTTGAAATTTCTTACCTTAATAATTCACAACCTCATTCTTCCAGGTTGTACAGTTGGGAGACCTTAGCATCGTTCTTGACTCCTTTCTATCTCTTCCATCCCACATCTGCAAATCCTGCTGGCTCTACACTCAGAACAATATCTAGAATCCTATGGTTACTTTTTATCAGTAATCACTCTAGTAAAAGAAAATACTATTGTTTTAGAACTGGATTCTTGCTTTAGCTTCCTAACTGGTTTCATGCTTCCATCCTTGCTATTCAGTAGTCAAAATGTCAACGAAGGGGCAGGAGACATCTTTTTAAAAACATCATGCCGCTCTTTTGCTTAAAAAAATAAATCTAATGGCTTCCCATCTCAGAGTAGAAATCAAAGACTTTCTGACTTCTGAGGGGCTATCGTTCAACTTGTCTACCTCCACCCTCTGCAATTACATCACAATTATCTTTCTGAACTCAAATGCTATTATTCTTCCTTTCACTCTACTCCATTTAGCAATTCCTGATCATAGCAGATATGTTCTTGCTTCAGGCATTTTGCACCTTACTATTATGATCTGTGACCCCTCCCTGAAAATATTCATCAGTTTTCCTCACTTAATTTTATATTCATGAAGTCTCTCCTGGTCAATCTATTCATCAACAGCTAACATACACATTTTACTTATTTACTTGTTCTTTATTTCTACCTCCCTCCACTAGAAAAATACAAACTAAATGAGAGCAGAATTTTGCTGGTTTAATTCATTTTTCAATTCCCAAGATCTAGAAGTGGTTGGATTCAATATATAGGTGGCATATACCAAGGTTGGTAATTATTCATTGAATGAATTAGTGAATGATTAAACTGTAGAAGTGAGTTATTTATATTAGAACAGGAAAAGCTGGACATAGGAAAAATTGTAAAGGAAGCTTAGTTCAATTTTGCTCTCCCTCAATCCCTTTTGTACTTTCTTACTCCTTTCCTGGGAGGCTGATAGTGGTGTGATGGAAGGAACATGGGAGTTTAAGATCAGAAAAGTGGTTTTATAACATCCGGCAAGTTACCTATCTTTCTGAGACTTGGTTGTTCTTTCTTGCAAAATGGGAATAATTTTACCCAGGATAACTGTTATAAATATTAAATGCTATTAAGAATATAAATTGTCTGGTGCAGTTTTTGGCACAGTAAGGCATTCAGTTAATTCCCTTTCCTTCTTTCTTTTTTCTCTCTTTCAGCATCATTTCTTCTTTTCTACTTAACGCTACTGTAGAGTCCATGGGACTACATGCTTTGTGCTTCAGGGTCTGACAAAGGTTTGGAGCGAACTAAAGACTAATGATGTCTCAGCATTGAGTAGTTTTAAAACAATTGCTTTAAACTGAGGAGTGTACCGACTCTAGCGAACAGACCTTGTCAGAGATCCTACTCAAGTTCCCCCAGATGACTTTTACTACTGTGCATGGCTTCCCAGGTTTCTGTGTGCTTCTGCTTCTGGCCAGCATCTATTATTCTCTTGAGAGGGCTTCCTTCAGTGCCTAAAGCTGTTGTCTCCATGGAGCTAGAAAGCCAGAAGTAGGAAGGAATTTATATTCACCCATTCTCACCTCAGGGGCCTTAGCTATCAACTGACTGGTGTGAGAACATAAAAGTTGAGTTTCCTTGCCTCTGGTTAGGATAAACTCTGAGATTTCCAGAATCAGGCTTATTCTTCCCTCCATGGGATTTTTGCCTGAAACTGCAGATTTCCTTATTTTCTTTCCTTTCTCGATCTTGCTTCCACCACTCACTCACGTGTTTCCTGGGAGCACTTCCTCAATAAATGACTTAATACAAATCTTGATCTCAGGGCTACTTTTGGGGAACCACATCTAAAATATTCCCATAAATATATGTCAGGAGGAATTACTAATTAATTAGAGCCTAGTTGTTTCTAATATGAAGACTACATTCCCAACCCTAAAGCATTAAGTAATTTAGATTCTCTAACAATTATGAAGTTGTATGTATATATTAAAAAAATTTATATATTAAAAAGGTATCACACCCACCAAAGGGAGTTGAATTTTCAAAATTGGGGCTGTTTTTCCTTATTCTCCATTTTATTTTTTTATTAAAAATTTTTTGTTATGTTTTATTTTATATTTGAGAGAGAGAGACAGATCATGAGGAGGGAAGGGGTAGAGAGAAGGAGGCAGAATCTGAAGTAGGCTCCAGGCTCCCTGCTGTCAGCACAGAGCCCAACGCAAGGCTCCAACTCACAAGCTATGAGATCATGACCTGAGCCGAAGTCAGACACTTAACCGACTGAGCCACCCAGGCGCCCCTCTTATTCTCCATTTAAAATACAAGGTTGAGGTAGATAAGATTGAACTGTGTGCTTGTTTGCTTGTTCTGTTTGTTTGCTTGTATCAGTGTAATTTTAAGAAGCAATTTTCTGATATTCAGTTGATTGCTTAATTTCTTAGTGTTGGTATTCTTTCCCTTCTGAGAACATCTTTATGCACAGCCCACTCATTCTTCAAGCTCCAGGCCATTGCTTCCACTATAAAAACTCAGATAAATTCAGCTGACATATTCTTTCCTAGTTCTTTTTGTACTAATCTGTGTGATGAAAGTAGTATATTTTTCCAAACATTTTTTCTTTCTCTTTTACTTTTTAAGTTCTGTTTCTCTCCTGTGTCCTAACTAGATGATAGCTTCATGTAAGAAGGGACTTTTTATTTCCATTTTTCAAAAGTTTAATTTTTTTTCTACTTTGAGGTACTGGTAGATTCACAAGCATGAATTAATACAGAGATCACATATATCCCTGTACCATTTCTCCCAGTAACATCTTGTAAAACATGTTGTAAAATAGTTCAGTAACACAACGTGGATATTGGCAGTGATATAACTGACAACGAAGCATTCCCATCACCACAAAGGTCCCTCACATTGCCCTTTTATAACCAGACCCATTTTGTTCCCACACCCATTTCCTCTTTAACCACTGACAGTCAGTAATCTGTTCTCCATTTCTATAATTTTGTCATGTCAAGAATGTCATATAAATGAAATTATAATTTGGGGGGCCTGTTTTTTTTCACTCAGTATAATTCTCTGAAGATTCATCCAGGTTGTTGTATATATCAACCAACTATATTTCTTCCTTTTTGACCTTTATTCTTTCTTATTATTGTTATTATTAGCCTCTGTGCTGGCTAGAAGTTCCGGCAGTATGTTGAGTGAAAGAGGTAAGAGTAGATGTGCTTGCCTTCTTTCTAGTCTTAGAGGAAAAACATCCAGTCTTTCACCAAGTATGATGTTAGCTATATGCTTTTTAGTATTTCCTTTTTATCAACTGAGGAAGCTCTTTGGTATTTCTGTTTTTCTGAGAGTTTCTGTTACGAATGGTCATTGGATTTTTTTCTAATGCTTTTTGAATTGATATGATCGTGTGATTTTTCTTTTTTATCCTGTTAATATGAGAAATTTTATTGATAATTTCAAATACTGAACGAACTGTCATTTGTGGAATAAACCCCACTGGGTCATGCTGTATAATTTTTTGTATATTGAATACTTGAATTTGCTAGAATTTTGTTAGGGATTTTTGTTGCCACATTTATGGTGGATATTGGTCTGTATTTTTCTTTCTTGTACTGTCTTTGACTGATTTTGGTATTGGGGTAATATTAGCTTTATGAATGAATTGAAAAGTTTCCTTTCTCATCTATTTTTCTGGGACAGATGGTATAGAATTGGTATTAATTGTTAAACATTTGGTGGACTTCTCCAGTGTAACCATCTAGGTTTGGAGATTTCTCTTTTGGAGGTGTTTACAATTGTGAATTTAGTTTTTTTCTTACTTATAGAGCTATTGAAATAACGTATTTCATATTTCATGAGTTGTGGTCGTTTATTTTTTTGGGAAGTAGTCCATTTCATCCATGTTGTCAAATTTTTGTGTATAGAGTTATTCCTAGCATCCTATGATTATTCTTTTGATATCTGCAGGGGCAGGTAGTGATATTGTCTGCCTCATTCCTGATATTGGTGACTTGTGTCTTTTTTTATTTCAGTGGTTTTGTTGAAGATGTGTCAGTGTTGTCATTCTCTCAAAGAACTAGTTTTTGTTTAATTATTTTTCTTATTATTTTTCTGTTTTTAATTTCACTGATTTCTATTCATATCTTTATTATTTCTTTCCTTTTCCTTGCCGAGGGTTTAGTTTGTATATACTTTTCTAGGTTTTGTGATGGAAGCTTGAATTATTGATTGGAGATTTTTCTTCTTACTCTTTTATTTTTTAATTTATTTTTTAATGTTTATTTTTGAGAGAGAGAGAGAGAGACAGCAAGAGAGGGAGAGGGGCAGAGAGAAATAGAGAGAGACATAATCTGAAGCAGGCTCCAGTCTCTGAGCTGTCAGCACAGAGCCTGATGTGGGGCTTGAACTCAGGAACCATGAGATCATGACCAGAGCCAAAGTCGGACACTTAACCGACTGAGCCACCCAGGCACCCCACAGTGTATACAGTTATTATTAGAAACCTCCCTCTCCATACTACTTTAGTTGTGTCCTACAAATGTTTATATATATATTTTAATTTTCAATCAATGTAATGTATTTTTATTTATTTATTTTCTTAACTTTTTTTTTCAACGTTTATTTATTTTTGGGACAGAGAGAGACAGAGCATGAACGGGGGAGGGGCAGAGAGAGAGGGAGTCACAGAATCGGAAACAGGCTCCAGGCTCTGAGGCATCAGCCCAGAGCCTGACGCGGGGCTCGAACTCACGGACCGCGAGATCGTGACCTGGCTGAAGTCGGACACTTAACCGACTGCGCCACCCTGGCGCCCCTGTAATGTATTTTTAAAAGAAAAATTAAGTCTTCCTCTTTGAACTATGAATTAAAGGTACCGTGTTTAATTTTCTGGTATTTGCAGATTCTGTTATTTTTCTGTTATTGATTTCCGGTTTGTTTCCATTGTGGTCAGTAAAAATACTTATGTGATTTCAATTCTTTAAGTTCATTGATGTTTATCTTATGGTCATGAATAGTCTGGTATATGAATAGTCTTGGTATATGTCTGTGGGCACTGGAAAAAAATGTGAATTCTATTATTGTTTGATCAACTATTTAATAAATGTCAATTATATTCTGTTGGCTGATGGTCTATTGAGTTCTATATCCTTGATGGTTTTATCTCTAGTTATTCTCCTTTTCAATTTTTGGGAAAGAGGAGTTGAAATCTCCATATTGAATTGTGGATTTGTCTATTTCCATACATCTATTAGTTTTTGATTTACATATTTTGCTTGGTGCATACGTATTTAAGATTGCTATGTCTTTGTGGAATTACCCTTTTATCATCACATAACATCTTTCTCTGTCTATGATAATTTGTTTTGATGTCTGATTTGATATTAATATAGCTACTCATACTTTCTTTTATTACCATTTGCATAATGTAGCCTTTTCTATTCTTTTAGTTTCAATATGACTATATCATTATATTTGACATGTTTCTTGTAGACAGAATATAGTTGGGTAATATTTTTTAATATACTCTGTCAATCTCTGTCTTTTAAAATTTTTTTATGTTTATTTATTTTTGAGAGACAGAGAGAGAGAGTGAGCATGCACACAAGTGGGGGAGGGGCAGAGAGAGAGGGAGACACAGGCTCCAGGCTCTGATCTGTTAGCGCAGGGCCTGATGTGGGACTCGAACTCATGAACCATAAGATCATGACCCGAGTGGAAGTGGGACGCTCAACCGACTGAGCCACCCAGTCTCTGAGCTCCCCAATCTCTGTCTGTTAATTAACTTATGTAAACTATTTATTTTTAATCGAAATGTTGGTATGTTAGAGCTTAGGTTTGCATTTTACTTTTTTTTCTATGTTTTTTCATTTTCTCTTTCAGCCATCTGAATCTGTAGATTTATGTCTTTTGTTAAATTTTGGAAGTTTTCATCTATTACCACTTCAAGTACTTTTTAGCCTCTCTGTTCCCTCTCCTTCTGGGATTTTGATAACATGAATGTTTTATCTTTGATTATAGTTCTGCAAGTCCCTGAGGCTCTGTTCATGCTTTTTCTCAGTCTACATTTTCTCTGATGTTCAGATTCTCTTGTTCTATATTCTAGTTCACTGATTCTTTCCACTTTCCCTTCCATCCTGCTGTGACCCCATCCATTAATTTTTATTTCTGTTATTGCATTTTTCACTTATAAAATTTCCATTTGCTTCTGTTCCTTTTCTAAGACTTCCTATTCTCGTGCTAAGTCTTTCTCTTTCTTCATTTATTTCAGGCATGTTTATAATTACTTGTTGAAGCATTGTTTATTATGGCTGCTTTAAAACATTTGTTAGATAGTTTCAAGTTCTCTATCATCTCATGTTGACATCTGTTGACTTTTAAAAATTCATTTTAGGTCTTCCTGGTATTTGGTATGACAAATGATTCTCATTGACATATTTATATTACTGTAGTATGCCATAAGACTTTGAATCTTATTTAGTTTTAGTTGGCTTTCTCTGACACTACTTCAGTAGGAGAAGGTGTAGTAGTACTACAAGGTGGAAGTAGAAGTCCAAATTCCCCACTCATCCTTAGTTGATACATGAGGGGGTTGGGTTTCTCCTTATTGTGAGGCAGTGGTAGGAGTTCTAGCTTTCAAGTGGTTTCCCCTGACAACCTGATGAAGGTGTCCTTATTACCATTAGATGATGATGGAAGTCCTGACTCTCCATGAGGGTGTCATTATCCCAGTGGGAAGGGGGGGGGGTATGGAGTCTAGGAGCCCCACATGATCTCCACTGGTGCTGCAGATGACGCAGCAATGTTCCATTATTAGTCAGTGGGAATTAGTCAAGTGTCAGCTCTGTGCTTGATCTGACATCATTTTGGCAAAAGTGGTTAGGAGATTTGCTATAGCTGACAAGGGGGATGTCTAGAGTCCCCAGTTTGCTTTTGTTGTACAGGAGGTATTTTTTTTTTTTGTGGTATTTTCCTGGAGTAGAGTTGTTATGGCCTACAAGTTTGTCTAGACTGTCTCTTTGGGTAGACAGAGAGCATGCTTTTGCTAAGGCTCTTTCTGTTTGCACTTGTTGATGTTTTCGTGTTGCCAGTCTCTGTATTTCTCAGTCTGAGAGATATGAAGTAAGAAGAAAACCCAGGGAAGTACTCTGATCCAGTCTTTGGGTCCCAAAGTTTCTGGCCAGTCTGCCTTTTCTCTACCTTTCAGAGTCTCTTTATGTTTGTTTTATATAGAATATCAAGGTTTGTTTAGTCATACTTAGGAAGGAATAGGGAAAATAGGTCTATGCTATCATCCTGAGATCAGAAATCTGAAGAGATTTTGTTGTTGTTGTTGAATATCTTATATCACAAACAATTTTAAGTGTATATGAAGAATTTAATAACTTAATTTCTTTATTGACAGGTTGAAATAAATACATTAAAAATTAGAAATAGAGGGGCGCCTGGGTGGCGCAGTCGGTTAAGCGTCCGACTTCAGCCAGGTCACGATCTCGCGGTCCGTGAGTTCGAGCCCCGCGTCGGGCTCTGGGCTGATGGCTCAGAGCCTGGAGCCTGTTTCCGATTCTGTGTCTCCCTCTCTCTCTGCCCCTCGCCCGTTCATGCTCTGTCTCTCTCTGTCCCAAAAATAAATAAACGTTGAAAAAAAAAATTAAAAAAGAAAAAAAAAAAAAAATTAGAAATAGAATAAACTGTTATCTAGTATGTAGATAAGTGTTTTGGGGATATAGTTTTTGGTAAATCATAGGCTTAAAACAAAATTAGTCATAGTCATAATATTGTAGAGTCAACTATAGCACAGATTATACTCCAAGGTATCCTTTATATCATTGTTTTTAAATAGTAGGTATAATGATTTTTACTCCTTAAAAATATTAGGTTTTTCCACTACTGAATCCATACCTTCTGCCAAGCCATAGAATTCTTCCGTATGCCCTGAGGAAAATTTATTATATGACAGTTCTTATTAAGGTAACTGTACTCTATCCTCAGAAAAGCTATTTAGGGGCAAGAAAGAGCTTTGCCAAGGTATCCAGTAAAAATTTGTTCTTGTCATTTTATGTGGGGCAAGCATTTGGTGCCTAGGTCACATTAGGGTTTATTTTAAACTCTCAGAATTACTGGGAGGGAATTCTGGCACTTTAGCATACACTTAGAAGAGATAAACATTCCCAGGTAACAATACTTTGTATTTGTGGATATAATATTTGGAAATTTATTTAATGTAGTTTTAAAATAAGTTCTGTTCTTATACTTGTCATTCTGAGTAAATACACTACCTCACAAATTGTTTTGACTTCCAGAAAACTGTCTAATAATTATTTATAAGTGTAGCATGCACAAGAAAGAGAGACTAAATAGTTATCAGAAAGAGAGGACTGCTTCCTAACTATGTTCAAAAAGTGATGTGAGATTCAGCTTTAGATAAAAAATCCTAGTTCTTTGTTTAAAAGCTTCTCCTTCATTGATCTGTGATCTGTGAGAGATAAAAGTATAACACAATGGGAAAGGAAGGGGATAGGGTTTTGAGCCAATTACATTCCTTAACCAAAGTTATGCTTCAAGTGATTTATAAGGCAATGTCCATCACAAGTGTTTCCTTGAGTTCTTACAAGAACTATAAGTTTAACTGTGTTAATTGTGGTATCATCATCTGGTTAATAAATGATTCCTTAATAGTGATACAGTATATAGCCTTAGCTGGGACAGTATTGATATTTTGATATTTTCTGACTTGTACAAAAGCTGCAAAAGAGATATTGATGTTGTATAATATTTAATTTTCCAGTGTTTCTCACATTTATTAATTGATTGTAGCAAATAAAAAAATCCCTCAAGTGAAGAAGGAATATGCATATTTACTTGCAAGTTGAAAAGGATGCCTTTGAGATACATAGTTAAAGGTGACCCTTTTGTTAAAGGGTTAACAAAAAAGTCTAGGATGTAGGCCTAGATACCATTAATCCAGAGTTATCTTAATCTAGGACAAATCACTTAAGTTTATCATAACCAGTGTCCTCAACCATAAAATGCAAAAGTTGCCACAGATCAGCGATATTCAAGTTATGGTCTCTGGAGCCCTAAATTTCACAGAGACACATCCGGGCTGCCTTAGGAGAAGGGCATGGGCTTCTTTCTTTAACCAAAACAGCCTTAATTCTGTTGGGATATATATCAGTACTTTCTATGAAATTGACTTTAAAAATAGGTTCTGCTTTTAAAAAGCAAAGTTCTAAGACTAGGTACATGCCCCCTCTGGCTCCTCCCTGCCCTGTGGTCATCTGTTTTGTCAAAGATACAGAGGGAGGGGCGCCTGGGTGGCTCAGTCGGTTGAGCGTCCGACTTCAGCCCGGGTCACGATCTCGCTGTCCATGAGTTCGAGCCCCACGTCGGGCTCTGGGCTGATGGCTCGGAGCCTGGAGCCTGCTTCCGATTCTGTGTCTCCCTCTCTCTCTGCCCCTCCCCCGTTCATGCTCTGTCTCTCTCTGTCTCAAAAATAAATAAACGTAAAAAAAATTAAAAAAAAAGATACAGAGGGAGATAGTGGTAGGCAGTGACACCCTTGTATCAGAAAACAACAGTCTAGATTTTCTGTTGTACACTTAGAACTATAAATTGAGGTGCTTTTTCGTTCTTATTTTTAAGTAATAGGAAATTCTATAGGTTTTTTTTTTTTTTTCATTTTGACAATGAACAGAATTAGGGCCAAACAATTCATATGCCTTGGTCTTATTTTCATTTTCAGTCAAAGTTCAAATATGCACTAAGGTCGCTTTCTCTTAAAATATGCTTTTGTTTAAAAAATATCTTGGATTCAGGGTGGCTTTAATCAAGAAGTAAATAAAAATTTATGAAGGAATTAGTAAGTCCTTAGCATCATATCTTTTTTTTTAAAAAGGAGCAGCATGCCTCTAAATGTTAATTTCTTCTTAAAGGGGATCAGGGCTTTTTAGACAAGTACCTGATTCCAGGAATGGCACAGGACGTATAAAGCGTTAACCTGAAACATCCTGTCACACCAGAAAGCAAGCACACAAACCATCAAAGACTCTCGAAGGCATGACAAAAAGAGTTCAGGTTTATTCTGAAGATGTATACTCTGGCCAGTGATGGGACACCTAAACAACAACAAATAACAGTAACTACAATGGATTGAAACACATCACATACTTTTAAGTCTATGAAGTCATCAAACGATCATTAATACTACTGTATTGCAGAGGCACCTGGGTGGCTCAGTCAGTTAAGCATCTGACTCTTGGTTTTGGCTCAGGTCGTGATCTCACAGTTCCTGAGTTTGAGCCAACCATCGGGCTCTGCACTGCACTGCCCGCTTGGGGTTCTTTCTCTCTCCTTCTCTCTGCCCCTCCCCTGTGCTCTCTCTCTTAAAATAAAGAAATAGGGGCGCCTGGGTGGCGCAGTCGGTTAAGCGTCCGACTTCAGCCAGGTCACGATCTCGCGGTCCGTGAGTTCGAGCCCCACGTCGGGCTCTGGGCTGATGGCTCAGAGCCTGGAGGCTGTTTCTGATTCTGTGTCTCCCGCTCTCTCTGCCCCTCCCCCGTTCATGCTCTGTCTCTCTCTGTCCCAAAAATAAATAAAAAACGTTGAAAAAAAAATTTTTTTAAAAAATAAAGAAATAAACTTTAAAAAAAAAAGCTGTGTTGCGTATCTGAAAGTAGCTGGGAGAATGGATCTTGAATATAAAAAGTATGAAGAAACAATTGAGGACATTTGAATGTTGATCAGATGTTTTGAGATATGAACAAGTGAGTGCTAAAATTTTAGGTGAGATAGAAGTATTGTAATTATGTTTAATAACAACAGTATTTTTCTTTTAAAAATATGTAATGAGACATTTATAAATGATTTTATTTGATGTCTGGGATTTTATTCAAATAATCTTGGTTACGGGAGTAAACAGTATGAATGAAAAACAAATGCCCATACACTGACAGTTGTTGAACCTGGATGATGCTGGGGACATGGGGATATATTACACAGTTCTTTATGCTTTTGAAACTTGCTGTAATATACATTGAAAAAGCAGCAGTAAAATGTAAACTAAGGCTTTATTCTTAGCTACAATTCTGATGCTGAGTTATCTTGTCATGAGTTGTCTTCGCGTGTAGGTGATCCTTAGGACCATCTGGCCATCCCCAAACTGTGAGTTAAGCTGCTAAAACAATACATAACAGATGCAAAGATATCCTCAGGCTGACAGTGGACCTTTTTCCACATTGCCTCTGCTCTTCTGGATGTCAAAGATTCTTACCTTCTATTTGCAGAGGAAGAGCTTATGATGGTCTGGGAAGAACTGGAGGTAATGGCAAGATACATATGGCAAGGGGATGAAGGTGAACACACAAGCCAATTCAGTCATATAATCTCGGAAGCAGGAAGTCATATTTTTTTTTTTTTTTGGCAGATTAAACAGTCTTTTTTTTTTTTTGCAATTTCTTAATATATTTTATTTATCCCAGTATATCAAAAATAGTATTTCAAAATGTGATTAATGCAGACATTATTAATGAGATTTTTAATGTATTTTTCCTAGTCTTTGGAATGTAGTTTGTGTTTTATTTTTTTATTTTTAAAAATTTTTTAAATATAATTTATTGTCAAGTTAGCTAATACACAGTGTATATGGTGTGCTCTTGGCTTCAGAAGTCATCTTATTTCTGGACCAGAGGCTAATCTACATGAAATTGTCCATGGTCCCCACAGTGAGGAGCTAACATGGCCCCTCAGCGTGGATATGCTATGGCTTTCTCTCATGTGCTAAGGATAGTGTGCTAAGGATAGTGTGCTAAGCACTGGCTTTTGTCCTCTTCTGTGCTATGCCTTTAAACTACTTGGCAGTCCCCAGAGGCTGACCCTGACTTTCTGTACTGAATCGCATGTACCAGAACCCCATTCCCCACCTCTCATTCTGCCCTGAGATAAACATCATCCTGAATCTCCACCCACATCTACGCTGACACTCTTTTAGATGACAGGACAAAAGAGGATCATTTGCCCTCAATTTTCTTTTCTTTTTTTTTAATTTTTTAATGTTTATTTATTTTTAAGAGAGAGAGCACAAGCAGGGGAGGGGCAGATAGAGAGGGAGACACAGAATCTAAACCAGGCTCTAGGCTCTGAGCTGCCAGCACGGAGCCCAACGTGGGGCTCAAACTCACGAACTGTGAGATCATAACCTGAGCCGAAGTCCAACACTCAACCGACTGAGCCACCCAGATGCCCCTGTGCTCAATTTTATTGGGTATCCTATCAGTGTGGCCCCAACTCTATGCCTAACTTGCCTTAGATATTTTGTTTAATTCTTCAAAGCCTGGCTTGGAAATTAAAAAAAAAAAACAAAAAAACCAAAACTGAATATGGGTCCTTTTTTTTCCCCTTCCTGTTCTCATTCCTTTGTAATAATTCTATGTCTCTTTGGAGCAATGTAGATGGCACTGATGGACTAAAGATTTGGGGAAAGGAAAGTAAGAAAAAGTTTTTTTTTCCAAATAGTTTCTCATTATATTGGAGACAACCCAAAGCATCTGCATTCCAGGTCACAAAGCAGGATTGACAAAGAGAGTTTCACTGTAGCCTATTTATTTTTATTTGTTTGTTTAACAAACGGACACTTGTCTGTGCTGTAGGAGTATTAGATGAATACTGTGTGATCCCTGACCTTGTGGATCCAACAGCCCATGATACTTTAGATACCATATAAAAGATGTGCACAGAGGGGCATGGGAGCTCTGAGAGGCACTGCTGTACCTCAGCTTTATGAAGAGCATGTTGGAAGTGAGGACACTGAAGCTGTGACTTGAAAGATGAGAAAGACTTAGGTGAAAAAAGGAGAAAGGGCGTTTCAGATTGAGAGAGTGGCAAGACAAAAAAGCACGTAGGACTCAAGTAGGGTGTTCTGGGCACCCTACTTGTGTCATTTGAACATAAAATATTAGCCGGGAACAAGGGATAGGTTGTATGCTTATGATTTTTGACCAAGAAGGGTTTAGAGCAGGATTTTTAACGTGGCCAGATTTGTTTCTCAAGTAGTTTTCTCTGATTGGGTGAAAAAATGGACTCTGGCTATTTCGGGCCTGAACTGGAACAGGGCTAAGGAGAGGTAGAGAGGAAGAAATAGTGTTGAGGAAGAAACTGCACTGGCTGTAGTCCAGAAAGGGTCTAGGAATCTGCAGACTCTCACTCAGGCCCTTCCCTGGCCTCTGCTTCACTACTGGTAGGAATGGATAGGAGGTCTTACTTCTCTTGCCCCTGGAAAGAAACTCCCGCCTCTTAACCCCACCCGCCCCTGCGCTCGTCACCCACCCCCCACCCCCCCCCCCGCCCCTGCGCAGCACTCTTAGCCTCACCACCATTATCTGTGGTGACACCATCAGTAAAAATCTCATTATGCCTTTTATCCCCGTTTACATCAGCCATCACAAGAAGCCAGGGACTCCCAGGTCATTCTTCATCCCTAGATTTTAATCCCCATCTGGCTCTTCGAGCAGCAAAGCACTGCTTGCTCTTTTCTGGCACTTCCTATACTCTTTCTCTCAAATTAACTTTTTCTCAAAGCATTTCTGACATAGTGTGCAGTTTACTTACTTGTTTAATTGTCCTGTTCCCTGACTTCCCCCTCTCCAACCCTCCACTGATACACATACTAGAAAATAAGCTCTACGATGGCCGCGTCCATTTTTATGTATTTGTTCATGGCTATTTCCCCAGTGTTTAGCACAGTATTGGGCCTTTGCTGAATGAGTAAATTTAAAAGTTGAAGTAATAACATGCCTTATCTATCAAATTGTACTCGAGGGTCAGGGAAAGAGAATAGTTGAGACTGATTTCAGAGTTTTGGGCTTAGATGACCTGATAGTATGATTATAAATATTTGCTAAAATCAAAGGTGGTTTCCTTCCATTTGCTGTACTTATTCTGGTTCTTTTGATTTTGGTCAGGGAACATTCTCCCATAACACTTTGCAAGCAGTGAAATTTGTTTGTTGCAGCTAGTGAAATTTATTTTGGGGGAAAACTTCACAGAGATTTAAGCATCACTATTTTCAGTACAATAGTGAACAGAAACAGTGTTCTAATCCCATTTCCAAAGAATGTGGAAAATCAATTGTATGTGAGATATCTGAGGGCTTTAGGTATGAAGATATATTTGTCCAAATACTGTCCTGGAACATTGGTATCAGGCCTCAAGAAAGCAAATGAAGGTAGAGGAAAAGAGGTTTGGAGCTGAGAGGAAAAGTAAAGAGATTTGTGTCCAGGTGGGGGGAGGAGGGAGGACATTTTTTTAAAGAAAGACAACATCAACAAAAGGCAGATATGGAACTTCAAGGAAATGGGAGGAAGAAAATTCACAAGTAGCATCAAGCCCCGTCTCAGCCAAGGATAGGATATTCGTATTCTGAGTCTTGTTTCAGGTTATCATTTTATTATTTAAAAATTTTTTTTTCAACGTTTTTATTTATTTTTGGGACAGAGAGAGACAGAGCATGAACGGGGGACGGGCAGAGAGAGAGGGAGACACAGAATCGGAAACAGGCTCCAGGCTCCGAGCCATCAGCCCAGAGCCCCGACGCGGGGCTCGAACTCATGGACTGCGAGATCGTGACCTGGCTGAAGTCCGACGCTTAACCGACTGCGCCACCCAGGCGCCCCAATACACAAACTTTTCTATGAAAGTTATTACATTTTGGCTTGTGGCTTATTTTGGTTATTGCAGAATCATTATATATAACTACATATAAATGGCTAGGAAGATAGAACGATTTTAAAAATGTGTATCCAGTCAGGAAAGGAAGCTAAGTGGGAAAAAGGAAATAGAGCACTCATTTATTGTCAAATGCAATATTTGTATGCCTTAAACATTGTTCTCATTTAGTCATTACCACCATCCTGGAAAATATGTCCTATTTCCCCAATTTTGCAAATGAAGATAAAGAATAAAGAATAAACTCAGCTGTGTGTTGTTGTCTGACTAATCTAATCCTTGTTGTCTGACTTCAGATGGACTGTTCTTTACATATATTTCATACACTATCTCAAAAGAAAAAAAAATAATCCCTGTGTATTAGGTTCTAAAAGCCTTGCTGTACAAAATGAAGAACATGGTAATCATGTTTGGATTGCCAGCCCTCCCATGCTTTGTTGGCATTTATAAAATTCTACTAAATTTGGCTTAGAAGCAACACACACACTACAAGGAAGCAGTTGTTTTGTGAGTGTTTTGGGAAGGAGGAGAGAGAGCAAGAATGCATTGTGGGAGTGCAGACAAAGAGCAGTGTTCTTAATGTGCAGCAGTGACTAAGAAAGATTTCAAGGTTCAGAAAAAGAGTGGGAGAAATAAAGCAATACATAAGCTTAACCTTGGTTATAATAAAATGTAAAGACTAGGCGTTTCCACCACATTTATCATGCTCAAATATTTTTAAGAAAATATTTCATATTAGTGTATATACCTCTTATTCAGGGGCATCAACACATGTATGCACTACCTAAAATTAAGAAAGGATAAAAAAGAAAAGAAATTTAAAAAGTACTTTTCCACTGGAAAGAAATAGTGGATAAATCACATAGATAAACCAGTTAGGACAATGGAATGATGCCATTGAGGTGTCCCGTGAAGACATTGCTCATATCATTCTTGTGTTGGATTGTAAGAGCTACCTGATGTTTGTTTTGGCATGGCATGCATAGCCTTATTTTATTTTCTAGGTTCGAAACTGATGACTTGACCAATGAGCTTTTGGGTTTGTTTTTATTTTTTTTTAATGTAATTTATTGTCACGTTAGCTAACATACAGTGTGTAAAGTGTGCTCTTGGTTTCAAGGGTAGATTCCCATGACTCATCTCTTACATACAATACCCAGTGTTCATCCCAACAACTGTCCTCCTCAATGCCCATCACCCTTTTCCCCCTCTCCCCCACACCCACCATTAGCCCTCAGTTTGTTCTCTATATTTAAGAGTCTCTTATGGTTTGCCTCCCTCCCTTTCTGTTTGAAACTATTGTTTCCCCTTTCCTTCCCCCATGGTCTTCTGTTAAGTTTCTCAAGTTCCACATATGAGTGAAAACATATGATACCTGTCTTTCTCGGACTGACTTATTTCTGTGTCATCTCATTTAGTCTTCTCAATTATCCTGCGTTAGAGACAAAATTCAGAGTCTGTTTAATTACCTGGTTTTACCAGTTACCGCACTGCTCCAAACCAACTAACTTCTTTCTCAGAGAAGCAGAAAGGGTTTTAAGCTTCTGTCTGCTATATCTTGCAATTTGAGGTAATTAAATAAACTCTGAACTTTGTCTCTAATGCAGGATGATTGAGAAGACTAAATGGGATAAGAGAAAAACTCAGTGGTTGAGATATGATAGGCATTTCATAATGACAATTGTTCTTGCCTTTTTGCTGTTAATTGGGAGCCAAGGGATGAGTGTGGAGGAAGAGGAGATTATGAAGAGGAGGGAAAAATGGAAGAGCAAAAATAAGTATGGGTAGTGTTATTATAATACTTTACATTAAGAAATTATTAAATTTCATCAGAGAGAACCACTGATTTCAAATCTTGGAGTGATTTAACAGATCATGAGATTAAAAAAAAAAAAAAAGCACCAGGTGTAATGTGTCAATTAAGAGCCATTATTTTTCAAAGATGATCGATGTTGATCAAGCTCCCTAGGTGGAAGTGATCCTGTAATCTTATATGGGAGAAGTGCTTTATAATTAGAGTGTGACTATAAATAAATCAGTAAACATTGCTGATATTTTAATGAAAGACCCTTAAAAGATAGGATAAAATTTTGTTTTTAACTATATTTTGCTATTAGAGTTGACATCAATACCATCTTAACATTCTTCAGGATGGCTTATATCTGCAAAATTCCAACTATTTGAAAACCTATATGTAACAAAGAAATACGTGCCTGATTTATGGATTACTTACTCCCAAAAATGTACAGATAAAGTTCATTTTTCTTTGTATTGATCATTTGTTGAAATAATTCAATTCTACATTACGCACCTGGCTTTCAGAATAAGTTTGGTAAAATGGTGTTAAGTTTTAAAAATATGATAAAACCATAAATAATTTTTACAATGACAGGTTTTTCTATTAGTAAAATAACAAAAATCAGAGACATGATTATGTATCTACTATAAGGCCTTGTGTGCATTTTTCCCAAAGAAAATTTGACACAGAATATCTTACCGTAGAAATATTGGAAATTTAAGAAATAATTTAATATTTCTGAATTTTGTTCCTTTGGGAAGTAGCTATAAGGTTTCTAGCAGATTTAATCACAGTATCTTCTAATGGCCTGTAATTTATTAAACATGTTTCCTAGTTCACATAAAATTAAAAGCATTAGCTTCCTTTAATAATCAGGCAGGTTTATATGTATAATATGCATAATATATTCAATAAAATTACTTTTTATACTTTGCACAGGATTTCTATATACTGGATTGTTGTTTCTCATCTTTCCCCAACATTTTCAGTCTTCGGGACTTCTGGTTTTGAAATACAAAAAGAACGAATAGAATACTTTGCTGCTTCAAGAATGCCAGAAACAGTGGATACCATGGGAAAGGCAGACTTCTGCAGGGGAAGTAAGCTTTGGAGAAAGTTTCACAAATAGATATAGAATTATGTTTTGAAATGACCTAGTTCCTTCGTGATTGTTATAGGAAGATCAAAGCCTCTAAGCCTTTTTTTTTTAATGAATAGGAGGTGAGAAATGGAAACAGTACATTTCCTGTAATGTAGGAGTTGTGTACTGTGCTACAAGTGGGAGTATTTACCATAAATTACTTTGATTTCTAAAGAACAAAACTTAACTCAGTGCTTATAAGAGTGTTCAGATGAGCTTTGTGAAAAATCCTCTTTCTTTCTCATGTGTGTCTCATTTTTCCCCCTGTGAATTCATGGCCAGATTACTGAAGATGCTGTGGGGACAGAGGGTAGGTGAAAGGAAACAATGTGTTCTGTATTCCATATCTCATCCATAAGGAGATAAGTGTTATATTGTTTGATACCTATAACCAGGGAGTGGTCTTCCCAGTGTGCTATTAAAAAAGTTATCTAGGACTCATCTGGGTTCAGTGAAGCATAATGCCATGATCTATTAGTAATGTAGTAATTTCCAAAGATACGAATGAAAGGAGTGACTTTTTTCTTTTCTCTTCTTCTCTTTCTTTTCTTTTTCTTTTTTTTCTTTTTCTTTCTTTCTTTCTTTCTTTTTCTTTTTTCTTTTTTTTTTTTTTTTTGCTAAGTATTTGCCAATTCTGACCTAGAACATGGCTGGTTTTGTTTTTTTTTTTTAATTTTTTTTTCAACGTTTATTCATTTTTTTGGGACAGAGACAGAGCATGAACGGGGGAGGGGCAGAGAGAGAGGGAGACACAGAATCGGAAACAGGCTCCAGGCTCTGAGCCATCAGCCCAGAGCCCGACGCGGGGCTCGAACTCACGGACCGCGAGATCGTGACCTGGCTGAAGTCGGACACCCAACCGACTGCGCCACCCAGGCGCCCCGAACATGGCTGGTTTTTAATGAATGTTGAAACTTTCATGGGACAATCTATTTGTTATTAATAGCTTTCTACATCATCCAAACTTGGGGTTTGGAAAAATTCAGTTTTTAGAATTTCTTCTTATAGTGTAACTGCTGACTCTCATGTTGTCCAAAGACTGTGATTTTGGTGATGCAATAGAATGGTGAAATGAAAAAAAACCAATGGAGTCTTGATAGGGAAAAAAAAGTCCCTCTGAAATTTCTCTCCTTTTACCCTGCTATGACCCCATGCTTCCCATCTTCTTTGATCAGTCTTCCTTTCTGAACAGTATTATTTTAAAATGTTCTTATCTTTGAAGCAGCTAAATTTGAATTGATGTATGCAGTGTATCAGTTCCAAGTTTATCAGCAAATAGTCGGCAGGAAGCTACCCCTCAGAAGTGCACTTCGGGTTCCTGGCAGGCATTGTGTTTTGAGAGCCAGCCTTCCTTATTCCTTAGTTAAATGATGCCACTTGAAAAGACAAATACCACTATCATTGCTGTTGAGTTGGGACAGCAGTCTTCATCTAGCACACTATGATTTCATGAAAGCATCAATCAGGCTCACAAGATAAATATCTGAGTCAGCTGTTCTACTTTTGTATTGAATCTAATTAAAAGCATGAAACAAATGCTTGTCACACATTCTGTCTCATTGAAAGATAAATATATAAATAAAAATCAAGACAAAGACTGGAAAGATAGGGCAATTGGAATGACAATAGGTAATTTTATCCAGAGGGGCCTCAGTCAGCTAGCTGTCTAATATCCAGAAAATCAGTTTAGCTAAAAATAGTGTTAAATATGTCAAATACTGGGGCGCCTGGGTGGCTCAGTAGGTTGACTGTCCGACTCTTGATTTCAGCTCAGGTCATAATCACAGGGTCTTGGGATTGAGCCCTGTGTCGGGCTCCACACTGCACTGAATGTGGAGCCTGCTTGGGATTCTCTCTCCCTCTGCCCCTCTCCTTGCTTGCTCTCTCTCTCTCTCTCTCTCTCTGTCTCTCTCTCTCAAATAAAATGAAAACAATACTTCAAATACTGAAAGATTCAAGTTAGTACTATGAGAATATACTAGGATGGATGGCTGTCAAATAAATCATAGATGTATCTGATGTTACAGTTATGCAAAGGTAGTATCTCATGCTTTTCTTATTTCAGGATACAAGTGAGTGTTGAAAAATGCCCCTGTGTAATGGAGATTGTGTCAGAACACAGGGAAATCTGTGATCAAAAAGTGCATGAACTTCTTTTGGAGCTGTCATGACTTTTTAAAATCGAACCTAGGAAGGAAAATATCCCCTAGGCTAACAGCTGCATCCCATATGCCAGGGGTTATAATGATTTCCTCCAGCAGTGAGACCACAACTGAAACAGCAGCTGGAATGGGAATCACCACACCTGGTTAAGTTTACAGTAACCACCTGTGTTATCCAAGACACCCCCCCCCCCTTTTTTTTCTGCACTTGACAACTAGAGAGGTAAATTGGATAGTCTAGAAATCCATAGCTCTGCATCTTTCGAATTTTAATAGTAGCACAAGATTCCTATGACTTTTTGATTTTAAATACAGTACTTTTTGTTTGTTTGTTTCAAGTTTTAATTTAAATTCTGGTTAGTTAACCTATAGGCTAATATTGGTTTCAGAAGTAGAATTTAGTGATCCATCACTTATATACAACACACAGTGCTCATCTTAACAAGTGCCTCCCTTAATGCCTGTCACCACTTAGCCCTTTTTGATTTATATTTTTGATTGGGAGAAGGACTTTGTAGGGCTAGACTTGGCTGTTCTTACCGAAACAGCTTATTCTATTGGTTAGGAGTCTACTGAGGTGCTTCTGCCTATTGCCCAGACAGTCTGGTTCTAGCCAACCATTCAGTCAAAATACAAACTGGACACTTTTAACAGAGAAAAGGGGCACCAAGAAGTTACAAGTTAAAATTATGTAATTTTTTGAGCATAATTAACTAATGAATTCATTTTATGATATTACTGGAATTATAATTCTTTCCCAAAGCACTTTACAAGAATACAATTATTTGTAAAAATTTAACACTCTGTATCTGTGTATAGTATCAATTATGTTGGTTATATAAATTTTAAAAAGAAATCACGAATAGTAATTACTTTGGGGAGATTTTATCCATTTGATGTGTCAATATTTCTGCCCAAATATTTTCAAAGGTATATACTCTATTCTCAGCTAGAACAGTACCATTTTAAATTAAGATTTTACAAGTTGAAACTCATCAGTGTAATTTCTATGAGTTATGCTTTATGATTTTGTTATGTTATTACTATTTTGCCAAATTTTAGATGCTATAGCATCATAGAACCTCTCAGTATTATCTCATTTGTTTTCAACATCATATTCATAAAGAAATTTTTGTATGTTATTACTTTGACTTCACCAAGTGCTCCTTGGTGGTTTTGTGCACCTAGCAGGGTCCAGCATGGAACCAGTGCATGAACCAGTATACCAAGGGGCTGGTATTAGCAAGATCATTGCCTGTTTCTTCCATTCTCATTGGAGGCTTGAAGGCATTAGGTGTTCCTAGCTTCTCATGTCCAAGCAAACTTGTTTTATCAGTGAATGCCTTCATGCTGTCCTTGAAAGGGAGGTGTTAGATGCATCATCTCTGAAATGCAGTGGGGAGAAATATGCAAGTTGTTTCTGGTCATCTGGTGGATTTAACCAGGCACTACAGTAAGAACTCAATTTACTGCACACAGTTCAGATACTACTACTAGATGAGGCAGACTTCTCAAACACTTCCTGATTTATTCTACTGCAGGTGTTAATAATGTGCTCCATACTTGTTTAAAAAAGGAAAAATTCAGGACAAATTCTGAATCTAAGAACACACTGGGGCAGTAAGTATGAGCCACCGTCTTGGGCCAATAGGGACTTTTGGCAACAGATAGGAAGTGGGTAAATAATCACGGTTATGGTTCCATTGGGCCTACTATTATATGGATTTGTTTTAAACCTTCATTTGCCACCTTCTCAGAAGCAGATCCAAGTTTGATGGGACCTGTTACCCAACAGAGACATTGGTTAAAATCATGTCTCTGTTCATCAGGCCTGTAGTTTTGCTGTTATATCTAAGATTGATACATACTGGAATTGTGTAAAGCAAGGACTGAGCTTCTCCCTTGTCACTCACCCTCCTTGGATGCTGGGCTCTGACCCCTGAGGAAGGGGTCCTTCTCAACTGGTGCTTGAAGCTCTGAGAGAACTTGCTTGGGAGGCCGTGGGGTGTAAAGTATTCACAAACTAGCATAGACTGCTGCTACTAGAAATAGCAAAGAACCATTGCTATGTGAAGGGGACAGCAATAAGAAACGAACAGGAGAAACGTGTTCCTTTTCTCTCTTCTAGCTTTCTGGTCCCCTCCAACCCTACCTATTGGAAGAGACTAACCATAGGGTAAAAAAGAGAAATATGGTTTGTGGAGTCCCAGATTTAAGTATAGAAAGGCCCGTTTACGGCCGAGAGATATTGGCTTAAGGATGAGCACATTGGCAGAAGCAGACATACTATGTCTGGAATTTATTTCTTGCACATATGTTCTTTAATACTTACCATACACCAGGAACTCTAGAGTGAGCAAAATGGACTAAGTCTCTGCCCTCATGGAGTTTATAGCCTAGTACGGAAAGGACAAAACTAGCAATTTTAACAAACAAAAAGAATATTTCAGATATGGCAAGTGCTATGAAAACAATAAACTAAAAATTCCATATGCGATTTATGTTGTTTCATAGCAGTTTTGTTACCTGGTTCTCCAGTCTTGCTCTCAAGGGGCAAGTGGTGCTGAGTGTCCACAGGTAGGCACTTAGTAGCTATTTTGCCACTTTACCTGGTACTGAGTTTCTAGATTCCATTACAAGAATATGAATGGGAGTTTTGCTGCTTTTAGTTCTGTCTCAGCAATATGGTCACTTTCAAATATTCCATGTCTCCCTGATAGTCTATGTCTTGGTCTGTTTGACTGCTATAGCAAAATACCACAGACTTGATGGTTTACAAACAGATGTTTCTTCCTCACAGTTGGAAACTGGGAGTCCAAGATCAGGGTGCAAGCACAGTGGAGTTTGGGTGAAGGCTCTCTTCTAGGTTCTAGACTGCTGACTTCTCACCCTGTCCTCACATGGAGGAAGGGCTAGGGAGCTTCATCATGCCCCTTCTGGAAGGTACGAATCCCGTTGTAGGGCTCACCCTCTTTACCAGTCACCTCTCAATGGCCACTTCCTCATTCTATTACCTTAAGTCTTACGATTTCAACATATGAATTCTGAGGGCCACAAACACATAGACCACAGTAGTTCATATTGTACCACCCACTTCTGGCACGGCCCAGTATCTGTATTTAAGATATTTGGTTACAAGAAACTAACTTTAGTTAGTTAGTTACAGAAGTTACAGAAACTAACTTTAGTGAAAAGAAAATCCACAAGATTGAAGAGAAAGCTGAAGAAATCAGTTTGGAGAGTACAGAAACCAAGTATATCCAGGTTATTTTTGAGGCAGGAAGAGCTTAAAAGCCTCATTCATGTGCCATTGCTGGAATACGTAAGCAAAATGATATGTATTCTTTTTTTTTTTTTTTTGTCCTTATGGCAACTCTACTCAGGATTCAAAATCCCAGGATTCAAAATCCCAGGAGAGAGAGAGCTCAGATCGTGTGTTCCTCCCTTGGCTCTCCTGGAATGAGGAGAAGAGAGATTTGTTTTTTAAGACCACCTCATCTTACATTTTGTAGGGGGAGGACGGAGGCCTGAATACAGGGTTGCCACCAAGCCAGCTCAACTGGAGAGGGCTCTACTCAAAGTGAAACTGGAAGGTTGTTAGGTGAGAAGTGGATGCCAAGAAGTAAAAAATCACTTAAGTCAACCTCACCGTCTAACTGCTGTTTCCCATTAATCTAAATAAACTAAAACTGACGTGATATTACTTACTGGGTTTTAAATTCATACACACACATTTGAAGGGGAGTTATTTCTCTCTTCCTAATTAAGTAACGCCATTTAAGGACAGGATCACTATGCTGTCTTGTCATCCCAGATTTTTCCTACACAACTATACTTACGCACATCAGACGGAAGATACCTATATGTTCAATGATGTCAATGATAACAGCAGATCTTTGCCGGTCTTCACACAGAGAACTATTTTCATGGTAGGCCTGGTTTTGAGAGGAGGGAAAGCTACTTATCTAACCCAAATCTCCACATTATTTAACAGCTGGCGAGTAAATTGGAGGTTATCTTCAGAAATAACTCAAGTTTTCTCTGTTCGTATTCACTTCTCTCTCGACTACACTTTCCTGAGAGTCCACAAGGGGTGATTGCCTTTGTGTCCACAAGTCCAGTCTCTGTAGTGCTGCTCGACAGAGCACGGAAGACCTTGCGGTGAGCTGTCTCTGCATGACAGACAAGACATCTCCAGTTGGACTCCATGACTGCTCCTTCCTCTCTGAGGGCGCAGTTCCCATGCCAGGTCGCCATTGTGTTGTTAAGGCTGCCTGGTGTTATGCTTGTGGCAGTTGCATATTTGAGGACTTTTGAGTAGGTGTGGACTAGAAAGGGTAATCCTCTCTCCTAAAGTATTACCCTGCTATAAAGATGACAGTAATCCATTTCCCTTATGTTTCAGACATGTTAGTGAACCGTTCTTCTATTTCTTCTCTGCTGGATACTCAGACATCCATGATGTGGGCGAGGGTGATGCCAAGTAACGGATACTAATGTCGTCTCAAAATCACGACGTCCTTCTTTATCTCACAGCGGTTTTTACAGCTGTTTTAGTGCTTCAGGTTCATGGCACCTGGCTTCTTTTTTAGTATGAGTTTTCCTAAGAAGCTTCTGTCTTTACTCAAGTCGGCTTCCGAAAGCTCATTCATAATTTTCTAGTCATCGCTTACCAGTACTCCCGATTTATGTTAGTGCATCCAAAGTCAGCCTCTAGTAATAAAAAAGTGTTTTTCATTAATTCATGACACATAGCACCAGTTAGTTGAACTGAACTCTAGGATCAGGACTGTAGTTGCCTAAAGCTTCTTTCGGCTCTGATAATTTGTGAATCTCTGAGTTTCTGACTTTTCAGACTGCCCTTGGGATGACTAATTTGCCTTGCCTTATTTCCAAGCCTTGTTGTTCCTGAGCAGTTTGATCAAGTAATGGTCTGGGATGAGTACCTTGATTTGTATCATTTAACTACCTCCAAAGCTTCTGACGAACAAAGGCCTTTCATTAATCTTTTGCACACTTAAATACCTAAATATAATCTACTATTAATTTCATCAACTTCTAATACATAATAAACTGCCACTTTAGTTTTCTACTGAAAAGTTAACGTGTTTGAAGATACTGCTCATAAGTGGGACTTTTCTTACCCAAATTCTGTTTAGTGTCCATGTAATATACCAACATCTCTTCTCTCCTATTTTCTAGAAAAAATAGTTACTATCAAACCTAAAATTTAGGGTCATTTCTCTTTTGCATTAAGTCACCTAAATAATTTTCATTTATAACACTGACTCAGTAATTTCATTCTTATTATATGATTTGTCATGAAATTACTCTGATTCTATAATGCAATATTTCCACAGAAAATGTAGATAAAGATGAGAATGAGACGTTTTTTCACCTGATAAGAATATCTCCTTAAGCCTTGAGTTAGTTGGATTAAAAACGGCATTTGAAATAATTATGTAATTACAAAATTATTTATCTTTTGTTAGATATTTCTTAACTCAAATGGAGAAATTATATCTATTTTATTTATTCATAAACAATTTACTGGATAAGACTAGATGTCAGTTATTGTTCTAAATCATGGAGACACAGCAGTGAATAAAGCCTTATGGACTTACATTCTAGTGAGGGAGAGAGATAATCAACAAACAAGTAAAATATTGAGCAAGCCACTTAGTGTCGAGAGCAGTGGAGAAAATAGAAATAGTAGGGGTTGCCTTTTATGCAAAGTAATCAGGGAAGGCTTTACTGAGAAAATCACCTAAAGTAAACACTTGTGTGAGGTGCGAATAAAACATTGAAGGTAGGGGAACAGCATTTGCCAGGTCCTGAGACAGAAGTGTGCCTGGTGGGCTTTACGAAGAATAAGAAGGTTCTGTGAGGCTGAAGCAGAGTTTGAGGGAGGGGGATGTAGGCAATGGGATCAGAGAGTTACCAGAGCTTAGGAGGCTACTGTCAAGATTGTGGCTTTTACTGGGAGAGTCATCCCCTGAGAGGATTGGGATTAGAGGAATGACCTGGCCTGGCTTCTTGTTGTAAAATGCTCTCTAGCTGTAGAGTTTGAGTTGAAATTATAAGGAAGCAGTCGTGAGAGGTGGTCAGATACAGAATGTGGAGAAAATAGGAATTGTTGACAGATTGGATGTCAGTTGGAAGTGAAACAGAGAAATCAAAGATAAAACCATGTTGTTGTTGTTGTTTTATCTGAATAGGAAGAATGTATTTTATATGTATTGTTGGTTTCATAAAGATCATTAAAAAAAGAAATGGGTTAAGAAACTTTTCTAAATGAAAACAAGTATTACTGAATAATATTCTTAGAGAGCACATGTTTAAGTATACCTATATATGTAGTTAATATTTTTCACATATACACATGATGAAAAATAGTTTCCATGAATGCAGATAGAAAGATTGATGTACCTATGAGTCCTTTGATGTGGGAACAGATGCCTACTCTGACAAAGGAATCTATTAGACCTCTTTTAGGAAGTTTCACTAGTCGAGATCCTGGCATGCAAAAGGTGGCACACTCAACAGATTTAATTAAAGATATTTTAATGGAAGGACATATGGCATGCAGAGGTATGGACAAAGTTAAGGAGACCCACAGGGGTGGTAAAGCTGCCGTATTGGAAGTAGGCATAGCAGGAAGGCATTACGACTCCCAAAGTAGCAAGAGGAAGAAAGTTATTATTGAATGGGCATAAGCTATAGCCATTGAGAAGACGGTAGGAGCTGTGGCTGTGGAAGAAAGCAGCCTAGGACACAACCTGATTAACAAGAGAGGAAGTGGGACAAAGGGAGTAAAAACCTTAGTCTTTTTCTCCTCCTACACTTCATCTTTTACTGGTCCTTCCTACTGGCCTTGAGAGAGGTCAGAGTATATAGGATCCTTGCTCATACAGTCCATGGTTGTCAGCCTGTGGGACACAGGGAGGGAAAAGAAGGTTAGATATTGAATCTGGAAGGACAAATAAGGAATACACAGCACAGAATTTCATGTTATTAAAGAAAGATCTGAACACCAAGGCATATGAGGGAAGCTCTGTGGAATTCCTGTAGGAGAAACAAGGGATTGCATCTCTATCTTATTACCATGGAGAACTGTTCCACCTGCCCAGGTTCTTGTTTAGTCTGTGCTGAAGAGCTCAGATTCTGGGAGAATATCTCCTGTGACCTGGCTTGAATCAAGCACCCACACTTGTGATGAGAGGAAGGGATAGTAGGGTCCTGTGATTGGGGCCTAATTCTAATCATGTGGAATTAGGAAAAGGATCTAACTCAAAGAAAAGGATTATAGACAAATCAATATAAGACTCCCTCTTGCAATATTAAAATATTTATATCATTATATATATATATATATATATATATATATATATATATATTTTTACCAAAAAGGAAAGGTAAGTTTCTCTAATATTCTCCAATATTTCAGAGTGCAGGAGTGTTTTTTAATTCATTTCTCAATTCCAGTAAGGTCAAAGCTTGTCCTTTGGTGTGATTCTTTGCCCTCCTTTTCCAGTTAAAAATACATCCCTAATTCCAGGTCATTTATTTTAAAATGAAAACATTTGTTTGCAAATTAATAAAACACCATATGCTACAAAAAAAAGGGCTATTAGTGCTAAAAAATAACTAAAAATATAATCTTTGTTTGCAAGAATCTTAAGAAGAGGGGATGTGCGTGGGTCAGTATAAAGTAATTGCCGCTATTGGTCTGGGTGGGTGGGAGAACAAAACGAATCGACAAAACCTTGAAATGTAAGGTTTTGTCAATTGCTAGGGAAAACCAGAATCATAAAACTTAACCTCTTTTAACCTAGTTTATGCATGCTAATTGATTCAGAGACAAAAACAATAATAGTCTCGGTTATAATAGTATGCAACTTCATTTCCAGACTTTCCCTGAAATTTCTTGCAAAAGAGGTGGAGAAAGTTAGCTCTGAGTCTCAAAGTCAATCAATGGCCTCTTTGTTGGTGAGGGTACCGCCTCCTCTCTCTCAGACAATGGGTCATGCGGCCTTGGGAGTGAAAGGTTAAAGGAGAACACGACTTTAAGAAGGAAAGTAAATTTTATTCAGTTAAGTGTTGGCAAATTATTAACCCCAGTTTGTCTTATTCATTCATTCATTTATTCATTCCGTCATCTGGTAATGAAACATTTAATGATTTTCAATGCCAAGAAACATGTGAATTTGAAAAAAATCTATATGCTTTGTACTAAAATAAGAAGTACATTATTTCAGTCAGGAACACAGGCAGCATTAAAGTCAGATAGATCATGGCGAAGAGGTAGCTCTGCCGCATAAAAGCTATGTCAAATTTTTTTGTTCATAAGTTCTCCATCCTAGTGTACAAAATGGAGACAGTATTTGCCTCGCAGACATAAAGTGAGGTAACCCATGGAGCACATAGCAGAGAGCCAAGCACAGAGTAAGCTGGTATTAATGAAGTATATGCTTTTTCTTTATTAATTGAAATTACCTTGTGAATTTTTCCCTTCATTCTGTTGCTGTGGTAAATTGCATTGAATGATTTTTTTGTATGTTGAACCAGTAAATCACAGTTGGTCATGGTGTATAATTCTTTTAAAATGTCACTGAATGCGTGCTGCTATTATTTTGTTGAGGATTTTTGCACCAGTGTTGATAAGGGGTTGCTATAAGTTTTCTCTTCTTTTGATATGTTTATTTGTCTGGCTTTGGTATGAGGGTTATGCTAGTCTTATAGAATGATCAGGAAATATTCTGTCCTCTTCAGTTTTTTTGAAAAGTATAAGCACTATTGGTATTCACTGTTCCTTAAATGTTTGGTAGAATTCACCAGTGAAACCATCAGGTCCAGGGTATTTCTTCCCTGGGAGATATTTTATTCAGTCCTTGTGCTAGTTCTAAGTCTATTTAGGTTTCCTGTTTCTTCATGATTTAGGTTTTGTGTTTCTAGAAATGTGTCCATTTCATTTAGGCATATGATTGCTCATAGTACTCTATTAGAATCAGTAATAATGTTTAGTAGCTTAAATCTTTTAGTAGCTTAAATCTTTTTTTCCCCTAGTCCATCTAGCTCAAAGTTTGCCAATTTTGTTGATCTTTTCAAAGAAGTAACTTTTGATTTTGTTATTTATTGCCATTGTTTTTGTTCTCTATTTCATATATCTTTGCTTTAATCTGTATTATTTCCTTCTTCCTGATAGCTTTGGATTTAATTTGTTCTTCTTTTCCTAGTTTCTTTTGTTGTAAAGTAAAGTTGTCGATTTATGATCTTTCTTGTCATTTTTTAACGTAAGCATTTATGGCTATAAATTTCCCCCTTAGCGTTGCTTTTGCTGTGTCCCATAAGTATGTTCTAGTTTTGTTTTCATTTATCCTATGCATTTTTTAACTTCCCTTATGATTTCTTCTTTGATCTGTTGGTTGAGAGCATGTTGCTTAATTTCTACAAATTTGTGAATTTTCCAGTTTTATTTCTGTTACCAATTTCTTCTTCCCATTGTGGTCAGATAAGATACTTTGTATGATATCTATCTTTTAAAATCTATTGAGGCTAATTTGTGACCTACCTTGGTGTTTATTCTGTGAACTTGAGAAGAATATTTATTCTGCTGTTGTATATGTTCTCTATATATCTAGTAGATCTTGTTTGTTTATTGTGTTGTTTACATCCTCTTTACTTATCTTCTGTCTGGTTGCTCTGTCCATTAATGAGAGTAGGGTATTGAAGGGTCCAACTATTATTATAGAACTATCTATTTCTCTTTTTAATTCTGTCAGTTTCTGCTTCATATACGTTGGTGGTCTTGACATCAGGTGTGTAAATGTTTATAAATGTTACATCCTGTTACTATATTGAAACTTTTATTAATATATAGTGTCCTCCTTCGTCTCATAACTTTTTGATTTAAAGTCTATTTTTCGTGATATTAATATAGCTAACCTGCTCTCTTTTGGTTACTAGTGTATGGGATATCTTTCTCCATCTGTTCACTTTCTATCTAATTTTTCCATGTTTACTTTGTAGTAATGCAGTGAATTCAGAAATATCTATTATTAATTATGACAGCTAAGCAGTTGATTCTTCTGGGTTTTCGAAAGGGAGACAATATTATCAACTGAAAAAAACTACGCATGGCAGATACGCTGGGTGTGAGTGTCTTGTTCTGACATTAACAGCCCCAGTGTTTCATATTGAGCATCATGCTGGCAGTTGCCTTCCAGACAGACAGGCGAGTATGCCTGTGCATAAGACACAGAGAGATTGTGAGGTTGCCTGTGGTGAACTATTTTTTTCACCATTCCTTACCATGGCCGTCTTCAACAGAGACAGCTCTGACTTCATTTTCCTACATGTCAAATATGTCTTCACAGACAGAATTCTTCTGTCTTACTAAGAGGACTAAAATGTTTTATCTTTGAAATCTTTAGGTTTCACTGAGAGTTTTCCAATAAGCTGTCAAACTTCAAGTCGCCCATCTATCTTTTTTGTCTCATTTCACATGTGCTTGCGTCTGCTGCATGGAGATTTTATTTTAGTTTCATATTAATCTTCTGCTGCTGTCTGCAATTTGATCTTAAGCAGAGTATTAAAGGAAACAGAGAACATTTTAAAAGATGCATGATCCTTGTATGTACCGAGCAGCACCCATTACAAGCACAGATGGGACATTCTCGTGAAATGAATTCATAACTGATATGCCCTGATGAGTCCTCAGTCATCAGATTCCTCTGAAATGCAAGGCACTTTGACATCATGGACACCGAATGATATAGAGTCAAACATGATGGTAGTCCTATTTCAAAGATGACTGAAAAAAAGCCATTCTAAGTTAGCCCAGTGGATTTCAGCTTGAGACAGTTTATCAATGAACAGACATGGAAACTTGCTAGAAGACATTATCCTCAAAATTTATGCCTGTCCTGGGGGCACACATGTGTCTGGAGTGAATTACGTGAAGGATAGGATGATGAAAAAAAGCAAGTGACAAAAGGAAAGTAAAATTTAGGTCTGGGGCTGGGGGACTGGGAAGATAAAGATTTGCAGAGCCTAACTTGCTCTTATCTGTAATTCTTATCTCCCCAATCTGGCTGTGAGCAAATAAATCAGTCCCTGATTTCTAACATGGTCAAAAAACTTTTCTAACTCATGCGGTGAATTCAGAAATAAAAGAGAAAATTAAACAATGGAAGCAATTTATCCATTCTAGCCACAGAAGCCTAGCTTGTGATTGGTTCACATTTTAAAATATATTTGCTGATTCCGTCTGTCTGTCTCTCTCATTGCTTTCATTCTGTTCTAATCTTGCAAGTTCTTTCTTGTTGCTAAGGAAGCTTGTTATTTAAGCCTATATTTTAAACAACTTTAATCAACAGTTTGAAAGTAAAATGAAGAAACTTGACTTTTTCTGTTGCTGACAACTAAATTTTTTACTTTTATTATTTTTGAAAAAAACATTTATTTATTTATTTATTTATTTATTTATTTATTTATTGAGGGAGAGAAAGCACATGCAAGCTGGGGAGGAGTGGAGGAAAAAGGAGAGAGAGAGAATCTCCTGCAGGCTCCACTCCCAGCACAGAGCCCGACATGGGGCTTGATCTCATGACCATGAGATCATGGCCTGAGTCGAAATCAAGCGTTGGATGCTTAATTAACAGACTGAGCCACCCAGGAGCCCCTTTCGGTGACAACTCTGAGTTAATTAGCGAATATAATATACACATTCTCAAAATTTAAAAAATAGTATAGTTTTTTGAGATTTTAAATGAATGACAAATGGCCTCAAAGCTGTACCTGGAGCAATGACTTGTGACCCTGCTTTAGACATTTCTTTGTTGTATTTTGGAAACATGTTAAGTAATTCTGTCATATTAATTTAGAACAGACACTGAAACTGAGAAGAATTCTGACTAAAATAACTGCCTGGTCATGATTAAGATTAAGTTGAAATAGAACAAATAAAAGGATTGGCTAGAAGAAAAGAGAAACTGACTTAAACTCAGTTAGCATAACATTTTAGATGGTATATTTTTAAATTATTATAAAATTTAAAATTTATGTTAAAATATACATTGTCATGCCCATGACTGAAAATAGAGTGATTGGAGAAGCATGCAGAATGGGAGAAGAGTAGAGAACATCTTTAGTCTAATAAAGAAAAGCTGCCTGAGTAATCGGGCCTTTCTTAGGAAGAACTGTGCTTTAGGCAGTGTTTGTTTTTATCCATCCCTTTGGCTTCCTTCTGTCCTTGGCACCTGGTATCCTCATATAACCCCCTGGATTTCCAAAGTCCCCACTTCGCTAGTTGAGAGCACTACATTGTTCATATTTCCCCTATTTTTTTTTACCATTGAAGTTTGGCCACCTATACTTATTTCTTAGGGCTCTGGTTTTTGATTAGTTGAAAACAGATGGTGTCTGAGTCAGGATGGAGCTCGCTGAAAAAGGAGATTTAGCATAGACTATGGGAAGTAGAATGGTAGGGGTTATCTTACACAATTAGAACAGAGGACTACTAGCTTCTTGGTTTTGCTTCTTTCGACTTTTTTCTCTGTTCTCTGCTTCCTTTCTCGGGTTGTTAACCCCTCATGAGGGCATCCAGTTGTCTTCTTTTGTCTTTATCCTTGTTAATTGGCTTCACTGCTGCTTGGTTTTTCAGGAAAGCACCTTGATTGACCCCATTCATTTTTTCATGCTAGGCCATGGGGTGACCCGGTGCATAGATTCCCTCCCGGAGGTGCTCCCCTTTCTTCCCCTAAAATGTAGCTGTGGCTGGAACCCGTTAGATCAGAGACTCTTGGCAGGGCAGGATTTCCTTTCAAGAGGCCGTGGGCAGGAAGGCAGTCCTTGTATCTGGAACAGATGTTTTGGCACATTTGGGAGTCTTGAAGCTCTTCAGACTCTGGGGCTGCCCTGCTGAGTGATGGGCGAGTTTGGCAGCACATCTTGCTTCCTTTAGCTGATCTGGTGTGTTTGGGAGACGCTGAGAGGGACAGGAGGAATCTCAGAATGCTTTCTTCAGCATCAGTAGCACCTTTTAGGTCTCACTTGAGAATACTTTCCCTCATCTGAAATGGTGATTACATTCTGCCTAAATTCCAAGACATCTTGGCTTCCTGGCGAGGTGTAGGTGAACTCTGACCAACATGCATGCCTCTTAGTGTGTTTTATTGATTACATAACTTATCTTAAAAGATAGGTCAGCTCTGGCGAGTTTTCCCTAACACATTTTTTTTTTCTCAGTGTTAGCAGCTGGAAGACTTGCTAGCATGTGTGTTGATGTGTGTGGCCTTGGGAAGAAAGAAATCCCATCCCCTGCTTAAGGAGCTCTGAGAGAATAAACAAGGATAAGTGTAAGGAGGTCAGCTGTCTGTCCCTTGGTGCCACATCTTCATCACAGCCCTAAGCAGCTGATTGCTCCTGGTTACCCAGACCTGGTGCCTTTCGGTGTCTGCTTCCTTCCGAAACACACACGCACACACACACATACACACAACTTCCCTTTTACTCATGAAATTTATTATCCGATGTCGAATCTTACTTTCGTATGTACATCTAGCTTTACACGTGAATTTTCTGCAAGCAGAGCCAAGCTCTCTCCCTTTCCCAGTCTGTAACATCATTCAAACAGGCGTTCAGACAATGTGACAATGCCTCAGTGAGTTTCAGGGTGTTTATTTCTTTCGGACGAACATAATCCGCTAGCTCAGTCTTTCTCTGCCTCTCTGCCTCTCTCTCTCCTCTTACGTGCAAACATACACCGACTCTCTCACAACATGTACAAATAAATGCCTCGGAGGGCTCCCGAGTTCAATGTCACGCTGGGCAGAAGTGGAGCAAGAGTGCAGGGAGAGTGCGCGCTGTGCGGGCGGGGAGAGAGCCTTTCCGGCCAGCAGAGGGCAGCCGAGGGGAGGCGCTGGCGCGCGAGGGCTGAGCGGAGCCTCGCCTCGCTCGGGCAGCCTCAGCCTCAGCACCAGCCGCGGCGGAACCGGGAGCGCAGCCACTGAGGGCAGCGGCGGCGGCGGGAGCGAGGCGCGCAGGGAGCAGCGGCGCGGGCGGGAAGCAGAAGCCGCCGCCGCCGCCGCCGCCGCCGCGACGGGCAGCCGGGCTCGCCGGCAGCCAGCTCGGGCCCCTGCCCCCTCGGCTTCGTGCCCCCGGCGCCGGGCGGCCGGCGGGTCTGGAGCCCGCGCCGTCGCCGGCCGCGTCCCCCGGGCATGGAAGGAGGCGGCAAACCCAACTCCTCGTCCAACAGCCGGGACGATGGCAACAGCGTCTTCCCCGCCAAGGCGCCCGCGACGGGCGCGGGGTCGGCCGCGGCCGACAAGCGCCTGGGCACCCCGCCGGGGGGCGGCGGGGCCGGCGCGAAGGAGCACGGCAACTCGGTGTGCTTCAAGGTGGACGGCGGCGGCGGCGGCGGCGAGGAGTCGGCCGGGGGCTTCGAGGACGCCGAGGGCCCCCGGCGGCAGTACGGCTTCATGCAGAGGCAGTTCACCTCCATGCTGCAGCCCGGGGTCAACAAATTCTCCCTCCGCATGTTTGGGAGCCAGAAGGCGGTGGAAAAGGAGCAGGAAAGGGTTAAAACTGCAGGCTTCTGGATTATCCACCCTTACAGCGATTTCAGGTGAGGACTCCCTGCCGCCGCCCCACCCTCCCTTCCGGGCGCGCCCTCCAACACGCGTCCCCGCACCTGGGAGGGGGCGCCCGGGGACTCGGAGGGAGGGGTCGCGGGGCGGGAGGGGGGTGGCGCTGCCGGCGGCTTCCACTCCGGCTGCTCGGGCTCCACTCTTCAACTAGTTTCCGCCGAGGAGGGGGTGGGATGAGGAGCTCCTGTTGCCCGGGAATCCCTGGGAGGTTTCGCCTCCTTTGCCTTGTGAACTTTGGGGATACATCGGGGAAGATGTGACCCCCCCCCCCCCCCAGATGGGAGGATGCTAAGTTGTGCCAAAAAACGACAACAACAACAACAAAACAAAAAACCAAAAAACAAAAAAACTTTTACTTCGGAGCTGAGAGTGTAAGGAAGCGGCCAGAAAGTCGTCTTTGGGGTGACACCCATCCTCGCGCTGCCCCCCGCCTTTCCCAAAGGGGAAGAAGGCGCTCCTGGGTTTGAGGAGAGGATGGGGCAAGCGGAGACAGTGACTCACAAGTCCTAGCTGTTCCAGCCGCTCTCACCCCTGGGGAATGTTAATCTGTTTTTCATCTGCTTATAGGCACTGGGCATCCTCAATGCATTTCTTCAGAATAGTGGCTGGCAGGCTCAGGAAGGGCAATTTGCGCTTGGATAGTCCCTGACTTGAGATTTCAGCCGGGCAGGCGCTGCCAGCTTGGGCAGCAGCGTGGCAGGAAGCTTTGAGTTCCAGAAACAGACAGGGGGCGTTTCCAGAGCCCCCTCCCTGAGACTGAGAGACACCCTTTCTTGACCTTGACTACAAGTCTGTTTCGGAAATCTCTTTCCCATTTCCCAGCCCGGGAACTAGGGCAGGAGGAGAGCTGTCCGCCAGGGAAACTGCTTCGGAGAATTAAAATTAAGACGTTTCCCGATCTTATTTGTCGCCCAAGTATGTATTCGGTTATAAGCATGTTTAGAGATTATCAAATGAAGGTCGTGAAGTAGATCCTCTTATTAACGTGCGCACACGCTGCAGCTTCCGAATAAGGTTGGGTTTTCCATTTAAATTCTAAAACTCAGGGTGGCTTGCCTTTTCTTTTCTTTCTTTCTTTCTTTCTTTCTTTCTTTCTTTCTTTCTTTCTTTCTAAGTGAATTCATTCGAAAAAGAAAAAGAGTCAGTGAAAAAGAGTATATGTGCAAATTAAGCCGATTTAATAGGCGTCTATTAAACAGCAATCAAAGATAGCGATAAAAAGCAGCATTACTTTGAGTTATGTTTAAGGGAAATTGCCATCGACTCCATGCCTCCACAGGAGCTGTCCACAGTTCTGAATGACATTAGCTTTGGAAAACCCAAACTCCTGCCGCACTAAGCCTGGGAGTGAACGTCTTCACCTTCTTTGAATTTTATATATTGTCTCAGAAATCAGTAGCGTCTATTATTTATGCATAGAGTGAATGGCTTTTAGGAAGTGTATCATTTTAAGGTTCTTATTTACCAAAACATGTAACAAAGTCCAAAGGAGGACTTATAGAATGTAATGACATTTATAGTCTATAGCAAATTAAGAGTTAGATTGTAAGAATGTTTACGTTGAAAAGGATCTAAATAAACTGCCACGTTTCCTCCCTCAGGAAGGTAAGCAGACTTATAAATGACCTTGTTTTAAGGCACATTAGACTGTCATGTTCTTTAAAATTTTAAAGGTTAGAATCAAATGTAGAAAACTATCTCTCCCTCAATCCTCAGTGGAAATATGTTGCAACCTAGTACCCTTTTTTTTTCTTTCATGAGAAAAACTTTACAAGGAAACAGGCTTCAGCCTTAATAACAAAAGTAAGCATGGCGTTTCCAGTAATATATGTGGTTCACTGTTCACATGCAAATAAAATGCTACACTTTATTTATTTTACCTCAATTGAGTGATCCCTTTTGATTACTTTTACTTTTATTTCTTGAACAATGTAAAAAGAGACTACACTTTTCAAAATGTGGCACATGGTACATAATTAAACTACCTCCTACTGAATAAAAACATAGGGCCACCTTTCAGGAATTGGAATAGTGTGCCAGAATCTTTTGAGTGAATGAAATTCATGAAATTAAAGATTCTCCACATTTTCTCAAGTGAATCATCTGAGACAAATATCAAACAACAAAAAAAGTGACTAAGAAATAAATTGAGATCAGATGATGGTTAACTTTTACCATGCACTTCAAATAAATGAGAAATGATTAAAAAGTGAGGTAATACTCTAAACAAAATCCAGTGTGGAGTAGTTTGCAATACTGGATTTTCTCTTGCATAACTGGATGAAAGGAAATGTCAGACACAAATTAAACAATTACTAGGTTTAGGTTTCTAACTGGAAGGTGTCTGAAAAAGATAGATTTTAAAACTCGCAATTACAATATATGTTTTTCCAAAAGAAAAAAACTAAGAAAGTAATGATGTAAATACTTATTTGCCTATGTCAAGACATTTAAATCTTATTATTATTTCATTAACATTTTTATATGATATCAATAAGATTTCTCAAAACCTATATAACACGTCAGGATAATGTAACGGAAAAAGCAGAAATAAGAAAGACAAAACTCTGGCAGTACTTTTTTTCCTAAAGGACAAGAAATATGGGAAAAATCTCTAACATAGTAGAAATGTTATGGTTATGATCTGTTCACCTCAGGCTCTTTCCTGAAGAAGACACTTTAAGGGCAGGGCTTCGCTATGATTCCTACAATGCCAAACTGATGTTCAGTAACAATTCAGCAACCGAGAAAGTGACACTTAAGAATCAGTTTCCATGGAGGGGTGGGAGATACTGAAATAAAGTGTTTTTTTTTTTCTTTTTTAACTTGATACTTTCATAAGCTTTTGCATGGCCAAGAAAGTTTACTCATTCTGCTCTTTGGTCAGTCCCATCCTGCTGAATGTAGGGGAGTCTGCCACTCCGGGGTAGGTCAGGACTTTACCACTGTGCTGGTGATCCAGTGTCCCTTTTTAGGATGACTTCTGAGCCAAGGCCTTTTCCACTTCCTGGGCTTTGCTCCCACTGAGACTCCCGCAGAGCTAACTAGGTGCTTCTCTCACCTGCCCAAGAGAGCTATTGCTGTGTCTGGCACGTAGTTTTCTCCTATCTCCGGTGTAAGTAGGGCAGAGGCTCTGTATTTCCCTTCTTTCTCAGGAGAGGATGATGTTAGAAGCCTTCAGGGACTAAAGAAGAGTCAAATACTACCAAAACTGTTAGAAATAACCGGGTGGCAGAAAGGGAGATGTGATGATGGAAGCAGAGATCACAGTGATGTCCCAGGAGTCAAAGAGTGCATTCAGTGTCTAAAAGCTGGAAACGGCAAGGAGTGGATTCTCCCCTAGAGCCTCCAGAAGGAACATAGCCTTTGATTTTAGTCTTGTAAGACTTGTTTTTTTCTCTTTGTTTGTTCGTTTTTAGAAATAACTGGGTGGGAGCTAGAGAGTTTAGTAAAAAAAAATTAAAATCTTATGTTTTTGTCTATACCATGGTATGTAATCATCCAAACTAGGGAAAATATAGTTACTTAAAAAGTAAAAGTAGGAGCACCTGGCTGACTTAATCAGTTAAGTGGCGGCCGACTCTTGATCTTGGCTCAGGTCATGATCTCGCCATTTGTGATTTTGAGCCCTGCCTCAGGCTCTGTGCTGACAGTGTGGAGCCTGCTTGAAATTCTCTCTTCCACCATAAGAGACTCTTAAAATACAGAGAACAAACTGAGGGTTGATGGGGGGTGGGGGAGAGGGGAAAGTGGGTGATGGGCATTGAAGAGGGCACTTATTGGGATGAGCACTTGGTGTTATATGGGAGCCAATTTGACAATAAATTATCTTTAAAAAAAAATCTCTCTTCCCCGTCTCTCTGCCCCTCCCCCACTTGTAAATGCATCTTCTCTCTCTTTCTCTCTTGCTCTCAAAATAAATAAATAAGCTTAAAAAAACCAAAAAGAAAAAAGTAAAATTATACTGGTCTTTGTGTAGTAAGGACACAGTCTCAGTCTTGCTGAGTTTCATGTGTACCACACACACAAAAAGAAATATCTAATTAGGAGGTTAAATGTGATTTTTCTTGAGATTACTAACAGTGATTATATATTTATTAGCTAAAATTTTATTTTTTATTTATTTAATAAAAAGGTGACTCTGGCCTAGCATTGTGCTTTCACAGCTAATCTATAGTTATGACATAATCATTCAAATGGATTGAAGGAATAGAGGACTTTTCTGGATGGTTTTTATTATCTGAGTAATTTACCTTGGAAGAATTTATCCCCAGACTATTTGCCATTTCAGGGATTCTGACATTATTTTCCTGGGTCACACTTATATATAGGGCTCTTTTATAGATAATGTTCCCATTTCATATATATTGTCGGCCAACATCTTGCCTCTGGTAAGGGAGGAGATTTTATATCTTGGCTTGTTATTTCTTCCACTACTTTTCATCAATTAGTATGAACAACGGTACGAAAGGCTTATTGTGTCGTAAGTACACAAGGACCCTAGAGACGGGAGTCACCTCCTGAAGCTATTGCCATTTCTGGCCTTCCATCTCTGCTTCGTGTTGCAGCCACAATAATAGTGATGTCAGAGGTCACTGATATGTTCATTAGTGAAGGGAGGCTTCGCCCATATTACACGGTAAGTCAGAGACAGGCCTTTGTTTCTAGGAGCTTCTCAGGAAAAAACAATTCAACCTTCTGGGGTTTAAGGACTAATTAGCCTACTGTTATGTTATCTTTGTGCTAAATGCAATCTGTACGCTCCCAGCAATGCTCCTTTTATTTGTTTTCCACATCAACACAGCCAAAATTAACCATAAGAATTTATTTATTTTCTCTGTTGGGTGAAACTTTTTATATCTTATAAATTCAATTAAGTTTTTCCTAGTGACTCTACCAACTGTTAGGCCCAATTAAAGTGAAATGATTTGGAAGTATGACTTTATTCCATTACTTTTTCTTAGTATCCATTTAAGTTGCAAAACTTTAAATTTTATTTGATGTTTCACTATTTAATTGCATTTGATAGATATTAGTGTGACATTATACTATTAAAATGTTACAAGATGTTTTGCATTTTTTTTCTGAGCAACTTTCCCTTTAAACCTACTTTTGGGACTTATTATAAACTGAGAATCTTTGGGCAGATGCATTTTTACCAATTCACATTTAATTATGTTGACTTGTATTTATGAACTTGAATGTTGATGAGTAATGCAAGAATTTTAAATGCATTAGAATAATACATTACTCATTATCAAAAGCTCATTTAACAAAATCTAATTAAGCTATATCTACTTGGTCAAAAACCACAAACTGAAGCAACACCAACACCAAAAAGCAATTTAAGTAGTATTTGTAATTCTGCATTATTCATTATTCAATGAACCTATATCCCAAAGTGAGTAAGAGGCAGGCAAAATATATCTGATGTGATGCTTATGTGAACATTTTGCCACTCTAAGTGTAATTCTTTTCTTTAGCAGATAATTCACTTCATTACTTAGAGACAAGTAAGTAATGGGTTAAGAGTAAGGACTTTCAAATATAGTTTCTTATAATTAAAATACAAATTATGGCAAACCATAGCACCACAATGAAGAGTGCTGAATGTTTTCAGAGTCTGTGACAAATTTTCGTTTTATTATTTTGTACAAAGAAGTAACAAACTATGAGTTAGGCAGCAGAGGTGGTGATAATGAAGAAAAAATCTGCATATACTAGGAAAAAAGACTGTTTTTACTTAGACTGAATACTTTTCTTCTACAAATAAATTTCTTTGTGAAGGCATCTTGATACACAACTTACCATTATTTTTTTTTCAAAAAAAAAAAAATCAAGGGAATATGGTGATGCTCCCTGGTGCATCCTGGTATTATCTGTGTTATTGCAAAAGAAACCATTCTGATGCTATTAATTATCTGTGATGTGTGTGTGTGTGTGTGTGTGTGTGTGTGTGTGCGTGCGCGTTGTGCATGTGGAATGAAACTATTCAAGGACCTCTGTACACGATTATATGCACACAGCATATATATTGATGTTGATTATTTTTTAGTTGAACGTTTACCTGACACTTTCACCCAAGTTTGAATGACAAAAATGGATGTCATGGCCCTTTTCAAGTTTAATAGTTAATTTCCCCATAATAATCTTCAGCCATTTCACATAGTAACTGACCACTTGGTTAAAGCAAAGTAGCAAAATTATACATGTCCTGGATTTATAATTGGACCATCTTATTTATGTAGACTTGTTTTTATTTTTAAGACATTAGCTACAATTCTAAAGAAGTCAGGCTAATTACACATATACAGAATTAGCAACTATTTACAGATTTTGTACTTTCAGGTTAAATAGTGCTGCAGTGAACATCTTTATATATTACTCTTCATTATATTGGACAGTCCAGGGAATGGAATTACTGACTGTGAACATTTTAGAGATTCTATACATATTGACTTTACCAATTAACATTGCCACTGGTTGAGACACTTTTTTTTTTAAACAAAAATGTTTATTTATTTTGAGAGCGAGAGAGAGGAGCAAGCGAGCATGTGAGTGGGGGAAGGGCAGAGAGAGAGAGAGAGAGAGAGAGAGAGAGAGAGAGAGAATTTCAAGCAGGCTCTGTGCTGTCAGCGCAGAGCCCGATACAGGATTCGATCCCACGAACTGTGAAATCATGACCTTAGTGGAGATCAAGAGTCAGATGCTCCTCTGACTGAGCCACCTAGGCACCCAGAGGCACTTTTTAAAATTGTGAGTGACATAGGTTTATCAGTGTTGCTGAGATTTCTGTTTAGATGTGCACAAGTAGTTTTAGGACAGAAAGTCAAAACTATATTTGTCATAGAGTAGCAAGAGTGATCTTGAAAAGCAAATAATATTACTTAATGTCTAATAATATCATGCCGCTTAAAACCCTTTAGAGGCTTCCCATTTCTCTTACAGTACATTTGAGCTACAAGATGAGCTACAAGATCTTGAATAGTTTCAGTTTATCTATGCAACCTCCTCACCCACAACTTACTCCCTCACTATTTTCTGGACACCTGGGTAAATTTTCAGCCCCTACAGTAAGCTGAGTTCTCCCCACCACAGAGGTTTTGGTGTGAAATTTAACCCCACTGTCTAAAATTCTCTTTTTACTTTCTGTCATTTTGCATCACACCTAGTTTCTCCTTGTCATTTGGATTTTCATTTAATCACTGTGATCACCCTCAGCTTCCCCCCCCCCCGCCCCCATTTAGTTTTCTATCTGGGTCTCTTCTTTCATTGGAATTTATAGTTATATTTATTTTATTTATGTCCCTCCATTAGAATTTATATTCCATGACCTCACCTATATTACTCAATTTTGTATTTCTAATGCCATTAAACTACACATAAGAGATTGTTTTCCTGCTTCAATTTTCTCAGATGCTTTATTTTTAACAGCTTTTTGAGCTATAATTCAGTTACAGTATAATTCACTCATTTAAAGTATATGATTGAATTTTTTCTAGTATGTTCACAGAGTTGTACAGCCATTACCCAAACCAATTTTAGAAAATTTTATCACTCCAAGTAGGAACCCCTACCTATTAGCACTCATTTCTCTCTCCCCTTCCTTCCTGCCCCCATTGCTGTAAGCAGTCAGCAATCTACTTTCTGCCTCCAGACATTGTTTTTTTCTGGACATTTCATGTCAATGAGATGATATAATGTGTAGTCTTTTGTTATTCGCTTCTTTCACTTAGCATATTTTCAAGTCTCATCCATGCTGTAGCATGTTTCAGCACTTTCTCTTTTGCGGAAGACTGTTCTGTTGTATGGCTATACCAGATTTGTTTATCCATTCATCAGTTGATGCACATCTGCATTGTTTCTACCTTTCAGCCACTGTGAATACCACTGATGTGAACATTCTTGTACAGTTTCTTGTGAGGAGATGTATTTTCATTTATCTTAGAATTGAAATCACTGGGTCAGCATACAGACTTTTAACAAATGTTATTGAATGAATAGACAACTAATTAGTCTGCAACCAGGGTGTGCACACAATTAATCTTAAAATTAGTAAATCCAGATAAAGAAAGCTCTTCCTTTCCCTAAAGCAACACCTAGCATCCACTCCCCACTGCCACCTGCAAGGACATGTCACAACCATTACATTTCCCTGCCCAGCGTGCAGATGACTAAATGAAACTGCAGGAACATTAAGTAGCATGAACATGGTGACATAGATAGTAAGAACTGGGCCAGGAATTCAGCTCTTCTGAATCTTAATTCTGTCACTCCAACCTAAAAGGAAGCAAGGCTGCTAGTATAAGTAATTCTCCTAACCTGCAAGGAAACATTATGGATTAAACCTAATCATTTATTCTTCCTACCTCTTGAAACCATTCCAAAATAATATGAGAAGACACACAGATAGATAGATAAATAGAAGAAAGAGGAGAAAACAGAGAACAAGAGATCTCAAAAATATTTTGGAAAATACAGAAGCTAATGGAGAAATTATATTTTACTTCCAGGATTCTTCACCACTGAGCCCCAGAGGTGCTTAGGACATGAGGTACCAGTTAAGAAGCAGTTTCCAGGAAAGCCAGGCTGAAATTCACTTCCTAGTGAATATAGAACTTTCAGTCTTAACATTAGAATGTTTGGAGTCAGGCCAATTCTCCCCAAGCAGGACACAAGAAAACTATATCCAATGGGAGACATTTCAAGATCTTCCAGTAAAAATTCTTGTTCATTATCTAACGATTTTTCAAAAAGCCTTACATATGTACATAGAGACTGTAATTATGTGTTGGTATTCTATCATCTAATATGATATGTAAGCAAAACATTATGAGTCTTCTGAGAAAAGTCTCCATCATAAAAGAGAGAGACTAAGTCCAAGAGCAAAAGAAAGTCCAGAGAACAGAGAGGCATTTGGGGTTAAGGGAAATTACATTATTAAAAATAGTCTATAAATTATGTCTTCAGGAAGATATTTTATGGAAGACAACAAGAACAATATGCTGTGAAAAGAGTATCCAGAAAATTTTTTTCAAAAAGTGCTCACATATAAGAAGTTGGCACATGAAGTCTAGGAAACCTCTCAGAATTAGGGCAAAAAGAAGAAAGAACAGAACATGTAATGAATAAAATAAAGGATAACTCATCAGGTCAAAATCTATAAAAAACAGTTTCAAAATGAGAACAAGTGTGAAAAGGGACATATGGAATTAACAGGGACATTTTAAACAAAAGTTTCCAGATAGCAGGAAGTGAAATGTCTTTTCTGAGAAACTCACAGAATGCTCAGCATCAGGGAAGGAGAAGACCCCACAAAGGGTCTCCACACAGAAGCTGGGTCAGAAGACAATACAAAGATTGTTCAAAGAGAAATTTACATATCAAGAAGTGGGAAAAAATACTGTAAGCTAAATGATAATGTAGCAGTCTCCAAAATTCTGGGTTTTAGTTTTTTCAATTATAAAATGAGGAAAATAGCATATGTATCTTATCACGTTGTTGGAGCGATACATATTTTATGTTGATATTATAAATATTTTTATAGTGTCTAGATACACGGTGCTTAGAAATTATGCTCTGCACTTAATGCTATGTAATTGTTAGCTATTATCATGAAAGTAAATTTGAAACGGAATTAAGGAGTGTGAACTATTTGAGAAAAGAAAATACTCTCTTCGCACCTACTTGACAATCTTCAGAATTCTTTAAAGCAAAAGTGTCTGTGAAGACAGGGCCATAGAAGCATTAGGCTGTTCTGATTTCTTTTTATCTTGTTAAGTCTCGGCGGCAGAAACCCTGATGTACAATGGTAGGTTTTGTGTGTGCTATATGAAATAGCTTCACTCATGAGGCAATTAGCACTGGAAAACTTCTAATGCATCCTCTATCTGTAAAACTTTGCAGATACACCATTATTATCTTCAAAGTTGGTATAGAATGCTATCGTACTGAACATTTAGAATAGCTTTTAGGGGAAATTCTAATGGCATTGAGTTGCATGTACTCCTTCCTGTTAATCTTTATTTTCGTTAGGAAATGGCATAGTTAAACCATTTGGTATCTTATTTCAAATCAGTTAAACGTTATATAGGAGCCAAATAAAATGATTCATAACTTGCTAAATTCTTTCATTTTTTTATTGTCAAATTTAATAGTCTATGAAAAATGGTTATTTGGAAATATAAGAAAGATTGCAAATTTAAAAGGATGATTTTAATGTCTTTACCTCATTTTTGAGCAGATGTCACTTATTACCCTTGCAGAATGTGTTAGCCTTGTTTTTTTAAAGATGATATACCTTATTAAAAATTATGCAATCTTAGTTGAGAGATGTGAGTAGGAGCTGAGAAAATGAATGTTGAGTGTTATATTGGTGGTACTTACAGGGAAAATGAGTACTCCTTATTTTTTCTATAGAGAAGTTATTCATTATTTAAATGATTATTTTTAGAAAGGTTATTTGTTCTGAGCAATAAATTGGGTATTTGTTTTGAATAATCATGTAAGTGAATTAGGTTGAAGATTGGAGACAGTCTTGGATTCAGATGTATTTTTTTGGTTTATAGAACGGCAGAGGTACATGCTGAAACTGCCTAGTTATGGTTGTATCTGTACTGAACAATATAAATAACCCAGGGATTCTGTAAGCTGTAATTATTGGTTAAGCTAATCATTCATGCCTGTCCATTAGTGACTGTCAGGTTGTCAGGCTCATAGAATACTTTAAGAATCAAATGAAAGCTGTGGATCCTCTGTCCTAGAAAAGTGCATATATTCACAACATTTTATCTGTGATTTCAAGAGGTTTGTGGTTCCCTGCAAGCACATTTATTTTTGGCCTCCAGCTTAAGACTTCCTGAACTATCTAATATTTTTACACAGAAATATGATACTAAAAACAATGGGTAGGAGATAGCTAGAGACAGAGTTTCGTTTGGACAAGCCATTGAAGAATTAGAACTGAGGCTAGGAAGACTTGTCTCAAGGGGCAGAGAATTCCCTGTCAACCAAACAGCTTAGTTCTGAGGCTAGATACGTGGTCAGCAGGGATTGAATAGATGTTTGTTCTTGATAGGTCAGTCAGTGCAGTAAAGTCAGTGCACAAAGTGATAGCGAGAAACAGTTGGGATGAGAGGACACTAGATGATTTTTTGTAGATGATGTTTACCTGCTTTGAAAAGCTGATTGAGGGATGCCTGGGTGGCTCAGTCAGTTAAGCGTCCAACTTTTTGTTTCAGCTCAGGTCATGATCTCATGGTTCACAGGTTTGAGTCGCATGTCAGGCTCTGCACTGACAAAGCAGAACCGGCTTGGGAATCTCTCTCTCCCTGTCTCTCTGCCCCTCCCCTCACTCACTCACTCTCTCTCAAAAGAAATAAATAAACTAAAAACAAAACAAAACAAAACAAAACATCCGATCAAATCAACTGAGAGATGATCAAGCTAACTGTAAAGTTCATAGGGTGGCTGATTGTAAGATAAATATTTTAAAATATATCAGTACGTTTTCTACATTTTAACAACCATGATTGAGGATATATAATATAAAAAGAATCACCAGCTATAAGAGCCAAAAATATAAACTACCTGAATTTGATATTTGAAAAAAAATTCAAATCCATATATTAAAGGATAAATGATACGATAAGTAGTATTAATCAACTAAAACAGTTGAGTAAAATCCATTCTCCTCAGATTTCAGTAAAATGAAATCCAAATAATTTTAAACTTATAAAAGATAAAAACAACTGAAATCAGAATACCTAGAAAAGTATTAGTGAATTATTTAATCCTGTTGCCACGGCCAGAGCTTCCCAACATAATACTCTAGAGACTGTGTAGATTGTTGCAGGCTTTCTGAAGGTCTATTTGACCCTTATAAAAAGTTCTTGAAAATGTATAGGCTAGTAAATTATCTGGCAGAAAAATTGTGACATGTTTTGCAAATAGGATGATCCCTACAATACTTAGGGAGAAAGATACAAACAGATAGGAGAAAGATACAAACAGATACAACCTGAGTAAAATTTCAACCCTGTCTCAAACCCCTGCTTATCAATTATTCCCCATATCTCTGCCCTGTCTTTTCTTCATAGAAGTTATTACAATTTATTATACTAAATTTTTTGTTTATCTAATTTGATTATTATCTTTCCTAATCTATAATTAAGCCTTACTTAGGGGCTTAAATATAAACCCTAATATAAAGTACTGTATTTCTAAGGCTAGATCCATGTATGGCACAAAGTAGGCATTCGATGAATATGAGTGAATGAAGAAATCTTAGCAACATTATGCTCAATCCTAGTTTTTATACACAATTTTCAACAACGAGCTGGTCTTTTCCCTACATTTCTTACAGAAAAAAAAAAAAAGAAATACTTTAATGTAGTGCAGATAGGCCAACCTAACACACAGAAACATATACTGAGAAATAAAGGTTGAAGCTATTTAAAATAATATGCATCCATACTTGCATTAATTCTGTGTATTGTAATGTATGTTTTTATGTAGTTTAAAAAATTGGGAATATATTTTGTGGATATTTTGGGATGACTCTTGTTTTACAGCCCCATAAATGCTATTTAAATGTCATTGCCTTTGGAATCAATGCTATTTTCATCAAAATAGAGCTGAAAATATATCTCTTTGGGCAATGACATTAAGAATGACACTACTTTTTTTTATGTATCATGTTTTTATTTTTTTCTTTTACCCAGTTTTGTTGCCTAGTATAAGAGTACACATGTCAAGTCCTGTTGTGCAAGGATTGGAAATTAGAACTGTCTCTATAGGTATAATTAATAAAATATTGAGTCTGTGTTTTGAAAGAGGATTAATTTTGAACTTTGGCTCTGTGGTAAGTAGGTTCTTTTACTGTGTTCATCAAACTTAAAAAAAATCCAATGCAAAATTTTCTGAATCAGCACGGTTAAATTGATCCCTGTGTAATGTTAATGGAAAGGATACCATAGATCTTGATACGAGAAAATTGAAGTTGACATAATTTTTAAAATGAAAGGCAACTTGAGTCTTAGAAGATAATGGTAGCTTAGTTTTTGTGCATAAAAATAGAGCAGATAGATAGCACAAACAAAACACATGAATAACATTTATAGCAAAATTATCCCCATGAACCTAAAAAATAAACAGACTGGGATGAGATCTTTTTTTTTGCAAGACCTTTTTTTTGAACTTCCATGTAGGTTGAAAGAAGGAAGTAATGAGAATCAAGGTCATCTGATAAACCAGAGAATAGGCAGACTTCCCCCATACCCAACAGGTATTTGTTGGAGATACAGCCAAAACTGGGGTGGGAGTCACACAATCCAATAGCAAAAGCTCTGCAGTAATTTCAGGAGAAAAGATGGCTGATCCCAGGTCTGGGGCAGGAAGTACATATTAAGGGCCTGGAACAACTTGACATACCAGATAGTAAGGGAATTATCAAAGACTACTAGGGTAATATAAAAAAGAATCAGGAGTCAACTTGAAAAAGCCAAGATGAGCTTCAAAAAGGGTGAGAATTTCAACAGATTCAAACTCAGCAGATGTTTGAGTTCATAATGATACAAAAAATGCTTAACCTCTGAAACTCATAGAGACTTAATTCTTTACCTCGAAATTTGGGTAAATAAAAGGGAAGAAATCAAGCATTTATCCTGCTTTCCTATATTATCTGAACCAATATGTAACCAAATAGTAGAGGAGGAAAAGAGTATCTTCATAAAATTGTTAAAGTTAATAGATGAAAAAGTAAGGATATTATTAGACAACTGCCATTTTACCATCCTCATTCAATTAATGCATCTAAAGGTTGAGCATCAGTGGCCACTAATAACAAAAAAGAGCAAAATTAAATTTTGCATGTTCTTGATAAAAGAACATACACCACGTGTAGTTTTGCCAATGGAATGGAATCTGAATCTCATATGACCTCTGGGTCCCGGTGCCAAACTTCGGGAAATACAAAGGTCAGAGGAACATGCTGAACTTGTACATGTAATCAGCAAAATCCAGTGTTGGGGAATCGATGGGCCTCTCACCCAGTTTCTTCAGCAGACAGATAGTAAAGACAAGAATGGGATGGAAGGGAAAGTGGAGGTTTGAGGCAGACCAAACTATGCAATTTAGGGATGCATAATTGTGATGAAACTATATTAAGAAATTCAAGGAAGCAATTACTATGAAAGCCAGCAGAACTGTTATTTCAGAGGGTACGAGGGGGTTGTGATTGGGATCGTACACAGGGAAGGGCTTCCTGGGAGAGTGGTGATAAAGTTCTCCCTCTTGTTTTGGGTGGTGATTTCAAGGATGTTTGATTATAATAAGTCATTATTTTCTGTATCTGTTTTACAATAACAATAAGGAAAAAAGGAGAAGAGGCATTAATTTTCAAAAAGAAAGATCAGGCTATAATGAAAAAAATGTAGTATTCCTATTTATCTTTCTGTTTTACTTATAGATCTGATTTGTGTTTGCAGCAAAACCCTAATAATGTTAAGGCAACACAAGATAATGCAACCTTATGGTGGGAAAATGACCCAGACATAAGCTCCGAAAAGTCAGAACCTTAACTCTTTTGACTTGATTGGAGGAGGTGTTTAATCTCTTTGAAGCTAGTCTGTAAAATTTGGGAAAATGCTATCTGTTGCCTTAAGGATGTAGTGAAAATAAAATATGTGAAAGATGCTTGACACATAACCAATATTTAACAAATATTACATTCTCCTTTCAGCTTCTATTATCCTCTTAAGTGATTAATATATAAGTACAAATAAGTAATAGTGGTTTATCTAAAAGACATAGGATTGTACTCATGAATTCGCTCATTCAGTAAGTATTTACTGAATGCTGAATATGTTTTCAGTGAGTATTAGGTGCTTTAGATATTAAAAAAAAATGAAACTAAAGAGTAACAGTCTTTCTGAGACTTTCTGTCTAGTAAAGAAGACAGGCACATGAGGATTGACTTTAATGGAGGGAAAGAATGCCAATAGGGAAATTGTACAAAATATATGCCACCAGAGAAAATCATGATGCATTAATGCCATAATATTTAATTATTAGCTACATTTTATAATTTTTTACTATTTATTTCTGAGAGTTTTGTTGCAAACCATCACAAGTAGTCAACACTTTTGCATGTAATTTTTTTTGTTGTTGTTAAAAAGAACTATTTGCTGAGATTATCTCAGATTTTTAACCTTTAAATCTTTATCAGTCTATTGTTACCCTGTTATGATTCTAAAAAGCATAAAGTTTTCAGGCTTGTTGTAAAAGTCAATCAAGTCAAGAATTATTTTGGAATTGTGTGCTTAAAAGGTAGAAAAATCCATTAGAAAATAGCAAAGGATTACCTATTGACTAAAATGTGGACTGCCTCTATATCCCTTTTCTATGTAAAATAAATCTATGTTCCTTCTGTATCAACACATCATGTTGGAAAGAGAGAGAAAAGCTCTTAACCTACTTTCCTATCTTCAATTTTTAACTTTATCATGCTTGTTAATTGCCTGGGTGTCCTTTAACCATCTATTTCCATGATTCTTTCCCAGAGGCTTGGTTTAATTTTAAAAGTGCAGTGTATTCAGCCCTAATTATGTGAGAGCTCACTGCAGGCAAACAGCAAGAGATAGTAATGACCAAAATGTATTTTTAAATCAGTGCGACAGATACCACAAGCACATTGCTGTAAACATTTAATGACTAGGAAATACAACCATGTAAAGTGATATTTGGAAGCTAATGATATTTGAAAATAAAATTCCTTCTTAGAAACATAATGTCACTAACTGTGATTTTTTTTTTAAAAAAAATACATATTTTTGTAGTTTTATATTCTTTCTCTTATCAAGTATTTAAACAAGGTGATCACTCGCACAGCCTCAAATTCTTTTCATCTTCAATAACTAGATGGAAGGTGGTTTTACTTTATCTGAGTTTGAATGAAGTTCACAAAATATGCAGTTTGTGTGCCTGGAAATAGTGTCCATTGTTTCTTTGAAAGGCATGCTATTCTGTTGACTTAAATGTCCACAATAAATCAAGATTTTAAACATTTCTATCACAGTTACTTTTACATTAACTTAGTGGGGGAAATAATTACCATTGAAATGTTTTCACTGGTCATGCAAAGGACAAGAAATAGCCAGTGGTTTATTCTACAAATACAAAGAGTCAAAATGCAGGATTATCTGCTAAATTCTAACTGCCAGACACTGTTTTAAGTGTCTTTATTATCTTACTGAATCCTTTGAGCAACCCTACAACATTTATTAATTGTGTCATATTACATTCTAGAAAACCAGATTATGGAGCGGATAGGTGGTCAGACAGCTTCTAAGTAGAGAAGCTTGGATTTGAACCCAGGGATCTGGCTCAGAGCCCAGGATCTCAAGCACTTGTCTCAGAGGAATTTAGTCATTTCCTGACCTAGTTGACTCAGTCTTTTTCTCTGGCTTTTTAAAAAATGTAGTGTTAGAATTTATATATTCTTTTCCTGACTATAAGAATCTTAGTTATTTAGGTGATAGTCTTGAATGGGAAATGGTGCCCCATTAGCGAAATATTGGCTGCATTTTTCTGAAAGCTCACTTCTAGTTCGCCATGTGGGATTGCATTCTATGTATAAAAACACAATTATTCCAAATGCTTGCTTCTTTTTATAAAAAGCTAAATATTTTACATTAAAGAGTTAAGGGTAAATCTTGAGAATTGAAATATCCTTATCCAAGCAGTCAACTAAAACAGAAATAAAACTATGATGACTTTTTTTTTTTGCTCTACTTAAGTTTAGTACTCCAGAAAACATAAGAACTAGTAAAAACAATTCTATTTCCTAAAAATACTTTTAATTTTCTTTCATTATGTTTTTATATTCTTTTAAATGATAGTGCTTATGTACCAAATGAACAGACTATTCAAATGAAAATAGCAATGAAGAGCCAAACTCATAATGAAGGCATCAGGAGGTGTATGGGAATAGAAAGAAGCTGTAAAACTTTAGCTACAAATATTATTGAAGAAAGATATAGCTATTACACAAAAAAGGTCAATGTTTGCCATTAGGTTGCATCTACAGCCATATAAATATTGTATATTAGATAGCTTATAAATTGGAGTTTACTTGAATAATAATTGCTTGAGAAAATTTAAGAGAGTTGTTATTAGACTTTGAATCTCCTGGAAAAAAAACAGGAAGCTAGGAAAGGCAGGAAACAATGTGTAAAGTTTTATGTGGCAGATGGTCAAGAAATTTCCCTAAAACTACAGTCCTGTTGTACCTCTGAGATCATTCCTTCTGGTTTCTTGAGGTCTGATACCAAGATATTCCACTTAATGGAATCGCTGCACCCCAAAACAATTATTTCATAACCCACCTTTCCTTATTGGGACTGTGAAGCTATAGAAATAATCTGAAGAAACTAAATCCCAAACAGAATGAAACAAAAACAAAAACAGAGATAACTGAAGAATTAAGGAAAATCCTGCTGCAACTTATTTGTTTAAAAATAGAGTTAATTTAAAATTCTTGCAAAAGTGAGGTAAATGATGTTCCAGTCTTCAAAATCAGAATTTCCTATAATAATGGATATTTCAACACTGTATTTTATTATTTACCCTCTCTAACTTAGGCCAATTTAAATTCTTTTTCTATAAGAAGCATGCTCAAAACACTTTAACACAAAATTAAACCTTTGGCTCTCTGTTATTTTGATGCTTTCATAATGCACTTTTCACCTTTACAGACTTTCGAAAAGAGGAATTTATATTCACTCTCTCTCCCTTGCTTAGCATTACTCCTAAACCCTGCATTACCTGGCTTTCCATTTGAGCAGAATCCTGGGGGAAAACACCCCCAAAACAGAAAACAAACAACAAACCAGCCAAACAATAAATCTTATAAATGTCATTTAATCTCCTTGTTTCTAAATCTAGTAAACACTCTTCAGATTTTAATTTGAACCATTAATGGCGTTTGACACTCCTTTTTGACTTTTCTGACCCTTCACTACTCTGATTATTGGTTAAATGTTATTGGTTCTCAAAGTCTTCAAGGTCTTGTCTCTCCTCACTGTACATTTTCTCCTTGGGAAATGTCATCCATTACCATATCTTGAAGTATCACTGCCTCTTCTGGCCCGGGCCATATTCCTTAGCATCAGCGTAACATATCCAATGACCCCTTTGGTGCACTATGTCACCTTTGATCTGATGGCCAAATGTGCTCTCCAGCTTATGTTTCCTCAAGGATTGGGTGATTAATGATGATACTTAACCTTAAATCTCATTATTATTTTAGGTTTCTACTTGTTCTTCCCTGGCATTCAACCTGTGATGCATAGATGTGCACAAGGGCATGTACACACACACTCACGCACACAGCCATACGCACACACACCACACCACACTCACCATGACTGACTTATCCTGCCTCCTAAATGTCTCCTAAATCTGTCACCTCTTCATCATCAGTACCAAAGCTCAAGTTCATTTCCTCTCTTATTTTTCTTTTGTGATCCATCCATTGGCTTCTAGTGTGGTTCTCCTTCTTTCTTCAAAACCAACACCTAATTGTTCCTACTACATTTTGCCTTTTTTTTTTAACATTCATTCTTCTTTCATGTGTCTCTACTTTAGTATGTTTTTTCAACTATTTGATATGTCTAAGAATGAAACCAAAATTAAAAGCTAAATAGACAACTTTAGTTACCTATACTTTGGAGTTAAGCAGAGAAACAGTACTGGAGTTTACAGAGTTAAACCAGAGGTAATAAACCAGAGCCAGACAATTTGTAATGGAATTCAAGAGGCAGGGCTCTGAGAAATTCTCCGAAACTTCACAGCTATGCAATTCAATTCAATACTGATTTACTAATCACTTAGTATTTGCCAGCCACTAAGCTAGACCCAGGATAGAGCACTGAAAAAGGCAGACATCACTCCTCCTTCTTGTGAGTTTATAATCTTGGGTGAAAGACATGCATTAAATGACTAACGAGAGATGATCACTGTTAACAAAGGAAGACCACAGGGTAATATATGGAAGGATAGAGCTAGGAGCTTAATCTAATCCAGGGGGTTAGGAAAAACCTCCATGAAAATGTGACAGTTGAATGTAGAATTCAAAAACAAATAGGAATTGGGGAGGTAAACTAGTAGTTTTAGATGTGGGTGAGGATAGAGTGAAAAACCTGACTCAAGACACTTCAAAGAAGCAACTGCTGACAACGGTTTGAATGATTTCCTACCACTATTAGTTGGATAAATAAGATAGATAGGCTGATGATAGATAGATAGATGATACATTATAGTTAAAAATAGTTAAAATTAATAACTAAAATAAAAAATAGTTAAAGGTATGTCTCAAGGATCACACTGCATATTTATTTTTTCTGTAATGCATCTTCACAACCTTCGCCCATTTTTCCTCTGGCATGATTATATTTGAATATATCCCTATTCAAGGCTTAGATTTCCTACAAATCTTTTGACACATAAAAGATCATTCCTTTGCATTCTCTTGGAATTTATTTATAATTTATATTCCATTATCTTGAGACTGCATATATTGCCTGGTTATTTTAGCCATTCTATTCTTTCCTCTGTTGTCTCAAATTTTCCCCAGAACGTTTATGTCTTCTGCCTCTTTTAGTTTTGTCCCCTTCCTTACTATTTACCTAAGTAGCCTGAATGATATGCTCCAAATACATCTTACTTTAAGCATGGTAAAATTTTTATTCTGATTTCCCTGTAGAGAAATATGCAAATCAAAATACAGGACAGTTATAGTTTGTATTTTATTTTATTTTATTTATGACTTCTAATGCATGTGATATAATGTATCTGATTAACAGATAAAACTATGGGGTGCCTGTGTGGTTCAGTCAGTTAAGTGCCCCACTCTTGATTTCATCTCAGGTCATAATCTAATGGTTTGTGAGATCCAGCCCAGAGTGGGGCTCTGAACTGACAGGGCTGAGCCTACTTGGGATTCTCTCTCCTTCTCCCTCTGTCCCTCCTCTGCTCATGCATGTGTGCGTGCGTGCTCTCTCTCTCTCTCTCTCTCTCTCTCAAAATAAATAAATAAGTGTTAAAAAAAAACACAACTATATAAGTATGTATAGATTTGCTTGTATGTGTGTGCATGTTTCTAGAGCAATTTATACTCCTATCACTCTTTATGTAATGATAAGACACATATTAAATATCTGGTTGGGGGCACCTGGGTGGCTCAGTCAGTTAAGCAACCAACTTCAACTCAGGTCATGATCTCACACTTCATGAATTCAAGCCCTACATTGGGCTCTCTGCTGTCCGCACAGAGCCCGCTTTGGATCCCCTGTACTCACCTCCCTCTCTGCCCCTCTCCTGCTTGTGCACGCACATTCTCTCTCTCTCTCAAAAAATAAACATTTAAAAAAAAAACTGGTTGTTTTCCTAAAGATCTCATAGACAATATGACTTATGATGACAAAGGAGATCATACTGGAAAAGCTAAGTGATAAAAGGATGTAAACATTTGAAATAAAGTGATCCTTCGAGAAAGGACCAATTTGACAATAAATTTCATATTAAAAAAGAAAGAAAGAAAGCTTCTGGAAATAAATCTTGCGTGTATAAAATCCAGCTATGTCAGAATACTCGCGTATGCACGCACATACTTGGTAAGTCATGTGAAGTAGGGAAGCATAAGCATACGCACAACTGCAGTGAAGAGCTCCCTGTTTGTCTTGATCCAAGTAGTGAGTAACTGGGCTGCATGTGGGCAGAGTTGCGAAGTATGAATAATCTGTGGTCTGCTTACCAGCCTTTCCTACAGCATTTTTCTGTTCTTGCTCCTGAGCCTCTTTCCTATTAAACAGAAAAGTATCTGGCACCAACTATTATTAACGATAGTTAGACTTAAGTGTATGCATGCTGAAGTGACTTTATCCTATTTTTTAAATTTATGTTTTTCTATCTAATGATGGAAAAGAAATTTCACAATGGAAGAAGTGAGCAAATTACTTAATGCAGGCGGGTGATGGGAGCTGTACAGAGATGACCCTTAATCATATTAGGCTATTTGGCTCTTCCTGAAGGTATAGCTGATTTAATACTTTGGGATGATCCGGGGAGAGGCCAAAAGATACAGTCAAGTATAACAAATGGGGCTGAAGATGAAGAACATAAATTTGTAGTGCCATGCTTGGCATGGTTGTGCAATTTTTCTCTAACAGTTCAGCATCTCTGTGTATACAGAGAGCATTCATGTTCTAGCCTCTATCCACATTGGGTTTGGCAGGAGGATGTGTTGGAATGAAGGGTCACCGGTGACTCAGTGGCCCAGAGAATGAGCCCTCTAGGTGATCTGCCATGAGACCCAGTGTGTGTGGGAAAGGACCGGCCCTGAGATGTTTGAATGACTAGGTAATAGATATAATGTGGCTAATAAAGTGAGATAGAGGGCTTGACTGGCTTCAGATATTTTAAGGGACAAAGTTGATTTCCTGACACATTTAAATCTGGAGCAAAGCTAGTATCAGACTTGGTATTAGACGGGTGCTGTAAATTAGTGGAAGTATGTGGAAGTGTGTCTTTCCCAAGACAGAGCTTATGAAATTCAGAGTAGTACTGAGAGTAACAGTTCCAGAATGATTATCGAATCATATTTTCCAGGAAAGTCTGTCGCCACTTGTTTATATTTTTCAAGTAGCAATAATTTCTTGGGAATTCTGAAGTTTTGTGCCACCTACATTCAATATATAGTTAGGCGGTTTTATATCCATGCAGCTTTTATTGAAAATGCACTCCTTCTGTACTTTCTTATTTTAAACCCCACAATTATTTTTAGCCATATTCAAAATATATTAACAAAATATTCAATTTTCATGATATTGAAAAATCTTGTCAGTTTGTAACATCATTTCCTGATTTATATGTCATGACTAAAAATATACTTAATGTTAAATTGATTCCAGGAGATAGAAAAGAACAGAAAAGTTAAGTCATAGCTAATTAAAATGCATTTCTGTTAGTTCTGTTTTTAGTGATAAAATATGTGTTTTCTATTTCATTATGATGAAACTTTGTTATAGAGTTCATAATGTAAGCTTAATGTAAAATTATGACAAAAAATAAATTATGTAGATAAAAGATATTCACTGAAGAAATGTTTTTTTTTTTTTAGAGAATGTGTGTTTCCCTCTTTTTATTCATTATCCTTTTATCAAACAGTTTAATAATTGCCTCCACAGACAGTTCTGTGGCACTTAAAATGTATGGACCTCTAAGTACTCCTCATAAAATAGTTTTAAATGATTAAATTCTAATTGGAGATATTTAAAATTTTTTGACATTTTTAAAAAATGTTTTATTTATTTTTAAGAGAGTGGAGGAGAGGCAGAGAGGGAGACAGAGGATCTGAAGCAGGCTTGGTGGGGGTCAAACTCACAAACTGTGAGATCATGACTTGAGTCAAAGTTGGACATTCAACTGGCTGAGTCACACAGGTGCCCCCCCAATTTTTGTGTATTTAGCCCAAAGAGTTAGTTAATGTGTATATATGTATATTATATATGTATATGTATAGACTAAAAGTCAACAAAAATTAACATTTTTAAAAATATTTATTCTGCGAGAGAGACAGCTCAAGTGGGGGAGGGGCAAAGAGAAAGGGAGAGAGAATCCCAAGCAGACCCAGCACTGTCAGTGCAGAGCCCTATGTGGGATTTGTTCTCATGAACTGTGAGATCATGACCTGAGCTGAAATCAAGAGTTAGTAGCTTACCTGACTGAGCTACCCAGATGCTCCTGAAAATTAGCATTTTAATATTAAAATTTAAAGAATAACTGTCTCATGGAAAGCTTAGTATAAAATGCCTGAAAAACTTTAATTTATTTAAATGTCTTTGTTGTTTCATCATAGAAAAATATTATTTTGCTTTAAACATTAAAAGAACATTTTAACTTAAAATGTTAAAGCAAATAGTGGGAAAAAATTAGGGGGAATATGTATAGTCATACTTGAAATTATGAGAAATGAAGTAAAAGCACTAGAATGATTCTGTTGTGCCTTTTTTGTAGAGAGCATAAGGTCAAGTTTGTGATGGTTGTTGAGGGGCTATTTTAGAAAGCGTTATCAGTTGATTGTAGCTATAGAAAACTTTATTTGAAGACACACACATTTCTCTATCACCTCTAACCCTCCATTTGTGGTGCTGATATAAGTAAAGAATTGTGTTACTTGAAAAAAACACTAATGTCTAGGGATGCTTGGGTGGAATTTGAAAAGATAACCTAAAGAGCTCCCAATGGCCAAAGATGGAACAAATTAAGCAACTAAATAAAAAAGAGTATTGAGTTATAATGCAAAATATAAGTATCCATGAATCCATATTGATGTAAATAAACAACTGAATTAATAAATAAATGGAGAGGAAACAAATATGTCATATCAAAGAATTCTGAATAATTTGTGTAGACAACCCTCAAGGAAGTGTACTGTAAAGGCCCATTCAGTTAGCATTGATAAATCATGTTGCTTATGATGTACTCTTGACATCATGTGACCTCTGTCTTCTGTGCTCTTCCACCCAAAAAACCATAACCACAGTCTAGTCATGCAAATCTCAGTTTTGAGAATATTTTACAAAATACCTGACCCATCTTCTTAAAAATGTCAGGTCATCACCATCAAGAATTGTCTAAGAAACTGTCACCGCCCATAGGAACTGAGACATGACAACTGAAGTGTAATATGATAACCTGGATAGGATACTGGAACAGAAAAAGGACATTGGGTAAAAATAGGGACAACTAAATAAAGTATAGACTTTAGTTAATATTCTATTAATAATCACTCATTACGAATGACTACCATAAGATGTAAAACTAAGGGAAACTGGGTTGTAAAGTATGTGGAAACTCACTATCTTTGTCGTTTTCTGTAAATTTAAAACTATCCTAAAACAAAACTTTGTTTAAAAGACAATCAAAACGATCTTTTAGTAACCAGATACTTATATAGCAAAGCAGGAGCTACAAGACTTTCTAATTTTAAAAAATCTGATCTTTTACATAAGATTTGTCTTTATTTTTTATGACACCATTTGTATTTCTCAGTTGTTTAACATGACAACTTTCTTTTCCAAACACACAGACCGAAAGTAGTTATTTTCAGACGAATTAAATTTACTTATTCTAGTCTGTTATTTTGACTTAAGTACTTAACTCATTTTTAATTACTTGATGGAATTCAGTTCTTTTGATTCAAATTGGGTTGATAATATTTTACTAGCAGTATACTTAATGTTCAGAAATATCCTCTGAAAACACACTGTCACTAGTCAGGCTCACTAAGGCTTGAGGAAGATTTTACTGTGTTATTTCTAGCTTTTGAAGTTCATTATCCTGGTGTTAAAAATAACACTAAGGAACCCAGAATTTTGTAGATGAGTATAATAAAATAACTTCTAGCACCTTCTGCACAGGTATACCAATAGTTAAGGCAGCCTTGGGCACAGTAGACTTATAGGATGCTCACATTTAGTTTGAGGCACAAGCCTAAACGATCCACACAGTCCTGTGGTATTTTGTGACTGGTCAAGTGCATTCCAGTTTCAACTCATTTAAATAGATAGATGCAGTGTTGAATAATTTATATTCCACAACACTGTTTTTCTCTTTCCCCCTCCCATTTCCTCATGACACTTTTGAAATTAGGAGAAAAAGCATTTTATTTTTTTTAAATTTTTTTCAACTTTTTTTATTTATTTTGGGACAGAGAGAGACAGAGCATGAACGGGGGAGGGGCAGAGAGAGAGGGAGACACAGAATCGGAAACAGGCTCCAGGCTCCGAGCCATCAGCCCAGAGCCTGACACAGGGCTCGAACTCACGGACCGTGAGATCGTGACCTGGCTGAAGTTGGACGCTTAACCGACTGCCCCACCCAGGTGCCCCAGAAAAAGCATTTTAAAATGTAGATTTTAACTAAAGAATTTTTAACACTTACTTGGCATGGACATTTTTCTTACATGGATTATAAATTTTAAAGCAGCTAGGGAAAAACATGTATTATCTTCTAAGTTAGATTTAGTGGCTTTGCAAGAAGAAAATTGTTGAATGTAACAATAGCAGGTTCTCTGCCATCTCTGACTTGTTTGTATCAGTGGTAATTCAGAACAGAAACTACGCCAGTCTCATAAAAAGTCTTAATGTTTAGCTATTGTTTAAAGTTTTACTATTGAAAGTGAATATATTGAATAATTATATGACAACTGGGATTGATTCCACCTTCATGATTTTTTTCTATGTGGTAGTTATTGAAGAATATTGCACTTATCAAAACTTATTCAACTTATAAGTATTGAGTCTTATAAGTATTGAGTTATAACTATATACAACCATGTACTAGGCACTAAAATACATTCAAAGAAAAACTAGACATGAATCTTGATATCTGGGGCCTTATAGTCTAGTGGGGATGGGAGGGTTGAGGGATGAAGCATTTATATGTTACTTTAATAATATATATATAATGTCAGATCTTATGCATATTGAAAATGCTTTTCTGATAATGGGCATTAAGGTTAATAGAACAGAGTGATTACTTCAAGCTAAAAAGTTATAGAGAGTAAATGGAGGGAGGTGGTATTAGAACTAGACTTTGAGGAGAGGTAGGGTTTGGGTGGTGGAGATAGAAGAAAACAGACGATTCAAACACATGGTTCAACATAGTTCATAACAGAAAGGAAAAGGTAGTGGGAGATATTAAGGAAGGTATATGGAAAATATTTTTTTCTTTCAAAAATGAGAAGTGGGCTTGGATTTTCTGATTGAGAATGCATTTAGTAGATGTTCTAATACGAGTATTGCCACTTTCCAACGAATTAAAATGCTTGGTATTATATTAAAAATAATTTGATAGTATGACTTAAAATGGCCCTTAAATTCCTTGTATTATCCATATGTGTCAGTTACTATTGTAAAGTAAGGGAGATTTAGGAGTATTTGTTTGAATCCATTTCATCATGTGCTGTTTACTTAGTATTTTTCCAATAAAGTTGATTTTGGAGGAAATCTCCCTCTTGTGAATAAATACATTGTAATTTATTGCATAGTAGAATTGTGTGAGTATATGTGTTGTTCGTATCTTTTGAAAAACATACATTAAAAGGAGGATTTAATCATTTCTGGGGGAAAATGAAGGGTTTTTTTTTGTCCCCTAGCAGATAAATCCTGAGATAATAGAGCTTATGTTTGATGTAGATCAAACATTAGAGAAATTTATGTTTGCAAGTGATAGTATGGTCATTGGAGCCTTCCTTGGGATTGAGTAGTGTAGGAATCTGGTAATTTCCAAATTTATCCTATTAAAATTCATGGTCCAGAATTATGTAATATTCTAATGGAAGATTACTTCCTTCTAGCAACCTCCATCTTGAGGACTAATGCTTCTATCCTTTAAGGAAAATGCACTATGTTCAAAAGCTCCTTTGAGAGCAGTATTTTAGAGAAGCTGAGGGCCTGAACTAGGAATTAAAATTCTCTTCTAGTTTCCATGGTTTAACTAAAAAATATGGAATGTGTTGGATTTAGAATGTGGCAATTAACTTTTTTTTTTTTCAGGAAAACAAGCCTCCAATAAAGCATAATTTGAAGATTCAGGGCTTTTTCCCCCCCTCTATGTTCCTAAATTTGCCTTTCCTTCATTTTCTTCAGTCTGTGTGAACTGAATATATCACATCTATGAGTCAAAGAAAATTTCTCCACTTTAGTCTATGTCCCATTTTCCTCCATCATCTACAACTACATTTCCTGCATTTTTACTCTTCAAACCTATGTTTATTAATAGGTTCCAGGGGCACCTGGGTCGCCCAGTCAGTTAAGCGTCCGACTTCGACTCAGGTCATGATCTTGCAGTTTGTGGGTTTGAGCCCTGCATCAGGCTCTGTGCTCATAGTTCAGCCTGCTTCTGATTCTGTGTCTCCCTGTCTCTCTGCCCCTCCCCCGCTCCATCCTTCCCTCCCTCTCTCTCTCTCTCTCTCTCTCTCTGTCTCTGTCTCTCGAATAAGTAAAACATTAAAAATTTTTGATAAAAAGTTTCCATACTACCAGCTTTCAAACATGATTAGATTTCTCCTAGTCTTGAAAAGTAGAAAACAAATATATATACCTTCACTTATCCAGTCACAGTGGAAGAGGAGGAACGCTGAAAAGTCATATAAATATACAAAATAATAAAAAGTTTGTAATTTGTTCTTCATACTACGGCATTACCATTGCTTTTGTAATGGTAACCTAATTTTGCATGATCAGTCTAAAACTTTAGTCTCCATTTTTATAATTCTCAAGTTTTAGGCATCTCATGTTTCCTTGTTTTACCTGCTTCTTTGTGACCTTTCTGTCTCCTCATTAACCCCTGTTCTATTTCTCCTGTACCCAGCGCTCATCACTTCTGCTCACGTAATTCCTAAACCAGCACCTCCACTGATCATCAGTCTTCCTACTCTTTAGATTCATTCCCCCCGCCCCAACTAAACCAGAATGGTTTCACTGGGTTCTTCTAGCTTGTCCAAAATGAACATGTCCAAAAGTGAATGAAATCTTACTATGAAACCAGATCTTCCCAATTACTAATTTCTCTACCTGGCTTCACCTTTAACAACTTGATTCTACATTCCCAGGTTAGAAACTTAGAATCGTAGAATCATGTTCCATTTCCACCCTTCCTTCCATTTCTGTACTAGGTATTGTTGCAAAGTAGAACTTCTTTTCTCTTCATTCTTCCCACTGTCTCCAACCTCGTCAGACTCTCATCATCCCCATCGCACCATACTTCTATCACCTCCTTCCAACTGAACTCATATTCCATTCCATTTTATTATTTACACTGCTTTTATGGAAAATTTCTGAAAGAAAAAGAAAGTCTCGTTTCATTATGCTGCTCAGTTCTTCAAGAATTTCCAAATCTTCCTTTTGTATTCCATATTGACTACAAATTCTTCTGGTTACTTTTAAATTCCTTTGTAATCGAACCCCATTCTGCCTATTCCTCTCTATTTCCAACTTCTCTCCAGAATTTACTGTTCTGCTCTGCAAGGGTTGATTTCTGTCCAGCCTCTCCAATACTTCCACACTTAAAATACGGGCATATTTGTATTCCTCTTGCCCCTTTCATTTCCCCTGTCCAAATCTCACCTGTCAGATCTAGATTCCTCAACCCCTTCGCTCTCCCTTTACAGCAGGTAGGTATATTACATTTTTTGCATTCAATCAAATTTTCAGGAATTCATCACAAAGCTTAGTAGTAATTATTGGCTGAGCCTATGAAAATGAACCAGCTGTTAAGATCAATTATTCCCAGTCATTCACACTCATTTCATCACTCCTTTCACTTGTATACATATGGTTCTTAAACTAGGATCAGTGCTCATGACCCTCTTGTTGGGAGAAGAACTAAGCCATGCCCGTAAAGATGAATGCAATCTTTGTACACATTTTATGTGAAAACAATATAAAGCTTTGGGAAAGTTAAGATAATAAAAAGGCACATTTTCAAGATTTGGCTTGATACAATAGCTATTGAAATGTCTGTGGTATCACATATGACAGATTATGTTTCAGGTCAAATATTATCATCAATAATTTTTAATAATTCAATTTTAAGTTCAGCCTTCTGCAGTTTGAGCTCGAGTTTTGCCGGTGTGCAGAGAACAATAACATCATGAATAACCCAAACTACCTCTATTTATCTTGATACAGTTTACATTCTAGTTGAATCATATGATTTTTCCGAGGCTAGCATGCCAGTTCATTCATTTGATCATTCACTAATACGACAGATATATTTGGAGCACCTGTTATCTGGCAGGAATAAGTCATATGCTGAAGCTACAGTCCCTTTATCTACTCCCTTTGGGACTTTCCTAATCCATTTTTTTTTCCATCTGAAATGCGCTCTCTGGCCCCACATCATCTTCATCTATCAAAATCCCCAGACCAGCTAGCTAAGTGTCACTTTTCTGCAGTTTCCTCCAGTTCCATGAACTAAGTTCCCTAAACTCACTTCTCAGTTTCCTTCTCTCCTGGATTTCCAGTGTTTTGTTTATGTTCTATTAATTATCATCTGAATTGATCGTGTTGTAACTTGCATTGTAGTCATGTTCATACATCTTACACTTGTCATGCATGATGTCTTGCACAGTATAAAAGATCAAAAATTTTTTTGAAATAAAATAAAATTTTATTGGATTGAGGTGAGAAATATGTATTACCAATACTATGTTTAAGTGAATTATTCAAACATAGCATTTCATACTGATCAGTATAATTACATGAAAACTTGTCCTCTCTTGGCTTAGGTTATTGAAATCTAGCTTAATGACAGATAATGCAAATACGTGTTTATTCCTAAAACTGAATCTTAATAAGTATTCAATTTTTATTTTAGAAAAACTTCACTATCACACTAATGCACATAAATGACAGAAAAATGTATTAATTATTAAGATTTATAAAGAGAAACATAAACTAAATGGATTAGTCACTCCATTATTCTTGGAAAGATATTTGCACTCTCCCTATGCCAAGTCCCCATTTCCTTCTCTCAGAGATTTCCATCCAGCCCCATTTCCTTGTTCATATTCTTATTGCCCAAGAGTGGACTGGCTCATGACCATCACTTTGACTCTTTCCTCCTTTCTGTCTATAATTGCCCCCTTGGAGGGCTCATATTCTCCCATGAGTAGATTCAGTTTTCAAATCTATGCAAAGACTCTTAAAGTTGTTTCCCCAGTCCTGGCATCCGTTCTGAATTCTAAAACAGTATAGTTCTAACTGTCTTCCATCATGCAAATATGAAACGGACTAAACACATTATGTCCAAAATGGAATTTATAATTTCCCCCACCTCTACTGCAAAGTTTCCTTGCTATCATTGTCTAGTGTCTCTGGCGTAAGACACAGGAGTTTCGTTTGACTCTCTTGGCTTCCTTCTCCTTGAATCCAGGCAGTCCCACATCTTACATTTTCCTCACAAGGATTTTTTACTCCCTTCTTTTCTGCCTTCCCTAAGTTAGTTTTCATGTTAAATTTCTTAAAAATGGCCTCAGGACTCTCAGATTCTTGCTATGACACACACATATATCCTACAAAGTAAAACTCTGACTTGAGAAGATTGTTGGAGACTGTCCAGGTTCAGTTTCTACAAGGAAGAAGGTAGATATCCAGAGAGACACAAATTTTTAATTATAAGGTCTAGGTACTACTAAATACCTGAAGTTCAGCACTTGTGTGTACAAGCTAGTCTTCTTTCTGCCTTGTCACACTGCTTATTCTTCAGTGGATTTTTTTTTTTCTAACACCAGGAATTATTTGGGTCAATATAAACACAAATATGACACAAATATTTCAAGGTAATGGCAGAATATTATTTTTCTATAAAACTGTTACTTTTTAGGGGCGCCTGGGTGGCGCAGTCGGTTAAGCGTCCGACTTCAGCCAGGTCACGATCTCACGGTCCGTGGGTTCGAGCCCCGCGTCAGGCTCTGGGCTGATGGCTCAGAGCCTGGAGCCTGTTTCCGATTCTGTGTCTCCCTCTCTCTCTGCCCCTCCCCCGTTCATGCTCTGTCTCTCTCTGTCCCAAAAATAAATAAACGTTGAAAAAAAAAACTGTTACTTTTTATTTTACTTTAATTTTTTTTAAAGAATTTAAGTTTATTTACTTATTTTTAGAGGTGGGGAGGGGCAGAGAGCGATGAAGACAGATGATCCCAAGCAGGTCCCGTGGTTTCAGTGCAGGGCGGGGCTCGAACTCATGAACCATGAGATCATGACCTGAGCTGAAGTCAGTTGCTTAACTAATTGAGCCACCCACATGCCCCTATAAATTTGTTTTAAAGTAAAGAGCAACTAAGTTGGAAAACAATAGGGCAAAAAGACAACATTATGCTTATTAAATAAGATTCCTGCTACTCAATAGAATGCTTGGTTGCCTGATAATATACATAAAGCTTGGAATTAAATAAGTGGATATTGCCTGTCCAAATTATGGATCTGTTATCTAGGATGCATGTTCAGTAGTACATATTCAGAGGGGAAGCAGGGATAAATACGTAATTTTGCAATTGTGACAGTTTACTTTGATAATTAGTGCTAATTATTTTCATTTATTTTTATTTATTTTAAGTAGGCTCCATGCCCAGTGTGGAGCCCATTATGGGGCTTGATCCAATGACCCTGAGATCAGGAGTTAGATGCTTAACTGACTAAGCTACCGGGCACCTCAGTACTAATTATTTTCTATGAAGTCACTCTGATGAATATAAGGAAACTTGTGCTATGGCTATGGCTATGGCATAAAAATAATTGATTTTTTGTGTAAAAATATGAATAAATACAAATAAAAAGAAATATGATGCATAGTGTTAGATTGGGCAGAACCCTGGATCAGTTACCAGAAAACCTGGTTTCAAGTCTCAGATGCCAATACTTAGCCAAGTGGTTTTGGCTAAGTCACATACCATTTAGTTTCAGCTTTCTCTTCTGTAAACATAGAACTAATAAAACATTCTTATACATCTCACAGAACTGTTGACTAAATACAACAAAAATGATTACTGTGAAAATACTTTATGAATACTAAGTTGTTTTATAGCAATTGGGAAATAAATAGCTGTTGTCTGACAAACTCCTACAATGTCATAGTAGTTAACAACGAAGTTGAAAGGTAGCAAAATAGAGCTATCATACTGATTCATCTTACCAATATGAGTTCCTAGAGTTTCATCAGTTCAGAATGTCTTAGAAAATGTTTGTGTTGATAACTTGCAGAACATTTTATATTGATCCTAGGCATGATTTTCTCTTAATACGTGTTTTACAATTTAATGTGATGTGAATTTATTAACAGTATCAATCTTTGTTAATGTTTTCCCAGAGCCTACAGTATGCTTGATGCTGTACTAATATTTAAAATATGTCAACTCATTGTTACTTTTCTTGATTTTTTTTTTTTTGGAAAATTCAGTAGTTTTAAATGTAAAGGGGTTTGTCATTCTAAAATAATACCTTTATTTCTTTTAAAATCTGACATACGGATTTTACTCAGAGGAGTAATATAAGACAAGTGGGCATGAAACAAATAGTTTTCCCGTATTAAAAAGATCTAGTATAGCTGACACACAATGTTACATTAATTTCAGGTATACAACTTAGTGACTCAATGTCTCTATACATTATGCTGTGCTCACCACACAGCAGAGTACCACAGATGGTGTAGCTACCATCTGTCCCCATACAACACGGTTCCAGTATCATTGACTGTAATCCCTATGCTGTACCTTTTGTTCCTATGACTTATTCATTCCATAATTGGAACCCTGTATCTCTCGCTCCCCTTCACCCATTTGCCCATCTCCCTACCCCCACCCCCTTCTCTGGAAACCATCAGTTCTGTTTTTATAGGTCTGATTCTGCTTTCTGTTTGCGTGTTTTTTTCTTTTTCTTTCTTTCTTTTTTATTTTTATTATTTTTTAGATTCCACATGAGTGAAATCATATGATATTTGTCTTTCTCAGTTTAACTTATTTCACTTAGCATAATCCATCCATGCTGTCACAGATGGCAAGATCTCATATTTTTTTATGCTGCGTAATATTCCACTATATATTACATATATTCTCCACCTTACATATATATGTATATCACATATACGTACCACGTATACAACGTATATATACGTATACATACACATACACACATATACATAAACACACATTATATCTTCTTTATTCATCTCTCAGTGGACACTTAGGTTGCTTCCATACTTTGGCCATTGTAAATAATACTGCAATAAACTCTTTGATGTTTAGCACACAGTGTGAGAATGGCAGCTTCTATCCAACAGACTAGCGTAGGCTTCTGGGAAGATTGTAAGACAGATCTCAAACCAACCTCAGGCCTCCGAGATGTTTAAAAAATATCCTTTTAAGCATTCTTATCGTTCCCCTCTGTGGCTCATTTCATGAAAGCCGTTGGGGTTTATAAGACCAGCCAATGTAGGCTCCATGGCTCTTCCTTCGCTATACTGGTTAAACTAAGTCCTTATTTACTTACAAGAATGTGTGGAATCTATTCACATTGTTTCACAGTTTTAGTTGGATTTTATGAATTCAGTTTTTTAAGTCTTTTCTCAGAAGTTAGTCTTTCTATTTCTTCAGTCACCTTTCCTCCCCATTCTTTTCTGGACATCTTCCAGCTTGTCCACATTTTCATGATATTGAGGTCCCCAAAACAGACTAAAATTTTCAAGAGATAGATACTTACATGCTGAAATTATAATACAGTTCCTTTAATTTTTTCTAAAGTTTTATTTATTTATTTTGAAACCAAGAGAGAGAGCACGAATGGGGGAGAAGCAGAAAGAGAGAGAGAGAATTCCAAGCAGCACAGTGCCTAACATGGGGCTTGATCTCACCAACCGTGAGATCACGACCTGAGCCAAAATCAAGAGCTGGACGCCTAACTGACTGAGCCACGCAGGTGTCCCACAATTCCTTTATTTCTTAATGCCTTGAATTATTCATGCATTCATTTATTCAGTAGATATTTAGATGAGTCACTGTAGTTACAGGCACTGTGTTAGACAATGGGGTTATAATGAGAAGTAGAAATACGTGTGATTTCTGAGTACAGTATATCTACAGTAGTTGGAGAAATATACCTTAGAAAAATTGTCCACATGCATATAAAAATACAAAGCAGGTGTGTGTGTGTGTGTGTGTGTGTGTGTGTGTGCGTGCACTTGTGTATGAGGGAAAAGACAAGGTACTTAGAGACTGTATGACTGGGGCACTTGGCCAAGTGTAGAGTTTATTTCTTCATTCAGTTTAGGAATACTTCTCCTGATCTTAGCATGTGCACTGCACTGTAACAGGTTTTGTTTGGTTTTGTTTTCTTTTGTTTTGCTTTTAAATGCAATCCATCACTAAGGCATAGTCATTGCTTTTCCATAAAATACCAAGAGATGGCTTGTGAGAGCTTGTGCCTGCCCAAATATTTTTTGCAATCTTACGTGAAGTGTGACTAAGTATCTTTAGGATAGGTTGTTATTTATTTATTTATTTATTTATTTATTTATTTATTTATTTATATTTGGACAACAATTACAACTCTAAGCAAAGGCAGTATGTTGGCTAAGGAAATAGTTTTACTCAAATCCTAAATCCCTTTTCCACATCACCCACCTAAAAAGATACTTTGGAAATGCCACAGCTTGACCTTGGATTAGGCTTTATACATTCTAAGGTCTGTGTGTCACAGAGGTTCAGAGGAAAAAGAGGAATGACTGTGGCTCAGAGACTTCATGATTATGCTAAAATGGGTTGTTTTGCTGGAGGATGCAGAAGCTAAGGAAGAGGAGAAAGGGATGAAGTGTATTCCAAACTCTTTCAGGGAGCAGTTGTGCAGAAGAAATTAAGAAAAGGAGGTGCAAAGGACAAGTAATTAGATTAGCCTGTCTAAAGCTCCGTGAGCAGGTTGAGAATTAGTGAGAGAAAAGGTCAGAAATATTGGGTAGGAATATAAATTAAGATGTTTACATCGATTTAAAATTGCCAACAGTTTGGCATGATTTAATTCTCATGAACATATTCTGTAGGTTGATACTTCTCTTGTAATATTTTGTGATTCTGTAACACCCTTAGGGTTTTGAAATAATGACCTTTTAGTTGGTAATCTCAAAAGGCAACAAAATAATTATTTCAAGTATTGTTCTCTTTGACACATATATAAGATCAGTTCTTGGGTCCTCCCCCCCAGTTATCTCTCTGGTACCTAGAAAACCCAGAAATTTTATTTCCTCACAAGTTTTATGTTTTTGTTATTTGTTTTCTTAGCTGTTGAAGAAGCTAAACACACAGCCTGTCACTTACCTGAAGGTGAAGCCATTTCTTTTAAAAATGAACTGAAATGTGCAAAACAGAAAACCTCTTGTAGGATTTAATAAATTTATAATTAGCTTTAAAATTTCAGGGGCACCTGGGGTGGTTCAATCTGTTAAACGACCAGCTCTTGATTTTGGCTAGGGTCATGACCTTGTGGTTCCTGGGACCAGGTCCTGCATAGGGCTCTGTGATGACAGCACAGAGCCTGCTTGGTATCCTCTCTCTCTCTCTCTCTCTCTCTCTCTCTCTCTCTCTCTCTCCCTCTGCCCCTCCCCCACTCACACTTTCTCTGTATCTCAAAATGAATAAATAAACATTAAAAAAAATTAAAATTTCCTGCAGGGCAATGGGCTACATAAAAAAGCACATATAAGACCTGCCTATTAATAGGATTCAGTTATCTATGGAGCAATGTCCTATTTTGGATATATGGTCTGTTAAAGCAAATAAACAAAACCAAAAAAAAAACCCACAACATTTAATAATGTCACTGAATGAAGAAGGAAGGGATGAAAGAAAAGATGCCAAACATATTTCAAGTTAGAGCTATGCAGAAACACACATATAGGGGAGCAGAAGTGATGTGGAGTGCATATTCATTTGATTCATCTGTAGGTGACTGAAAATTGTTCCTACTGGCAGGTCTGCTTAAAATATGCCCGGATATTTGTGTGAATTACCCAGACAATTAAAGAAACTTGGTCCTCAATTCTTAAATATTCCACAGTAAATGGTACTCTGCCCACATACCCTTGATACTTGTTACAAACCTGGGAACATATGTTCCTGGTGGAAGCATGTACTTGACGAATCACCCAGTCTGCTCCTCAGATAATATGCAGCTGCCAGTGGGTAAAAACCTCAATGTAATTTAAGTATGAAATAACATCTTTATTATTGTTTCAGGGAAAAATCATAGGCCAAATGGAAGTAATATTTCTATTTGTATAGAACCTAAAATCTAGGACATGAATAATTTTCAACTTCAAAAGTCTTTTGTTAAAAAGAAGTAGATACTGATGATTTTTTAAAGTATTTTCAGGGAAATAGTGTAAAATCTATAACTATAAGCGGAATGTAACATTAAAGTTTTTTTTAATGTTTATTTATTTTGAGAGAGAGAGCATGAGCTGGGAAGGGGCAGAGAGAGAGAGGTAGAGAGAATCTCAAGCAGGCTGTGTGCTAACAGCACATGGGCCCAAACTCACGACCTGTGAGATCATGACCTGAACCGAAATCAAGAGTTGGAGGCTCAACCAACGGAGCCATCCAGGCACCCCTAAGAATGTAACATTTTTTTTTTTTTATATAAAACAGGTTTCTTTTTTTTTTTAATTTTTATTTTTTAACATTTTTTATTTATTTTTGAGACAGAGAGAGACAGAACATGAACAGGGGAGGGGCAGAGAGAGAGGGAGACACAGAATCAGAAGCAGGCTCCAGGCTCTGAGCCATCAGCCCAGAGCCCGACGTGGGGCTCGAACTCACGGACTGCGAGATCGTGACCTGAGCTGAAGTCGGACGCTTAACCGACTGAGCCACCCAGGCGCCCCAAGAATGTAACATTTTTAATTGAGCTTTTATTTGATTACATTCTTGGCTGTGCTTGATCATGATCCTTCATTTTAACTGGGAAAACAAGGTTTTAAAATATATGAAGAGAAAATACTCGATGTAGCCTTGGATTTGTTTTATAATGGAACAGCTAAAGCATTAACTAAAACGTAAATGCACCACCAGACCTTATAGATTTCATGGCATTCAGTCCCTTTAACTCTACATTGTGTCTGTTTCTCTTGGTATTCCTAGTGGTAACCTAGAAATTAGGATTGTTTTTAATACTCAGTGAATATGTGTGGCATTGTGCACACCCATACAAGATTTTGTAGTTGTGTAAGTATCAATTACTGATTTTGAAATCCTGCCCAGTTCTTCTGTCCTTCCCCCAAGGAAGAGTTGATCATTCCCCTTGGTCTGCCCATCCTAGGATTGCTCTTTTTATGTCTACCATAGAACTTGTAATATTTTAGAAAATATTCTTGTTTATCTTTCCTAGACCTTCTTTTCTTGAGGATTGGGGCTATGTCTAATTCTCTTTGGTGCTCAATGACAAGCCTAGGAAGCAGAACATATTTGTTGATAAATTAATGTTTGTGCTGTGAATAAAATGCAACCTCAGGACCTCCTCAGCAAATGCTTTCTGTAAAGTTCTTTAATAGTAGTACTTTTTAAAATGGATGACCAATTGTTTTTCTCTTTTGGAAACCCACAGTGCTTACCGTGTACTATTTATGAACATGTCTTAAACTTTGTCCTAGTCTTATTTAAGTACAAGTTTTCATTTTCCTATTAAGTTGGAAGTTCTTGAGTTTGTACATAATATGTGTTTGCCTTCTCAGAGTGCTAAGGACAATATCTACTGTGCAGAGGATAGCCAGTACATATTTGTTGGAATTGTTATAATGTAACCACCTGAATAAAATATTTGGTACTAAATTTGACTTTTGTTTTCCAAATGCTTTTTGCCTTTAGAGCATGTGAATTGATTTTGGTTTATACACTAGTGAGATATCTTTGCAGGCCAAGGCAGATTTTTTTGTTTTCATTTCAGATAGGTAACTGATAAGGACAGGTGCAAGTCTGGTTGTGGTGCCCTACTATGCTACAAAGTGTGGGAAAGTTTTGTCCTTGTTTAATATTACTCTTATATTCTTGAATCATTTATTCAAGCATCAAATATGGTGGAAGGTATATAAGGATGAAAGTTGGTCATATGTTCAAAAGCAATTTTACTCATTTCCTGCCTACAAGAATTTAAGAACAGACCTTAGTTGGTTGGGTTTCAGTTTCCTCTTAAATTTAGATAATGCTGCCAACTTTTTATTTTGAGTATCAAATGAGACAGTGTTTACAAAGCGCCTATTATGAAATAAATGTTGGGCGCCTGGGTGGCTCAGTGGGTTAAGCATCTGACTCTTGATTTCGGTTTAGGTCATGATCTCACAGTGAATGGGTTCGAGCCTCAGGTTGGGCTGTGCACTGATGCCTGCTTGGGATTCTCTCTCCTTCTCTCTGCCCCTCCCCAACTTGTGCTTGCTCGCTCTCTCTCTCTCTCTCTCTCAAAATAGATAAACTTAAAAAAATTAAAAAGAAATAAATCTTACCTATACTTTATCGCCCTTATGTTGCTTTCTTTTTAAGTATTCAGTGAGGTGAATTATATGCAGAAATCAGGATCTTGAACACATTCAAAAACTTCCATAAGATGTAAGCATTTTTCAGACTTGAGGACACAATAATGTACTTTGATACTGATTTTGAACCTTCCATCACACCTTCAAGCTGCAGAAGTAATACAAAGGATCAGTGTGGCTTTGGCGGCTTAGGAATGAACAAAGAGGATAAGGGTTTTTTGAGATTTGCAGAGTAACAAACACGGGGAAGTGACCTAAATTATCAGTGACGAGAAAGATAAACCGGACAATTCGAGAACAAGCAGTGTGGTGGGAAGATTGTGGCAAGAATGAGGGAAGAATTATTCTGAAATTAAAACCTCCAGCTTGAATAAACCTTTAAATTAGCTATGTATTCAGACGGGGAAGAAGTCAGTCATCTTCCTTCTCTGCAAAATTTCGCAGTGATTGGACCAAAGTATATCAGCAAATATAAAGCCCTTAGGAACTAATGGTCATTTAATTGAGCTTTAAAATAAAGGTGTCCTCAATGTCTGTGTCATGGGACTATCTAGTGGTAAGGTTAGTTAATATGGAGTTTCTTTTAGTCCATCCTTGGAAATAGTTTAAAAAAGTGGATGTCAACTTAATGAATTTTACACTAGAGTGAATGGTGCTAGCACACATTTTGTTTGACATGACCACTCACAATATTTTTGCTTTCCTTAAAGGAATGAAATGCTGAGAGTCACAGTGGAGAATACAATTTTAAAAAATCACTTATGGTAAATTAAATAAGGCTAAGAAACTAAGGAGTAGTTTTAGATTAGACTGTTCTTAAAGAACTCTAAAATTAAGCACTAGGAGCTATTTTATATATTTTGTACTCATCTTTTATAAGTTAATGATTTTGATGTTTATGGAAAATCTATATGTCATCATAAAGATAGAAAACTGCAGCATAAAACTACTTAATCTTTAAGGAGTTCTTTTCCATTCTGTACCTTTTGATTAAAGCCATATAGACTTGCAGATATATATTTCATGCATGACAATTGGGAGTAAACTGGTGTTTTGATTCAGTGGAATGAAAATTCTGGCCTTCCTTTAAAGTAAATTTGAATGCCATAATAAAAATACCCTTGAATGATATCTTTCTTTCCGTTGTCTAAAACAAGAAAATTAGAAAAGTTGGAAAATATGCGTCATAATTCTACCACTCAAGGATAAAATAAAAAAAAAGTTTATACCTGTTTAATTTCCAAACCATTTAAAGGAACAAATGATCATGTATTTTAATTAAAATCTTCTAATGGTGTAACAACCCCTTCTTAACATAAATGTGATTAATTTGGGTTTGATCATTGGGAAGTTGGAAGTATATCTACTGCTTGCTAGGCAATTTAAGTGTAAAGAAGATTGGCCTATAGTTTGGCTAGGAATAAGTTCAAGAGCGGTATTTTCAGACATCGCTTATTAACTGGTCTTTGCCAAATTATTATTGGTACCATATTTTGGTAAGATATTCACTGTTCATTTGTAGGAGCTCTCAAATGCTGGAAATCACATACAAAAATTGAGATAGGAGTTAGAGGCAGGGAGGAGATGATCCCCACCTGGGCTGGGATTGGATAAAAGAGAGTAGTGGCATTAAATTTAGGTTGACCATTGCAGTAATAAGACTAAATGTGGAGGTTGAATTTGGATTTTAGGAAGAGGAAATCCCAGACATTTGTTAGGCAGTGGCAAAAACAAAGAATCTGGAAAATAGTCTTCTTAAATTTAGCTAAGGACCATGTATGTACAAAAAAAGATAAGTTTCAAGATATAGATTTGGGATACACTGGAAGATTCTGGATGATTACATTTCATTTTGCATGCAATAGGGAAGTCTGGATATAAATAGAAAGTAATTTACTAGGGCAGGTAGAAACAGGAAAATTAGTAAGCAGAATAATGATATAATAACTTCATATAAAATGTTGGCAATGGAACAAAGAGAAATGCTGCATATGAAAACTATTGTATTAGAAGGATGTAAGACTGGACAAATGATCAAATGCCAGAGCTGGCTGACAGAGGAGTCAAGGATAATTTTTAAGTTTTATGCCTCGTGGGTGACCGAAAGGAAGAAGAGAGGAGGGTGGGGGATGGAAGAAGAAGCATTAGCAGAAGCAGCAGCAGCAGTGGTAGCTATGCTATAATAAACAGAAGTAAAAATATCAGGGGAATTATTTGGGGGCCATAAGGTTAATTGGTGTAGATTTCACCCTGTTGAGACGGCTGTTCCATTCGGACTAACTATCATGAATATAGTTAGAAATCCATAACTCCATCTCAGAAGTTAAGGCCAGTGATGGATTTGAGAACGACTTATTAAACATATTAGTTACGTTGACATATTATGTTCACATATTAGCATTTGGGGGTTGATGTGACCAAAGGAGGGAGTAAATGGAGGGTTGAAAAGCTGGGTGAGATGATCACATAGACTGCCTACTTTAGTAGAGGAAGAAGAGGAGTCATATAAAGGTTGAGGAAAATAAACTTCTGCTAATTTATAAATACAAGTGAGAAACTACGAAAATGCAGAATCTGAGAAACTAAAGGTTTGAGAGAGTTTCAGGTAGGAGGAGTAAACAACACTGTAAAATGCAAGAGTAAATGTACCAATACAAGGCCATTAATGTTGGCAGTTAGAAGATTAACACACAAGGAGAAAATGCAGTTGCAGAAGGGGGAGGTAGAAAACCTGTTTACTTTTCCTGGATTGGTACAGATCTTACTACTTTGGTAGGGATTAAATTTACATTCCATTAGCTCATTTTAATAAATAAGATTAGCTAAAACATATTGCACCTTCTACCCATCTCATATTCCCATTGGGTAAATTGCTATGTTTACTTGAAAACATCTAAATGTCTTCAAATATGGTTTAAGTTAGTTTTGTCCATATGTTAGGTTAATTTTTTCCACAGTTAGGATCTTAGGAATGTTTTACTGTGTTAAGAAAGCTAGTATATTTTTGCTTCAAATAGCCTGTATTTGAATTGTCTGTGTTTTCTGTGTTTTTCTGTGTATCTTCACTCCACACTGCCCATAGGCAATAATGTGGCCTTGCAGGATATCAAGGCATTAGAGCAAATAACAGGCTTGATTAAGAAAACTTCTTTTTTTTTTTATATTTTATTTTTATTTGAGAGACAGAGAGAGAGAGAGGGAGAGAGAGGGAGAGAGAGGGAGAGAACATACAAACAAGCAGGGGAGAAGGGCAGAGGGAAAGAGAGAATCTTAAGCAGGGCCCATGCTCAGCATAGTGCCCAGTGCAGGGCTCAATCCCATGATCCGGGGATCATGACCAGAGCCAAAATCAAGAGTTGGATGCTCAACTGACTGAGCCACCCAGGCGCCCCAGAAAGACTCCTTTGCAAAACTTAGGAAAGGCACATGTCCTATAAAGTATCAACCCCAATATGAGTATTCTGTAAGTAGTGAGATTTGTAAGGTGATGAAGGATGTCTGAGAACCCCTCAGATCAAAGTTCAGGTATTGTTTGCTGAGATTTGGCAGGGTGAATTGCCACTGATAGTACTATAAGAAGACAGTATTTATGATAAGGCACTTCATTTTTCAACAGATGTGTGTCCAAAAATGGGTGAAGGGGAGTGGGAATTCTAAGCTTCCAGTTATGAAATGAGTAAGTCACCGGGATAAAAGGTGCAGTGTAGGGAGTGTATTCAGTAGTATTGTAAACAGCATGTTATGAGGCCAGATGGTAGCTGGCCTTGTGTTGAACACCGCATAACAGCAGATAGACTTGTTGAATCACTGTGTTGTATACCTAAAACTCATGTAACATTTTGTGTCAACTGTACCTCAGTTAAAAAAAAAAAGATATGTATCTAATCCTCAGGCTAGTGGACTTTTAAAAATTGAATCAGTTTTAAATAAAATTTGAAAAATAATTGCAAGGACTATATGTTTAATAAAATCCAGCTGGATATTCATTTATTTATTTAGATTGATAAATAATTTGGTTTAGAAACATGGCCAAGTTATGGTTCATATCTAAGAATGTAATTTTTAGGAATGAGTCTTAAGTGAGAAATAGGACAGGTTTGTTACATAATTTGACTTCAACCGTAGGTGAAAGAGGAGCCACATATAAATCTGTTATCAAGGATTTAACCAGAAGTTCTTTCCTCCATTCCACTTAGTTACAAATATTTTCTTTCATCGGGGGGAGGGTAGGGAGAGAGTCTTTCATTCAATAGTTAGAGAGACAAATTTAAAGACAAGCACCTCGAATAATGAAATACGGTAGTTTTAAATTTTTCTTTAAGGCCTTAAGTTAGAAATATTCGGCATCAGATTATTTCAACTACTACAGGTATTATAAAGGGGAAGGGAAGCCTGAAGGATGATGAGAAACTTTTGTTAGGGAAGTAGGGTTGTCTTTATTTACCACAAGCTTTAGAGGGATACAAGTGGGTAGAAAGAAAGAAGCATCACTGAATTTTGAATTCTTTAAAGTTTAACATCACAGATCAATCCTTATAATGCTGCTTTTTCTCCTCTAAAAATTCATGGGGAAAATGGATTCTTAACACAAAAAATAATTTCTCAATGATAATTAAGCTTACAGCTATTAGTGATACATTAATTATGATTGAAATACTATTTTATTTTGTCTACTTTCAGTACAAGGTAAAAATGGTTACCTAGGTAATCTACTGTAATGGTCAAGACTTGTTTTCCAGTGAGTTCCCTCTCTGCTGGTTTTTCAGACAAACTTTCTATATAACAGGTTCTGTACTCTACACTATGCATACATCAATGCATACAGTCTTCCTGCAGAGAAACTCAAGAGTAGTAGAAGAAGTTCAAGGCAGTTAAATACCCTGCCCAACCCTATGGAGCTAGTAGAACTAGGATTTGAACCCTACTCTGCCTTCAAAGTCCAACTAAGAGCTTTTATAAATGTTGTCTGTATAAAGCAGGGTGAATGGAAGCAATACACCAAATACAATACACCGAACCAAGAATCAAATCCAAAACTTCTTTGTGTTCAGGCTTTCTAGCCTCATAATATATTACTAATCTCTGTTTCCTTTTTAATTTGCCTTAATGTCTTCTATGTTATAAAAATCCTCAATTAGTAAAACTCCAGATTTATAGAAATAATAAGTCAAGAAATTATTTGCTACATTAATTACTTTTTGTCTTATAAAAAGGATTACTTTAAATATCCCTACTGAAATGTATGTTTCCAGTCAAAATTCAATTAATTTATCTTCTTAGCATTTGTTATTCTATATACTGTCAACATTCACTGCAGAGGTTAAACAGAAGATAAAATACAGTTTTGAATTTCAGAGGACTTGTATCCATGAGCACTGTATAGAATTGTTGAATCACTACATCCGAAACAAATTGTATGTTAACTATCCTGGAATTAAATTGAAAACTTAATAAAATTAGAAAAAAAAGAACTTTGACCCAGTAGTGATGGAGGAAATAAAAACAAATAATTAGTAACAAAAGCAAAACTCAAATAAGCATACTGAAAATATATGTTGCTCTGGGGGGTAAAAAAAAAACAACTAAGAAATTCAGTGTCAGAACAAGGCATGAAGGGTATGTAGAGTGCTAATGGGAAAAGGAATTAATAGAATGGAAGAAACTATCTATTGTACATGTACCTAGGTGAGCATGATGCCAAGGGAAGTGCATGTACTCTCTTGCTTAAGACATGAGGTTCTTGCCATAAAGTGTGAAAGAAAAGCCTGGGAGGGAAGGAAGATGCCTTGAAAACCATGCTGAGTTATTTTTACTTAAGAGAGTCGTTGATTTTTTTTTAATGTTTATTTATTTTTGAGAGAGAGACAGAGCACGAGCAGGGGAGGGGCAGAGAGCAAGGGAGACACAGAATCCGAAGCAGGCTCCAGGCTCTGAGCTGTCAGCACAGAGCCTGACGCAGGACTCAAACCCACAAACCGTGAGATCATGACCTGCGCTGAAGTTGGACACTTAACCAACTGAGCCACCCAGGCACCCCAAGAGAATCATTGATAGTTTTTGACCTGGCAAGTTATGTGTTAGATAAGTCGCTCTGGGACTGATGGGCAGAATTGACCAGATTCCGTAGACAGGAGGCTTGAGTTATTCTAAGCAAGCACTAGTTTTGCCCAAAGTAGATGACAATGGGAACAGAAAGAGGAATTGATAGGAAAGATTATTCCATACTAAGATGTATAGGACTCAGAAATTGAAAATTAAGGAAAAGACTGAGCCTGAGTATTCAAGAGATATTTCAGAGCAAAAAGTCAAGAAAAGAAACTTGTGGGCAGGTAGACAAGAGAGTCTCATGAGGTCACTTTTCAGAAGCATATTCTTTGCTTAAAAAAACAGAAGTTATATCATACTTTTAGAGTGGGTGACAACTGTATTTTCCTTGGCTAGATAAGGAATGAATCCATGTTAACTCAAGAAAGTGTTATATTATGCAAAGTCTATAACAAGATCTGTGTTTATGTCTGTAAAATAGAGTCAGTGATACTTTAAAAGGAAATTATAAGGTTTAATAGAGCTTTATATTGATAATGAGATTCCTGATGGCTTCAGACCATATTAAGTACCACTAATAAAAAGCTATGGTGTGATAAAAATTATTGCTATAACAATACTAGATGGCACTTTATCCTCTTCATTTCTTCTATTGAGTAAGAGGGATAGAATGTGTTGTTTTTCTTTAAAAATATCTTCTGTCTTAATGAGAGAAATGCAAGAATGTCTGTAAAAGTGAGTGTCTTTCAGTGGGCTTCTGGGTGCTCCCCACAAAACTGGATTTCTTTTGGTAAGGAAAGGTAAATGAATACAAAGTAGGCCACCGGCATTGTGTACCACAGTTTGTTATATGCTAGGATATATGATGTGCATGTATTATTTCATTTGATCTGTATAGAAAACGCTGTTTCTATAATAATCTTCATTTTACAGATGAGAAGATTTAAGATCAGAGTATTTAAGTAACTTGTCTCCAAATTAAACAGCTGGTGAGAATTTCTAGTTGAAGATAGTTGCAGTGGGAATTGTAAAGGGCAAATGGATGAATACAACTTATACATAGATATAAGAACCAAACAGCCTCGGTGACTGATCAAGTGTGAGATTGAACAGATTTAAGGCCAGGAGTCTTCTAGGATTCCTCCGGGGTTTCTGGCTTGCAAATAAGGTATAGAGTTGTTCCATCCCCTGGCATAGGGGACATGTGAGAAATACATATGCAAGAAGATGAGTTTGAGCATGTGCCTGCTGTAAGACATGAGTGTGAGATATGCATGGGGATAGACTTAATAGGCTGCTGATTATGAGGATTAGGAGGCTTACAAGACAGGAATGGACTGGAGGTGGAGCTTTGGAGTCATCAGTTATGAATTAATCATAAAGACATGGATGAGTGTGTGATATTGCTCAAAGAGCATGTGTAGAAGAGAAGATAAAAGAGCTACGTGTGACACCCAGCAGCCTTCAAGGGGAGGGCAGAGAGACAAGCTCACAGATGGGACTGATAAGAGTGTCCAGAAAAGTGAAAATCCTCAGGGTACACACGGTTTCATTTTAGAGTTCAATGATGTCACTTCTTTGGGAAATAGCTATTACAATATTGCATCTCCTCTACATCTCTCCTCTGTCCTTGGTGTATTTAGTGGCACATTTTGCATTTCCATTAAAAGAGTAGGAAAAAAAAAAGAGAAAATATGTCATTGAAATTGACAGTGCATGATGTATGATTGGCGTGGGTATATGTATACTTGTCTATAAATGCGAGGATAAGTTTTGACACAAGACTGATGAAATCTTCAAACAGACAAGCATTTACTTTTACATAATCCTGGGGGTAGGGACAAGGGGAGAGAAGACCTATTACAGTTCTTTCTTGTACTACTACTTTTATCCCAAGAGTCGGGATGATAGTAACTATGAAAGGTATATGTAGTTGTATATCTTGCCAAAATGTAACCCAAGTAGTCTAAGAAGGAGAAGTAATGTAAAAAAAAGGTATCTTGGTTAACAGAAATTTCTGTCATAGAAATTTACATCATTTACACAACAAAACTGCCAGAAGAGAATACCTATGACCAGGATGACGTAACTCATATTTCTGGAGACTATTTCATGATGATAGGGTTGTGCTAGTCGATCTGCTTCTTCATGTTTATATGCATAGACTTGTAACAAATATGCAGTCTGTTCACTACAGGGTCAATAGACTTTAAATAACCCTCGTGAAAATAACATTACAATCATCTTCAATGAATTCAATTACACTGTGTTAACCTGGAATAAAGTTCCTGGTTTTGTTCCAATTTTAATATAAGGTGAGATGAGAATGTTTCAAAAGGCAGCTAGTAATCATAAACATGTTGAAAATTAAATCAGAAATTTTAAGGAAGAAATATTTAGAAAAATAGAGGGAATATATTTAAAGTATTTGTTCAATGAAACAGTGGTAAAAGTGCAAGCTTTAAGTAGATTCTAGTTTAAAATCTAGAGTAGTCTCGGGGCACCTGGGTAGTTGAGTCGGTTAAGTGTCTGACTTCAGCTCAGGTCATGATCTCACGGTCTGTGAGTTTGAACCCTGTGTCGGGCTCTTTGCTGACAGCTCGGAGCCTGGAGCCTGTTTCAGATTCTGTGTCTCCCTCTCTCTTTGCCCCTCCTCCCACGCATGCTCTGTCTTTCTTACTCTCAAACATAAATAAAACATAAAATTTTTTTTTTAAACCTAGAGTAGTCTGTTCAATTATTTTTAACCTCAGAACAAAATTGGTTTTTCTCATTTCAAACTAAAAAAGAAGGAAGCATAAATATTTGGAGTACTATGAAGCCATGGGCTAGCCTAAAGTTTATGGTTGACCTAATCTGTACTCCTAAGATATAATTTATATTACCAGTATTTTTAGTATCTTAGTGTTTGATTGATTGGTAATTCGACATGTAAAGTACTTCAAAGCATCTCTAAAGAGTCTTCCCCAAAATGATTTTTTTAAGGTAGATCTTCTTTTTTATGCTTCTCCTTTATTTCCATGCATATTACTTGTTAAATATAGGGGAGGTTGTCTTTGTTCTTTTATCAGGTAAATGGAGGATTGCGTGTTCTTGAATTTATTTCTGTAATACTTTATATCAAATAATTTTTAGAATTCTATAAACAATGCATTGCTTTAGGAATATATTAATTAGATTTTCATTTGTCAACATTGAAGGAGTTACCATATTTACAGAACAAACACTTCATTCTTATACTCATTTATTTAACCATAAGTCATTAAATTTCTTTATGATGGGGCAAAGAATGGTTATTGTCTATTAAAATCTGATTTTTTTATTTGTTGTAGGTTTTATTGGGATTTAATAATGCTTATAATGATGGTTGGAAATCTGGTCATCATACCAGTTGGAATCACATTCTTTACAGAACAAACAACAACACCATGGATTATTTTCAATGTGGCATCAGATACAGTTTTCCTTTTGGACCTGATAATGAATTTTAGGACTGGCACTGTCAATGAAGACAGTTCTGAAATCATCCTGGACCCTAAAGTGATCAAGATGAATTATTTAAAAAGCTGGTTTGTGGTTGACTTCATCTCATCAATCCCAGTGGATTATATCTTTCTCATTGTAGAAAAAGGAATGGATTCAGAAGTTTACAAGACAGCCAGGGCACTTCGCATTGTGAGGTTTACAAAAATTCTCAGTCTCTTGCGTTTGTTGCGACTTTCAAGGTTAATTAGATACATACATCAGTGGGAAGAGGTAAGACATATCTTTTACTTTTTTCAAGCCACTATATCATGAGATTGTTAACTATCACTTTTAAGATGAACACCTGTACAATGTGTAATAAGTTTTATGAGATTCAAGAGGAAAAATTCTACTTATTCTTTTTGGTGCATAAGTGATGTATTTGTGTCTTCAAAAGATATGGTCAAATACTGGATTTGAATCAACTGAAAAAAGTAGTGATTATAAAACATTTGTTTTATGCCAATTAAGTCTCTTTAAAAACAAATCCCCTCTAATCAACAAATGTTTATCCTAACCAATGCAGTCCCTTCTCTACCATGGGAAGTTTCTTTTTATTTAATATGAATACATCAAGTACCATCTTTGAACAAAGATGTGTAGGGTCTGATTGCTAATCTAGTTTGCATCATTAGTTCTGTGAGATAATCTGGTTTATATTTCATCTAACACTGAAATTTCAGAGAATTTGTGTTTGAAGAAAAAACTTTGAAAAAGTATTTCCAAGTTGCATATATAGAGACTAATTTCAGCATAATAATTTGCTCAGTGTTATGTTTTGCCTGTAATTAATTATTATAGTTTTGCCCTATTAATTCGTTTCAAAATACTGAAAAACAGGATACCCTGGGGAGAAATTATTACATAGAAAACACAAATAGTACAGTGCATAAATACAGTGAATCTGGCCAATGTTTTGCTGAAGAGGGCATCTGTTGTTCTTAGGCAGTGGGTGGGTCCTGAAAGGGCTCAGCCAACTGGAGTTTCCAAGGATCTGAGTTAAATGTGCCATCACTGAGCAAAGGAGTTTATGTCCCTAATTCCAGAGTATGCATAATAACCTTTTTGACTTTATTTTCCTTCTAAGTCTGCTTTTTTACATTAATGATAACCTGAATTTTACTGTTTGCATAAAAATGAGGGTCAAAAAGGCCCGGAGTCTCTAAACCAGCACTAATGACAACAGTATACTGGCAATAGATTAGTTATTGCTTTACTCACTACCAAAATGCTTTTTAACATGTTTGGGAAGAATTATGTTTTGGAATTTAGGTTTAAACCAGTCATAGAATAGAAATTCTGTGAACATTCGCTCTGCTTCCTGTGAGACAGTAGCTGTGTTTTGTGTGTGCCTGTCAATGACATTTTGGTTCACAGGATTTCAGAAAATGACATACAATAATAAAACACTGTGTAAGACACTGCTGAAAGGCATAAAAATGGGTCATTCTTAAAATATGGATATGGATTATATTCAAAATCAAAAGAAGCACGTTTGAGAAATTGGATTCATCTTGTAATGTGTCTCTATATAGCACATTCCATCTAAAATGTAATAAATGTTTGGTTCTTAAAATCTGTTATACCAGTTTGAGATTAATATCAAATCAAGATGATTATTGATAATAATAGTTAATATTTATTGAGGGCTTATTATATGTCAAATGATATATTGTATTCTTTACATGGATTAGTTCCCTTTCCTAATTTTGGTAGCTTGCCCAGAAAAAAGCTGGAGCTGGGATTCTAACCTTCTAATCTGACCCCAGGGCAAATGCTTTTAACATTTTATAACATTATATAACAAAACTGTATAGTTTCTCACTATTACATGCATTCTTTCAATGATAAATACCTTAATATTCCACTGTTGTATAGATTGAATAAGAAATTGTAGGAAACTTCTTAACAAAGATTGTGTCTGTGCAACATTAGAGTTGAACATTTACCTCTTAAAACATGGTCACAAGCGTGTTTTTTTTTTTAAATGAATATCCTGTAAGAAGAAAAGTCACTGATATAAATAGCCAGGCAATTAAAAATACAGTGGGCAATGTGACTGTTTGCAGTGTCTTGTAGTTTTAACCCAATTACCCTAGGGAGTGGTAGCAGGATAAACAGATGGTGTCCTATCAGATAAAATGGCAGGCCACGCAGTCAGAAGAGGACACTCCTTACACTGTTGCCCTCTGGTTCCTGGCAGTGGTGACAGGCACCTAGATCTGTGTAACATGATGGTGTTTTAAAGATGCCATGATATAGTTCAGGGTCATCGGCTTTCTGCCATCATTACTATAAAATGCAATTTAATATGCACTTACAGAAATTTGGTAGCCAAACACATTGAGCCTAGAGTTGTGAGTTGGCAAGATCTTTCTTATAAATAAATGATCTTGATGATAAAATGAACCATAAGCTCATTTAAGTGAAGAATGTTTTCTTGATTATATGATGTATGTGGAGAATCACATATATCAGTGATATTTAATGTCTGCTAGTAATACTGTTAAACAGGGAAGAAACAGGAATAATTAATCCAGAATTTGATACAAATTGTTTCATCACCTACATGATTCAAACCAAAAGCAGAGAGAAACTTGAATGGTTCCAAAGTGGCGGATCTTTACCTGATTTTTATAAATGCCACTGGGATGTGTTTACATGTAGAACATACAACAAATAAATCAGAAGAATTTGCTCTGTGAGCATTTGGCATAAGACTGCAGAGGAAGATGTGAGTTCACCCACATGTCTTTGAGTTCTGAGTGTTTTAGTACCAAGCTGGCTAATGCTAAATTCAGCAAATTTGGGGAAGTAATGTGTGAAGTCTGGAAGCTGCCACTGTTCTAAATGAATCATTCCCAAGGAAAGTGGCTGCCTTCTATAGGAAACTGCTTCCATCTTCAATGATGCATTTTTTTTTTTCGGTCTGAATTAGTTCAACTGAAAAACAACAAGAAGTGCCAAAGCCAAATAAATTAGAGAAATATTGTGAATGAAATACAGAAACTTTAAAATTTAGCCCTTATGTTACTGTCATTACTAAAGTTGAATGTAGTGGCTAATGTAGAAGGAAAGAGGTGATTTGGCCAACTAATTTCTGAAATACTTGGTGTTAAGGAGTCAGGAGGGAAGTTGTTTTCACAAGGCAATTAGATCAATGGCTTTAGGATGCAAAAGTAGAGAACTCTCTGATGCTATACTGAAACTTTACATATTCTAGGTGACATGAAAATCTGTAGCAATTTAGATAAATCAGGCCAGAACATTCCTTTTCCTGTGATCTCCAGAAAACCTAGGTGCATCTTTCCCACTCTGTATTTTGGTTGAAAAAAAATCATCCCCTTAATTCATCATGTTGTTGTTCATGTTATATTTCCAGTAAAGAGGGACTCAAGCCTGGGTGTTATTTTGTAACCCATCACAGAAGAAGCCCATTTTCTGTGACCTAAAAGAAACAAAGTGAGGAAATCCCCCTCCCCCACCAAATAAAATGGCACATTAGTAGCAATTTCGGACCATCCCAAACCCTGAAGAGATAAAAGGTAGATTAAGAGGTTAGGAATGGGAGATTATTCAGTTAGCAAAGGTGAAGTGTTCTAGGATCCTGAAATCCTTCATTTGCTGATGTCAGTCACTTTATCAAAGAGGGATAACCCTTGATATTATTTGAGATTTAGGAAATAGTAATTGAAAAGAGACATATTCTCTGTAATGGTTATCTTTTTTGTAGGATCGTATGTCACGTAAAGTGTAAAATCTTCATGCACAATGTAAAAAAAGTGTTGGAAATGCATGACGCTTGTGTAATAAGTATGGCTTTGGGATACAGATGTATAATATTTTATTCTGTATTCCTTATCTCCTGTCCCCTCAATCTTCCTTGTGTAGATTTGAGACATGCCATAATTAAATAAATCCATTTTAGGCTGGAAGAGGGCTTATGGTTCTGATCTTCATATATGTCTGTAGCAATTTCAGATGAATAATGTCTACGGAACATTGAGATGCTCTTCTTGCAATCAATATTAGATTTTTATGTTAGCTTAGAGGTAGGTTTATATACGAAGTGTGTTTAACAACAGAGCATTAATAAGGAAATTTATTCCACAGGGAGCTGATGCAGACTGTGGTTTCTGTCTTTGGTTAATTTTAGCATTCTAATTGGTTTAGATTAGAAACTAACTCTTGCTATAAATTGCCTATCTATAATTACACAATACATACTCTAACTACTTTCATTTTTTAAGAAAACACATCAAATTCTAAGATTTGCTGTAAGCAAACACCAGTATTTTCCTACACTTACCCCCCAACTAGAAGTAAGAGAGACTCTATTGCCTATCACATCAAATCTGTGTTTCTTTGCTGTGCCTTCAAGGCTCTCCAGCAAACTGTTCCCCCATCTCACCACTGTCACTTCACATTTGTACCCAACAACTCTCTCCTGTTTGTGTTTTAGTTTTACAGTGCTTGCAGAGAATGGTTCTTTCTGCTTCTGCAGTTTTGCATGTGCCACACCTCAGATGTGGAAAGCCTTTTTCTTTTTTTCTATCATTCCTTTAAAAACTAGGCTGAAACTCATCTCCAGAAAATATTCGACCTGGAGGGACTGGGCTGTAATGGTCAGTGCCTTTAATTTGGGTTGTTTTACTGGCCCTTCTTGCATTTGCTCATGCAGATAGCTTCGTTGCTAATGCTTATTTATATGCATTTTCCTTTTCTTTTGCTGGGTATAGGCGTCTATAGGGAACAGTCCTTGTCAACTTTGCCTTTGACTCTCCTTGTACACTGGTACAGAGTTCTGAAAGGTTATCAGAGCATGCCCGTCCCCTAAATACATGGCAGTCCTCCATGTTCTAAATCCATTAAATAATTGCAAGGGAATATTCATTTTTTACTCCCAAGCAATTACTGAGTAGCTCCTATGTGCAGATGCTGCATGAGAGAATTCAAAGCAGATCCCAGCTTTCCAGCTTTGTAGGAAAAACAGACATGTGAGCAAATAATCACAGATGGTGTGGTAAGTGGCAGAATAAAGGAGGGAGTGAACAACAGAGGGTTGTGTTTTTTTTGTTTTTTTTTTGCACAAGAAGAGAGGCTCACAGTTATCTGAACTGAGTTTCAAAGCTGGAGTCTGAATTCCCAAGCTGACTGAAAGGGAAAGGGAAGGGCATTCCAGTGAGATCTGACGGACAGGCAGCCTGGCTCAGACAGCAGTTCCATATCTCCAGAATCTAGGTTGTAAAGGGAGTGAGTTTGGAGGTATAGACATGAATTTGTGCTAATGATGGACCTAATAAGGTGTCATTGAGGCATTTAGGTAGAGGGGGTGCATTTTAGAGTGCTGCAGAATGAAGGGGTTAGAGACCACTGAGGATGGACTTAATAATACCAGTTAGGAGGGGCACCTGGGTGGCTCAGTAGGTTGAGTGACCTACTTCGGCTCAGGTCAAGATCTCACGGTTTGTGAGTTCGAGCCTCACATCGGGCTCTGTGCCAACAGCCCAGAGCCTGGAGCCTGCTTCTGATTCTGTGTCTCCCTCTCTCTCTGCCCCTCCCCCACTCATGCTCTGTCTCTCTCTCTGTCTCAGAAATAAATAAACATTAAAATAATCACAATAATACCAGTTAGACAAATGTATCACACATTTGCCTACATCTATACAACAAGTGTGCTATTTAGTTTTCTAGAGGGAGATTTAACTTTTACAAGTACTCTTGCCCTTGAAATGTTTGTAGCAATAATAAAATATGAGATGATCTTATATGAAGTCTTTTTTAATGTTTTATAATTTCAGTGTCAATTATAATTGATATAATGAATATTATCGTATATAATATATATATCGTATATAATATATATAATGAATATTATCATATATAATATATATATTATATAACATATAATATATATAATGATATATAAATATATGTGCTATATTAGTATGTATAGCACATGTACTAGTATTAATATTATTGATATAATTGTATTTGAGATTTGTATTTCGCATCACCAGAAACATGGTGATGTGAAATGAACCCTATACTGGAAATTAGTATATGTAGGACTTCATTCAGATTGTGTGCCTTTCATTTTCTATTTAATCTAGGGAGAAGCCCTTACAGTGAGTGATTCATGCCTATAAACTTGATGGAAAGTTGTGAAGTTCAAACAAAATGAAATGCATGTATGTATGTGTGTATACACACACACATATTCATAAGATTCATGATGCGATCTTTCTCACATTAACACATTTGCTGACATTGACATTATTACCTGTGTGTGGTGAGTTGCTTAATACTTTCTGCAGGCAAATATTGATTCTGCTAAAGACCACTAGGTGTCCTCTACTGGTTGTGTTACCTCAGGGTTCTATATTCTAAAAAAACAAAATTGTCTTCTTTGGCAATTGTTCACTTACACTCTCTTAAAATCACCTAATTCTTGGCTGTTTATGTCTAGGTAAAATAGATGACTATGGCTATTCATATATGCAAAAATAATTTCTCTTTCCCTATACTTTCTCCTCAGGTTAAACAAAGAGTTTATGTTCTTTCTCTAAGGAATTATTTTTATTCTGGGAGAATTGTTTTCAATTATTATACTGTGTATTTTCTAAGATGATATTTTAACAGATACCCTGGAGTTCTAAAGTACAATGTGAAAAGCTCTATTTGGGTATGAAATGTTGTGAGGCCAAGACAGTTAAGTAGAATTAACAAAGTATGCGTGGGTATATGTCTGTGTGTGTGAGAGGTGAGATACGTGATTTTATGAACGCTCTTTGTTAGTGCCCTACAGCACACCTGTATAATTCTGATGCTTTGGACATGGAATTCTCAGTTTCATGAAAAACAAGATCATATCTGAAATGTTCAGACCTTTATTTTAAGATTAAAATTCTAGACGTTATGAATGTCCTGTTATGGGCCCAGCCTGTGTTTCCATTTTGCACATTTTTATACACTTCCATGGCTGTATGTTGATAATAGCCAGACACGTATCCAAAGCTTTAAAATCACGTACCTCCTATCTCAAAGTCTACACAAGTGCGTGACGTCTCCATAAAGATATCTCTTGAGATCCTCGAGCTCAGTATGTCCATTTCCCTTTCAAGTGTTCTCCTTCTCTGTTTCTTTTTACTCAGTTAAAATCTCAGCGGTATCCTTGACTTCTCCTTTGCTTTCAAACTCTGTAGCTAACAATAACCAGATCCTATTGGTTCTACTTCTTGAAGGCGGTTTGAATTCTCATACTGTATCCCTGAATCTTCTCTATCTTCATCCTAGTTCAAGCCAACACCAGTCATCGCTCATTTGTTATATTTCTCATTTTATAATAGACTAATTACTAGATTTTAAAATTCACCCTTGCTTGTCTTCCCAAGACCTCAAAAGTGCTATTTTTAAAGAGCAAATGTTACTATGTCATCTACCTACTGAAAATATTTCTATGATTTTTCATTACTATTAGGAAAAAATCCAAAATTCAAGGTCCTTTGAAATCTGAGTCTTTTTATTTGAGCCTGGGAAACTACTTGCTCCTTATTTTTTACTATGCTGGACTTCTTTATATGCTGTTTTAAGACCTTACATATGTTGTTTACTTTTCCCAGAATTTTGTTTCTTTGGCCAACCCCAGTTTATCCATCACATTTTGTTCCTTTAATGTTGACTTTAATTTAAACTTCTTTGGGGTAGAATTACCTAATCTCTCAGGTAATGTGAATTCTGTCTATAATATCCTGGCATAGCCCATGTGCTTTTGCTTTATAACATTCATCACTTTTGTAATTTCTCTTCAATGATGCTTTTCCAACTATATATTAAGTTCCAGAAGTGGGGGAAAGTCATAAATTTCTTGTATCTTTAGTTCCTAGCAGAGTGTCTGGAAAATAATAAGGCATAGGAACACTTGCTAAATGAGTTAGATTATGCCCTCAAGGAAATTTCAAATTAGTAGGAAAAGCAAACATGTAAATAAACAGGCAAGCAAAACACTAGAGTGTCTTGAATCCAATATTAGAGGCAATTATAGTATAGACAACAAAACAAGAGAGACAGATGCATTATGAGAGTGTGGTGGAAGGTCGAAGAGAAGCTCTAAATAAGGCTTCCTAGTCATGGCAACTTTGAAAACTAAGTTTGAAAGTATATGTCCTTCCAAGTGGATAAGCCTGGGAAATATTCCAAGGGCATTTAGAAATCATGAATAAAATCAATCAAGTTCTTCCTTTATAGATGGAGACGATAATAATTTTCTGCCCAATATCAGAATTGTATAGAGTCTCCAATGAGGTGTTATTGTTGAGCATACTTTGAAACCAGAAAGTTTATAGAAATGTAAATTGTTGTTATCACAAAAGTTGCTACTAGTTTAAAATATGAAAAATCTCAACAGAGAGTTCGACTGTTGGCTCTTTAATGTGCTTACTGCCTGTCCATACATTGGAAGTATTATAAACACTATTATGGATTACTTCCGCCTGAAATATACTGAGTATAGAATTGAAGTAGCAAATAAATCAAACAATTTAGGTCAAAGTGCATTTAGCCTCACATTTATCTGACATAATTTTTCTAGAAAAAATGTTTCCATTTTCCCTTCCATTGTGCACACAGTTACAACATGTATTATGGCTACTGCTATTTTAGACTCATCCACCTGCTGTTAGAGTGAAAACTGGGAATGCCATTTGTTCATGAGTATCGGACACACAATTTATGATGTGATTCTGGTTTAAACATGAATTCTGGTTCAATTTCCAGAGTGTTCATAATAAACATGTGTTACTTTAATTATCTAGGTAATTATCTCAGTTGAATAGGTCACTTTTGTTGGTCCTGTATACTGTGGTGCACCTGTCTACAAGCGAGAAAGGTGTGATGAGATATGACATAAATTGAAAGATGTTACAGTGCCACCCAAGAATATTTTATTGTTATAAATGATTAAATGAAATTAAACTCCCTTCTGAAGGCAATGACAAATATACTTATCTAATCATAAAGAGAGAAATGTGTGCTTTTTTATTGTTAGTTTATAACAAACCTATTTTTTACTTTAGGTACAACGTCAAAGAGGTTTTTTTTTTATTAATTTGAAGTATTTTAGGAAACAAAATTATGTTTGCCTTATGTCAAAAGTAGTAGTTGATACCTGCTTCACTGAGCAAAGCATAGTAATTGAGGTACATTAGAAATTGTCACAGAAAGTCAGTTTTCTTAACTCACTTATAACTGTAATGAAGGCTCAAGAATAAATAAAATTAGAATCCTCAATCACACTGGATAATGGCTGAGAAAGACCTACTTTGACTACTCTTTCTGTCTTGCTGACGTATTCACTTTAGATTTTGTATTAGAGGAGTCGCGTCTTAGTGTGAAAACGAAATACATTTGGTTGGTTATATAATTCTGGTGGCTATTTTGAGTTAAGCCTGCCATTTAGGCCATTTTTTTTAAAGAGGGTCAAAGGGGTCAAAATCTTTTCTTATTACATCTTAAAGTGAAAGTAGACATTGAGTAAGGATTCCGGAAGCTAGTCCCAAGATTCTATATAATTTAAAGCAGTTGCAAAGAAAAAGAATAGCTGTTTTGAGATCATCTTATTCATCAGGAGTGATGAAATCAAAAAGGATTTCCCAGTAAGACTGGTCATCAAGTGTGAATTTTGCAATAATGTGCTAATTATCTGAATGTGCTACTTTTTTTGTCATTACTGTTGTGGGCATATGAGTTCGGTGGACATATGAGTTTGGTGAACATACAAAGTAAAGGAAGTTCAGCTTAATTAAAATGAAAGTCAGGAGTATGTTGTACAATTCATGTTTAGATGCCATCCTCTCACTTAAAAAAATATGGCCAATGGCTTCTACTTGGCCTATATGGTTGTTTTAATAATTGAAGAGAAAATTCATGGGAAAGGACTTTGTGCACTCTACTGTGGAAAGTCTAAAGAGACTTATTAATTTAATTTGAGATATAATTTTTATCATATAAATTAACTTAAGATGTAATTAGCCAGTCAAATTATTTCAATGATTTTTTTCATAGAATTTCTGAAAGAATAAAATTCTTACCTTCCTGAATATTGTAGATCATAGCAGAGAGTAAAAGGTAGAGTTTGGACTGTGGCAGCGTGTGCTTTGAAATTTAGAATCCAAGGGCTTTAACTGACTAATAATATCTAACAAAACTGCTTGGAGTATCAGTTAACTTTGTGAAGGTTACAGTGTTTGAGTATGGGAAGCAGTTCTCCATTATGTGAACATATTCATCTCCGTGACACTGAGGAGAAGCATAATAAATGTCCAGAACAGATGCTTCTAGTTGACTGGGAGTGAATCATAAGCATGCAAGTGTACAAGTTTTAATAATAGTGTACAATTAAAATGCTTCCCCTTTTTATTTAATCTGAAATTCAGAGAAATGCAGTCTTCGCTAGTCCTTAACCTGGTAGAGGATGACCTCCCCTCCTTCCTCTAGCATGTATTTGCTGTAGAAGCAAAATAATTTTAGAATGACAGATACTACCAAAAAAAATGCTACTAATTTGTTAGGAAAGGGTTACTGAAGAACTTCTAGATTTATGATCATTTAGGCTCACATAAATTATTACCTTTAGAATAATATTAGAACATGTATGGATTCCAAAAGTAGTATATGTATTTCCTCTTCTGACTTTCAGGGCCAGGTTATGAGTAATAGACTTGAAAGTACTAAATGACTGATGAGTCATTTTTATGGCTTTTTCAGCTTGAAGAGTATCTTATAGACCTTCAAATATACTCAAACATTACCAAATAACATTGTAGCAGGCTACTGGTTGGCGGGTGGAGAGAGTAATTCTTGAATAGTAGAGAGCAATTCTCTATACAAAAAAGATAGATACATGAATATGTGTATCATAACTTGAGTGAGAGGTGCCTTTGTGTGAGAGACGGGCTCTACAGGCTGTAAGAAGTTTAGTTGGGCTGCAGAGGAGACAGGGAGACATCAGAAAGCAATTAAGAAAAAATATTTTACAGTTTTGCTGAAGTCTTTCCTTGTTGCCAAATTATCAGTATTTGCCTAATATCAAAGATGAATGTTTTAGTGTTTCTAAGTGTTACTGCTGGACTTTTACCAACTAAATCAACCATCCCCCTTCCCTTTAATAGAATTGTTATTTCAGATGTTCCAAAAATCTCCAAAGTCTTGAAATTAGAAAGTGGCTCTGTGGCTTCAGATTAAAAAAAATTTTCCAGTTAGCACATGTTCTAGCAAAATGCTACTGTTTTTGAAAGAATTCTGTTCAGTAGCGTATTTCTTAAATGTATGATTCTATATATCCAGTTAAACACTGTATATGTAATATATACTAACTCTTCTAAATAAAAATAAGAGACTAGGTGGTTAGATACTTACCTGACTTCTCATTTGCCAACCTCATGTCTTTATATGATTACCAAGTATAGTATTTCATATATATTAAATGACCATCCACCACATGCTAAGCACTGTACTGCGTACAGGAGTATAAAGATAGATAATCCACAACCATGGCTAAAAGTGATTTTGTAATCGAGTGGAGGTGTTAGAAAAGGACATCAACGCTCATAACAGATGTGTGAATTCTTATCTATTGGAAATTGCTGAATGGAAGATTTTAATAATGATTCTAAGGCTATATCTCATTTCAGTCTGAATCACAAAGCTCGATCAATTCATAAAGTTGCTAATGGAGCAGGAGTAGGGAGTGGTGGTATCTGGACCAAGTATCTGCCATCCTTTGATTAGTCATTAGAAACAAAAAGGGCTATTAAATACCACGTGTTACTAAAATGTGAAATCTGCCGAGTTTTACAAACCAAAAAAAAAAAAAAGCACTTTTATTTAATATAATACTAAAACCACATTGAGTTTGCAAAATGACTTCCATACTGGAATAGGAAATATTTCATTCAAATCATTGAAATTTGTGAAAGACTCCTAAATATTGAAAGTTTTTTTAAGAAGAAAAATAATATATTTAAATTTCATACACAGTATTATAACATCTGTAATTAGTGAGAGAATTTAGCAAAAAAGAACCTAGATTCTCTCTCTTTCTCTCTCTTTTTTATAATACAGATGCTCTTGCATGGGACTCCTAACTAGAAAATGTGTTATTCCAATTAAATGAATGATCCTTAAGAAATAATCAAGAAGCTGAACTGTATTCGGGACCTGAATGCCCAACAGCAAATCAGCTGTTCTGTAAATATGGAAACACCCGCTCTATTCAGAATGCTTGAATTGTGTCCACATTCTGTGCATAAGTATCATGTTCATCTTTGTGCCTCCTAGTTCCTGCCCCTGCACTGAGTCACTTGTAATATGGGTACCTGCAGATACTGCTGCAATTTTCTTTCCTGATGAACCCTTGTGTTGATAGAGTCTACCTACAAAAGAAATGTATTCTTTCCATCAAAGGCTGTTCTCAAATATCCCTTCAGTGGTAAGACTATTTATTGATGTTGTTTTTATTGTTGTGGTGGTGATGGTGGTTGTTAGTCTTGTTGAGAAGAAGCAGGCCAGTGAAATTACCCTGAGTCTGGATAATACTATCTGTTCTTCAGAGAAGTGAGGAGTCAGATGTTCTAGCTGTAATGATAGATGTCATGATAGAAAATCAACTCCTTTCTCTGCTTCCTGAGAAAGCGAAGTCCCTCCAATATCAATTCCTCTTATCACCTTTACTTCTATGGAAGCAGGAATTTTTCCCTGTCCTCCCTCTGTCACATTTCCCATTAGAAGGTTTGCTAACAATGAGTGTAAATGAAATCTCTATTAGTAATTTTTTTTACAACTGTGAAAAAAGAAACATAATTCTCTTATCAGGAGACACACACACACAGGAGAGAGAGCCTTAGCATAGGGTCAGGGCATCCTATTTGAGGACTTTGGGTACTATCTATTTCATTATCCCTTCAACTGAGGAATGGAATATTGGGGGTGAATAAGTCAGTGTGATACACTCCTTAGATGGAGAACTATTGATTTTATCTATTCATTAGTTGCTATATTATTTTATTTCTGCCTTTCAAAACAGATAAAAGTTGTATGGAAAAAAAAGGTCATTAACGAGATGATTAAATTCAAAATAGAATACTTCCAAATTGGCAAAATAAGTTGCTTAACTTGCAAGACCAAAGATATCAAGTTAATTATTTTTCCTTTTTACCTAATATAGATATCCAGACGATATTTATTTTGTTCAATTATTTTATTTGACATGGAAAGTAAATGACTGCTTCAGGTTAAAAACTACAATTTAAATGTGATACAATTTTACACATTCTATAAACATTTTATTTTTTTAAGATTTAAAAAAAATGTTTATGTATTTATTTTCAGAGAGAGACAGAGAGGGTCGGGGAGAGACAGAAAGAGAGGGAGAGAGAGAATCCCAAGCAGGCTCCATGCTGTCAGCACAGAGCCTGATGAGGCTCCGTCTCACAACCATGAGATCAAAATCTGAGCTGAAATCAGGAGTTGGACAATTAACCAGACTGAGCCACCCAGGCTGCCTTATAAACATTTTCTTCGAAATTATGCTATTAAATTTTTCCTAAAGGAACAAAAAAGTGTTCAGTATATTTTTCTAAAGAAAATAATCAAAATAATTTCCTCACAGTTCAGTCATGCAGGCATGTAATTGTTACAAACTTGGGGCTGCCAAACGAAATCAAGGTGTCATTGAATTTGGGAGAGGGTTTCCTTAGAGTGTTCCCCTTGTGCTCTAACAGTTTTTAGAAATCTTGTTCGATATTTCCTAGTGTGTGGTTTGTGATGGTTTTGTGGAGACGGAATTTTGTTTTTGTTTTTTAGTATTGAAAGTGTTACCACTCAGTCCAGGGTATCTTGGTAGCTTTTTGCAGGGATGTCTGTATGTTGTTCCACTACATATCCATCACAGGTAGGCGAGCAGTCTTGCTCCTTGTTGCCTGGAACCTGGATGCAGACGGATGAGGCAGGTCCCATCTTGATCACTGCAAGTCATTTTCACAAGGAAATAAAAAGCTGTGTAGGGTCTTGATGGACAAGATCAGATCAGTAAGTGATCTGACCCCAAGGTGATACATATTACTTTCCATAACTCTTTGGCTAGAAATTGTCGCCTCACCTCATCCAGTCACAAGAGAGTCAGGAAAGACAATCCACTATGGACCTGCGAGGCAGAGAGCTACAGCTACATGTTTAACAATAGTACTTTAGGCGTTGGAATAGCTGAGAGATGGAGGCAGAGTGTGTCTCAGATGGATTACTAGATTGGCCTGTGACTAACTTGCATTAAACTTGAACCTATTCACAGTAAAATCATGGACTTGCTTGATCGTCCCATTGTTTTTCTCTCATGGATATTTTTGGTTTTAGACAAACAACCATCTCGCTAGTGATGAGGTCATGATGGAGGAAACATGCTATACCTTCCTATGATATAGTCACTGTATCATTTATTAAGTTATTCGTTCTTTCTTGTTTTGTTGCATAAATATATTATGGACTCATAGTATATGCTATGCATATAGATTACAAGAGTACACACACAGAAAGAGCTTCCATTATTAATTAATGTAGAGTCGAATCATATAAGTAGAAAGGAATTGAAATATAGTGTGCTGTGAGGGAGGAAATGACAGAGTTCTCTGTGAAGATGTATCACACTTTTGGGACTAGAGAAAGCTTCCTGCAGGAAGTGATCTCTGAATTGAGACTTCTAAGATGCGTAGGACTTAATGAAAAAAAGTTAAGAGAATGATGTCATAACCAAGGGAGTATTTCTTAAGTGCAAAGACATTTAAGAGTGTCTTTAAGTAAAGCCTACATAGTCCACATAGCTTGAATAGAGAGAGAAGTTGGAAAGATAAACTGGTATTTTGGAAGTCAAATTTAAGAGTATAGTCTTTATCCTGAGGACGGTAAGAAACATTTGAATGGTTTTAAGCAACAATGTGATACATTTATTTCACAAATGTATAATGCTTACTCTGAAACTATATGTTCTTCTAAGAACTTCCAAATATTAATTTAATTAATCCCCCCGAAGAACCCTATGTAGTAGGTAGTATCATTATTTCATAAACAAATGAAGCTGAGGAACAAAGAGATGAACACTGCCTAAGTTGTACTAGGCTAGTCAATGACAATGCCAGGATTCAAATCCAAACTGCATGGTCCAAACTGCATGGTCCAAACTGCATGGTCCAAAGTCTTCACAAACAGGTCTTGCCCTCTCTCTCCTGTATTGCGTAGATGTAAATGTGACTGAAAACAGCATACAAAAAGAGGTTTGTAAAAAGAGGCAGGTAAGATTTCTGGTAGGTCATCCATTAAGTGTCATTGCTATAATTTAGACAAGAGATGAGATAGGGTGACAATAGTGCTACTACCATGTGACGTCCTTTCTGAGTTCACACAGTGCTTAGAAAGCTGATGGACATTCCTTTAGGCATCAGGGAACAGGCACTTACTATGGATGACTCCATCAGAGATGCCTCTTGGGTATATCAATTATAAAGCAATCTTTATTTTACTTAGTTTTTGTAAGTGAACTCAACCTTAATAGGAATTTAAATCACTCTATTAATGGAAGTACTGATTTCCAAGCTTCAAAACATCAGACTTAGTGTGAGTTTAATAATTTATTAAATGTGGATGGGTATTTGCATAATTTAATCTCCTAGCCTCCACATTAAAAAGAATTACAATGCTTAATTTTTTGACTTTGGCCCAATCAAGTAGAGAATAATAAGTGTTATGAATATATGATATAATTGGAATAATTTTTTTTACAAGAAGACTTTATTGTACTTGAAATTTGGAGAACACCAGAGTTATACAATCAGACATTGAGAGTGCTTCATAATGTATCCATTATCCTTAGAATGTGTTACTTTTGTTTGATTTCATTTTTCAAACAATTCATTCTTTAAAAATACTTAAAAATCAAACACAGTTCTTAGACTATTGGTGAATGTTGCTACTGTTATTATTTTTTTAATCATTTTTTGATTCTATGCCTTGTTCCAATTCATTTGTATTTATTTTATGGCCTAGAATAGGGCTATCTTAGTGAATGTCCTTATATGTACTTAAATATATATGTTTTCTGCTGTTATTGGTTAGAGTGTTCTATCATTGACAATTGACAGTGGTAATTCTAATCATTTATATCCCTACTGATTTTTATGATTGCTTGTTCTGGCAATTCTTGAGAGAGAGAGTAAAATATGCAGCTATCATTTTGGATTTGTCCATTTCTCCTTTTAGTTCTATCAGTTTTTACTTTATGTACTTTGAAGCTGTGCTAGGAGTTTTTTTTAAGTAATTTTTAATGTTTTTTTTTTATTTATTTTGAGAGATAGATCACAAGCAGAGGAGGAGCAGGGAGAGAGGGAAGCAGAGAATCCCAAGCAGGCTCCATGCTGTCAGTGCAGAGCCCAACATGGGGCTTAACTCACAAACTGTGAGATCATGACCTGAGCTGACATCAAGAATCAGCCACCTAACCAACTGAGCCACCCAGGCGCCTCTGTGCTATGAGTTTTATACATTGTGAAGATGGTCATGTCCTCTTGATGAATTGCTCTTTTATCACCATAAAACGAGCCTTTTAATCTTTAATATCTACTTTGATGTAAATATAACCACTTCATCTTTTTAATTAATATTTGTATACCTTTTTCTACCTTTTATTTTCAAGCTGTGTTTTTATTTTCAAGTATCTTGTAGACAGCAAGTGGTTAAATCTTGCTTTTGTTTATTAAATCTAATCTCTGCCTTTTAACTGAAACCATTTACATTTAATGTTTTGATTGTTATCATTGGGTTTAAATCCACCCTCTTAGTAATTGTTTTCTATCTACCCATATATATTTTATTTGTTTCTTTTCCCTTATTTCCTTGTATTTTAATTTAATATTTTTTATGTTTCTATTTTATATCCACTATTGAATTAGTAACGATCCCTCATTCTTTCCTAATGCTTGTCTAAGATTTACAATATGTATATTGAGCTTATCACAGTCTACATTCAAATAGTATTATACTATTTCACATATAGTATATTTCCAGTGTCCCTTTGCTGGCTTTTGTGCTATTGTTTACTTCTATGTTCATTATAAATCCCATATTATGTTGTAATTATTTTTGCTTTAAATAGTTGTCTTTTAAAGTATTTTTTTAAAGAGTTTAAAAATGCCTTTTAATGCTTACTGTTACCATTGTTTTTCATTCCTTTGTGTAGGTCTAAGTTTTTATCAGGTTTCATTTTTCTCCTGCATGAAGAAGTTCCTTTAATGTTTCTTGTAGTGCTGGTCTGCTGTTGATGAATTCTCTCAACTTTTGTATGCCTGGTACTCATTGTTTTGTCTTGAGTTTTTAAAAAGTATTTGTGCTGCATATAGGGTTCTAGGAAGACTTTTTTTTTTCCTTTAACACTGTAAAGATATCACTCGATTTTTTTCTGCATGTGTTGTTTCTGATGAGAAATCTGATATTCTTCTCTTTGTTCCACTGTAGGTTAATGACTTTTTTCTGTGGCTGCTTTTGAGATTTTTCTCTTTATCCCTGCCTTTCAACAATTTGATTTTTATGTGCCTTAGTATGGTTTTCTTGTTTTACTTGGAGTTTGTTGATTGGATCTGTGGATTTATAGATATCATCAAATTTGTAAAAATACCGGCCATCATTTCATTATATATTTTCTGTTTCATTTACTCTTTCTTAATCATTCTTTTTTTGGCCTTTGTAGCAACTTCATATGCTGCTCATATCAATATTCAGCCAAAGACTCAAAGGAATCCCTCTGCTGATCTTTGAGCTTTCTCTCTGTGCATCTCCTTCAGCTCTGGTATTTTGCCTTACCATGACCTCTCTGTCTCTCCCATCTGTCTCTCAACTTTGTGAGAATGCTGAGCTCTGTTTCGATTCTCTTTTTCTGCACTGTGCTCTGGAAATTCTTTCTAGACAGGGAGCTGGTGCAAGGTTAGGGTTCACCTTCTTCCAGGGATTATTCTTCTGTGCTGTCTGTGATCCAGTATCTTGAAAACCAATGTTTCATACAGTTTGTCAGGTTTTCTAGTGGCTTAAGATAGGGAGGGAAGCTCAGTCCTTGTTATTTATTCCATTATGATCAGAAAGCAGGATGATATAGCTTGTTTCAAAATAAAGAATATTTTATAGAGAGATTTTTCATTTCATAGATAGGTATGACATAATTTGAAACAACAAGATCATCATAATTCTTGCATTTATATGGTATGATAACTTACATTATTTTATGGATGTAACTAGATTGTGATATATGACATACTTTGTTTTATACAGTTAAAACTGTATAGAAGGACCAGGCAAACAGAAAAATGTGTACATCATAAAAAAACTTTTTCGTGGAAAAAGTAAAGATCATTTAACTGATCTTGCTTGCTTCATACCATGCTTAACTAGCCATGATTAGGCTTAAATTATAGCCATTTAAAGTCTTAACAACTAGTTTGCTCAATTCTGGCTTCTACAACTAGGATTCCCAGAGCTTTGGGTTAGCTTCACCCAGTGCATTCAATCAGCATAGGCAGTTTGCATACTAAACATAAGACACTCCCCTTTTGTGTACAAAAGATTCCAAAAATAATTCTTGGTCATAATAAAAAGTAACACTTAGGGTTTGTTATATCATCTTGGACACTCTGGAAGAGGCACATGAAAAATCAAAACTGTTTCCCCCAAGAATACAAAATATATTCAGGTAGCCTGGGGCCTTATTGTTTTCAGTTATTGAACAATTTTATTATGATAGAATAACAGAGCATTTTAGTTATCTCTCACCACTTTTAGTGGGAGACAATGTGAGGTAGTATGATAGCCCTGGCTAAAATTTTTTTTCATTCCATTTTTTTAACTCCTACTTGCAAAGCAAAAATTTTACTGTGTTTTCATTTCTGATACTAATCACCCTTTTCAAAACAGACATGGTTGTAGCTAATTCTTAACCTCATTCTTGTGATACTTAAGGGAAGTGGTTTTAATTTCAATCAAGTGGATCTGCCAATATAGAATACTTCAGGGTAAAAATGTATGTAGTGAGTGTAGTGAATGTATAAAGTTATGTAGTAAATAAAAGGAAAAATAATCAGGAATATGTTTTATGTGTCTAGGTAGAAATGTACATATACCTTTTTGGTGGGCACCTGGGTGGCTTAGTCAGTTAACCATCCAACTTCAGCTGAGGTCATGGTCTCACAGCTGGTGAGTTTGAGCCCCTAGAGAGACTCTGTGCTGACAGCTCAGAGCCTGGAGCCTGCTTTGAATTCTGTGTCTCCGTCTTTCTCTGCCCCTTCTCTGCTCATGCTCTGTTTTTCTCTCTCTCAAAATAAATAAACATTTAAAAAATTAAAAAAAGAAATGTACATATACCTTTTCTTGCCCCTTTGTAGAAAAACAAATGATGAACCCCTCTAGAGTTAAAAAATACAAGATTTCATGTCTGTAATTACAGTGGATTTGAGAATAGCAAATCTTTCTAAGCTTTGAACTTTTCTCAACAAAGTGTGAAATTTTTCAAACATTCAGAAATATTGAAAGTTTTACAGTGAGCACATATATTTCCTACCTCAATTTTAATTTAACATTTGCTAAATTGCTGTGTAATATATGTTTCCTTCTATTCTCATATCAATTTTGTTTTTTGACACATTTCAAAGAAAGCTGCAGACCACAAGAAACATTTTGCACAGAATTGCTTTCTTTTTTTTAAATTTTTAATTTTTTTTTCTTTTTTTAAAATATATGAATTTTATTGTCAAATTGGTTTCCATACAACACCCAGTGCTCATCCCAAAAGATGCCCTCTTCAATACCCATCACCCACCCCCCATCAGCCCTCAGTTTGTTCTCAGTTTTTAAGAGTCTCTTATGCTTTGGCTCTCTTCCACTCTAACCTCTCTTTTTTTTTCTTCCCCTCCCTCATGGGTTACTGTTAAGTTTCTCAGGATCCACATAAGAGTGAAAACATATGGAGTACTATGTGGCAATGAGAAAGAATGAAATATGGCCCTTTGTAGCAACGTGGACGGAACTGGAGAGTGTTGTGCTAAGTGAAATAAGCCATACAGAGAAAGACAGAATTGCTTTCTTACTAACACTTCTGTTCACCAAATATTGTCTATAAAACTTCAGAAAAAAAAACTTTTCCTACTTTTCTATAGCCTTTGTTGTATCTTTACTTGTGTAATTCTTCTCAAAGTAGGTGTTTTTTTGAGAGCCCTATGAAAGAGTTTACAAGGTAGATAATAACACAAAAGAGTAACGCATGTTCTCGGTAAGTGGTGCCGCGCCCCTCATTATGCAAGTTCAGACTTTTGATGGTCGGCCAGCACATGTCATAGAAAAATACTCAGTGATGTTTTAAAGATCCTAACTTTTTAGTTTTTGTTGTTTGTTTCTTAAGTTCATCTCAAGGCAGTCTCTACCTTGACATTACAGAGGCAGCATTTATTTTAACAACAAAAGAACCAAGTTTGAAAACCTAAGTTCATTGGCACTTTATTGCACAATTATGCTGACAGTGTTCTAGTGTTTCTTGTAGACTGAAATGTCCAAAAGGCCACTAATTTGTCGGTTCTTTGATCTGTGGCAATCCGTATGTTACTCATTTTTTGTATACTTTCATAGGTTCCACAAATAAAATGTGATATATTTCAATAAAGGTGTCTAACCGTTCACAAATAAGCTCAGAATATTACTAAGATTTTGCTTGTGAATGGTTTACAAAATGATGGAATGATAATTCTTTTAAGAAATAGCATATTTGGGATTATGTAATGAAAATGGCACACAAACTCATGGTAAGTGGTAATCAGTGGACTATACTACCTTCTCTGCACTGAAGCAAAGTAAATGTATGTTTATTTCCCATTAAGTCCATTTTACCTAAAGTTAAACATTATATTCATAGATTAAAAATCCACATGATAGTTTGTATCTGTCTTGACTATATGTCCTAAGTCAGTAGTTCTTAGGTTTTATAGAAAAGGAATTTTTTTTTCTTCTCAAAATATATGTGTGGTATAAAGAAAAACAATGCTGATCTTTTATTGTGATAATAAGGGACTTTAAAAAATCTGCCATCTACTATTATTACAATTCATGTTACATGAGAAATCTAGGAAGCCACGACGGACAGTTGATGGAAAACTCTCTTGCTTCCCAGATCATTAAAAAAAACTCATCATGGCTGCATCTGGTCCACAGAGGAGCATTTGGAGTGATGTTTCAGTCTAAAGCAAATTATCAAGAGCATGAGAGAAGTGTCATACATTCCTTTTTCATGATGCAAACTGATCATATGCAATCATATCCCAATTATTCTGGGAGAGAAATGACACACACATGTGTAACTTAGTAAGAGGAGACATTCCTGCTATTCAGATACGAAGCCTGCTAGTAACTTGGAATGATAAATGGCTGATCTTGCAGGTTCCACATTTCAATGTCAGTAACCAAAGACAAACCTGTCATCTAGAGAGGAAGAACAAGATGAAATCAGAATTATCAGAATTACAGAATCCCTTCCTGCCTGAAGGCGCATAGTCATCTTGTTTGGCATCAGCTCTTAAACATTTGACTTTGAGAAATATATTTGGAGTAGAAGTGTCAGCAAGTAAATGGACCCAGTTTGTCATATATGTGTGTGTGTGTATACACATATGTGTATATATACATATATATGTATATACATGTATATATACATATACATATATAATACATATACACACACACACACACATATATATGGACGTGTATATATGTACATTTATATGAACAGTACAAAGATTGAGGTGCCGACTTCCTCTGCGGTTGAAAATCTGCATATAACTTTTGGCTCCCTCAAAACTTAACTACTAATAGCCTACAGTTGACTGGAAGCCTTACCGATAACATGAATAGTCCATTAACAAATATTTGTGTATTATATGTATTATATACTGTATTTCTGGAATAAAGTAAGCTAGAGAAAAGAGTGCCATTAAGAAAATCATAAGGAAAATACATTTACATTTTTGATACTGTATTTATCAAAAATTCGCATGAGTGGACCCACACGGTTCAAACCTGTGTTGCTCAAGTATCACCTACACACACACACACACACACACACACACACACACACACAGCATATGGCTTGCTTCTCTTTCTCTATGTGTATACATATACATAAAATTATAATATAATATTATGGTAATGATATATCAATAATATATTGGTAATATTATAATTTATACTATATGATATAAATAATATGGTGTATATAATGTCTTTCCTGTGAGGTTGTTTAATAGTTCTTTCTTTTCCAAATTGGATCTTGCATCTCCTCTGACGCCTTTGATTAAAACCTTCCAATGACTGGTAATAAAGCTTTAATGTCTTAGTGTGACCACCAAAACTCTGCATGATCTGGCCCCTGCTTTCCTCTCCAAACTCAGCTTCTATCACTCTCCCCTTTTGCAGACCGTTCACTAGCTTCATTAGATTTATTTCTGTTCCTTGAGGCTTGGTCCTTGGTGAAGAATTTTTGCATTGCTGGTATTCTCTGCCTCCCCAAACTTAGCTCAGATGTTATCTTCTCAGAGAGATATATCCTCAACACCTTCAGCTAAAGTTACTACTTCTCTACATTCATCTTTATGTTATGGTGAGTCTTCACTTCTTGACACTTAGTTTTGTGTATTCATTGGTTTGTTGCTCTGTGTGTCTTCACTAAGATATTGGCTGGTTGATTATAAAAACCTCTGCTTTCTATATCAGTACCACATTCCCAGTGCTTACGTAGTACTTGGCACATGGTGAACACTCAGTAGTGATTGTTGAAGGGTGTTTCATGGGAACAGTCATTGCTGATTTTGGTATTTGAGTGATTTCTGCATCAGTATTCAGAACTGCTGGTCTAGATATCCATGCAATTATTTTCAACAAAGAAAGATTATTAGATGTTTATTTGCCATTGACATGAATAGTCTTTCACAATTATCATAAAATTGATAAGCAACAGCAATGTGATATGGTCGATGTACACAAGATTGGGTTGAAATTTTGTTTCTGCTTCTGAGCTCTGTAACCTTGCTGAGCCTTCATTTCTCTATATAGTAGGGATAATGGATACCTCATGGGAATGTTGAAAGTATTGAATGAGCTGATATACCTGTAAAAAGCCCAAGACAAAGTCTGAACACAGTACTTGGCATGTAGAAGGAATTTTATGATTCATAAACACAAAACTTTTACCTATATCATTCCAAATTTTCTTCTTTTCCCTGTAAATGTGCCTTATATGTAAATAAGCCCAGGCAGATAATTATACAGATAAATCAAATAGTGGCTTAATAATGTATTGAAATATTTATTTATCATGTTTAGGTACTTGTAATAAAGTAATACATTTCACAAAGTACCTTGAGGTCAAGGCTTAGCTCAGTGCAATTTCAAAACTTTATTTTATTTGCATTGTATTGACGTATTTTGTGAACACATCATTGGTATGTTTTCCCATGTCCTTCTAGACTTCAAAAAAAATCTGTAATGTTGGCTTTAAAAAAAAAATTCCCCCTTCCTAGCTAAGAATGTTCGCATTCTATAATTTTAGAGGGAAATATTTTCATTAAGGATCTGTGTATTTTTCCTATTTCATATCTAATCAAGAACAGAAGCATCATAAATTAAATTTGCACTGCTCCATAATACGTGCAGGTGCTAAATTCACAGAGCACAGGGGTGTGTGGTGTTAGGAAAATATGAGCTCAAGGCAAGCCTGGAGGAACTGGGCTAGTCTGCCTTATCGTTGCATTTAGTGAAGGTAAACCCTCACTAACTGTATGTGCAGATAAATGCTTATCTATTACTAATGTGTAACCCAGTACCTGAAATAGCTACACATTCCTTGATCAAGCATGTCTCTGCGAAGAACGAAGATAATTTTGGGGTGAGGAACCTGAGGGCAGAGGAGAGCGAGCATGTGCGTTCTCATCATCTTGGAGCACCACACGTTCTGGCAAAAAGAGGCATCCGCTCTCCACAGCTGACTCACAGCCTCATCACCACAGTCTGATACACCATCCGTGCTAATTCCAGTATGTTCTGTATCCCACTTTACCTCTGTAAACACTAGAAGCTCCAGACTGCCATTTGTTTCCCACCCTCATATGGCTCTTAAATCCACTATCCTGACTTTATCTCATGACCTTGTCCAATTACCACCCCACACACTCCACTGGGCCCTGTGGAGCTAGAGGTTTTATCAGTAAAATTCCTCTGTCTGCTACTTTTTCTTTGAATGTTCCACTTTTTTCCCCCTCAAACCGAAACCTAGTTCTCACTTGAGACACTGCATCCCCTGTAGCCCATGCACGTGGTGACTTTTCTCCTTTCCTGTGCTCATTCTTGGGTCTGCATGTGAGAGAGAGAGGTTGTATTGATCCTGTTTGTCAGTTATAGCCCATTTCCCTCCTTCTAGCCCACCACTGTTTACTTGACTCCTCTTTCCTGCCATCTCCATATCCAATCCATCCACTCGATGTCAAAATATTTCTGGAATTTGAACATTTCTAACCAGCTCCACCTTTATAATTCTGTTGCAGGCTACCATCATCTCCCACCTGGGTGGCTGTAACACCTCCTAAGTGATTTCTTAACCTCCATCCTTGTGCCCTTTGGTCTTTTTCATATAGCTGCCAGAGCATACCTTTTGAAAACCTAAGTGAAATCCTTTCATTTCACAGCTCTAAATCATCCAGCGGCTTCCAATCCCATGAAAAGGCCCAAAAGGCCCCACATTATTTGACTCTCCCAACTACCACTGTAATCGTGTCTTCTGTTGCACAGTCCTTGTTTTCTTCCCTCCGGCCACGCTGCCTCCCTCCTGTACCTTGAACTTGGCCAAGAATGCCCTTGCCTCATGGCTTTTGCACCAGCTCTTTCCTCTATCTAGAATGTTCTTTCTTTCACCAAATATTCTCTCATCTTTCATTTCTTTTGGATCTGTATTCAAAAGTCAAGTTATGAGTGAGATCTTCCTCAACTACCCTTAGATAAAGCAGCAATCTTCTCCGCTGTTGTTCTCCATCCATCCTCTTTGTTTCATTTTTCTTGGTAGCACTTATCACAACTTCATGTATTACATATTTGCCCCACTCTCCCTAGAATGAAAGCTCTAAGAGAAATGAGACTTTGTTTTACTTACTATTTTGTTCTCTTCCCCTAGAACAGTTTCTAGGATTCAGTAGATTTATATTCGTTATTTGTTGCATGAGTGTTTAAATGATCTCATCACTCTTGATTTAGAATAGGATGGATTCCTCACTTCAGTTACTAGGAGATACTTCTATTTGCAAAGAAAAACTGACTTTTCTCAGTTTCAGTGAAATAATAGAGAATGGGAAGGAAATGAATGCAGGATAATCATATTATAGTAGTTAAGATTAAGGTTTTTGGGAATTTCATGGGTAAGTCAAGAAACTGGTATTATGGGGTGCCTGGGTGGCTCAGTTGGTGAAGCATCCAACTCTTGATTTTGGCTCAGATCATGAGCTTAGGGTTCATGAGATTAAACCCCACATTGGGGCTTTCAATATAGAGCCTGCTTAGGATTCTCTCCCGTTCTCTCTCTCCCCTTCCCCTGCTTGCACACATGCACGCTCTGTCTCTTTAAAATAATTTAAAAAGAAAAGAATATTTTAAAAAAAGAAAATGGTATTGTATAACATTTTTTAAAACCTAGAATTTTAGATAGAGACATGATTTGAGGGGAAACAGACACAACGAGACAAAGTGAACTTGCCCAAACTAATGGGGCTAATCAGTGGCACACAGGGTTGTGTCTCACTATTCCTCATTCAGGACTCATTCACTCCAAAATGAATATGTACTGTGTGCCTACTCAGGGCATGCTATGTCCAGGAGATAGGCACAAGATCTCCTCTCATGACTCTTCCAGTAGCATAGGAAATAAATGTTAAAAGTGTTAAAATTAAACATATATTCTTGGGATATGTCCTCTGAAGAAGGAGGCAACACTTAGAAAGTGATATATTTATTACAGGAGGCTAACCCAATGGGAAGGATAAAGCAAGTTTTCTATGGATAAGCGTAACCATGAAGTTAATGGAGTTTTGAGTGTTGAGGAGGAATTAGCAAGAGGAAGAGGCAGGGAATATGTTCCTTACAAAAAGATGAGGCACTTGTCCCTGGAAAGAGCAGGAAGCAGCACAGTGCTATCATCTGACTGAGGAAAGGCTAGACTCTTGCCGTGGCATTATTATTGTGATACTGACTACTTACCGAAGCCTAGTAGATATTGAGAACTATATAACCTCATACACAATTTAACTATGAATACCACTGTATTCTTTGCCCTTTCAATTTCAAGAATGGGTTTGTCTTTAGCTGAAAAGTTCAACCTGTTTGTTTGTATCGTGGGACTTACTTTCACTTTCTTATTCTTTTTTTTTCCCCCCCGAAGAGCCCCTTCCTGACAATCTAGTTCTTTGTAGCTCATCCTTTCTCATCCAGCTAGCTTCCTATTTTTATTGCTGAGTCATCCAATCAGGCTTAATTGTCTCTTTTCTCCAGCTGGCTGTGTCCTTTTGGAGAAAAAATTCTGCTACAGGTGCATTTTTTAAAATTAGGAAAACATGAGTTAGCCTAAATATGGACACAGCTAGATTTTAATAGTGAATTCTGAAGTTATAAAAGATGATTAGCATCTTTCACCTTTCATAATGATGGCCAGTAGACTTTGAAGCATCCTATCACAGACTGACCCATAGCACTCACTGAAAAGTGTTTAAAAAAATTCCTTTCACATGATTTTTATTTGTTGCTTAATTATTTCCTTTTCAGAGATTTTAGATCAATTCAAGACTGAGTCACATTTTTTTTACAAAGGAAGTGTTTGAAATAAGAATATGACTAAACTAAAATATTGGAAGTGTTGTATTTACTGATAAATCATTTGAATTTCCTGTCTATTATGCATGAAAAATTAGATTTACAAATGAATTCGTTGTTTAAAAGTTGAAAGAGAGATGATTAACCTACTTAAGAAAAAGGCTTCTAAATCCTACCATATGGAAGTCTTGAGATGAATGTTAAGAAAAATATGAAGTTTAACACATATGTAAAGTTTCTAAAATACTTTTTTCCGTATTCTTGAAAATAAAAACCAGAATTAATTTAATTATACTCTATTGGTCTTCTGTAGTTGGCCTAATTAGTGAATGAACACTAAATGGCAAATGAAACAATATTTTCTGTTCAGTTTATTCAAACTGAAAAATTATATCTGAATAATAATAAATTAATGTTCAGATATTTATATTAAGTTAGCCCATTTATAAAAATTCCAGTTATATTGCCCCATATGATGTATTTTGATTCTTACAGATCAAATCAAAGATTCACTATTTGATACATTGTGTCTTATGGGCCCAGCATCTGTACTCATGTGACATTCAGAATGTTTCCAGATAAGTTCATTTATCAAATATTAATTTTCCCCCTTTGTTGTATTCATATTGACCTAGCTCTACAAATAACTCTTGCTCAATTATCTCATTTTCTAAATTTGATTTATGGGCCTAAAACTGATGGGGAAATAGTAAACTTAATTTAGTGGGTACAGATATTGTGCTAGCACTTCGTATGCATTATATCAAATAACCCACACAGTATCTATAAAGGTAAATATTATTTACCTGTTTTAGAAGTGAGGAAACGCAGGTTCAGAGGAACTAAGAAACTTGATCGTCATTGGAAATCGGTGGAAATGTACTTTAAATTAAAAAAAATTTTTTTTTAATGTTTGTTTATGTTAGAGAGAGAGCGCGCGCCCGCGCACACACACGCTTGAGTGGGGTAGGGGGAGAGAGACACACACAGAATCCGAAGCAGGCTTCAGACTCTGAGCTGTCAGCACAGAGCCCCACGCGGGGCTCCAACCTACGTGCCCCGAGATCATGACCTGAGCCAAAATCAGATGCTCAACAGACTGAGGCACCCAGGCACCCCAGTGGAAATGTTCTTTAGAGAAAAAATGTTTGATGATGTACATGTTATGAGTTCAAAAGTCTATAATACTGCTCCACTGGAGTCTCCCAACTCATGCTTTATAGTGATGCAGGACACCTTTCCCTGATAGAGTACTATAGAAAAGTAGGATTCAGGGGCGCCTGGGTGGCTCAGTCGGTTAAGCGGCGGACTTCAGGTCAGGTCACGATCTCGCGGTCCGTGAGGTGGAACCCCGCGTCGGGCTCTGGGCTGATGGCTCGGAGCCTGGAGCCTGCTTCCGATTCTGTGTCTGCCTCTCTCTCTGCCCCTCCCCCGTTCATGCTCTGTCTCTCTTTGTCTCAAAAATAAATAAAACGTTAAAAAAATTTACAAAAAAATATTAAAAAAATAGAATTCAATTCAGGGTGATAACATGAGGTGAAGTACAGCAAACACAAGGAATCAGGGACTTCTATTTTCAGCTTTGTCACTATCTCATTACAGGAGCTCAGAAAAGCATTTAACCTTTCGAAGCTTGACTTTTCCACTTCCGGGGGGAGAAAAGAAGTAGAACAATTATGAGATTTATCTAACAAGGGTTTTCTGAAGATTAAATAGTGTACGTTCTAAGTTCCTGGAATAAAGGTTGCTAGAAGTTAGAGCTCTTTGAATAAATCGTTATGATGAGCTCAAACCACCCTTACAGGTTGGAGAATTTTTTCCTAGTTACAAAAGGAAAGACATGTTTTAAAACCTCTCCTGAGACCTCAGTTTTCTCATGTGAATAATCAGGGATTAGACTAGGTGGTCTCTATTGTCTATTCCAACTTCAGATAACATCAAGGTGTTCCAATTTCCCAGAATAATTCTTGGCACCCTATGCTCAATAAATAATAGATTGGATGAATGAATGGCTTATTACACTGCCTTCATTCGCTTCACTAAATGAGATGCAGTAGCTATGTAGGTAGAGTAACTACAAGGGTAGCCGTGAGAAAGCAATACTATGGAGGGAATGTTTGAAGGACATTAATGATTTTCTCATTCTGTGCTTACACATGAAGGTTGGGCTTCTGGAAATTTGCTAAAAGTTGCTTGGTCATCTATTGAGTTTCGGATCATCACCCTCTTTTTACTGTAAAACTGTGATATACGTAGCAGAGAACTGACCTTGGTATAATAATGAGGCAGGTATGTCTTGTTTGATTTCCTGTCTTAGTTTACTCCTTTAAAGCGCTCTGTATGTGTCTTCTACTACCAGTGAGATCTTTTTTTAAACTTTTTATTATGAAATAATTTTAGATTTACAGAAAAGCTGTAAAGATAGTAGATAGAGTTCCTATATACCTTTCACCCAGATTCCCTAATGTTAGTATTTTACATAACGATGGTACATTTATCAAAACTAAGAAGTGGGTTTTGGTATATTGTGTATGTGTATTATACTATGAACTAAACTACAGACATTCTTAGGTGTCACCAGTTTTTCCGTTCCTGTCCTCTCCATATTATTATGCCTTCCAGGATACCACATCACATGTAGCCATCATGTCTCCTTGGAGATATCAGATGTTCTTCAGTCTTTTCTTATTTTCCGTGACCTTGACACTTTGAAGGATACTGATCACCTATTTAGTATAATTTTTTCCTGAAGTTTTCTCATGGTTATACTTGAATTATGGCTTTTTCCAAGGAAGAATATTACTGAGGTGAAGTGCCCTTTTCATCACATCTTATCAGGGTACATGGCATCAACATGACTTGTCACTGGTGATGTTAACCTTGGTTACTTGACTAAGGTGGTATTTGCCCGGTTTCTATACTGTAAAGTCACTATTTTCCCTTTCTGTATTCTATTTATGAGAAGTAAGGCACTAAGTACAGCCCATACTCAAGGGGAAGGAAATTACTCTCCACCACCTGGAGGAAGGAGTATCAAAGAGTCTGTGGACATGGGTCAAAATCACTAAGTATTAAGTATTTGGGGGAGGGTACTTTAGGCTATGTGACTATCCTGCTCACCTTTAGAGCTTGGTTTACTGATACGAGTCTTCAGTGGAACTTGGCTACAACAAATATTACAGTGGTATTTGAATAGTGCTTTTTCTATTCCATTTCTTCTGCATTTATTGAAGTTTTTCTCTGAAGAAAAATTTCCCCTTCTCTACTTATTTATTTAACCATTCATTTATATCACTGTAGACTCATGAATATTTTGTGTCTTGGGTTTTCATCCAGTACTGTTGTTTATTTTGTTGCTCAACTTATTTTGGCCGTAGTCAACTCCTTGGGGTTGGCTCCTGTGTCTTTTGGACCAAAGATACCTTTTTTTTTCTTAGCGTTACTTTTTGGCACCCCATGATGCTCCAGATTCATCTTATGTTTTCCTTATATTTGCGCTTGAATCTGCAGTTTCTTCGGGGAGCCATAGTCTGTTCTTAGTGGAATAGTGTGTAGAAATTAGGATCTGAGCACCAGGGACTCACTGCTGCCAAGGTGTCACTGCTTTTAGGCCCTTGCAGCAGACAGACAGTGGGAGCAGTTTTACTCCAGGTTAGTGTCTATATATGGAAACACTTCTTAGGAGCTTGGTTTCCACTTTTTCTCCTTACTTTTGTTACTCCAAGACTTTCATATAACTGATTATTAGACTGTCCACTTTTTCTTAGTAATTAAGGGTTAGCATAATTGATTTTAAAGTACCAGTGTAAGCTTTCACAAGTACCTAAATTTTTTTTTTTTTAAATTTTTTTTTTCAACGTTTATTTATTTTTGGGACAGAGAGAGACAGAGCATGAATGGGGGAGGGGCAGAGAGAGAAGGAGACACAGAATTGGAAACAGGCTCCAGGCTCCGAGCCATCAGCCCAGAGCCCGACGCGGGGCTCGAACTCACGGGCCACGAGATCGTGACCTGGCTGAAGTCGGACGCTTAACCGACTGTGCCACCCAGGCGCCCCATAAGTACCTAAATTTTAAGGGCTCCCCAAGTTTCACCCTAAATCCCTTTTCTGACTTTCAGACTCATATGTCCAACTCCTTGCTGAATGTTCCCACTTCAAAAATCTGTGTAGTACATCAAATTTAGTATGTTAAAAAGTGCACTCTTCACATGATCCTTCTGCTTTTTATATATCTCAGCAGCCACACCACCCACCTAGTCATTTAAGTTAAGACTCTCCATCAGCTCACCCATCCAATCAATGACTAAGTCCTGCTGATTTTGCTTTCTAAATATAATCAATGTTCTTTCCTTTCCTTTCCTTCTAATCTTGTTCTAGTCAGAAGTTCTAAGTGTGAATGTACATTTTTCAGTTTTTTCAAAATTTTGTTTAGGTCTTGACAAGTATTTTCCACATTTCACTCCTATTGCACGTTTTGCCACTATGAATATACCAACTTTTTTCAGTGGTGTCTTTGTTGCAGGCAATTGCTGAGTATGTAGGACATATTTGGTGACTGACTAGAGTCAGTGACATTTCTAGGTTTTTGATTGTGTATTGGAAGTACAGTTGTTTTATGTTTATGGTGATACAGTTACTTTATTTTGTTAAAAAGATGAAGGAAAAGTGGAGTGAGCTGATACATTTTGATCAACCAAGTTTTTTTTTTTACTTTACTGAGGGAACCAAAGAATGTCTTCTCGTTAACTTTTCGCTCTTCTTTTCCTGGATTTTCAGTGTAATGTAAAGATCATAGTTTTATTAAAGTAAAGGATTTTAATTTTTGTGGCATAGTTCCAACATTACTGAACGTATCCCTTTGAAAATGTTCTTTAAACATCTGAGAGTCTCATCTGCAAAATGAAAATAATAAAATCTGACTCATAGGATTAATGTGAAGAATAAATGAGGTAAACTAAGCATAGAACCAAATCAATAAATGATAATCAGTTTTTATTATCATTATTACTCTTAATTTAATATTTTGTTCACTTGGGCATAGTCCCAATGCTTAGAATTAATGTGAACTACTCTCTAATCAAGAGATAGGTGGGTAGACAGCTATATTAGATATATATATACACACACACACATATATATGTAATTCATTATATATATAGTTTACTGCAACTATATGATAGCATGTATAAATGAAGGAAATGCATCATCTTCTAGAGTAGAAATGAAAATACAGAGTTCCTTTTGATCTGCAAAGCAAGATAGTGAAGATGGGACATTTGGAAATGGGAGGTTGGGTTAATAGAGGAGTCCTGATTATCAGTGATGAGTATTACATGAATGACAGGTGCCTATTGTTACACACAGCCTTAGCCATAGGGAGAGAAAACAGGACCTGGGGTGCCATGAGCACATCATTTTCCTCTACCTGCTATACTTGACAAGAAAAAACCTGAACTCAAACAGCTAAATTTTTAAAATGTGTTGCTGAACTTATTTTATCATGATAACCATTTTTTTTCTTACACTTAAATTTGCCATGCCCATAGACTGTAGGTTATTTACAATACCCTAGATCATACTTGAGAACATTTCTGCCACAAAGGGCAAAATATACTAATTTGGTGGTGACTATTGATATACATTATTTTTCTTTTACTAAGGAATTTTAAATTGAAATAAATTACATCAAATGGTAGACTCCTTCCCTCACCATTATTTGTTTTCCTAAATAATTTACTTGAAAATAATCATTAGGGATAGCTGCCAATCGATGATAGCCTAAAATGAAAATACCCATCTCTCAACATTTTATTTCTCTTTGTTTTTCTGGAACATACCCAGTGCATAAAGCTAAGTACCCCTCTGTCATCCAAGGTCATTTTCATTTAGCCGTTTGAAAACAGAATGGGGCAAAGGTGATATAATAAAGAGAAATGGCTATTATACTTGTCAGTAACATTAATCAGAGCCCATTGGATTCGAAACATACACCTTCTGCTTTCAGGGTTCATCAGTGTAGGAAAATTAAATAAATATACACACAAACAAAAAGAAGTATAAGAACACAAAATAATATGATCTGATATAAATTGTTAGAGTTATACACATTTAAGTCTCCAGAAACAACTATTTACTTTGTATTACATAATATTTAGGATCATATAAAAATGCAGTTATCTTTCAAAATGAGAAAATTAAAATGATTTAGATATTAATAAATATGTTTTGACTCCAGTTATGACTGTGCTATCCTTTAAACTATGCACAGGAAATGGACATTGTTATAATACACAATTTGTCTTCAAGAAGCTTATAACCCATTGAGTCAGAAACTTAGAATTATATCATTCACAAGCTAAAACGTAATGAATGGTACAGATAACAGTTGCCATTAAAGGTTGGAAGTCAATCACAGATGATTTTCTGGAGGAGTTAGGCCTTGATCTGCTACTTGAAAATAGAAACACAATCTAGGCAAGAAGGAAGAGACTGACGAAAATAAATCAAGCCACTAGAAGTAACATATCGGCAACATAAATATTTATAGGCAGAACTTCAGGTCCATAATTTTTCTCAACTTCATAAAGCGGTCTAATTCCCTTTAAAAGTTGAAAACCTCTACTCTATATTCAGAACTTTCTCCCATAGATACTTTTCCATAAGGTTAATCTGCCTAAACTTGACTGTCTAAGTTATTGCACGTTTTATATTAAATTGGAAAACTTTTTACTAAAGTTGTCTTCCTAGACTACCAGTTAACTGAATTTTTAAAAGGGAGAACCATATTTGAATATGTCCTCTATGGTGTGATACTGGAATGGTACAACATGTAAATCCTAGAATTATTTATGGTTCTTATTTTTAAAAATAAGTAAGGTTGAAATGAATGAAACTAATCAATATTTATTATATTATTAGGAACTTAATGGACAAGACTTAAATTTCAGTGATGACACTAAGGTCATATACTTCAAAACACTTATATTTTTAATCATCTTTTACAAGTTATATTTTATTATCATTAAAAGAGTCTGAAACATAGCCAAGTTTTTTTTTTTAAGAGAAATGCTTCTTAGGTGGTTCTCGAAAATAATCTTAAAGAATACTCTAATTATTCTTAATTTTATAGTAATTGTGTTGTGGACACATACCTTCTCTCTGTCTGAAAGTAATTTGCTTATTATAAAACAAAGTAGGTGTTCAATTAACAAAATATTTTAGGATTTTCCCTATTTATCTAGAATTCTCTTCATTCTCTATTAAGTTCTTAAGCTAATCATAGTATACAAGATACAAGTCAATGTATTAATTAATGAAAATTATATTATTAAATCTAGTAACAAGAAAGCCTTAAGAAAAATATTGCATCCTTAGAAGTTTGGAGGTAGAATATGAGTGTGTGTGCGTGTGTGTGTGTGTGTGTGTGTGTGTGTGTCAAATAGAGTTGGATAAAATTGAGATGGATTTTAATTCTTCATCTCATAATAAAAATTCAACATATATTTCAATACCAAGTTTATTCTTAAGCTTTTGATTCCATTCTTGCTGGATGCACAGTTATATTGCTATGCAGATACATGATTTTATATTTTTACAGAGAGTTTCATAGGGAGACAATTACTTCAGTGTCTCTCATCCTATAGTTTTTTTTCATTCTCAGTGTTATTTGCTGCCCAAATGTAAAATCCATAAGAAAAAAAGTTCATATTAAAGAGACACTAAACACTTGAAATGACATTTATATTTGAGAGTCAGTCACAGCTCTTTTTAAAATATGTTCTCTATAGCACTGTCAAATCCTTAAACACAAGCCTTATTCTCCCGTTTTCTTACTTAACTCTTTTCATGACTCCCAATCTTCTGTAGGATGAAATTCTGACCTGTAAGCATCATATATAAGACCTTTCTTGATCTCATCTCAATTTACCCTGGAAGCAACTTTGGCTGCCACCTCATATGCCAAAGCTTTTTTAAGCTTTATTTATTTATTTTGAGAGAGAGAGAGAGAGAGAGAGAGAGAGAGAGAGAGAGAGAGAGAGAGAGAAAATGACAGCAGGGGAGGGGCAGAGAGAGAGAGAGAGAATCCCAAGCAGACACTGTCAGTGCAGAGCCGGATGTGGTGCTCGAACTCACCAACCGCAAGATCATGACCTGAGCTGAAATCGAGTCAGATGCTTCACGGAATGAGCCACCCAGGCACCCCATGCCAAAGACTTTTTATCCCAGCTTCACAGTTACCCTTCTTTCTCAAAGGAGCTGTTGGCATTTCAAGTAGCTTACCCCTTGCAAAGTTTCACAGCCCCCCTCAGGCAGAGGCAGTAGGCTCTTCCTCTTGCTCCTTCCTCCTTAGAATACTACAGCAGTGCAATTAAATGTGTATCATGGGCATCTTTTCATATTTGTCCTAAAGCTACCTAAATATTTTAAATAAGGGCACAGAATCTTACTCTGTTCTATGCGATATAGTTAACTATTTCCTAACAGACGGGCATATAGATTGATTCCAATTCATTGCTGCTGGAAACAATGATACAGAAAGTGCAGTTGACTCTTGAACAGCACAGGTTTGAACTGGGTTGGTTTTTTTGGATAAATATAGAACAGTACTGTAAGTGTATTTTCTCTTATGATTTTCTTTTTTCTAGCTTACTTTATTGTAACAATGCAGTATATAACGTATATAATATACAAAGTATATGTCATTTGACTGTTTATGTTAATGGTAAGGCTTCAGAGCAACAGTAGACTATTAGTAATTAAGTTTTAGGAGGAGTCAAAGTTATAAGTAGATTTTCAACTGTATGGGGGGTGATCAGTGTCTCTGACCCCACATTGCTCCTGTGTTAACGATATTCTCACACACAGCTCAGTGATCAGTTCTACAATTATTTTTATATAACAAGTTCTAGGAAAAGAATTACTGAGTTCAAAATATTCATGTTTTTATTTTGAAGGCACAGCATTAGCATGAGGTATTAAAACATTAAGTATTTGATTATACTTGCAAATAAATAGAGGCAACCATTTAATTTCAAGCATCTATAAATGTCAAATACCTGTTTCAAATATATGCCAACTATGAGACAAATATTTGCCTTGCTTTATGGCCTATTTGATTAGATTATATGCTTACACAGTGAGATAGCATGCTCCTTTCTTTTTCAGTAGCTTTTGATAAGTCTTAAAAATAAAAAAGTTACAATGTGAATGGTCATTTTTAATTTCTGTGAAAACACAGCAGAAAATACATCAGAAAATATAGTAAAAAAATCATGTTTTGTATATTTGCTGAGGCATGGCTAACTCCTCTTACTTCTCTGCCCAACCCAACCAGCAAAATAGTGGTGTTTGATAAATTGTAATTAAAGTAAATTACTGTTTAGATGCAGAGTTTGGGTAATGTGCTAATTGTAAAGCAAAATCCACCCCCCCCCCCCACACTTTGCCCATATTTGTGAATTAGGTATGAAAATCATCATCTGGTATTTTGAAGTTGTGTCTTTAGATTTATTGTTATAGTTCTTTCGATGATTCTGTAACTGTCTTATCTGAGAAGAGTGTCTAGTTTTTAGCATTAAAGCATTCATTAGCTCAAGTATATCATTTTTAAAAAGTTTGATATATTTAACTTCTATGGCCATATGACATGCAATTTCTGTCCTTTTATTATTAATACATTTTGAAGGATCATTTATCTGCAGACCACAGAGCAGTAGTTAATAGATGTTTTGTCACCTATGTGACTGGTTCCTTAATTTCTTACATCGTCACTATTTATTGATAGGACCTTTTTAGTGTGTCAAAAGCATAGACTTTCTTTAACGTTCCTAACTCGAAAGTTTAGTGGTGACATTGCTAGCAAATGGTTAAGCTTGTGTAATTGCCACCTCGTCTGCCTATCTTGGCATCTTGGTCTGCTACCCACTAGCCATATCACTTTAGACATAGGCAACTTGCCTGTCTCCTCTGGATAACCACAAAATGGGAACAGGGGTCTTTTCCTCATTCTGTTGTCATAAAGATTAAAGAAGAACAGAAAGGGTGGGAAGGAGGGAGGGAGGGAGGGAGGGAGGAAGGAAGGAAGGAAGGAAGGAAGGAAGGGGGGAAGGAAGGAGGGAAGGAAGGAAAGAAGGAAGGAAGGAAGGAAAGAAGGAGGGAAGGAAGGAAAGAAGGAGGGAAGGAAAGAAAGAAAGAAGTTAGGCTAAATCTCTTAGCGATATGTTTGCAGTTGGGTTGTTTATAAAATTCCACTTGTCATTCCTTTGATTCTGTATATAAATTATATAAAATCACTCCCTTTGAGTTTTGAATTCATTTCAGTAATTTTGTGAACAATTATTTTAGATATCATTGTTCATAAAGAAAGTTTTAAGTGACTCAGTAGTTCCCATCCAATTAGAAAAAGAAAACTTTTTTTTTAATATTTATTTATTGTCAAGAGACAGAGAGAGACAAGGCACGAGCAGGGGAGGGGCGGAGAGAGGGAGACACAGAATCCAAAGCAAGCTGTAGGCTCTGAGCTGTCAGCACTTAGCCTGATTCAAACCTACCAACTGTGAGATAGTGACCTGAGCTGAAGTCAGACACTTAACCGACTGTGTCACCCAGGTGCCCTGTCAGTAGTTCGCATTCAAAATTAAATATTTGTCTTCCATTATCTGTTATGAGTACTCAGTGGCTGTTAATGAATCAATTGGAAAAAAGCAAAACACCTTAATTGTTATATATACTTGCTTTTCTTTTCCCTCAATGTATTGACTCATTTATTCAGAAACATAAAAATGAAGTGACTATTTAGTCATAATCTAAATTATCTGAGATGCCAAAAAACAAAGAAATAACTTAAAAGCTTAATATATTTGTGATTAAAATAATATATTTTTGTCATGAAAGAAACTGGAATGCTGTTTAGAAAAATACCTGACATTCAGTTACCCTCCTACTTATAGGATGGTTAAGGTTTTTCACTGTCCATCTGGAATTAAAAGTTGTTGGGGCGCCTGGGTGGCGCAGTCGGTTAAGCGTCCGACTTCAGCCAGGTCACGATCTCGCGGTCCGTGAGGTCGAGCCCCGCGTCAGGCTCTGGGCTGATGGCTCAGAGCCTGGAGCCTGTTTCCGATTCTGTGTCTCCCCCTCTCTCTGCCCCTCCCCCGTTCATGCTCTGTCTCTCTCTGTCCCAAAAAATAAATAAACGTTGATTGAAAAAAAAATTAAAAAAAAAGTTGTCTTGACACAAATGCTTTTTAAGCTGTTGGAGCTGGTCTTGCTTGGTTTTTGTATGTGATAGTTTTCAAACTTGTTGCAATAGAAAAGTACAGTAAGGGAACTAGCTAAGGGGAAAGAAATTGCTCTGAAATATTTGCTTTAAGAGTCTAAAACAAATCTTTTACAAAAACTGAGGAATAAAGAACACACTGTACTTAAAACTCAGAGTGGGCAGGGAGCCTATTTTTATTAGCATCAATGCATAGCATTCAGGTGGAACACAATAGGCTTCTAATAAAGGTGAGGTGTATAGAAGAAAATAATCACAGGGTATATGTGGTGACGGGGGTTAGGGTGGCAAAATTGGTCTTCATCGTCATATTGCAGATTAGCTGTTGAATACATACTGTTGATACAAAATATTAGCACAAAAAGATCTGAAATTAAAAAAATAATATTGAAACCTCAAAGAAGGGTTATTACATCCAAAAAAAACCCCATAAAAAATAAAAACCCTCTTATACTAACGACAGCCTCCTCTCTTTAAAAAAACTTAATTATATAAGATTTTCTTCATCATTTTTTAAAAGCTGTGTGTAGATGGAATCCTTATCGACACACTTATTACTGTCCACAAACGACGTAAAAATCCTATCTGATTGGCCACGTAATGGAGAGATGAGACTGGTCGCTATGACTGTGCTGTCTCTGAAAGCACTTACCTGGAATCATTCAGAAATGATGGCATTAGATACTTTGTTTTTATTATCCGAATAGCAATCTTTTTTTTTTTTTTTTTAATTTTTTTTTTCAACGTTTATTTATTTTTGGGACAGAGAGAGAGACAGAGCATGAATGGGGGAGGGGCAGAGAGAGAGGGAGACACAGAATCGGAAACAGGCTCCAGGCTCTGAGCCATCAGCCCAGAGCCCGACGCGGGGCTCGAACTCGCCGACCGCGAGATCGTGACCTGGCTGAAGCCGGACGCTTAACCGACTGCGCCACCCAGGCGCCCCCGAATAGCAATCTTAATGACCCACTTTCCCTGGAATGTGGAGAAATTGCCCAAGAGTGATTTTGGAAAATGAAGAAAAAACTATTCAATAACAAACGTGATATTTTATTGCAGTGATCAAAAAGAAAACCAGAAACTATGTCTTTTTAAAAAAAAATGCTTGGCTCTGTAGCTTTAAGTCATAACTAATATGGAAAGTTTGTCATAAAACTAGTCATATTTTTAAAATCCATATTGGCAATGTTTTAAGTAACTGGCAAGATTTCATTTTGCTTTATGCTATTCCTTCAGTCATGGCACTCCACTATTGATCACCACCTAATGGTTTTGCTGGCACTAGAGATTTTGTGGACAAGGCTTCAGGCTATAAATTGCATACAGGAAACCATACATGTTTTTCTTTCATAACAATTCCATCATTTAATACTATATTTAGAGTCCATTTTAAGTATTCTATAAAGAGAGCATGAAATAATTATTAAATAAAAAAATTACCTAGAAGATGCTGTTGTCACCTACTTTATCCAATATTCATCTAAGAATTCATGTGTAAGATGCTAGAATACACTTTTAACAGCCTTCCAAGGCCAAATTGTCTTGTTCATATTTATCACTGTATAGCATTTATGATTTTTTTTTACATTCTTTATTCAGAAAAAATGCTGAAAACAATCTGGCAATTATTCTAGCCATTAGAATATCTATGATCCATATAAATCTTATAGTTTATGCTTGAGTGAATATCTTAACAAACAAATGAGAATTTGTTGGAAAATTTATTTTTGGCAATACTAAAGCCAGGAATAGATTCAGGATATATCAGGTATTACTATATGCATATGAGCATCATCTATGATATTATAGGTCGTGTTTCTCTGCCTTCTTAAAATTCTGAAAAGTTAAAAGAAACATTATGCCACTGTTGTTGACCTATGAAAAATAATTACTCGAGATACATTTAACTAACCATGCTTTCAAAATTCCACACTTTGGAGGCACCTGAGTGGCTCAGTAGGTTAAGGGCCCAACTTTGGCTCAGGTCATGATCTCACGGCTGGTGAGTTCAGCCCCACGTTGGGCTCTGTGGGCTGACAGCTCAGAGCCTGGAGCCTGCTTTGGATTCTGTGTCTCCCTCTCTCTCTGCCCTTTCCCTGCTCGTTCTCTCTCTCTCTCTCTCTCTCTCTCTCTCTCAAAAATAAATAAACATTAGGGACACCTGGGTAGCTCAGTTGGTTAAGCGTCCAACTTTGGCTCAGGTCATGATCTCGCTGTTCATGAGTTCAAGCCCCGTGTCGGGCTCTGTGCTGACAGCTCAACTTGGAGCCTGCCTCAGATTCTGTGTCTCCCTCTCTCTATGCCCCTCCCCTGCTTGCACTCTGTCTCCCTCTGTCTCTCAAAAATAAATAAACATTTTAAAAAATTGAAAAAAATAAACATTAAAGAAAATCCACACTTTTCCATATAACTGCTTGACTTGGACAGATATTTAATTAGTTCAGACTGTGTTAATATTACGTAGGTACAGATTGTCTCTAAACAATAGAAAAAAAAGGCCGTAAACACACATCTACTTTCACTGATTGTTAATAAGAATAGAAATGAAATACAAATACAAAAATCCAAGCTTTTTGTGCCACTGTTCGACAGCAGTGTGCATGTGTATTTGCCAGCAATTTAATGAACACTCAGAGAGGGTGCTTCTCAGACACTTGGATCTGAAGAGAGCAAAGTTATAGATACATGTTCTATCTTAATAACAGGAGAAATAAAGAGAAACTCTGGCACTTTTTTTCCCAGTCAACAGTCACAAAAATGTATTCAATAACAAGCAGCCAGCTTCTTAACTATTTTAGGTAAATGGAAAGTGAGGAAGACACATGTGTTAGTTTGCTAGGCCTATCATAACAAAAGACCATGGACTGGGTGCCTAAAACAACAGACATTTATTTTCTCTCCGTTCTGGAGGCTGGAAGTCCAAGATCAAGGTATCGGCAGGGTTGGTTTCTTCTCTCCTTGGCTTGCAGATGACCACCGTGCTGTGTCCTCACATGGTCTTTCTTCTGGTGTCTCTGTGTCCAAACTTCCACCTCTTCTAAAGATACCAGTCATACTGGATCAGAGCCCACCCTAACAGTCTCATTTTAACTTAATTACCTTTTAAAAGACCTTCTCTCCAAATGCAGTTACCTTCTGAGGTACTCAGGGTTAGGACTTCAACATGTGAATTTGGGGAGGGCACAGTTGAGCCCGTAATGGCACACCTCCCATTCTTTGTCACTTTCTATTTTGAAAATATGGATGCATTATCAGGACATGTAGGGTTTTTTGTATTTTTTTTTTTTTTTTTACATTTCAAACAATATATTATGTAGTAGGTACAATCTTTGGATATTATATCTAATCAAATAACTGGAACTCTATAATTTTCTTAAAGGATGTTGAGGTGCCAAAATAGATATTATGAAGTCCAGGTGCCAAACATCATATGCTTTACTCATAGGAACACATTTTAGGCCCTCACTCATATCTGATTTATTTCTCATTCACACATTCTTATAACTGAAGCAATCATCTGATTTCCTGGCATTAGAAAACGCTTCGGGTTAGAAGACAGCTGATGTTAGCTGTCATCTCCCAGCTCCTGTTTTACAGGTGAGATACATGGGCCCTGAAGGTCAGTGGCAGAATCCACAGGAAAAGCTGCCTTCTTGGTTGTATATCCAGAGCTCTTACATGAGCTGCTTGCTGATTTGGGATTCAATTCTGGCATCCGAGGTTCTAGCAAAGCTATTGCTAATGGGAAAAGGCTGCTGAGATTACCTATCCACAGTGGGACAGAATACTTCATTAGATCTTTTTGCTGTTGTTCAAAACCATAAAAGAAAATCTTAGTAAGACAAGTGAAACGACATAGAGATCTGTGACAAGGGCCAGACATGCCCAGCTACCACCCCATGTGGACTAATCAGTGTGAATCCTCACCAACTCTCTAATTTGCAGAAGCATTGTCCATTTTCAGTCTTGTCTGATAATTGGCTAGAGATTAGAAAAACATAAAAAGGGAAAAAGTTTTTTTCTGTCCAGCCCTGTATCCATCTCTCATGCTCTTTATTATTTCAGTCTTATTTACCTAACAACAGGAGAGAAGTTATATACTTCAGCTTCACTTTTCAGATTTTTTCCATCCTGTTTCCTTGTGTTCTTTGTTTATAGGCACAGATTTGGTCTATTTAAGGTAGGTTTAAATACCATTTTCCAGGAAGTGTTTTCTAACTTCTCTAACCCACAAAGCTCTCTTTTTTGGAGTCCTCAATAATACCCACTGGCTGGAATGCTCATTTGACATTCATCTAGGGTGGTGTGTGCCTTTTTTCTTAAATGGATTGCAAATCTCTTAGCAGCAAGGGGTTTGTTCAATATCTCTATGAGTTTGCTATTTCTTAGGTCAGGAACCACCAACAAAGTGCATTTCTGTCTCCTCCAGCTGTTTCCGGTCTGATAGCTTCAAAGTGAGATGCTGTTAGGACCTCTCCTTCCAGGGGAGCTTGCCTGTAGGTTTCTGGCAGGGCCTTCTAATGGGTGATATCATTCTTCATATCATTTTACATGGAAAAGAACATTTTCATGGGCTCTGCAGTTCTTACAGCTACTAAAACATTCATCACAAGTGAGAATTCCAGTGACCCTATTATTATTTATTAAAAACTGGAAACATAAAAGGATTTTAAGAATGTGGTTAATTTAATACATTGTGATCTAGAGTAAATGGAATTTCTGGAAAAAAGAGAATGGGGATTTCTGGAGAGAAGAGGGAGAGAGTAGGAAACATTTTTATTAATCAAAATTTTTTTGCCCAGAACTCACCTGTTTCTTGTTGCTGTTTAGATGATATTAATACACACACATACCTACACATACACACACACACACACACACACACACACACGTGCACCTGCACACATACTCAAGGCAGGGGAGGGGAGAGAAAGAAAGGGAGAGAGAGAGTGCACAATGGGAAACTGTGCCTTAAACTATACCTACTTTTATAGAGCACATCAAAGTATTTAGTTCATATGTCCTTCTTATAGAATGACATGGCTGCAAATCGAAACATATTACACTACTTAGCCTTCCCAGCTTGATGATGCTTCTCCTCTTTATCCTCCTGGAGCCAGTAGGTGCTAAGTGGTCAGCAGGCCTGGACAAATAGTAACGATCCAGTTATCATTTCTTACAAGCTCATTGTCTCTGTGCAACCTTAGTGAGAGAAAGAAGAAAGTTTCATGTTAAGATCTGCAGTAAATTCAGTCCCACAGTTGTTTCAATGAAATAGTCCAGAAAATTTTAAAAAATGCTTTAAAAAATAGAAAATGATACTGTGTAAGCTACCAACAGAGGCTACTTAACCAGTGACAAAGCCACTTAACCTCATGGCATCCATCACGTGAATCTAAAATATTACAGATTTTTTTTTTCCCAACAGTGATAAAAAACAACTCATTGTCTATGCTTTTTGTAAGAACTATCAGCTATGGGAGTAACTTAAAACTGTTCTAAGCCCCAAACATACAGTGATTTTTGTTTTTTGAGAGAGAGAGAGTGCATGCCAGGAGCAAGTGGGGGAGAGGGAGAGGGAAAAAGAGAATCTCATTCAGGCTCCATGCCCAACACAGAGCCCTACGAGGGCTCAATCTCAAAATCCTGAGATCATGACCTGAGCCAAAATCAAGAGTCAGACATTTTGCTTAACCGAATGAGCCACTCAGGCGCTCCATGATTTTTTTTTTTTTAATGGAAACTCAGCAGTTTTTATCTGAACTTAATTTTTTTTTTTTTTAGTTTATTTTTTGAGAGAGAGAAACAGAGCATGAGCAGGGGAGGGGCAGAGAGAGAGGGAGACACAGAATCCAAAGCAGGCTCCAGACTCTGAGCTGTCAGCACAGAGCCCAGCACGAGACTCTGATTCATGAGCAGTGAGACAGTGACCTGAGCCGAAGTTGTGTGCTCAACCGACTGAGCCACCCAGGCACCCCTGTACTTTTAAGATAAACAAATAATTAACAGCTCAGTAAATACAAGTACTGTTTGCTTTGAATGAATTCTAAAACCCATTCTTTTCTAGTTCTTTCTGGTCTCACTTTAGATCGTCTTCTAATCTTGTTTTGTATGATGCAAAAGTTCTGGAGCTATTCTGATTAATTTTATCCAGTTGGCAACTTTCCCTTCAGCATTTAATTTTAATGCAAATTATGGACTCTCTTCCATGAAAATATATGCATCGTATAATACTGAACTGTGCACCCAATTTCCTAAGAGTCACGGGTGACCTCAACCCCCCGTGGAGGTCCTTGTTTATAAACTGTCACTAAATGGCAGTTTGACAAGGGGAAACCACAGCTTCATCCAGCTGGTCCATGTTTTACCCCTCTGTTCTGAAAAGGCAGCAGCTGGAGTTTTGCGATTTACCACTGACGTGTTTCATACCTGTCTCCATGTGTACTGTTGACCCGTGCATGTTTATGTACATAAACTATTTATTCCTTGACAGTCATATTTGGCCAGCTGAATTTGCCTTGAATGGAGTGTCAGATTAAATGAGTTATTCATAGATTGTAGCCTTTGTGCAAGGCATTGCCACTATGTATATTTACTGTGATATGGTCATTTAAAATAGCTCATATTTTTTGATATGGCAATTTAGGATAGCTAATATTTTTGACCGCCTACTATAGGCGAGGCCATGTTTATGCCCTGCTTTATTTAATCCTTTGTAACTTCATTGAGGCCAATACCGTTATTATCCACAAGACACCAAGACACAGAATGCCTTTTGCTTGTTTGGATATTGCATAAATGTTTCTTGTAAGCTCACATAAAAACTTGAAAGTCATATATCTTATTAAGTGGCAGGGCCAGAATAAGATGCTGGACTAGAGGATTTCAAAGTTTATGCTCATTTTATGAAGTTCTACCTCAAATATATCTTGAGACTTACACAGTGATTTGTTGGGATTTGAAGATGAAGTAATCAAGAGATAAACATATTCAACAAAATTAGAGGAAAGAAATCTCCACAGGGTTTCTGTGCATCTATTTCTTTACTTACACATTGCTTTGACTACCCTGAGAACTCCCAAGTCTGGTAAGAATCAGAGTGCAATGACCACGTTTAGTAAGACACTCCCAAGGGCTGAATGTCTTCTTGTGCATGCCTGGTCCTGGCAGCTTGGATGTTAGAAGGCTTCTGGCATTTACTTGTTGAAGGTTTGGATGTACCTGCATTTCAATGCCTATTGATCTCCTTTACTTGAAAAAAAATATCCTTCTTTGTTTCTCTATTACCTGTTTTATCATTTGCATTTCTCTCCCTGAGTAAACTTATTCCACATCCATAACTTCCCATGACAGAGACTCCCCGCATGTGTATTTGACTTACAGTTCTGCCATGGGCTCCAATTCCAGATCACTCTTAGATGTTTTAACTCAGGCATTCTACAGGTTAGAATTTCCGAGTAACTTCCCTCCTTGTGGCTGATTAATTCTATTCTCTGTACCCACACTGATGTAACGTCTGTCCTTTCGTTATAACCCAAGTAACAGAAGGTGGCCTAGGGAGGTTATTTGGGAATGAGAGAGAGAGAGAGAGAATTTGGTTACTGCAAAGATGCATCACTAATATGTAGTTGGACTGAAGAGCTGGGTGCTGTGCCAGAGTTGTACTTTAGAGAACAGAGAATCTATGTGTGGGACATGTGTCTATTTATATTTTTATCTATCTATCTATTTATCTATCGTCTATGTATCTATTTTTTTCCCTTCCTTCCGCCTTTCCGCCCTCCCACACTCCCTTCTTTCTTTCTCTAGAAGACTCCTTTGACGTTTAATCACCTAAAAGTCAGGTAATGTTACAGCTAGACTTTACCTTAGCAATCATTCAATCTAATGGTTTTACTTTCAGTTCAGAAAAGTAACCATCCGGGAAAGTTAGACAACACCTTGAGCTGGGACTACTTTCCTCGTGTTCAGCAGACAAGTTGGGAGCACCTCAGTGGTCTGCTTGCACTACAATTTCCATGATCTGTGACTGATTCAGCAAAACCGATGCCTCTTCTTTCATCTCAGAGAAAGGATGCCAGAGACAGCAATTTACCTGAATTTAAAATAGCAGAATCATTATATTGTGATACTTTGACGCAGTCTTGGCCACCTGAAAGCAAAGAAGATGCATCATCATCAAACCACAGAGAGAACACCTTTTTCCTCAGAGTGCTGGAGCTCAGAGGCACCTGGGGAGGGCGGCACGATAGTACTTTCATTTCACTAAAGGAAACCATTTAGTAAATTGCCACTGAATACTCTTAAGAGGCCCTTAAGAAGTCTGCAAGTGTTAAAGTAACTCCCAAAGTGTCTGGCCCAGGCTCAGGGAAGAAGAACATACTCTAAACTTGGGGAAAATTAGAGAATAATAATAACAAAAATAGCTTTCCTTTTGTAGCCACTTAGAAAGCCCAGCATATATTTCTTTTACTCATCTGCATTTTCGTGTTGGCAGCAGCAAGGTTAAATGAGGTTTTCTTGCCTGTCTGTTAAACTTGTGGGTATTCCCACTGGAACTCTGCCCAGGTGTTACAGAGATTTACCAGCCTTACTGTCTTGCTAAATATGGCTCACCGTCAGGGGTAAGTAAGGTTGCAATGAGAAAAATTGAACTTGTAGTTTGCTAACATGAATGCAGTATTCTGTGTGCCATGGGTCATATACATATGTTGTGCATGTCTGTGCCTTTGTCAGTCTGGCTGCCTCTAGCAGAGTGTGTGTGTGTGTGTGTGTGTGTGTGTGTGTGTGTGTGTGTGTATATGTATGGGTCTATAAGGAATAATAAAATCATTCTTTTGAAACGAAGAAAAGGTGTGTCTAGAATAAGTATATGAGAAATATTTCTGTTTGGGGATCCAAAAGATTTGAGGGAAAAATCTGGTATTTTCAAATTAGTTTTCTTTTCTGAAAATTAAATAATTAGTGATTTTATTAAACAATATTTTTTAAATAAGAGCATAATGATATATTAAGGCATATTTATTTCCTGAAATTTCCAAAATTGAAATAGTTTGAAACATGATATATTTTAAAAAGAAGTAACCAGAATTTTCTGACAATGCCTTAGTGAAGGTATCTAGAGAAACAAGAAGATAACTTCTTATTTCTAAATCCTCAGTAGTTCTCCTCTTGCACTTAAATTGCAATAGACATTACCTAGGATGGTTTATATGGTCTTGTTCTATGACTTTGTTTATGCAAACAGATCCTTCTAAAGCATTCAAGTACTTGATTGCTTGAATTTGTATAGTTATATTAAAACAACTCACATTTATATTAAAACAAAACACATTCCTATGTATTGAGTGAAGTACGAAAAACTAAAAATCAATTCAAGAAAAAAAGCCCATTCCAGGAAAGTTTCTAAACAAAAGCAGTATTTTTTATCTAAAACACATGCTATAATGAAATAAAATTCTGTTGAAGCCATTGAAATGTGTCAATAGAAGAATACACAGATAATTGAAAATCAACAACTAATAGGAATTCTCTATTATTTATTTTCTTCCTCTAAGATATTTTGGCTCTAATGAAGAATGAAAGGTTATGCTAATATCTGAGGTCAAATAATGAACTCCAATTGATGTTTCATGGTCAGTCCCATCTGAAATATCTTTAATCATCTTATATTTATCCTTAAGGATTCCTTTATTCTCAGTTTATTTTCCTTACAAATCCTAAACACTCAAAGATTTTTAATACTTAATAAACATTTGAGAATGTGTTCGCAATATATACTATTTTACTTAATATGGTCGGAAATTTTGCTAATATGTTCATGGAACATAAACATGTAAACAAAGCAACGTGAAAAAAAAATCGAAATTGATGATCAGTAAACCAGCAATTTTATTAGTCAGAATCTACCTGAAACTAATCTACAGAAACTACACCAGTGTTTAGAATCTTAGAGTCTGAAAAGGTACACAAGGAAAATAACTTTCCTTCCTTTAAACAAGACAACTGAAGGAGAAAAAATATCTACAAATGGAATAATTTTCATCCAATTGCTGTCTTCTCGCTGATGATTGGTTAACACTATTTTCTAGGAGTAGATAGGCAGTGTCAAGAGTAAAGAACAAAGAAGATGCAGTGTCTCAAAGGTGTGCCCAGTATACCCATGAGCCTGCAAATGTATAGATTATGAAGTTGTTCTGTTTACACAATCTGTCTAAATCATATGTCAATTTATATTTTATAGAGCTTCACTGTTAAGTGATTTTTTTTCTTCTAATGACCTGTTGACACTTGGAACCATTGGGTAAATAAGAATTATTAACTAGAATGCTGGAATCTGAGGAAATATTACTACTGGCCGTAAAAACACATATTCCCATTCACACATATAGGACTCTCCAGAAAGCACACACAGGATAGATAGAACCTCATTCTTTTAGAGCTTATGACCTCATGTTCTACTACCTCATCCTTGTCAACCTGAATAAGGGGGTAAACTGAGGCAAGCTCAAATTGTCAGAAATTGAGTTTATTTGGGAATAGCAGAGGGATTGCAAACTATAGGCTGGTCTCTTGGCGGCTTGGGATGGGTTGTGTTTATGGGCAAGGGGTGCTCAAGAGGGGGAAGTCTAACCAGAGGCTAAGCAAGAAGTTCATTGACTTGCGGATGGAGAGAGATTATTGAGGGAGGTCTGTTGGTTAAGAGAGAAGTCTCCGTCTTCTGTAAAGTGGACATTTATGGAAATCAGTTTCTCTGTTCTTAAGGTCAATTCTTCTGAGGGCGCGTGTATGAAATTCTCATCTCATGTCCTTCAGTTTTATTTTAGATTGAGATCCTTTCCCATCCTCATTCTATTTGGGATCATAGGTCATCGTTTTGTCCACAGCTGGCCAACATGTAGATGTGCCAGTGTCTGTACTTCTCTCATAACCATGACTTCAACACCATGTCATTGCTCCACACCTGTGGCCATTTGTCACCCCCCAAATGTCTCCCTGCATTGATCAGTTCAAAAGTAGTGATCATTACCAATAGAGGATTATATATTTTTCATGTGTATGTATAAATATATGTATTTATATAATAGGATATCTATATCTATCTATTCCTCTCTGTTTTAATCTATCTATTCCTCTCAATTTTAATTAATAAACGTGGTGCTAATCTTTCTTACAAATAGAGGCATTGGCTGTGTATGTCTAAAATCTACTGAACTATATGGTCTTGAAGATATAATTATGCCTTTGATGGCTAGAGGAACTAAGATGCATATTTTTTTTATTCTGAAGGTGATTTTTAAAACACAAGAATATTCTGAAAGGTTTACCAAGATATTCTGTTACAAAACAGTAAAACCGTATACGTTTAGGAGATCAGAACAATTTTTTGATTTATTTTCTGGTTACTGTGCTAGGCCTGCATGGTAGTTTTCCTTTGCTGCTGTAACAGATTGCCACAACTTAGTGGCTTACAACAACCAAGATTATAGTTAAGTCAGTCAGAAATCTGGACTAAAATCAAGGTGCTGACAGACTACATTTCTTTCTGGAGGCTCTAGGGAGAATCCGTGTCTTTGTCCAGTTATGAGAGGCCACTCCCTTCCTTGGCTCTGTCTCTCTTGCATCTTCATAGGCCGCAATGGCATGTTGCATCCTTCTCACTTTGAATCACTTTGACTTGACTGTGTAGTCACAGGTCTTTCACTGACTCTCCTCTTCTGCCTCCATCCTCTACTTTTTAAGTCCCTTATGATTATGTTGGGCCCACCTGGATAATCCAGGATAATCCTCCCATTTTAAGGTCTGGGGTTGATTAAAAACCATAATTCTATCTAAACCTTAATTCCCCTTTACCACACAACCTAAAATATTCACAGATCAAGGGATTCAGACATGGAAATCTTTTGGGGGCTATTATTCAACCTTCCATAGCTTCTTGTATGGATTAAATCCTTGAAGCTGTCAGCAGGATTGTGGCTCTAAATTGGATATGCCAGTCTATACCCTTCGAGTAACATTCCAGAGAAACGTGGTCAAAAGGATATTTACACCTTTGAAACTGCTAGCATATTTACAATTTAGCTCTACAAATGAGTTAAACTGCCAACCTATAGAGGTACATTATCTCTTATAAATTAATCCTTTACCACAGTGAGAAATCGTCTGACTTATTCTACTCCATGATTGCAGTGTTTAAAAAACAAAAGCAAAATACAAAAAAATTGGCATGTTTTCTTTCTTTCCTCTATTTTCTACAGATATGTAACTCAAATATTTGAATTTATCATTCAAGGTAATATGTGATATACCCTCCCTCCCTCCAAAATATGAAAATATTTTGTTTTTCTTTCTGTATCTAGTCTCGAAGCCTTGGGTTGTAATGTTAATAATTAAAAACTCAATTATAAGTCAGAACACATTTAACTTATTTTTCTATGTGTGCTCATTTGCTTCCATTGAGTTCTGTCCACAGCTGAATTCTCCCCTTGATAATTTCACTCTTTGTTATTTTTGTTGCAAGATTTTGAGGGGCCATGGTAGATGTTTGAGGGGACAGAAACATAATCGAAAGGAGAAGGGGAAGGAACTTACTTCCTGGGTGTCCCTTGAGGCAGGATGGGGCCCACCTTAAGAGGTAGACCAAGAACTTGATTATGACTGTAGAAAACTATGACTTTGTACCCCACAGCTTGGTATAGAGGAAAAAATATTGCCCAAATTAGCTGTTAGGAGTTTCTTTGACCATTAGTGACATTGCCTTTTTGTTTTTCATTTGTCAAGTTTGAGGATTGCACTAAATTTTTGAAAAACTTAGAGTCTCAAGATCAATGACTTCATGTCTTAATCTCAATTTTTTCAGTACTTCTGTGTATATTTAATTATTAGACTAGCTTTTACAAACGCACTTATATGTAGATGCAAATAGTAAAGTTTGGTTTAAAAACATCCCTTTTGATATGACAACTACTTGAGGAAATTTGAAGTAAAGAAATAACAGTGATAACATCTGCAAAAGATTAGTTACACATTAGCATTAGTTCCCATCGTGTGAGTGAACAATAGATTATAGTGAATGGGTAACTCAGATGTCGCTTTTGATTTACTCCATTATTTTTGTTTTATGTATCTTTCCTTCCATCTCAGACTAATGAAAATATCTCGCTTTTTTTCTAGAGAAAAACTGCCTGGTTTGAATCACAGCCCTCTCATTTTAGCTGTGTGGCTTTGGCCCAGGTAGTGTTTCTCTGTGCCACATAGCCTCATCTGTAAAATGGGGGTGTTAATAGTATGTACCCCATAGAGTGTTCTGAGAACTAAGTAGGTTGGTACACGCAAAACACTTAGAACAGCGCTGGGAAAAGTAAACACTCAGTACTGATGAGCTGTTATGATTCAGGAGTCATGCAGTCACCAAAACTGGATTAGAGACAGTGTGTGACACTGTAGAAACTGTGACACCACCTCCCACTCTTATCTACCACTTCCTAGAAACACTGGAATCAAGTTGCGAACACACTGGAGAGGGATTGACAAGGTGCATTTTCTTCTTCTTTGTTCTGTCTGTGGCAACAGGAAAGGGACAATTTGTGCTGCATGATAGGTCAAAAGTCTTCAGAGATTTTACTGTCAAGCCTGAATCTAAAGTCAGTTTATATTCATTGCCAAGGAGAAACTACCTAATCACTGCCTGGAATGTGCTTCCAGCCTGGCACTGACATCTCTGACAGGCTCCTGGGAGACTCGTATGATGGGCTTTTTACCTTACTAATTTGGGCCTCTCTTAGAGCCTGCCTAGCCCATGTGGCTTCTCAGGACCCAATGGTGGGTCATTCAAAAGGAGAAACAGGGGAAAACATTTGCAGTGAAAGCATCTAAATCTTCCCTTGCCACACTTGTGAGAGAAAAACCCTTCTTTGTAGGGATTTAAGTCAGCTTACCTCCACTGTAACCAATCGATGTACGATGTTTGTACAATGTTTTTGAGCCTCCTCAATTCAATGAGTTACAGGCATATGTTCAAATACCAGGAGGAAGAGATGGTGTTAAACGTGCAGCTACCCTCCTTCCAACCAACCTGATCTTTGGTTAATGTGCCTTCAAGAATTCCTAACATTTAATGTCGATCCAGACAATGATAATTGTTTTCTTAATTTTTATTTTTTAGGTTTTTTTTCTTCCTTCAAATTTATTTATTTATAATAATATAACTAGAATGTTATGGTAATTATATTTTAAATGATTTTTTTTCTTTATATGAAGATTTGCTATTTGAGACCTGGAGGCAAATCTTTTGGTAAAATTGTGAATTATTTATTAAATAATTACTGTAATATACCTCTGCCAGGCCTATAATTATGTATTTCCTACATTCTTATGTGCATAGCTTTTGAATTATAAGATGTTCTGCAAATTGAATACATGACAATGTACAAAACTAGTTTTATGCACATTTAACTGGATACAACATGACATAGCATAGCTAATTAGCCATCTTGACATATTTAAGTCATACCTAACCACCAAGCCCAGCACAGATGTCATCTTTATTAAGCTTTCTGCATTACCCTGGGCAGAAGAATTTCATCTTCCTCTGACCTCTAATGATTTCTGCATATACCATTCATGTTGTATAATTTCCATGTGTTTTTTCCATATATCATATTGTAATAACATTGAAAGAAGAATAATTTTATTCCTTTTATTTATCTTTCACAATACTCCGTATTCAGAAATTAATAATATTTTTCACTTAAGTATCTTTGTAGTGAGAATAATGGTCAGTAAACAGCTTATCGATGGCCCAGCCCAACCACAATAAAGGTGTAGATTCAGGGAGAGAATATTGTAGATGAGGGGAGTGTAAGTCATTCATTTGGTATGAAGACATGTAAAAACATGATTTGTAATATTAAAAATATTTTAACTTTAAGTAGAATAAAAGCCTGAGCATGTTTCTTGAGGGTCACACAGGGGAAGGATTAGGTTTAGGACGATTCAAGAATCTGGAAGATGGAGGGGACCCTTGGGTGGCTTAGTTGGTTAAGCATCCGGCTTTGCCTTGGGACATGATCTCGCGGTTTGTGAGTTCAAGCCCCATGTCGGGCTTTGTGCTGACAGCTCAGAGCTTGGAACCTGCTTCAGACTCTGTGTCTCCCTCTTTCTCTGCTCCTCCCTTGCTCACACTGTCTCTCTCTGTGTCTCTCAAAAATAAATAAACGTTAAAAGAATTTTTTTAAAAATCTGGAAGATGGACTAATAGGGGAGTTGGGAAGAATTTATGTAAATTTTTCTACAAATAACTGTATCCTCACGACATCATAAATAGCAAAAATTAATTTTTATTATTTCAGGAAATTTTCAAATAGAATATCACATTTAATGATCAGTTGTTTCATTGTGCACGTGCTGTTGAACATATGCTTATCTTAAATTTAAGTAATAGTCACAAATTTTAATATTATAAAAACAAATCTTAACAGTATTTTTATACTTTTTTCTTCAGAAAACTCAATATTAAAAAAAACCACAAATCTTAAAAACATTACTCATAATTTAAATACCTTTTTCCCCCCAGAAACCTCAGTTAATAGTTTTTAAAATACAACTCAGGGTATAATTTCCCAAGGCTAAATGTTAGCAGTCAGCAATAATAGATACCTTAAATCAATCATCTTAACATTTTCAATCCACAGAGATTTCCTCTGAAAAAGAATATAGTGACTGGGATGGCACTAGGGGAGCAATCTGCAAGTCTATTTCTGGAAGGCACTATTCCTGTTAGTAGCACACAAAACCATTTTTTCCCCTTCTGTTGGTTTTAGTTCTCTGACAAAATAGCCAAACTTATAAAGTTAACACACAAAAAAATAAGGAATTCACATTTAGTTGTATTTACACTAAGACAATATTAGCAATGGGATTTTTGATAGTAGAACGATCCATCTTCCCTGGTGATATAATACCTCAGTCAGCTGGGAGTTGAGTTAAAGGAAGGCTTTCTTAATTATTTCCAGACGCTTGGACTGCCATGCATGGGTGGTCGTGTTCCTTACTAAGTTGTGAGAGGAAGGAGAGGAGAAATAGATTTGGGGGAAGATGATGAGTTTAATTTTAAGTGTCTTGAAGCTGAGGTTATTTTGGGAAATTTGAGTAGAGATCTTTAAACACAGAGACTATTATGGACATGGACATTTCTTAAAGCTAATAAGCTTCTATTGCCAACCTTCCACGCATGAATTTCTGTGTGCCAAAAATATCTTGCACAACCTGCCACAGCAATGCTAATGCAGGTGTGTGCTCAAATGTTATTTGTCAATAAGGCCCTCCTGACTACCTTTTTATTAAAAAAAAAAAAAGAATCCCTCCCATTTATGTCCACATTCCCTATTCTACTTTTTCTGCATTTTTTCCTCCATATCACTCATCACCTTTTGACATGTTATTTATTGCACTTATTTTTTTAAATCTCTTCCTCTCACCCACATCATATAAAGTCCCTCCACGAAGGCAAGGACTTTAGTTTAGTGCTGTATCCCCAACAGCTAAATTTGTGCCAGACACATAATAGGTGCTCGTAATTTTGTTGAATGAATCAATGAGTACTAAGTCAATTACTAGTCCTTGAAATTCTGTATCAACATCTTTTATATGTAGCGAGACTCTCCACCATTAAAAGCAATAAATAAATAATAAACATGTTTCTCCAGTTAAAAAAGTAGTATGATTATATCACCCTCAGTCATGGCTCTACATAGGCTGAAAGGTAACAGTTGTATATCCACATATAAAAAAATGACACAGCCATGCTTTCTTGTGAGAAATACTTGCAGATATTTTCCAAATGAGTGACTCCTTAATACATTAGCCCTGAGTGGACTTCCAGATATCCAAGTTCATTCTATTTAAAGTAGTTTGAGCACTCTTGACAGAATGAAGTTTCAAGGCCTAGGAATGGACTAAATATGTAGAGACCATAGGGAGAATGTTAAAGGACAGTGAGAAGTCCTTCCAAGTCTTTCACAATTCCTTTAATTCTTTGATTAGATATTCCATTCCTCTGGGCTAAGGTCTGATTTAAAGTCCCAACTTAGAATGGAAGTGCCTCTTGAAGGCTGTGTATTTATTACGTATCCTTCGACATTAATTAGTTATCAAAACCATTTCGGCAGTGAAGAACATCTGAGTGAAAGTTAACAGTGGATATTATGTCTAGAAGTTAATGGAGAGGAGGGTGGAAAATAGGTCATAATCTTAGGAATCAACAGGCTTCTTTCCTCTTATTGGATCAAACACCACAATGCCTAATGAGGAATGTCCAGCCTGCTTCAAATGCACTTATAAATTAAATGCAAATGGCCACAACTCTTATTGGCTTTATAATTAGGATATTTGTTGTAATTCATAATATATATCCCGGGGAAGAGCAGGTATAGATTTGATTGAGTTGGTGGCTCAAAATTCTCATTGAACTTTCAGGCTCTTTTCCGTCAGCTTTCAGCCCTACCTTCCTTAGTGTGTCTGCTTTGGTCTCTAGTCCAGCCTGCCTTAGATCACAATATGACACCAATTCCAGAAGAAGAGAGAAAAACAGCTTCTCTGGTTTTCCTTTTAAGAGTCAGGAGATATTTCCAAGAAGCACCGGTGAAGCTTTCCCCACATATCTGATATTACACCAATCACCAGTAGGGTGTAGTGGGATTACTAGGTTTGTTCACTAATCGGGATTTATATGAATTACTTGGGGACTAGTGGACAAACGAGTTTCTCTGGGCCATTAGCAAAGACTGAAGAAGTGGTCGTAACTGGCAACCAGCAGGGCTCGCTGTAGGAAGCAGATAGCCTTAGAAACCAGCACTGCGTAATTAACTCAGTGTCTGTATGGAAGAAGCCAAAAACTGTGAAATACACAAATAGACATCTGCACAATTTTATTCAACAATACAAACATATAAAATATGTAGATTATCAAATGCCCAAGATTTACCATCATCCTCATCTCAGTGCAGAGACTAAGATTATAAAATATAAGCATGATAGAAAAAATGTTACTTGTCCCAAAGACAAATTGTCAGACAAGAATTTGAAATCCCCCAGGGGCGCCTGGGTGGCGCAGTCGGTTAAGCGTCCGACTTCAGCCAGGTCACGATCTCGCGGTCCGTGAGTTCGAGCCCCGCGTCAGGCTCTGGGCTGATGGCTCGGAGCCTGGAGCCTGTTTCCGATTCTGTGTCTTCCTCTCCCTCTGCCCCTCCCCCGTTCATGCTCTGTCTCTCTCTGTCCCAAAAGTAAATAAACGTTGAAAAAAAAAAATTAAAAAAAAAAGAATTTGAAATCCCCCCTTGCAGTTTTCTTCACATTAGTTGCTTTTGTGTATTTGTGCTAGAAAGATCAAATAAATCCTAGAATAAGAGTAATACGATCTCGGGGCGCCTGGGTGGCGCAGTCGGTTAAGCGTCCGACTTCAGTCAGGTCACGATCTCGCGGTCCGTGAGTTCGAGCCCCGCGTCGGGCTCTGGGCTGATGGCTCAGAGCCTGGAACCTGCTTCCGATTCTGTGTCTCCCTCTCTCTCTGCCCCTCCCCCGTTCATACTCTGTCTCTCTCTGTCCCAAAAAATAAATAAATGTTGAAAAAAAAAATTTAAAAAAAAAAAAAAAGAGTAATACGATCTCAAAGAATTAGTCTTCTGTCTTTTGATCTATGCGTATTCATTACTCAAAGTTTTCATCTTTTTAAAATTAACAAAATAACAATGTCAGGTGTTTTTGCTTTGGTTTGGTTTCATTTTGCTTATAAGAGGCCAGTTCAACTACCCAGTTTACCATTGGGGTGGATAGCACATAGGGATGGAAGTTAGTTAAATGATCTAAGTAATGCTGTAGTCATCTAACATTGAAGACACTTTGCTTGCTGATTTTCATATGTTCTGTATAAACCATGATATCAACAATAGATTGCCTTATCTTCATTTGAGTTAGTGCTTCACTAAAGTTCTTCTCTCAACTTGTAAGCAAGTATGCTGGTGAAAAGGCTACTGCTGAAAGTCTTTAATAATAGATTAGCCTTCCTGCTAAACATGGAGACAGAAAGGTGAAAAATGAATGTGTCAGTGGATTCCATGCTCCAGATGACTTGGAATTTGGAAAATGTAAAATGAAAGAAACACAAGCAGACAACAGAAGAGTCTAAGCCAGCTTTTAAAGCTGCAATAAAAAAAATGCTCTGGGCAATGGGGGGGGGGCAGATACAGAGAAAGAGAATGGGGGGAGAGAGGGAAGAATATTTGGAATTAAATATGCATAAGAGATGTTCAGGGTCTCAATTTAAAATAAAATATAACTTTGGTGATTAAAAATAGTGGTTGAAATTCAACTTACCTTAATATTTTATAGCACTTTTTTTGCATCTTAAAATTTATTATTGAAGTACAATTGACATGTTATATCATTTTCAAGTGCATAACATGTTGATTTGACAATTCTATACATTACTCAGTGCTCACCATGATGAGTCCAGTTGGCATCCGTCACCTTCTAATGGTATTATTATATTATTGACTATATTCTCTATGTTGTACTTTTCATCTCCATGATTTACTTGTTCTATAACTGGAAGTTTATACCTGTCAACCCCTTTCATCTACTGCACAATTTTAGATAATCCATTTGGCAAGTACCTACGAATTTCAGTGGGTTGCCACTGGAATCTACTAAGTCTCTCTGGAAGATTTGGTAATTAAGGTTGGTTTTCCCATCAAGTTACATAAGGCAGTCATTTCTGTATGTTAAATTTACTAGCATAAGAAGATATATTCTTGACCCCAAAGTAAATAATAACAATAAATAATAACAGTAAGGCCCACATAATCCATTTACAAGAATATAGATTCATTATAATTGTACTTGCTAATCTTAAGCTTCCCTTAACAGTTTTAAGACGCTTGATATAAAGTTATATCAGTTATAAAAACTGAGTGTTTGGATTTTATGAGAACAGGCAAAGACTGAAAATTAGATTAATGTTATATTACTAAAGTAATTTATAATGAGTAGTTTTAATTTTTGTTGTAAAATGTTAACAACCAGAGCAAAACCATGATTTAATCAAATAACTAAATGTAATGCTAAATGTGGTGAAATGTTATGCTCTGAAGTTTCAAAGACTGAACTCACAGAAGCCTGAAAGTTTCACACATCAAACAGTCAGCCACAGTCTTTATCCATGTCTCTGAATTTCCAAAATTAATTTCCAGAACATAAATCTGTCTTTCCACCTGGGTGAAAACTTTAGAATTATATAATTTAAAAATAAAGCTCCTTTTTAAATAACTAACTTAATGTTTTTGAATAAAACATTCTTTGTTGTCATGGTGCTTCTTAGATTCTAAGATTTAAAGCAGACTTTAAAATTCAATGAACATTTAAAAAAATTTTTTTTAATTTATTTTACTTTTTGCTTACCAAGTGAATGGATGATAGAGTACCTAATATGATTCATTTTAAAAACTAGTAATGGCAGTAATAATAACAATTATGGACATTTAGTAAGTGCTTACTCTTTCAAGGAAACCTTCTAAACTACACATATTAAGTAATTTAATCCTCACAACAACTGAGAGTTTGCCACTGTTAACGTGTTTATGAAATGATAAAGCGACCGAGGTATGGAGGGTCAATCTGGGGCCAGTACTGTTTCAGTTTAATTTCCCATGTCTTTTTCAACTTTTGTTCTTTTTAATTCTAAAAAAATAACGTGATCAGAAAATTAATCCAAGCTTCTGTGCCTTTCCTAGATCATGCAGGAAAGACTGGGTTGTATTCATGATATAATCCTGTTTATTAAGGTAAAGAGTTAACTAAAGATCAGATATTTTTAGGAAAAAAAATTATTTGGGGGCTTCTGAGCGGCTGAGTTGCTTAAGTGTCCAACTCTTGCTTTTGGCTCAGGGCATGATCCCAGGGTCATGAGATCGAGCCCACTGTCAGGCTCTGCACTGAGCATGGAGCCTGCTTGGAGAGCATGGAGACTCTCTCTCTGCCCCTCCCTTGCTTGCACTCTCTCTCTGTCTCAAAACAAAATAAAAAATATATTTAAAAAAAGAAAAAAGAAAAAATATATTTATTTATTTACTTTTAAGTATTCTTCACACCCAATGTGGGGCTTGAACTCATGACCCTGAGATCAAGAGTTGCATGCTCTACCAAGTGAGTCAGCCAGCCACCCCCAAAATGTGATTTTTAAAAAAAAAATCGGATATAAAAGTAGCTGAAGAAGGAGAAAAGGCTGTAAATATGGTTTGCTCAGAGTGCAATTACAAATGACAACGATGACTAAAATAGTAGAGATAGCAAATACGAAATCGAAAACAAAAGCCATGGCTACACATGAATAGAGTGGAAAGACAGACCGTATCATATTTGGGGTTAATACCGGTTTTAAGTCTTCACTGCCATTGTAATTTTAGACAGGTCTCTTAGGGAAATCCTAAGTACCATAATCATTTTTTTCACTTTACATACGAAAGTAAGATAGAGGTGGTATGTATAAGCTTAAATGCATGGTCATGTTGAAATGTAAACAGGTAGAAGACGCTTTCAGGAATCATGCCAAGAAAGCTGAATCCAAAATTCAGGTTGTTTTTCAGAACAAGCAAATCACAATGAAAATGGCTTTTTCGGTGGGGATCAGAGTTAGAACTCAATTTTACCATCATTGGTTGCCAGGCACTGTACTGGATGAGGACTCTTGTTTGGTCAGTATTTTCCACAAAACACTCCGATTCTCTCTTTTTTGAGAAGCTGTGTTCTTTTGTGTCATCTGTTTTTCTCCTTTCCCTCAGTCTCTATGTCTACTTAACTTTTGTTAATACTCCTTAAGATTTAGTTCTGCATGCCAATGTTTGTTTAGTTCTGAAGAGAGCTCAGAGCTATCCTGCTCTCTGCCCCCATAGCTCCTTCCTTTCTATAAATATTCATCAAGGCACTTTCACCCTGCAGGACATTGTTTTATTACCAATCTTCTCCACTCCTTTATATGAGAAAGGACCACTGTTTATTTGACTCTGTATTCACAGAGCCAGGAACACTTCCTGGCACATAGTTAGGTGTTGAATAATTTTTGAAGAAGGAAGGGAGGTACCAACAGAGGAAGACCAAAAGAGAGGAAGAAAATTCTGTGAAGATGAGTGCGTTTCAACTCAATATGTCTTAATTCCATTTTCATACAATTAGCTCATTTTGATTGTCTTAATTCTTTTGTACACTACACAAAATTTTTAAAAAAAGTAAAGTTTCCTTATGAATTAGGGACAATATTACTAGGTCCTGAAACATTTCATGGGTTTCAAGTGGACCAATCTGCATCAACTCAGTTTGTCTGGAAGGTGGGCCTGAGTTCTGTCAGAGAGAAAACAACGACGGGGACAGAGTGACACTTTTAGTACATGTGTATGGCTAACCCATATATTGATTTACCCTCATTCCAAGGATTTCTACTTTTGTAACGCTCCCATTAGTTGCACAAGAAACCACCCAAGAGTTCTTGCTCAGGAATTTTCCTTCATAGAGAGAAACCCATCCCAGAGTGCAGGAGGCCTAATCTCAAAGAAAGAAAGCCATTATGACAGCTCTCCACTCAAACATGGGGATCCATAGTCAGGAGAATCTTTTATTTTAGTTTGCCTCAGTATTCTTTTTATCCTTATTTTTCTTCCCTCCTTTATTTTCTCTTTGGAAAAAGTTACTATCAATTTCGACTTTGTGATTATTGATTTGTATTGTAGCAATACACTGTTTTGGTATTCTGGGTGTTGATTTACAAATCTGCAGTTGCCCTTTGACATCAGGTTATTAGACACTTGATGAAAAATTTCATATTCTAAATCAAGATATAGGGTAATATTCTTGTGACTTTATTGTATGGTTTAAGCAGACTGGGTGACTCAGTTGGTTAAGCGTCTGACTTTGGCTCAGGTCATGATCTCATGGTTCCTGAGTTCAAGCCCCACATCAGGCTCTGTGCTGACAGCTCAGAGCCTGGAGCCTGCTTCAGATTCTGTATCACCCTCTCTCTCTGCCCCTCCCCTGCTCATACTCTGCTTCAGTCTCAAAAATAAATAATTAAAAAACCATTAAAAAATTGTGGAGAAATGAAAAGTGAGTATTTAAGCATCAACTTTTAAGACTTGAAAGTGGGACACTAAAGCCAAAAATGTTATTATTTAAAATGAAATGACCCCACATTAAATTGTTAGATGTAGTTTATTCCTAAGAAGGAAACAACTAAGTATAGAGCTCAAAAAAGGGGCCATATATGTGTATAATCAAGGTGGCATTATACTGGTCAGTACTAATCGAATCTTAAATGAGGAGGGTTGAGGTACAATGAGTGATTCCATTGTTAGGATGATAGAAAAAATGCTGGCTTCTGTTGGAGGGAGAATAGTATTGCCCTGTTATGAGATAGCTATTCAATTGAATAGAACCACAATGAAATAGAAGCATTCAGGTTCTACTGCTTATCCACATCTCATTACACCACCCTATCAAGTTACACTGAAATGCAATTCAATTTTATTTTCTTGCCAGAATGAGAATGTCCTTCAAAGTAATTTTGTCTCAGGACTTTAAATCATGTTCAATTAAAATAATCCTTAAACCAAGAGAGAGAGATCTTATTAACAAATAGAATGGTTACTATCATTTTTATAACTATTCAACAGTCTCACAATAAGTTGATTTCTGTACATGCAAGGTATTACATATTACTCCTCTAGGGAACAGTCTTCTGCATTATAACGTTGTTTAGTGATGGTAGGACAAGCATCATTATATACACAAATGTGTTCTATAGAGAAATTCATTTGTCTTGTGTGGGTTAGTTTTTTGAGGCCACTCAAACATACAGTGAGTAGAGCCTGCTAAGTGCTAGGAAAGATGTCAGCTTAATGATGACACTTCATTCATCCATTGCTCTCTTTAGTTTCATCAGATTAAAAAAAAATCTATGAAGAATTTGATATGGTTCCCCAGTTAGAACATTAGGGAATGTAGCAGAGTATTCAAAGGATCAGAGGAGAAAATGTTCATTTCATGTCTCATAACTCATGAATTTATAGGTCATTTCCATTGAATGGAACCTTAAATCCGACAGTTCAGTTTTAATTTACCTTTTCATTGCCTTTTCTCTGATATATTCTTCCCATGATGAATTTTTGTTCAATTAATTTGACTACAATACACAGAAGATTCTTCTGACAAGATAATTACTCTGGGTTATTTCATAAGATATTTTTAGTTTACAAGGCAGGGAAAGAAAGAAAGCTCTTAACAAATACAAATGTGTAACTCCAGTGTGCCTTACAAATCCCTTTATGTCTTTTTCCTGCTGTCTTTTCTTTCCTTCCCTTCTGATATAGACTAATAACAGATGTAACTCAGGCTGCCACCTGTCGCTTGTTTATTCCAGATTATTCGTCTTTATCAATTCATGTTTCTTACTACTGATAATTATGGAAAGCTTATTTTAAAACCAGATTGTCTGTGAAATATGATTCTTTATAAAGAATGAAGATAATGCTTGGTGTATTTGCTCTTACAAAATGGGACCTGATTAAAGGAATGTACAGCCAGGACATAATTAATTACTATCTTAAAAGTCCACCTCTTAAAAAGCCAAGGAATTCTACACTGACTTTTTTTAATGTGGATATGACACTTTTAGTAGGATAGGTGTTTGGAATTGGAGGTGTTTCCTGTGGGCTTATCCACACTTAATTATCTTGTTCAAATTATGTATATTGAATGGGAGATGCATTTGTGAGGTGCCAGAATGGGATTAGTAATTTAAAATGTCTTTGTGGAGCAAAATGAAAGTTAAATTAACTAATATTTAAGTTTGATTAATCGACAAATTACCTTTTGTCACATAGGAAGAATTTTACTACATATATGATTGAGTTTAAGGGTACAGGTGGTCATACCCAGATGCCATATGTCTGTACGTTTACAAGTAAAAGGTTTCTCTAACCCATAGACGTAGTTGGAAGAACACATAGTACCAAATAAAAACTAGTTTAACCTAGATAGAAACTGGAACAAAACTCAAAAAAAAAAAAATGGGAAGAGATCTATAGAAAATCCACTTTTAACTGCTTTGGAGCTTTATATTTTTTGTGTCGTTTCCTTTTCTGGGACTCAGTTTTTTCATCCGTGAAATAGAAATCAAGTTGGTAGTATTAGAGATAATGTTTATCAGACACTTTATAAAAAGTATTTGGCATATGACTGAGTACTCAGAAACAGTTGTTGTAAGTTTATTAAAAAGCACTTGAATAAATTTAACATTTTCAAATTTTGATTATGAATTAACGTAAAATGTTGGAATTTTTGCAGGAATAATTTATATTCTCTTAACTTTCTGATTTGAGAATACTTTAGGGTGGCTCCTCCAAATGTAGGAATTCCAATGTAAATCTTACATTGCTTTCAATATTGTTTAAGGAAAAGCTATGAAAATACTTAAAATGTATTCATATAAATCTGCCCCATGAGTAAAACTTTGGTACAGTACAGTATTCTCCTATTCAATATTACTTTTTTTATGTATCATACTCTTCTGTTCTTCAAGTTCTACTTTTACATGGTTCATCACATACCTTATATATTTTTTTATTCAAACTAATTTTGCCTTTTATTATTTGTCCGTTCAGAGAACAAAATGTCAGCATTGGTGTCAGGAAATCATCAATTTATATGAAGTGTGATTTATACAAGAATGTTTTTCATTTATTAAGCTATTTTTATTCTGATGTGATCTGTAGAAAGGAAGTGTGAAACTTCCCCTTTTGGTCTTTTTATCACTTTTACTTTGACAATTCTCACTTTCTTAATATTCCAAATCACAGGATTCATCTCAAGGAATTACCTTTGTGGCTGTTATTTTTGCCCAGATATTCATTCATAGTTTCTAATTTCAGTGTGTGTGTGTGTGTGTGTGTGTGTGTGTGTGTGTGTGTGTAAAAATCACCTAAATTTAAACCAATAGACTTTCCCAGGACCTTTCTCTGATGCCATTCTGCTGATGGGTATCCAGAGAAAGAGGCTTAGGAAACACACTCGGATAGATGAGGAGGCTATGGCATGTATAAAAACACAGAGAATAACAGAATAAGAAAACCACATAATGTGTGTTATTAGGTGTACTACAATACACCCAACTGTGATGCTTACTACTTAGAATTAGTGTCACACTTCCGTAGGTTTAAAGACAGGAAACCCAGAAAGACTGTTATCACTTCAGATGTAGCCACAAGTTTGGGGATCCCCAGGCCATCTGTACTTCTGACCAACTGGCACAAATCCCATGACCCCCTCAGATTTGATAATTCATTAGAATGACTCAAAGAACTCAAGAAAACACTATACTTAGGATTAGAGTCTTATTATAAAGGATACAACTCAGGACCAGCTAAATGAAGAAACACATGAGAGAAGGTCTGGTAGACTCTCAGACATAGAGTTTCCATGCCCTCTCCGCATGTACAGGGAGCAGTATGCTCCAGGTACATTGAGGTGTTCATCAACCAGGAAGTTTCAGGATCCTTTTTTTTTTTTTTTTTTTTGGAATTTCATTAAGTAGGCATGAATGATTGAAACACTGGATTACTGCCCATGTGATTGAACTTAATTTCCAGCCCTGCTCCCTTCCCTGGAGGCCAGGCTGGCTTAAAGCCCCATTACACTAATCACCTGGTTGGTCTTTCTGATGTCCAGCCTCCATCCTGAGTAATCTCAGTATAAATCCAGGTGAGTTTATCCAAAGGGCTCGCTCATAAATAACAAAGACACTCCGTTATTTGGGTTCTTTCCCGGGAACCTAGCACAAAGGCCAGTCAAATTCTTTATTATACGTTATTAAATATAAAAGCATATATCCTATCTTGGTAATACACATTTTCTTTTTTTGCTACCCACTAGAAATCTGGTTTACAAAATATGTTAGCATTTGAAGAATGACTTTAGAAATCAACCTAAGTGTGTCATAATAGTTTTGAACTTTTTGCCAGTACAAGTTTTCTAAATTTTGTCTGCGTTTTGTTAAAAATCAGTTGGAAATTTTAATTTTTCCACAAATTATATGCAAAAAATCGCATTTGAAAGCTTTCAACAATTAGAATTTATTAAAAATAAAACTTGCAAAGAGGATTGCATTGAGATTTCCTATAAAACCAAGGATAACTAAACAAATTAAATGATAGCTCAAAAGCTTTGAAATATCTTGCATTGTGTAAATAACTGGATGGAATTTACTTAGATAAAGTTGTTGTTACTATTTTATTTTGACTTTTTTATTTTTTATTTTTTGTACCACACAGAGTGGAATAAAAGTGAAAAGGCTTGAAATTTGGTGAAACACTCAAAAGGATTATTAATAGATTAATAAACTGATTTAATATATTTTCTATTTTAAAAAAATATTTGTCAAAGAAAGATACTCTGAGTAGATGCAGAAAGAAAAGGACTTGCAAAAATATTTGAGCTGAAAGAGTTATGTCTTAGACTCTGGGTTTAGAGTTCTCTCTTGTCCAGCAAGAGAGCAGGATGCAGGATTAAAAATGCGAGAGAGGCTAATGTCTGGGAGGAGACAAGAACCCTGAGTAAGGGTCCTTGCTCTGTTTTTATTGAGATCAAAAGGATTACAAGCGTGATGGGCATCCACAGAGAGACAATGAAACTGTGAACATAAACTCATGGGCGTGAGGGAAAAGGGGTTTTGAGAGTATGCCTTGTTAGGGATTTGGGTCAATACAAAACAAAATCCTGGTGCTGGAGGGAAGGTTGTTTACAGTAGACATGAGGCTTCACCTTTGTTTACCTAAATTGGCTTAGGGGACAAGAAAGATAGAGCATGCTACCTCACACTCAACAAGGAATCTTTCTTTTGCTAAGTAGCTCTGCTCTGGGCAACTTTACCCACTGCGGTCCATAGCCCTATTTACCTGTTTACTTAATTTGGTCCTTCCATCCTGTGAAAGCAGCTTTCTGTTATTGTACTAAGTTGGGGGGTGTTTCTGCCCTGAATACCTAATCTTATTTATCTCATCTTGGATGTCTTCATCCTGAGATTCCTTATTGCTATACCTTTGTCCTATACTGGGGGTCTTTGCCCCATTTACCTACTCTATTTACCTAATCTTGTTTACCCAAACTTGGGTGTGTACATTCTATGGCTTTCTATTTCTTTATGCCTTGTTAACAACCCATCAGTGCAAGCTCAGGGAATTCCTAAGCTTATTCCCCACTGAATTACACATTTTGATATAAAAAATCAGAAATCCTGAAGTTATCAAGATTTGATATGAGCCTAGCAGATACTTTAACTGCTGTATAGAAGTGTTTTTCTCAATTAAAAACTTGCAGTTTATTGAGAAAAGTTAATAAAAAGTATAAACGATACCTATTTACTAACCATAAAATGAACCATTGAACAAAATATAAAAAAAAATATAACTGTATTGAAAAAAAGTCTTTAGATTAATACTAGATGTGTAAATATTAGACTTAGGTACAGAAATGGATTAAAGTATATAGATTGTTATTTTACTTGGTTTTTTAATGTTAGATAAACTTGACTGTTTTGCATTAATATACATGCATTATTTTCATTTGCTAGAAATGATTTTATTCTATTTTATTTTAAACTCTAACAAATAACATCTGTTTTTCTCTTTCTTTTATGTAGTTACTTCACAGCCTGAACATCACATTGCCTTCAGAGAAAGGTGCTTTTATGCTATTATATTTTACTTTTAACCACACGGGCATTAAACATATTCATTAACATCATGAGACAATTTGCTGGTAAATATTTGAATACACAGACATAGGTTTCAATATTTCAAGAATTTTTTTTGCTGGTAACCAAAGAGATACATCAAAATATGACAGCATTGGCTAATAATTTACAAGCAAATAATATTTAACTCTGTGCAGTTTATACAACAGTTTGTGGCAATAATATCACCAATCTCATCAACCATTAATCGACCACAAAAAGCCTAACATTCATTTAAATTATAATATAAAATGCTCTATTGGTGAAATGTGGATATGAAATAATATAATTTTATTTTTGAACTAATTTGGTAGGATTAAGTTCCATCAATGCAATAAAACCATTTTTATTATTTTCATTTTTCAAAAATGTTTTAGTTTGGACCAAAGATTAAATGGTCCCCCTATCTACAAATGCATATTTACAGTTACCTATGTAATGGTTAGCTATGGAATATGACCGTTTAGATACTATAGGCATCAGGCCTGACTAAATTACCCAATAAAATTGAATATGACAGTGTTTTTTTGTGACATGATTATTATAGTTATAAACTCAGCAAATTTTGTTGGAATAATTTAGCTCTATCCTCCAAAAAGAATAAATGATTTATCTTATTGTAGATCATTTGGAGGAAGAGTGCATCCTGATAAAGAAGGCCTTTTATCTATATGGTTATATCACTTTGATCTTTCAGACACTTTACATTTATTACTTTATCTTCCATTTTAGCAATCCCTGAAACAGAATAATTTAGGAATGGTTTCCTGGTAGACTTTTGATACTTCCATCTCTGAAAAAGACTTTCATACAAATATCAGGAAAAGTTTATCACTTCTATCATGTGACATTGTATCCTGTGTGATTTTTCTAGACAGAAAGGCTAGAATAAAGATTATTTGGTTTTGTTTTATTTAAAGGTAGAACATCAACTAATATAATATTTTATGTCAACTATACTCAAAAAATATTCACATACTGTAAAATAAAAATAAATAAGTAAAGGTAGATCACTCAGTTGCCCCTCTTAGAAAGAAATGGAGGCTGCTGGGAAGAGAGCCCATTTAGTTGTTTGTTTGTTTGTTTGTTTAATTGTTTCAGGCTCTCAATAGACTTATACTGAGTAGAGAGCCAAGGGCACTGTTGAAAAAAACTGTAGTGATTATTCTCTGGGCCTGGTTCCAAATTCAGGGCCAGTGTTCCGGAAGACCCTACTGCAACAGGATGTGCCATGAACAACTCTAGGTCGTCTTTTGAAAGTTAGAATTTTTCAGGTGCCTTGTTTCCTAAATTTGAATAGAAGAAGCACAACGAACATATGCTTGTATTTGTTCTGGTTTGATGGAGACCATGCACTAAGTAGATATTTAGCATTGAACACAGGCAAATCTAAATTCTGGAATAAGAGCCTACAGTTACATAGCAGTTACTAAGTGCTTTATCATATATTTTATTAGTTTATTCGTTCTGGGGCTGCTGTAACAGATACCACAGAATGGGTAATTTAAATAACAGAAATTAATTTTCTCAGAGCTCTGGAGACTAGGGTTGGTTTCTTCTGAAGCCCCAGACTCTCTTTATAGAACATCATCTTTTCTTTCTGTCTTCATATAGTCTTTCCACTGTGTTCTATCTCCTGTCTTAGAAAGATACCAGTCATAATGGATTAGGGTCCACTTTAATGACCTAGTTTTAACTTAATTATCTCTTTAAAGACCTTCTCTGCAAATACAGTCACATTCTGAAGTACAGGGATTAAGACTTCAACATATGAATTTTGAGATACATCATTGAGCCAATAACATACATCAACACAGCTAACCTTGTAACAACCTTATAAGGTAGATGTAATTATTATCCCTATTTTACTAAGGCAGACCCAGGGAGATTAAGTAACTTGTTTGAGTTGGGGTTTAAATCCTAGGCAATCTGTCTCCAGAGCATGTATTTTTAATGATTACATATTATTGGAAAGAGTCAATTCTGTTAAGTTCAGGTGCTATACCTAAAATTATAACCAATGATATTTATTTTGCCCAATAATACTTCATCCATGGGGTAATTTTTTATAAATGATAAAGAAATGAAATTTTTCTTTCCATATTGTCACTTACTTTCAGTACTATGTAGATGTACATAAAATCAGACAAAATTTCAGTATATTACTAATGAATTAACATGTGAACAAATAATAAGAATGCATGGAGCTCCCTGTATTCCTGGCTCAGTCACAGTGATAAGACATTTCAAGCAGTTTGGAAGAAGGATGTGATAGACCAAAACCTTTTTAATGTGAGTTGTTTGCTTCATAATGTAGAGTAAGAAGAGAAAGCAACATTAAAAAAGCAGTTGAAAATGAAAGATGTAAAAGTTGTAATTCTTTCCTACTGAAAACTCAAATGGTTCAATGATGAGGACCTTAGAGAATTTTGGGTTTCTAGATCAGTGTGCGTTGTATTGAATAAAACAGAGTAAGAAGGAAAAAGCAAAATGACAGCCTCTGGCTATTAATACCTTTAGGCTCCTTAGCTTTTGAGCTGGGCCCTTGCATTTCCTGGGAAGGTTCCAGCCAAGTGACTGAGCACGGTGTAGATACTAGGGTATTTCTTTTTTCTTTTCTTTTTTTTTAACAATTCTGTTTTTTTTTTAATGCTTATTTGTTTTTGAGAGAGAGAAAGAGAGAGGGACAAAGCATGAGCGGGGGAGGGGCGGAGAACGAGAGGGAGACACAGAGTCCGAAGCAGGCTCCAGGCTCTGAGCTGTCAGCACAGAGCCCAAAACGGGGCTCCAACTCACAAATGGTGAGATCATGACCTGAGCCGAAGTCGGACACTCAACCGACTGAGCCACCCAGGTGCCCCTGATACTAGGGTATTTCTATTTTGGCCTAGGTGGGATAAAAAAAAAAAAAAAAAGAAGAAGAAGAAGAAGAAGAAGAAGAAGAAGAAGAAGAAGAAGAAGAAGAAGAAGAAGAAAAAGAAGAAGGAAAAAGACAAAGCAAAATCAAACAAAAGCACAAAAGGTTTCCAAATCCTGGAAGGGAACATCAGAGTACATTGGGAGACATTAGGAAGGTTTGGTATTTCTGTCTTAATGGTGGTTAAAACAAATGAGGCTCTAAACTTTCAGTGATGTTGGAGGTTGTGGTAAGTCCATGAGAAAAAGAGTGAGTAGTAGACCAGGACCAGAGGAGATTGAACTGACAAGGATGAGAAGAGATTGGAAAGAGAAGTTTTAAGGAAAATACAAGTCAGGAGTGGGTTGCAGGTTTGAGAGGTGAGTCCAGCTTTAGACATGTGGTTTTCTAGACATAGGTATGTCCAAAAGATGAACTTTACCTGCCAGTTGACAATCCAGGGAAGGGGTTGGGATGGGATGTTATCATCACAGAATTAGTTGAGAATCAATAGGAGTGGATACAAAAAGGAATGCGGAGGGAAAGAACATAAAGAAGATAATGAATTTTGTGGAGATTCTGTGTTAGAGAGTACCAGAAGGAACTTTTGAAATAGTCAAGAGACAGTCAAAGTGAGTATGGTTCTAGGGGTGAAAAAGCCAAGAATCTGTTTCTGTGTCTTCAGTGCTTGTCACATTATTAAAGAGGAATACAGTAAATAGAAGAAGGAAGACGGGAGAGTGAGGAACAAATGCTCTGACAGTAGATGTTACTCAGGGATTTAGGGCTAGGGAAAGTCAAGACTCTGTGGAAGTTTACATACAGTCACAGTGAGATATGACTAATATATTAAAGGGATTAGAAAAGGATATTGAGCTGTAGACAGAGAACAATGGCCTTGACAAGCTCATTTTAGTCTGAGAAAGGATGGAACATTATCAGACGTTCTTACTTTCTATGCTGACATCCAGACTTTCTTGGAAATATGTTAATACAAGAGAGAAAGGATAGATTTGAGTTAGGGCTTCAGCGGAAACAGCCGGATGGACTTTTGGGGTTTTAAAGCAGTCAATTTACTTATTACTAATTTAAGAAACATAATGTTGCTTACAATATTAAACTGCTGTGTGTAGGAAAAGAAGAAGTCAAAAGTCTAATTCAAATAAGTAAATATTAGTTACATAGTTATGGAAATGTTTCTGAAATTTTCTATTGTCTCTTTAAGAAAAAAAGGAAAATTTCTTAAATGGCATAGGTGAACATTTTGTAAGAATTTGAAGGAAAGTGATTGTGAACATGTTTATTCTGAACCAGAGTGTTTTGATGTGGGTGGTTTGCCTTAGGGACATTTTGAAGCAGCCTCATCAAAACTGCTATAAAAATGTAAAAATGTTGTGTTTTTTTTGTTATTAAAAAGAAATCTCTTTCATGCCTGAGCCTCATCCCCATCTCGGAGCCTCCATTAGAATCTGAGAAAGGCTAAATGTTACTGATAGATGAGATACTCATGCACATTTTTAAGAAATAATACAGAAGAAAGTTAAGCAGCTTGTCAGACCAGAGGACCACATTTTAAGGTCAAAATGGCCTTAGTAAAATGCACACTGATTATTCCTGGGCAATTTAATAGCTGCTCCCCCAATATTACTGGTCTTTTTTGTTACCTGCTAGTTGCCTTGGGGATTGTTCTGATTGCCCACAGGGTGGATAAGGCTATAGTGTGCCCAGCTAAATAGTGTTCAGCTAAATTGCTTTTGTTTGTGTTTTAACCGGGTTTTGAGGTCTGATATGAGGTATCTCTTCAGGAAAGGGCAATTTGCTAAACCCGGGCTGAGACCCTTCCTTTTCAGATCAGGCCTGGGTTTCATTAAGTTCAAATACTGAACAAGACAGCACTACATTAGATTAATAAGAGCCTTATGGATTAAAGTTTTCAGATTTATAAGAAACAGAATATTATAATTTCCCTGAGAACCTCCATAACAGCATCTCTGACCTCTAATTACACATTTTGTACACTTGCTGCCTGGGCATCACAATTTCATGAGGAGACATACTGTATTTCAAAGGGTATCTCTGTTAATGATAATCAGCAACTACTTGCTTAGGCCTGCAAAATGCCGACTTTTTTTTTTTTGCCCTGTCTGAGCTCTGCTGGGCACAGTTGCTATGAGCTATCTGGTGGAAAAGAAAAAGCTGAAATCAAGGGTAGGCCAGGGTGTCTAGGACTGAGGCTGAAGCAAGGGCAGCCATCCACCAACTAACTTGGATGTTGACGTCCAGTTAAGTGGAAAAAAGCAGAGGCATCAAATATAGTAGATGAATATGAGTGCCAGAATATCTCTCTCTTGCCATTCTTCAAGTTAGGGTAGTTGCAGGTATATCTTTGATGGTGATTAATTTTTATCATTCTCAGATTATCCAATCTTCTTTTAAGATTATATCTCAATATGTGTGTCTCCATCTGCTATTAAGAGGATTTGCTCTCACAGTATCTTCTATATTTCATATACATTATGTCATGTGGAACAACACATTCTTCCTTTCATTGAACCAAATCACCCCTCTTTAACATCTATTTATAGGTGCTAATTCTGAAGATAGACCTACAAAGTTTTGCAATTAGTAATAAAGAAAAAAATAATTCATGACACTTGTTAAAGTATTAAGGCAGACTGTTCAGGAGGACTGTCACCGTAGGTATAAGGATGATTGAAACAAGATTTTGCAATAGGGGAGAGAGATGGGTCTCAACTACTAATACAACAAGGAAAAGTGAGAATATATAGCCAAAGAGCAGAGTGAGGGTCAGTGGATGGAAAATTACGAAGAGAAGACTTCAAGACTGAGGGAGAGATTCTGGCTGAAGTGACCTAACGGGTTTCTTGCTGAAGGCAGGCCTAGGTGATCACACATCACATGGAGGATGGTACAAGGTGCAGACTTTGGTCACATACCAAGAATGTGGATATCTGGGATTAGATACTGAAGATGGGGAATTTTGATTAAACTGATCGAATAGCATCTTTGCTAAAATTGGACAATGAAAACATGATCATAGAAACCTGAAAATCAGGACCTGCTTGGAAGAGAGTTCAGAGAAGCACCACTAGAATTTGGTCAAGGAGAGAATCTTTGTTACTGGTAATTACAACCTTCCTGAGATTTTACTTCTGTAAGATAAATGCTATTTCTGAGAGGGTGAGGAAAATATAGCCCTGTGTCTAGACTTTTCAGCTCCTCCTTAGTGTCTTAGTAAGCTCTTACCTTCAATTCCTCTTTTAAAACAAAGAGCTGATTAAAAAAAAAAAACAAGACAAAAAATGAAACTGTTTTAGACATGACATTTCCAATGCATAATTAGATGCATTGATGATATCTTTGTCCTAGAAACCTGCTCTGTTTATGCAAGGAGCATATTTCAAGTCTTTTGCTTAATTATACTGATGGATAGAATACTTAATAAGTTATATCAAATCAGGGTGCCTGGGTGACTCAGTCGGTTAAGCATCCGACTTTGGCCCAGGTCATGATCTGACCATTTCATGAGTTCGAGCCCCGCATTGAGCTCTGTGCAGGCCCTGACTGCAAGATGTTGCTACATTGCAAAGGAACACTTCAATTGCCAGTTGAAATTAAAAAAAAAAAAAAAAAAAAAAAAAACTGTTCATTTGTTGACTACTGTTATTATCTGAATTCATTACCGTTTTTTTTTTAAGCTTCATTGTGTCAACAATTGCATTGTAAATTCACAGTTTGAGAGATGGGGAGTACTGCTCAAACATTAAAGGCAGAGTAGTGCTGCTGAAGTTAATGGAGAAGTCAGATTTAATGAAGCCTTGCAGTTCTTTGGAGAAACGTGATAGATTTCACTAAAGGTGTTATTTATAGACCAGCCTTTCCCGTAGCTGAAGCCCAGATGCAAAATTTGAGGATGAATCTGCTTCTGTTAATCACTATCTTGTTCATAGATTTCTCTTGAAGAATATAGGATGAGCTTGAGGTGTAATTAAAATTGGGGCAGAAATGTCAAAGGGAGAGCAAATCAGCGATCACTGTTTGTGTGTTTTAAATTTATTTGGGGATTTGGATGTTGGCTATATAAGACTAGTGACTTTATGCTTCTTAATCTGTTAACTTTTTGGCTACTTACAAATAATAAATAAAAATTACTTTTTAAAAATAGACACTTTTTGTACCTTACACCTAATTGAGAAATAGTCATTTTACGAAAAATTTCTCCACTAAGGTTGAAATTATTATTTTTTATTATAAATTCTTTTTGTTTTTCCAGTCACCATTCTGGTTTTTAATGGAAGGGTATTAGTATATGTTCTTGTTGGAAATGCTCAGAGTCATCTTCAACAGTTACTAGGTTGTACAGGCAAAAAGAAAAAAAAAGAGCAAAAAGACAGTTGCCAGAAATAGGTATTACTTCTGAAAAGAATACAATATGAAAATGACTGTCCTTTAGCAATGAAATTTTGTATCATGATGCCGACTATAATCTGAATCAGCATGCGCTTTGTAAAGCAATGTTTTACCTTTTTTTTTTTTGAAAATAAAGATAACTTTTACCCATCTTCAAATTTCTACCATTTTTTAATTTCCCATAATTATTTAACGATATCATTTCCATCATGACATCTGAGAGTTTTATGAGTATCTTCAGATATCATTCATTTTTACCTAGATTTGAACCTATGGATATATTCTCTCATGATGTCAAAAAAAGGTGGGCAGATTTTCCTAAAATCCTCCTGTGGTTTCATTTTTTTCCCCGTGTGTTTGATATGAAATTAAAAGTGTAATCAATTAGAGCATGATACATCTTTCACCCTTTGGTCTTGGATGAATTGTCCATTATTATTGACTGATCAGTTTTTTTATTGCAGTACCCAACCAGGATATTGGGCAGAAAATCTTGACAGTCAGATGTGCATATCACAGAATATGAATTAACTTACCAAAATTTAGGCCAGTGAAGTAGATAGATATAATGGACTATTATAGGATGCTAGTATGCATCGGAATTTTCCTTAAGAATAGGGATAATGAGTTGCCATTCTGTGAATTATTAAGATCTCTATGCTTAAAATGATGTAATTTAGTTTTCTGTGCATAGCTTTCAAAAATAGTATGATCCCTTTTCTCTTTTCCTCACAAATGCAAAATCCATAGAAATGAAAATTAGCTGCAGCTGTGATTTTATGAATAACAAGTTTCCTAGAAACTACACTGAAGGAAACTTGAATCTGCAAATGAGTTTTATACTGCTCTTCTAAGCACGTGCAGATGGGAGGTTTGTGAGTTTTCACTGTTGCTACCAAAATACATTAAATATAATTTTTGAAGTTGATGGTCACCTTTTTTTCAAGTTTAAGTTGGCATTTAAATAAGTACCATCCTTATGGAATGGACAAATATATATATATATATATATATATATATATATGTGTATATATATATATATATACTAGCAATGGAAGCTTTAGCAATTGTCCAATAAAATGAAAATCTTATCTATTATAATATTTACCTATTTAAAAAAAAGGTTCAATGAATTTCTTTTTTATTCACACAAACAAGGAACTTTCGTACCATCTTGTAATGCAGGATGGATGATGATCATCACTTATTCTTTTGTTAAATCTAAGCTTGTAAAATTCATTTATATATATTCTTACTATATGCAGGGCATTGGTAGTTCCTAGTCCTTGTGAAAAAAAATTAAAATAATCCAGAGAACATATCTTTTTTTTTTTAAGTTTATAAACTTCTCGGTGAGATAAGAATTGTGTATCGTTAGTTTGATGATAGATCTTGGGCAATTCTAGGCAATTATTGAATATACATGGTAAGTATAATACTTAAACATGTTATATTAAAGTAACCCTATGTTTTTCTTTCACAAAATTTCTATTCTGATTGAACAAAGAAATACAGAAGATGTATTATATCTGACATACAATTAGATGTTTGACAAAGCTTCTTATGACAAGATAGTGAGATATGAGTAGATGATTTGTAATATATTTAGTAGTAAATATTGGATTGATATAACCACAAAGTCCCTCATTAAAAGGATTGCTAGCAGTATGAAAGGCTATGTCTTTTTTTTAAGTTTATTTTTGAGAGAGAGAGAAAGAGACGGAGAGAGGGAGAGAGAGCACGCGCGTGCAAGTCGGGGAGGGGCAGAGAGGGAGACACAATCCAAAGCAGGCTCCAGGCACTGAGCTGTCAGCACAGAGCCTTACGCAGGGCTCGAACTCAGGAACCGCAAGATCATGACCTGAGCCGAAGTCGGACACTCAAGCCATTGAGCCACCCAGGCGCCCCTGAAAGAGCCTAATGGAGGGACTCTTTTCTCTGACCTATCCATCATGACATTTTAGATATTTTATATATTTCTTAGATGAAGACATTGAATATTTATTTACAATATTTGTAGGTGAAATAGATTCATGACAGTATTAAAAAATGTATTCACATAAAGAATCTGGACCTAAAATATCACAACCAGGAATAATCCATCACAAAAAAAAATGATCCATTAAATCAAATTGAATAGATTTTAATACACATTGATGTATGATTGAAGTATGTTCTGCATTTGGGCTGAAAATTCATTCAAAATATTAAAATATAGATAATCAACATGAATATTTTCATATATATGAATACAAATATTAAACAATATGAAGAAGACTCAGAAGTTCTATATAATGTTCAGCCTGATATGAGTAGGGAAACTGCAAATTTGATCCCACAAAGCTGCTTTAATGAATGCATACTATCTCAGCTAGTATATTGTCCATTCCATAGCTAATGTTTCTACCTTGATATCAATAGCTAACTCATAGTCACAATAGTAGAAAACAGAAATTAACCATACCAAAATGTTCACTCTTCCACTTTTACTGTTCTAGCAGGTCCTTTTTCCTTGGTTGCTCATTTGAGAAGCTTATGAGTCAGCCTCGCCTTTATTCTTTTCACATAATTAGTTGGTGTGTCATGTGTATTTTGTCAATGTAGTTGGAGTTAACTTAGAACTGGGTTCGAAGTGAGTAAAATAGCAATATTCATTCATTTATTTGCTTGTGCATTCATTCCTTCATCTGTTTCAAACAATGGTTATTGAATAGGGACTACAAGATTGTGTTTTCACAATCCCAGTAAGGAGAAAAAAAATTGTAACAGAATTGGCATACCAAGAAATTTTAAGTAGCAAGAAAGAATGTAAATTGGATGTTAATAACAGTGAAAAAGAAGTTATTTATAAAATGATTAGTTTATCATTAGTTAGGAATTTACCGTAATTCCATAGATTTTTCTCAATGTTTTGCATTAAGGTTATCTTTTTATTTTTATTTTTCTGATCACCTTTTTTTTGGTAACTATTGAGTCACTGTAACTTTTAAAGTAAACCTTCAATTTTAGGATATATCAGTTTTGACTGTCATTTTGATTTTGACATGGCTCCTTAGTAATTTACCAAATTCAATGGAAAGAATAATCATTCCAAATATACATCTAAATTAAAAATGTTCTTCCTTATAGGGATAAGAAGAATCTAAAATTGGAAAAATATTATTTTGGGGGGCAGGAGAGAAAGATGCAAGTTAGCAACTTTGGGGACTGTCTTCTATTCAAACTTTATTCAGAGTTGGTTCTGGTTAAAAACTTCATGATACTTCAGAATCAAGTACCACCAAAACAGTTGGGAGCTGTTTTACTTTGACACAGGTTGAGGTCAAAAATAATAATTATAATACAAAGATGTAAGGATAAGTACCTTATATTTTTATTGTACATTTTGCATTCAATTAAATATACTCAAAAGCAGCTTAAATCTCTTCTGTGTAGAACAGGTCTCCAATTGTTTGAATATATAGTGTACTTTAAGTGCCTAGGACATATTTTAAAGTGATGCTGTTCAATATCTCTGTGTAATAGCTTCTTCCAGTTTCATCAAAACATGATTTCTGCTAAGCCATGTTGGAAACACAGACCTAATAAAAGGAGCAGAAATCCTGTCTCTGGAAAATACACAGGACAACTCAGACTTCTGGGTAACACCCACATGCCTATTGCTTGACATAGTTCATAGCTGAGCTTGGTAGAGGGCACTTAGTCCTTTAACAGAACTGTTGCTGTTCTACTCACTGTCACCACTATAGTGCTCATCAAAATAACACCTCAGAAAGAAAGCACAGAAATGTTCCCAAAGAACTGCTAATCTGAAAGAAAGTCTTTTTTTTTTTTAGACTTCTCTTTTCCTTGGCTAAAAAAAGCAATAAAACTACGTTAATAGATATTGAGAGAAGAAAAGATAAGCACTAGAAAAAAATTCTGACATACAACAGAGTCAGATACCAGGATGTGATAGGATAGACCCACTGTAGTCCAAAATACAAAAAGCATTAATCAGCTTACTGGGATATTCATTAGCAAAATGAGGTTAGGGCATTATGAATATTTGAGAAAAAAAACCTGCCTGCATTTTATTGTTTTGTAACTGGTTATTTTGACATTGTGTGTGTGTAGTTCAATCTTCCTTTGAGTAGTTAGGAGGAAAAAAAAAACAGTTTTAGTCTCCGTGTGAATGGTTGGAGACAACACAAAGCTGTATCCTAAAACCAAACATTATTATTATTATTAGTAGTAGTAGTAATAGTAATTTACCAATCAGGACTATGTATGTCCCTGCTAAAGTAAGAAAAGAAAAAACTATCGAACAATAAAACCTTGCTTAGCATTTTCTCATGCTTCTGCATATTTAGGCCAGCATAATGAAATAGTAATACTCAGGGAAAGAATTTATTTTTTTCTGGCTTGTCTGGTTCTTCACCAGAAGTTCTTCATTTTAAAACTTTTTGAAAATTTATTTTAAATGGGTTTTTATTTTTTATAATGTTTTGGGTAAAAATTATACATTTCACCATGCATGTCTTCTTTAAAGAATGCTGATAAACAGCCGTACGTCCACCACTAAGCTTGAGAAATGGAACAGTGTCATTGCCTTTAAAGATTCTCTGCAAATGTATTATCCTCTCTCCATCCTTCCACAGGTAGCTTTTATTTTGAAGTAGAATTATTTATGCTCTTGCTTTTCTTTAAGAGGTTTCTCTCTCTTTCACACACATGCACACATACATACTCTCATTCACTCACATACATTCACACACACACACAGACCCTATATTCAATTCAGGTTTCAGTAAGTACAGTGCTATTTAATGAACATGAGGTAACCCTTCTTTGGTAATTAGAACTCATGCAGCCTGTCAGTGCTATTGGTCTAAATATCAGTTAAGATTTTGTGGTATTGACAGTGAAGAAGTTATGGAAGAATTTTGACTGAATGTGACTTGAACTTAATGACATGCTATTTCTTCAATGCTATTTGACTAAATCTCTAATTTGTATTTCATTTTTAGTTATCTGCCTCTTTTACTTGAATTATGAAAAAATATATAAATTAATTCATCTTGGTTATGGACAATCAAGGTTTAAACATATGGTATGGTTTTTATATTTATGGTCTACAAGTATAATTATGTTACAGTGTGGGAATTCAGTACCCCATTTCTTATTTTGAAGTCAGAACTGCTTGAGGAGAAGTTTACAACTGTTTAAATTGTGATTATTCATTTTTATTCTGTATTTGCATTTACAGTTTATAAATTCTGTATCTTTTCTCCTTTTATTTATTATCCATAGCTTGTAATTACTGATATCTTCTCCAAAGAAAAAGAAAAGACAGAAAACTGCAGTGTTTCCTCTTTTTACTTTTGTCCAAAAAGTCAAATTCACATTATATCACTTACATTTTGTAGTTCTCTTGAGTATTCTGTGTGTCTTAGGCTATTTCTGAGCCCACTTCTTACCTGGGATGACAGACAAAAATGCTAATAAAGTGTGGTCAGTACAATGGTTAGACATTCAAGAGTCAGTGAAAGGACCCACGTGCTTCACTCAACCAAGTTGAAAAGAATCACAGGAGGTGTTTTTGTGGAAGTGAACCTTAAATGGATTTGGAGATCGCTAGGTTAAAGCAGGAGTGTCTGAGTGTTCTAGCAGTGTGCAAGAAGACAGCATTACATGGGCAGCACATGGTAAGTCACATTCAGGACATTTGGAGAACAGAGCTGGAGAGGATGCCCATGAGGTCATAGCTCTGGTAGGCTAGTGACAGGTTTTGACCATCAAGACACAGTTGTATTCTCTACAGAGTTAGAGCAGTAATTAGGGGAGCTCTACCGAGTGGGATGCTGCCATCATTTCCTTAGGTAAATTCATTTTTACAACAAGCATTTTGTAACATTATGTGTGGAGTACAGCCCACAGATTTTATTCCGTGTGTAACAGAGCAATAAGTTAGGCCTTATCCTCTTAGATTAACAATTTTTTTTTTCTGCGTGGATATAATGAAATGTTTTTGGTGAGTGCTAACTAAAGCATATCAACCAATATTTGTGTGTTTCATTAGGGCAAATCAGTTATTATAGACAAATCTTTTTGGATTTCAATTTTGTTCTGTTCTATATGGGATATATTTTGTATAGATGTTTTATTCTCAATGGGATATATTTTGTCGCTTCATGTTAATATGCATACATTTCTTTTCTTTTTGAATTTTAAGATTACATGAGGTTAGAAATGATTGCTAAAATTAAAGGGCAAATACACAGTGAAATATTTTCATCAAGCAAAACATATCGGGTATTATTATTAGATTATTACAATTAGGATATGTAGAGTTTGAAAAGCACAATAATAAAAAAATCAGTAGCAAAATGTATAAGATAAAGGAAATGTTGAAAAATACATATATCCTGCAACTTTAATACTGAAAAAAATGAGGGCAAATGACTTGCTATTAAAAATAATTATTTAATGCAAAACAATGAGATTTAGTGAATTATACATAACATTTCTGAATGATGAGTTTTGCTTCTCTATTATGTTTCTAATCTCAGAGGGCTATCATTAAGGAATATACTAAGACATTTTCATCTGTTGTATAGATGAGGGCCAACCAATGCTTCTTATGTGCGTGCTATAAGACGGTCTCCAGTTTTGTATTTCAATGTAGGAGTATCTAAGTATCATTCATCTTTTTGCTTTATGTGAAGATTATTTCCCTTATTCACATTGTTGTGTGATTTGCATTCTTTTAAAATTATAATAAGGGCATAATGCTACTGCTTTCCATTTTATAGTGCATGGTTTAGTCTCCCAGCATGTAAATTGTGGCACTGAGCAAAATGCTGATGGTTTATCTTGAAAAGATAGGATTGCTAGGTCTTATTGTTTCAGTAGCTTTCAAGTCAAGCATATAATTAATGTATGTGCGTGTGAAAATACGTTGCTATGCTTAAAATGTTTTTTCACATTTTGAATTTTATACTTTGTAAGAAAGGTTTCTGCTCTGAAAAGAAACCACACACTTGTAACCAATTAAAATAGGCTATTTAGTAAATGAATTCAAAGTATAAGGTTAGCTCTTTTATTTCGAAAATCATTCCTCCCCACTAATTTTGCTGAACCAATTGATGCATGTTGAGCTTGATTCTTGCTCCCCCTCCCCCTGCCTTGAATTGCCCTATGGGGTATGCTAATCTAGACCTACCTTTCCATCTTTCTTCATAAACTTTTATTAGTTTCTCAGATATTTTGTAAGTTAGTTAGGTATTCTCCCTTTTTGGAGTGTCTCTAAAATGTCAGGAAGAAGTGGTCTTACACCAAACCCCTGGAAAGCACACCGATTCGCATCCACAGCCAATGATTGATAACTTGCCCTATTTAAATCAACATCTAGGAGCATACAATGTGGACACTGGGTAGTATTTCATAGATGGCTGAGAGCAGCAATCTGTGCCCCGTAGAACTGGATTTTCTTATAAACCTCAAACGCTTTTATAGCTAACACATCTTAAAATAATGCCAGCACATGTTCTCTCTTCTCCCCTCCACTGGCCACTTAGTAGATGGCAGTAAGCCCACAAAACTGTGCCCTGCCACACTCCACTAATGACCCTATCGTCAGCACTCTATCTTCTGTGGGATCTTGTAGTTTGGCACAGCACAAAAGCCCCTCTCCGAGTGGTGAGTAAGAGCTGAATTCCAGCTCAGGCTCTGCTACCCAAGTTTTATTCACTTGGCAAAATACCCAACGGAACTGTTTCATTGTTTTGTTTCCCCTACATTTATTGGCCCAGAGGGGGAGCCTTTCTCTAATTATTGCCATGCTCTTGTGTGGTTTAGCTGTGTGCTTATCAGAGGTTACACAATGGAGTAGTGGTGCAATGAAAATACTTTGTATTCCTTACAATATTGGAATACATTAATGAGGATATGAACTGAGAGGTTATCGTCCATCTTGGAATGGCAAATCAATACACAGGAGACTGTCTTTCCAGAACCTTAAAAAAGAAAGGAAGAATTGGAATTTATCACACCACTCTACTTAGAGAAACTTGAAATGACATTTTAATAAGGCATTTCCTCGGAATGGGCCTAAATTCTGGGGATATAGAAAGAAACTGATTTGGATCCTAGACCTCAGTGAGATGATTTTGCTTTTACTTACTTGTTTATTGATTGTGTTTTTTTTTTTTAGTTACTTGAGTGAACCAGTAAAGATCTTTATTTTTCGAATCAGTTTCCATTTAGTAATGTACAATGTTGACTAAAAAGAAAAAAGACTTCTATGAAAAACATATATCACATACACCAATGGCACTGATTTCTCCAAAGCTATTCTGAACCTTGACACAATTTAGAATTGTGTCCTCAGTGCAGTAGTTCTTCCCTTAGAACTCAAAATCTTAGCTGTCAAACTTCCCCTAAACTCATTAAGACTCATTTGTCTCTGTCAATGACATGTTCTCAAGAGCCAGTTCATGCCAGGCTGCTTTGTCTCACAGCCACTTTGAATAAGACCAGTTTTCAAGAAAAAAGAGAACCTCTGCTTTGGAATGTATTATATCTCAGGATATTACGTAATTTTTTTCTTTACAAAGTTCCATTTGCAGGGAAAAGTGCAGGTTAAGCACTGTCTAAATAAATTAAATGGTGCATAATAAAAATATTCTTTCTATAAAAAACTCAACTCGGAATACTGTATACTAGTCCAAATGAGCATACTCGAGAGGTTCTGACCACCTTGACTGAAGGATAACAAGTAGTGTAGGATAATCTCTTAATACTCAGTTTAGAAATGCCTGTACCATATGTTGTGATAAAAATAAAACATATATAACACTCTGATTATTTGTTTTAATTCAAGGGTAGATTTTCCTTCATTTGAAGAATAGATGATGGGTGGAATGAGCCCTGGTCTGTAAATACAGTTTCTTTCAACCTGTTTTTTTTTTTTGAACAAAAGTGAATGCCAATGATTCTTAGATATACACAAGTGACTATACTTCATAGCACCAGATTTTAATGGCTGAGTTTTAAGGGTTGGAACTGACATTCTCTTCTAATAATAGAGTCAAAATAAGGATGCCTTGGTGGCTCAGTTGGTGAAACGTCCGACTCTTGATTTGAGCTCAGGTCATGATCTCACAGTCGTGAGTTCGAGCCCCACATCAGGCTCTGCACTGACAGTGTGGAGCCTGCTTGGGCTTCTCTCTCTTGCTCTTTCTTTCTCTCTGTCTCTTCCCCATTCATGCTCTCTCCCTCTCTCTCTCAAAAATAAATAAACTTTAAAAAATGGAGTAAAAATAAAAAAATTGCCTAAACAGATGGCTGCTACAATGACCACTGTTACCTTCAAACATTTTTGTCTGCTCTAACATAAAAGCAAATGAACTATTGCAGCTACAAATTTGTATAACCACAAATGTTTTAGCCTCTGATGTTTTGTTTAGATCTATAGTCTCTAACTTTGAACACCCGCAGCCTATTGAAGAATACAATATTTAACAAATTATTAAACTAAGATGAGCCCTAAAATTGTATGAACAAAATATGTGATGAAAACAGAGAAGGGAGTTTCAAAAAGGATCTCAGAGATGTTATATTGGAACAGCATTTGAAAAAAGCATTTGTTGCATCAAACTCCTTCATCACAATGCCTCCTAGGTTATCCTGGTAAGAAATGGCACCTGCAGAATGTCAGGACCAGATTTATGACTTACAGGAAGACCCATTTCAGTAGAGACACTATTTTAAGGCCCAGAACAAGAGCAATTCTAGTAGAAGTGATAGAAAGAGGGGGTGTGAGGAGAGAACAGAATAAATTAAAGAAACCGTTAAGAAGTAGAATGAATAGTACCAATTAGAAGGGAAGAGTGAGCAAAAAGAAAAAATTATCAGGGATCACTCAGTTTCATTGTTCCCTAAGATCATTAATATAAAACAACTGAATGTGAGGCACAACTAATGGTACAGTTTTAAGCCTGATGATTATTCCTATTTTTTCATGTGATGATTTTGTGTTTCTGAGAGCATTCCTTTAATTTTAGATTGGTAGACTACATCCAGTATTATTTAGCATTCAAATCCAAAATGTGGCTTGTTTTTTTAAAGACCTGTCTACCACCATCCAGGCTCTGTCCTCCCTTGCTCCTTTCCCCCTGTGAATCCAGGCTGACTGGATAATTCCTGTTTCCACCTGTTATACATGGGTGACCTTGGAAGAATATGGAAACCTCCCTGTGCCGTCAGTTATGTTACCTGTCACATGAAGATGATAATAGGACATACCTCATAGAGTCAATGCAAAATTTAAGTTAGTTAATGCCCATGATCCTCTTAACTTACTTATTCATTTTTTTTTGGAAAATGAATTTAATTAAAGTTAAACTTTTTATTATTTTGACAAATCCTTGGGGAGCAAGCATGAGTAGTACTCTTTAGATCATGTTATGTTGAAAGCCAAAGGTGTTCATTGGCCATAACTTTTTTTTTTTTTACCCAAGCATACTTATTTGTAAAATGCACAGTAGGACTTCACAATTGTAAAACATTAAAAAATGCATGTAGCCCTTATATATGAGGCCAACAGTTTTTGCCATTTAAAAGTACCAAACTAGGGGCACCTGGGTGGCGCAGTCGGTTAAGCGTCCGACTTCAGCCAGGTCACGATCTCGCGGTCCGGGAGTTCGAGCCCCGCGTCGGGCTCTGGGCTGATGGCTCAGAGCCTGGCGTCTGTTTCCGATTCTGTGTCTCCCTCTCTCTCTGCCCCTCCCCCATTCATGCTCTGTCTCTCTCTGTCCCCAAAATAAATAAACGTTGAAAAAAATAATAATAATAAATAAATAAATAAAAGTACCAAACTAAATCTTCATAATAACACATAAAAAATGATTTGGCAACTCTAGAGAAAACCAGATTTTCTTAAGAGCTTACCTTATGAGAAAATGTTTATCTTCAGCTATTTTTAAATTTAAGTGATTACTTTTGATTTTGCCTATTTTAATTTGGTGTTCTGCCCAGACACCATTTGGATGTGATCAAAATGACTTGGTTTCAATATACTCTTCATTTCTGGATTTTTCCAGTCATCATTAATTACCTGCTTCTCCCACCAACCCCCCCCCCATCCCCCACACCAAGCTACACAGTATTTCCTTCATTACTTTGACACATTTAGATGAGCAGGAGCCTACATACTAAATACAACACATTGAAAGCCCTCACTATTAGAATAAACCTCCAAAGAGACCTTTATACTTGTCTCCACCTCTCAATTATCTAATGAAATCATATAAATTGGCTTTATCCAGGCTCTAGTTTGCCCTCATTATTCATCATCTACCCAATTAGTGACTAATGAGCCTATACGTATTGAGAAAGTAAAGTAGAATATAATGTTTATATTTTTAGTATAAAATATACTAAAGGGGAAGTGTTTTGCCTTCTTTGGAGTTACTTAGTGTATAGTCCAAGGGCATGTGTAACAAAGAGTTTTTGTTTTTGTTTTTGTTTTTGTTTTTTACTTCTTTGAACTAGAGAAAAATGATAGATCATTAATGCATCATGAGAAACTTCTTTTTCTCCTTCATGTTGAGTGAAAAAGAAAAAAAGATCTTAGGAACTTTAAGAAGTATTAATTCAGTGTCAATGAAAGAGAGAATAGATGACCTATAAGTGATCTGCTTTTATTTTAAAGCTTAAAAGTACAAGTCAGTCTCTACTGTACTTGAATTCATTTAAAAGTGAGATTAGTTCTTGTCCTGTTTGTCTCTATTAAACTTTTAGATTCAGTAAAGCTAATGGCACCTTCACTAAATTGTACTTGTCTTTACTTTCATAATCATGTCTGTGATCTTTAATTACCACACCAATTAGATTTGCCTTCAGAACCTGTGCTTTTAATTTTAATGATGTGGTCTATACTTTTCTTATCACTGAGACTCAAAATCACAAGCAAAGATATTTTGGAAGAATTATCTTGTCATACTTCATAGATTTGGGGGACAGTGTAGGGCACTGAAGCAACACTTGGAAAGAGACATTTTCTTTGGTGTCTTTCCATTTCTTCTTTCTGGAGACTTTTGCTTATTTTAACATTTATGGAGCAGCATGAGCTTTCCTAAGGTTACTTAACCTCTCCGAGATTTGGATTCCACATTGATAAGATTGACATAATGATGTCTGCCTTTTCCCTCTGTTAAACTTGTTCGAAGAATCAAAAAACAAAATGAAAAATTCTGTGTTAGGAGTATTAATAACAATATCAATCAATACAACCCATTAATGAAAGCCAACTGATCTATATATGAGTGCATACAGGCTAAAAGTCAGTGCTGGTCGAAAACACTTGGTGTAACTCTAGTGCTACACATTTGAAATGTAAGCTATTAGTGATATTGTTGAAAGGAATATTAATAGATGACTCTCACAACAGAGCACCGTAATTTATAGGTACAAATCAATAGTTACAGGATTTAGGGAAGGTAGTCAGATGTATTTAAAGGAAAAATGTCTTTCTAGAAAGTATATTATCAGATTGCATAAGTAGTTGATAGCTCTGTTTGCTATTTTTGAGAATGCGCTGGCATATAGGTAAAGATTGTCATGGCTTTAGCCTACATTTAAATATAAGATTAGAACACCAGAATAATCTACCTGTATATTAAGCCTCTAAACATTTATTATATGTGTACTACATGCCATGCAATTGAGATATGAAAAATAATATGACACGATCGCTGTCCTCAATCTTCTCACATTCTGTTTAGATAGATACACAAGAAAAGAGTTAATGACAATGTAAAGGAAGTTGCTGGTCCCTGAGGAAGAGTATCTGTCTCAGTCTATGTGTAAAAGGATGTGAATGTCTGTGTGCTTGGGTTGAGGGGAGGGTAGAGAAGGGAAACTTTCTGGGAGAGAGCTGAAACCTAGGTTGGCCCTTAATAATTTTACTTAGCTTTCCTTCCATTTTCTGCAATTTAGGGGAAATAGCACTCAGGTACTTCTGGAAAGCAAGAGGATTAAATATGATAATATTCTGGAAGCCTATGTGCCAGAGCATGACAGCTTGGCTTAGAACAGGCCAGAACCTAAAGCAAGGCCCACAGTGAGAGGATAAGGAATTCGGAAGGAAGGTTTGTATGGAGTGGCAGTGTGTGAGATATTGCCAAAAAATCCCCAGCTCTGCATCCCTGGAGGGAAGAAATCTAGTCTATTAAATGGATCACAGTAGCTGAAAGATAGGGGCAATGGGAAAATAAGAGTTATCTCTAGGAGAGAGAGTTTTTCCAAAAGCAAAGGATAAGAATAAATGTTTATCTATAGGTGAGCTAGTTGGCAAAGCCAGATTCATCAGGCCTGGATAGAGGAACGGGAGTCTAGTCTTTAAACAGAAAGAATGGTTGGGTTTGGAAAAGGCAAGAGAAAAAGGCAAGAGTCAAGGACCTAGAAGAAAACAGACAGATTATCTGGATGAAAAGTTTGCCATAGCATGGAGGCTTAACCAGTTGCCTAAACGGGGCCCATGGGTTGTGTCAGGTAAATAATGTCCTTTTGCTGCTATATTCTTGATAATTTAGCCAAAGCTTTTTTATCCTTCCTGTTTAAGGTAAGCTTTAAGTCCTGTTTAAGACTAGACATTGAGACAGGGCTGAGTCTAAAGGAAGGGCCCATATGACCCCAACAGTGGGAGAAATGGTTGGCAAAAATTGAGAATTCAAATCTGGTATTTTATAGTAAATTCCTTGACTCACTGAAACTTAGCCAATAATAAGACCAAGACTAAATGTTATCGAAAGCCTTCAGGGGCAGAGCAGAGCAGGAGTGGGCTGTAAACCCTAGCTCGTTCAGGTGACTGGTTCAGTGGCCTCAGGCAAGTCAATTACCCTCTCTCTCATCATATTCCACATTTGCCTTTGACTTTGGTTTAGGGAACTTACGAATGATTTTTTTTAAACACACTTTATTTATTTATTTATTTATTTATTTATTTATTTATTTGTGTTAAAATTTATCCTTACTGTATTTAAAATAGTATTTAAAGAAGCAATTGACTTTGTATAGGAATTAATATATTGACTATGTGCTATGTAGAATAATTCCTATCTTTGTCTTCATCATTAAATTACTTGAGTCAGATCTTCATCTCTAACTTAGATGCAAAATAAAATATTGCTCAATTTTTCTTTGTACATACATTCATTCCAGAGAAGGACAATTTTCTTTTACAAATTTAATTTACTATGAAAAACTATTGAACTTTATAAGTTTTCTTTTTAAATTAGGAAAAAGAAATTTTAATCAAGGTTAGGATCATCAGTGTTTGTAGTTTGAAAATTTTCCTTTTCAGTTTGCTAATGAAAAGAGATTCATATTTTAAGAATTTCTCCTAAGTCAAAGAATCTGAGTAGTACTGCTGGCAATGTAAGCAAAATTAATTATCTTTTCAAATTACATTTCTTCTGAATAGTACTGATTAATGCTTCTACTTTAAGATCGCTGCTGAGGCCACACTATGGCTCATTGTGCACAGGTTTGAAAATCAATGCAAGATTTAATTCAAATGAGTAAATCTAACATTAATTTTTAAGACAGTGGAGATTGTAACCAAAGATTATTCTATAATCTGTTAAAATTGTCGAAGATATTTAATTATTTATATAGTAAGTTTAAATATGTGGCCTAAAATGAAGCTGAAAGTAATAAAAGCAAAACTAATTCTGGATAGATGACTTTCATAATAATTTAGGAGAATCCAATTACAAAGACTGTTAACAAAGTAAATTTCTGTATTTTAAAATAATGGAATAAGGTCCAGTCTTTTGCTATATTATTAGGTAAGATAGAAAAGTAAGGTTGGATGAAATTTCAAAGTCATTTCACTTATAGCCTTTTAAAATTTAGGAATAATTTAAGCTGAGTAAAGCTATCTCATCCATGAACAGCTAGACTCTAGAATGTCCTTAAAATCATGTAAGCCTTAGTTACATTGAAAAGTCTCTAATACTCTGTAAAATTATTTTTCCAGAGATAATAATTCTCTTCTTTAATAATGTAGTTGATTCAAGATTATTGAAAACTGCCAGGCTATGTTTGCTGACACTGAGTAAGTAAAATTGTACAAATCACCTAATATCTAGATCACATCGATGGGATTCCTTGCTTTAATGGATGGAATTGTGTCTCCTCCAAATATGTTGAAGCCTTAACTCCTAGTACACAGACTGTGAGCTTATTTGGGCATTGGGTCATTACAAAGGTAAGCAAGTTGAAATGAGGCCATTAGGATGAGCCCTAATCCAGTATGACTGATGTCCTTGTAAAAAGGGACAAATTGGACACAGAAACGGACATCCACAGAGGGAAGATGATATGAAAAAACAGAGAATGTCCTCTACAAGCTAAGGATCCTGTGAGGCTAAGACAATGTAGGAGAGAGGCCTGGGGCAGATTTTAGAGTCTGTAGAAGGAACCAGCCCTGCCGACACCTTGACTTTGGACTCTAGCTTCTAGAACTGAAGTTTCCATAGTTCCAAGCCACCCAGTTTGTGGCACTTTCTTACTACAGCCCTTGAAAATTAACACACTGCCCTCTGGCTTCCGATTATGTTTTTCCGGTGGGAATCAACAGAAAATGAGTGGAGAGAATGAGGCAAGCACAGTCAAAGCATTTTTTTTTCTCCTGGCAGTTTCTTAGCAAACTCTGTACTTGCATACAAATGTCTTCTCTAGATTCCAGGAGGCTGGCTCGCTCTCTCTCTCTCTCTCTCTCTCTCTCTCCTTTTTTCTGAATTTCCAGGTGTTCAAAGGGCTCCCTGCTGCTGCAAGGCTCAGGTACATACATCATCTCTTCACTGTTCACTTAAATCTTTCCCCCATCTTTTAAAATAATCCTTTATGAGACTCTTATGGATGTATCTGCTTTGCATGTAGCACCTTTTTCCTGGCAGTACCTTGACTAATACGGTACCTCCCTACTGAAGGGAATTGATTACCATCTACTTTATACTTTAACTGGGCATTGTTCATATGATAGCACTTATCACAGCATATTATGATTTGCTTAAGTCTTTCCGTCTATAAAAGAAGCTCCTTAAATCTGTTTATTCTCGATTGTAAAGTCAGCACCTTATACAGGTTCTGATATAATGTAAGTCCTCAAAATATACTCAATGAATGGATGCATAAATGAATATTTATTGTTTAATGTTTTCATATCCTGTCTTATCCACAAAAGAGACTTCAGGTAGCTAACAAAAATAAGCAACATGTAATATTAAACATGCATAGGTGAAGAAATTAAAACTAAAAAGTAAGATCAGAGAAAGAAACATGAATGTAGTAATAAGTACATGAAACACCATAATATGCAGATACATAGCATTATATTTATGTTTACATATTATATTTGTTTTGGAAAACAGGCTCTGTGCTTTCAACAGACAATGTGAAGGCAAAAGCATGTCAGTTACATGAATCATGGGGTAAATGTGTTAAATACTAATTACTTAGGCAATGTGCACATAATCTAAATACTCAGACCAGATGCAAATATTAATCTCCACTGAATCTCCATGAAGAGGTGAGCATGTCATGTCGTGAACAATGCCTTTAGTATGTTTCTACAGATAATTAAAAAGGGAATTGCACTATACGCTCTTGTGGCCAATAGTATAATGCCCAAATAATCTTCAGTAAAGGCTATTCCAGTGACACAAGCCAAGTAAAGTGATGTTGATCAGGTGCCCTGCCGGAGTGGATTAATCTAAGTATATATTCACTGGACCTAGAACACACAACTGCCTATAGTTGTTTTGTTTTGTTTTTATTTTTTTAGTGTTTATTTATTTTTGAGACAGAGAGAGCATGAGCAGGGAGGGGTAGAGAGAGAGGGAGACACAGAATCCGAAGCAGGCTTCAGGCTCTTGAGCTGTCAGCACAGAACCCAACGTGGACCTTGAACTCACAAGCCATTAGATCATGACCTGAGCCAAAGTCACTCAACCAACTGAGCCACCCAGGCACCCCTGCCTATAGTTTTAATGTTATGATTTTTCCCATAATATTTATATCATCAATATTATTTTCTCACAATGATTTATATATTCTGTGGCAATGATTTTAAGTCTTTCAAGTATTAAGGATGCAGATAACCATATTGTTAACTGTTATAGGTGAAAATATATGTTTTAATAGAAAGCCAGGCTATGAGATAGAAAATGCTTAGAAATGTTTTTAACCACCTGGTTCAGTTTATTTCATTATTTAACAAAGGAGATAAAATGTTAAAAATTGAAATATATTTAAAATGAATGGATATAAGCAAATTTATAATAGCCAGAAAATAAAAATGCCCCTTTCTTCCTCTTCCGTTTTCCAAAACAAGGTTTAGTAAATAATGAGATTTTGAGCCCTGTATCACCTATTTGAGATGAAAACCATTATTGAATAAATAATTTAAAAAAATCTATGTGATAAAATCTCACACTCCACACCTATTCTTTTTGCTGCCCCAGGGGGAAGAACATATCAGGAGAAAGTTCACAGATGGCTTATTGCTTGTCCTCAAAGAGACAAAAAAAACAACAACAACAACAAACTCACATTGATTGCCTTCAAAAGATTGCAAATCCAATGTTTACAGATCTCAGGGTGTAAAAAGGAATTATCATGGCCCAGTTTTTGAACCTATCTACTAACAAAATAGAAGTCTCTAAGGAAGAATGTGTGTGTGTGTGTGTGTGTGTGTGTGTGTGTGTGTGTGTATGATGTATTTACAGTATATACTGTACTTTTCAAATTTTTCTTTGAAAAAAAACATTTTTTTTCAGGACCGGCCAGCTTCCCTTAGTCTTAGCTGAGCATCTTCTCATAGTGCAGGTGATCAGTGGTCTGTCTTCTCATTATCTTGATGAGTTGGAAGGAGAAAACTCAGAGTCTGACTTTCAGCATCATTCAGCCTCAGGAGCCAGGGTTTGTCTTTTGTTTTTCCATGTGGAGGCATTAAATTCCTTGTAATAAAATTTGTTATACTGCATATGATTACCATGACTCTCTCCCTTCCTCATAGTAGCATCCTAGCATAACTTGGTTTGGGTGACTTTGTTTTTGTTCTACTGCTCAGGCACTGGGATGGTCTTAGTACCCTCCCTGAAAATTCTGTTTTTATAAATTTTATATATAAGCATAATATCAATATATGGATATATATAATTTTTACATCAATGCTTATGTCTGCTTTAGGGTCACTTAGTATCTTGTCCATTTTCCTTAACTGAAGAGACTCATGTTTCTGGGAGCCTTCCATTTACTTTTTGCTCTTCATATGACAAGATTCCCTTCCTCTTCTTCAACCACTTCTTGGCTCAAAGTACTCACCAAATAATTTTTGGTTGCTTTTTTGCTGATTAATGATCCTCTGACTGAATTCTTCCTCTAAATTTTCCTCATGTGCAATTCTGATTGTCTTCATCTAAAGGAAACGTCCACAGAAGTTCCTTCTTGCCCCTGTTTTTCACACCAGCAGGGCCACAGCACTTAGTTCGTGGGCCTTCTCAAGCTGTGTGTTTGTTAGGTTTCCTCCACTTTCTTTCGTTCAAAAATTTTTAATGTTTATTTATTTTTGAGAGAGAGAGAGAGAGAGACAGAGTCAGAGCGTGAGCAGGGTAGAGGCAGCGAGAGATGGAGACACAGAATCTGAAGCAGGCTCCAGGCTTCGAGCTGTCAGTACAGAACCCGACATGGTGCTTGAACTTAATGAACCACGAGATCATGAACTGAGCCAGTCAGATGCTGAACCAGCTAAGCAGCCCAGGCACCCTTAGTTCTCTTTATTTTGCTCAGAGCCCTGGTTATCCCTGTGCCACCAGAAGCTCTTCCCAGTGGCCAGTGTGATCCTGCCAGTTCTGTGATCATGCTTCCATACACCATGCCTCTGCCCAGGTGTGGACTTCTTGAACAATGTGAGGAGTCTGATGTGGTCATGAGCTTAAAGACATATATGGCTCTTCAGCTGCTCTGCAGGTGTGGATCAATGGGATACTTACAAACTGATAGGAGGTTTTGCCTACAACAATTCAGGTTCTTTAATGCAAAGAGAAATAAATGATTGAGGTGCCAGATGTTTGACATCATGGGTAAAGTTCTCAATTTTTTCCAATAATTTGTCCTGAAAAAATTAAAGGATCGTTACCAAATGTACTAGTTATCCAAAGAAAATGTTAACAAATTACCCAGAAAGTGTCTCATTGGAAGAGACATACTCTTGTTTATATCCATTAGAGATATAAATCCTTTAAGATACACTTGTTTTATTATTTTTTAATTATTATTTTTTTATTTTATAAAGAGAGAGAGAGAGAGCATGAGCCAGGGAGAGAAGCATAAAGGGGAGAGAGAGAATCTTAAGCAGGCACAACACTCAGCATGGAACCCTGATAGGGGGCTTGATCCATGACCCTGGTTTCACGACCTGAGCCAGAATCAGGAGTCAGACCTCAACCAGCTGAGCCACCCAGGTGCCCCAAGATAAACTTGTTTTAAACTGTCACTCTGGGCAACTGGATAAATTAACTTGCAATATAAGCCTTTTAGGTATGAGCCACTTAAATGTTGAGTGTCATCGACTGTAACTGATTACTTGGGTTTCAGATGAGTTTATCTGAGGTTCTTATTTCTGGGGGTACCTAGGAAGATGTATTAGTAGGCATTGCATTGGACTGTATATACCAAATACTCCAGATTATAATAGCATAAGATTGTTTTTTGTTTGTTTTGCACTTTTTTTTTTTTTTTTTTTTTTTTTTTTTTTTTTTTTTTGCACTGAGACAAGTCCAAAGATAGACGTTGGGAAGCTGGTATGGTGACAGCCTGGTTTCATCAGAGATGCGATAATCTCCATTTAGCTTTCTGAGCCCCCATCTCCAGGATGTGTTTTTGTCCTCATGCTTACAAGACGCTTACTGGAACTCAAGCCATGATAGCCTTCTTTTTTTTTCCAAAAAGGGAAGATAAAGAGCTGACGGTAATAGGGTGCAGACCATTTGAGTCAGTCCCCTTGGAACTTCAATGCCAATGCTTTGACTTGCAACACATAGACACATCTATTTCTAAGATTGAATGTAAAATATAGCTTTTTAGCTAGTTAATGTGCTGACCCAACAAAAATCATGTTATGCTTTTAAAGGGGCCCGCTGAGCATGCAGTCTTTGCCATGGAGGATAAAATAACTTTTGAGACTGTATGGTAATCTATGTGTGGGCAAAAAATATCTCTTCATTTTCCACAATGCAAATATGTATGTTTGTGTGAGTGTGATGGGGGGGGTAGGGTGGAGATTAGAAGAAATGCGCAAAATCAACTTATCCAAAATTAATATCAACCTATCAATTGAAAAGTAAAAAGAAAGGGATAATCAGGGAAATTGTTATCCCCATTTTCACTGCAATAAAAATTATATTTAGCTAGGGCTATTCTTGCCAATTCTAACTATCATAGTTGACTTATGGTAGAGGTTCTTATTAACCACCAATATCTAGAAGTCTATATTGAGGTCATACAAGTATGGCCTTGGCTTATTCTTGTTTGTGAAATCAAATGCCTCAAAATACATCAATAAAAACTCCAAGCAGTCATATATATATATGTATATATATATGTATATATATATATATATATATATATATATATATGTTATTTTTTTTTTCTAGCAGAGTTTTCCCACAAGGCCCTAAGATTCTCTTCAGAAAGTAGTTAAATATGCAAGGGCTGTGTCTAAAGTCTGTGCACTTCTCTCAAATATTATCCTGACAAACTTCACAAGAAAAAGTTTCTTTACAACTTAGATATTTAATAAAGTAATGAAGCTATAATATGTCTCATGATGTGGAGTATTTATTTATCTATGTATGTATTTATCCATGTATTTATTTATGGAAGTGTAGTTGACACATAATATTGCATTAGTTTCAGGTGTATAACATAGTAATTGGGCAGGTCTATATAGTATGCTATGCTCACCACAAGTGTCTCATCATACAATGCTATTACGATACCATTGACTATATTCCCTATGCTGTACCCTTTATTCATGTGACTTACTCTTCCCATAACTAGAAGCCTTATCTCCCACTCCCCCTCACCCATTTGCCCTTTGTATATTGTAATTTTTAAACACATAATGGACTCTGGCTCTAATAAGATAGAATGTTAATGTGATAAGATGAAAAATCTTGGGGGGGCTTCGATAATCCTCAAGGCAATAAACATCCCCCAGAGCCATTATTAGCTTGAGCTTATTAGTCATATCACTCTTAGATGTAGTATTCCACGGCCTTTTTGCAAGTCACCCTGGAATTAACAAAGTTTAGAGCAGTTTATAAAACCAAAATACAAATTTCCTATAAAATTATGAAAAAAAAATCTCTTACTATAGGGGTGCCTGGATGGCTCAGTTGGTTGAGCTTCTGACTCTTGATTTCAGCTCAGGTTGTATTCCCAGGGTTGTGGGATCGAGCCCTGCATCAGGCTCTGTACTGGGTGTGATTCTCTGTCTCTGTCTCTGTCTCTCTCTCTTTCCCCCTCTCCCCATCTTCCTCACTCAAGCATTCTCTCTCTCTCTTTCAAAAAACAAAACAAAACAAAAAAAAACAACCAAAAAACCTCTATTACTGTAAACTAACTTTCCAAATTCAAAACACAGCTTACTCTAATCAGAGGAGGTTTACTTATGACTTCTAGACATCTTAGTTTTGCTCCTCAAGAAAAGTACCGAAAGGTCTAGAAAAGAAAGAGAAAACAAAAGACAAGATCACTTCACACTTCTTTGTTTAAAAAAATGAGTTTCATGATATTTGTGCTGCTTGCCATGAACAGTTTTTCTTGGAATATGTACAGTACACTGTATTTAATAAAATGCCAAATGTTTTTTCCAGACCACAAGTACTGTCCTAGTTTAAGGAGAGAAAAATTGCTCCATGTTGAAACAGCCAGGAAGGGCTATACTGAGCGAGATGTTTATAAACATGCAAAGAACAGGTGGAATTTAGAGAAGTTCACTCCAGTGAGGAGACACCTTCCACAAGGGCAGACCTGGGAAAGATCTGTGTGTTTGTGTAATGATAAAGTAAACAGTTTCATTGGATGAGGTGTATGTGACAGATATTAATGTAGAATAAGGAAAGGGTTGGGATATTTAAAAAAAAATCACTGATTCATGAATTAAAAGAGTCACTTTCTCTGTTAATAGATAATAATATTTTTGTGCTTTATGCATTCACCACACCAAGTTTTTATAATAACTTACATACGTGGCATTACTATTATTCAATAACAGCCATGAAGACGAGAGCATGTCATTTTAGTTAAGCAAGTGATTCGTATAGAGTAGAAGCTTAATACATTTTTCTTGAACGGTACTTTTTGCAACATGATTTTGTTCATGTTTCTCTAAAACGTCAACAGATATTCAGGGAGTATTCTTTGAATGAATTATTGACTGATAACAGCAGTTTCAGCAGTGACTCTGCTGATCGTTTTAGGCCAATATGCTAAGTTCTTGACATTCCTTAGTTTGGCAACATACAACAAAGTGGCCCCTATTACTCATAACTAGAATGTTCTAGGGACAACTAACTAGGTTTTTTTATAAGGAAAAAAAAAAAACCTAATACAGCACAATGGACTTCACAGAACGTGGAGTAGCAACAGTTGTCATGTGTTTTGACATCAAGTATGATTTTCCTTCTGTCCTCCATATGTTAAAATGAAAACTCTGCACATATGGTCTATATATCATAATAAGGTTTTTTAGGCATACATCTAGTTGTATAGTTCTTATCCCTAAACTATCATTGAGTAAGCACAAAGTAAATAAGGAAACTTAGAACCAGTGAACTGTAATACAAAGAACGTTTAAAAATACTCCAACTTAAGTAGAATTTTCGGGATAACTGAATGGAAGTTTCAAGATGACAAACTGCAATTCAACAACAAAAAATTTTTTTTAAATCTTTAACAATCAAACAATGAATTATGTTTGAAGTACTTAAATAGAGGCTGGATTTTTTTTGTCAGGAGTTGAATAGAGTGAATAGGTTTCCAAATCAATTCTGTAAACATTCAGCAAAATGTGTGTTCTGTTTAAAGCTTAACTAAAAACGTTTCCTCCTAGTTGGATTTTGAAAGATGGGGAGAAATTCAGCAACTGTAGTGGGATGAGGCAAAGGTGATTATAAGTGGTCAGATTAACAAGAAGGAAAGAATTTGAGGAAGGGTAGTATCCTAATAAAAGTAATTAAATTTGTGAGGGAGAAATGTTCTTGAAAAATAAATTTGGACCAGCTGACACTAGGTCTTGAACTCAGCAAGAAATTTAGGGTTTTTTTTGTTTTTTACAGTTATTTATTTATTTTGAGAGACACAGAGACAAAGTGAGTGGGGGAGGGGCAGGAAGAGGGAAGGAGAAAATCCCAAGCAGGTTACACACTGTCAGCATGTAGCCCTATGTGGGGCTTGAACTCATGAACCATGAGATCATGACTGGAACCAAAACCAAGAGTTGGACGCTTAACCAACTGAGCCACCCAGGTGCACCAAGAAATTTAGTCTTAATTCCTTTTTAAAAAATATTTATTTATTTTTGAGAGAGAGAGAGAGTGCAAGCCTGGGAGGGACAGAGAGAGAGGGAGACAGAGAATCAAAGCAGGCTCCATCTGAGCTGTCTGCACAGAACCTGTTGCAGGGCTTGAACTCATGAACCATGAGATCATAACCTAAGCCAAAGACTGATTCTTAACTGACTAAGCCACCTAGGCACCCCTAGTCTTCATTCTTAATTGAAGAATAATCCTTGAAGCTTTTGAACTATATGATCAAATTGGTGTTATATTTATTTTTATTTTTATTTTTTTATTTGAGAGAGTGGTGATGGGAGAGGGGCACAGGGAGAGAGAGAGAATCTTAAGCAGGCCCCACACTTAGCATGGAGCCCAGTGTGGGGCTGGATCCCATGACCCTGGGATCTTGACCTGAGCCGATATCAAGAGTCTGACACTCAACTGACTGAGCCACCCAGGCACCCTTCAAATTAGTGTTTTAATAAGACCACTCTGGTTATACAATAAGAGTGCTGAATGAACCAAAAATACTGGAAGTGAAGAGAATGGCTAGGAGGCTATTTCCTGATTCAAATAAGGGACAGTAAGGAGATAATAAGGAAATAGAAGGAAAGGCAAGGCAGGGTATTTGAGATAGACTTTTAAAACAAAGGACACCAATTCCTAAGAATGTTAAATTATAGCATAAGATTTTAAAGCTGTTGTCACCAGATATATAGATATATAAGTAGTTAAGCCTTTTTTTTTTAACTCAGAAGCCGAGGGGAATAAGTTTTGAGAAATCTCATTCCATGTTCTAATATTTTGTTTATTGGGCTTAAGATACTCTTAACTGTTGACAATTCTGTGCAGTAAAACTTCTAACCTGTTCTTCTCAGGGAACAATGAGTAGGTGAAAGCTTACTAGCAAAAAGCAAAAACAAAAGCAAAAGAAAACACACATACAAAAAACAAGGAAGTTGATCAGTATGCTAGATGTTTTCTTCTGGTCTGTTGGTATTTTGTTAGCCTCAGGGAATTTGTGTCCTTTTAAAAATAGTTATATTACGGAGAAACTTACAAGTTTCCAATTTTTACTTATTTACCTAATTCTATGGAAGTCTATAGATGGTGAGCCCATATAACTGCTTATCCTAACCTGGATGGTTTTATCTGTATCAGTATCTGTAACGCAGGTGTAGATAATTGTGATTTTACAACTTAATCGTGTAAGAAATGTGGTTTTTACATATTTCTTTCTTACCTTCCCACCCCCTCCTTCTTTGCTTTTAAAATTTTAGTATACCCTGCTATGAGCTCTCATTCCAGGCTTCCAAAATATTTACGTCATAATTTTATTTCTTGTTTCATCATAAAAAGTACCGTTTTCTAAGAGTACTGCTTCTCCTTACAGAAACAGGTGATATATTTGGCTAAATTCTGAAAAGGATAAATTTTTTTTTTTTAATTTTTTTTTTGAACGTTTATTTATTTTTGGGACAGAGAGAGACAGAGCATGAACGGGGGAGGGGCAGAGAGAGAGGGAGACACAGAATCAGAAACAGGCTCCAGGCTCCGAGCCATCAGCCCAGAGCCCGACGCGGGGCTCGAACTCACGGACCGCGAGATCGTGACCTGGCTGAAGTCGGACGCTTAACCGACTGCGCCACCCAGGCGCCCCTGAAAAGGATAAATTTAACCTCGTTACTTTCTGGATGTTTTCATGTTGTCTGATAATGTTGAGATCTAAGATATTTGTCTCAAATACTGTCACTTTGCCCTGTGTTTTCTTGATGCTCTGTGGACATTTCTCAAAGGTAATTCTCATTTCATTATACTGTAGTGTATTTTTGCCTTTTTCTATTTCACTGAATACCAGTACATTTTTTTGGAAAATGGGGTTGTACTTTATTCATCTTTTATATCAGTGTGTGCTATGCTTTAGGACATAGTAAATAAATATTAATAAATGAATAAATTTTTTTTCTATTAAATAGTACATCACTCTATCTAAAGCCACAAGATGGATGTGCACTTTTCATATCAATCAGTATTTGCTGTCTGTGTTTTGGTAAATCAAGCTTGATTTATTGCAATATGGTACAATTTTTAGTTTTTTCTAGTTCCTCTGAAGCCTTCTGAATTCCTTTGTAAGATTTAAAATAGGTTTTATAAAATCTTCTCCATGGATGTGACAATAACTACTGTGGAATTAAGTGCTAGAGTTTTTGTTCTCTAGAGTATTATTTTTTAGAGAGCCAATTCAATTTAAAAAGTAAGAACATGTATGGGACATGGCTTAAGAATTGTTAAGAGTTATAGAAAAAAAATAGATTGTACAGCTTTACATTTTAAGTAAATTATTGTATAGATAAATATCAATAAAATGATCTCATTGTATTACACTAGTATATTAATATCTAGTTGGGTCTGGAAACTAGCCATATGGAGTTAGCTTTCTAATATTTTAGCCTGAAATTAGATCTTTAAGTGTAAACTGGGAAAATATGTGTGACATCTAACACATGTGCTGTTCAACATTTTTCTAGAGCTTTAGACTGCGTTAACTATATCATATTCCAGAATACATGGTCATTGAATCTTCAGAAAACATTAAAGAGATCCTAGCAAATAACATTTGTTAGGAAAAAAGAAAGACTTTAACCAATAGAATATATAAAACAAATTATATATGATGAAATGTGTTTGTCTATAGCCAGTGCAAAAGATAAAATAGGGTTTTGTAAATAGAGAGTGAAGAAATAGGGAATCCATCTAGGAAAACCAGCTAATTGCTCACACACTTACAGGCTTTAAGGATGTGTAAGAATGGAGAATCTTATCCTTAACTTTACAGGCCACAAACTAAGTTTGGCTTCTTTTTTGATAACTTGTTAAACTCAATATTATAACCTTTTAACTAACCTCAATTTTATAGTTTTATATTTACAGAAATGTTGCAAAGATAATACAGAGGGTTTCCGTTCATCCCATACCCAGTGTCCCCACTTAATAACATTTTATATGCTATAGTATATTTGTCATACTAATGAACCAATACTGATACATTATTAACTGAAGTCCATACCATTATTCAGATTTTCTTAGTTTCTTTATTTAATGTTCTTTTTCTGTTCCAGGATCCCATCCAAAATCCACACTATATTAAGTCCTCATGTCTCCTGAGGCTCCTTTGGACTGTGACATCTTCTTAGAATTTCCTCATTTTTAGTGACAGTTTTGAGGACAACAGTTTTTCAGTTAGGGTTTATCTGGTATTTTTCTCATGGCTAGACAAGGGCTATGAATTTTTGTAAAGATGACCATAGAGGTATAGTGCCATTCTCTGCTGGCTCACTCACGTCAAGGGTACATGCCTGAATATGACTTCTCTCTCATGGTATTTACTTTGATTACTTGACTGAGGTGGTGGTTGGAGATTTTTCAGTATCAAGTTTCTTCTTTTCTCTTTTCCCATACTGTCCTCTTTAAAAGGAAGTCACCCTCTGCAGCCTACACTTACAGAGTGGGAAGTTATGCTCTTTCTTCTTTAGGGGGGTGTATCAACATAAATTACTTGGAATTCTTCTGCAAAGGAGATTTTTCTCTTCTCTGGCATTCATTTATTGATTCAACCATTCATTTATATTATTGAGGACTCATGGATATTTATTTTATACTTTGGATCATAATCCAATACTATATTATTTATTTTGTTGCTTAAATTGCCCCACTTTTGGCCATTGGGAGCTCATAGAAAATGGCATTAGAAACAAAGATCAAGGCTTTGGGAGTGTTTTTAACTTTTGTAAAGTAAACTCAAAAGTTTCTCATCAAATTAAGTAACTTCTTAAAACAAATTACCTGCATAAATCCAGACTGCATTAAACTGGGTTGCAGAGATTAATTGTCCCGCAGTATTTATTTTCCATTATGTTCCTTTAATAGGACCCTGAAGTACTAACTGGATCTGGAAATCAGCAATAAATCTTCCATTTCTAAGCCCTTTTGTAGTTAGATTTGGCCTTGTGACAGTTATTGAAGATGTGATGAAACTGATATCTTTAAGTATTCTTTTGGTCTTTAAAAGAAATTGTATCATCCTTCTGCCCCTTCTTCTTTTGCCTGACTGGAATGTGGTTATGGTGGGAGAGAGAACAGCCATGTTAAGTACGACAACATGGTAAGAAAGAATTGGGTCCCTGTTGTTCATGTGGTCATGTTGCAAGGTCTGAGATGCTAACACTTAAAAGAGAGAGACATAAAATATTATTTTCTTTTGTGGGGTGGGACAGAGAGAGAGGAAGAGAGAAAATCGCAAGCAGGCTCCACATGTCAGCACAGAGCCCAACGTGGGGCTTAAAATCACGAACCACGAGATCGTGACCTGAGCTGAAATCAAGAGTTGGATGCCTACCTGACTGAGCCATCTAGGTGCCTGCCCTTAAAATGTTCTCTTTCAATCCTTTGTTATTTGGAGTTTTCCTGTCTCCAACATTCAAACCTAATGTGAATTATATTTGGTATAACATCTTTTATGATAAGAATTTTGAATACATCTTGATCTGTTGCCCACAGCCTCTCACTTCAGATTATGTATTTCAGCTACTTACATCTAATTAAATAAATATTTATTAAATACCCCTCGTGAGCTAGGAGGAAATTTAAAAATAAATTAAAAAGCATCCCCGCCCTTTTGAGGTTATATTCTAGTCATATAATAGGAAATTTCCTGAGCACACAGTTCAATTCTTATGTTTGAAAACATGCCTCTACTTGAGATGCCCTTCAATTTCTATAGTCTTCACGAAATCTCTTAATTGTTTGTTAAGATTCAGCTGATGCATTGTCTCTTCAGGGAAATCTTCCTCAACTTTTGTAGGCAGTCTGAGTCACTCCTTCATCTGTGCTCCTGGAGCATGTGCTGTGAGCCTTCAAACTCAATATTGAGTCATATCATTTATCTAGTAGATCACAGGTCCTAAAAATTGGTTGTATATTTTCATTCAAGAATTATTACCTACCAAAATTCTGGCAGATGCGAGATGTTGGTATAATTCAACTCTATTAATTTACAAAAATGTGTGACATTCTATTTGGAAGAAGACAATATTAGCATCTACTATAGTATCTAGAGGACTCCCTTCCTTTTTCTTATCAGGGTTCAAATAATGATCAGGAGTTTGCATGATGATTCTAGAATCAAAATCCTGTATGGCCTGGAGGGTATTTGAACCAGGGCATGTTGAGGTCTGAATAATTACTGTCCACAAACAGGATGAGTTGCAAGGATCATCTTTTTTAGATTCCAAATTGTGTCTTAATATAGTGAACAAACCTGAAAATCCTTCAGAACAGCAGCATAGATAATAGCTGTCAATAGCTTTAACAAAACCAGTTTTCATGCTTGAATTCCAATATATCACTTTATTTTAGTTGAGCACAAGTGCATCTGGGGGCTTTACGAGAGAAAGAAGTCCTGTCTTTAAACAGAACACAGCTTGCCCACTGAGATGTTCTTACTGGAAGAGACACATATAAACTGAGAAGGGAGAGCCTGAACATTTGCGAATGCAGTTCATGCTCACACCGCAGCATATAGGCCTGAGGTGCGGCAATGACTGGAATCTTCTGAACTGCTGAAATGCTTTCTGTCTGTCTTTCTTCCTTTCTCCCGCCCCCTCCCTCCCTCCCTGGCTCCCTCCCTCTGTTCTTACCAGCCTGTCTTCTTTCCTCCCCCTTTTCCTCCCTCCCTCCCTCCCTTCCTTCCTTCTTTCCTCCCTTCCCTCCTTCCTTCCTTCCTTCCTTCCTTCCTTCCTTCCTTCCTTCCTTCCTTCCTTCCTTCCATCCATTTCATGTTGTTCTTTATCTATCTCTCTTCCCCAGATGATGAACATGTACAGCTGAATTTTTAAGTTTAGTATACATGTGATGTACTCTATCCAAATAGACTAAATGTGTCTCACTTCCCTGAACAACCACATTTCTTGGGTTACTTTACCTCTAGGATATTACATTTATTGTGTGATAGTCTCACTGTTCTTATTTGGGTAGAGGTGCCCACATAGTTAAAATTGGAAAAGATCAATTTAGCAGGAGATGATACTATGCTGAAGACATGTTAAATACTGACACTAATAGTAATAATTTATAAGGCTCAGAGAAGAAGCACGTCCTATGTTGATCATGTTTTAAGACCTTGAAAGTAAGGAAAATGTCTTTTTTTTAATTGTTAATCTGGGTGCTTTGGGCAGGGTGGACACTTAGCAAATATGTACAGGGTTTTCAAAATATAATAGTGGCATTTTTTAAAAGTACACTGAACTCGGATAAAGTTATAGCAAATGAGATGATGATAAAAACCATTTGTTCACCAGCATAGCTGTTTTGGCTTTTGAAAGGCTTCAGACTGGAGGCAAAATCCTTGGCCTTGAGGATGGGCTTTCTGATTTTATCTATTAGTTTCTTGAATTATTGCTGCAGTAGAGCTCACTCCTATCCTCTGAATGTCTCACATTTACCTATCATCTCATAAAACCACCCTTTCTTTATTAGTAAAGTTACATTAATGACAAATATTAAGTCATAGATATTTTATATAAGAAAGCCTGACCTTTAATGAGAATGCTTGAACATGTCATCGAGGCCACCTTGTGTTTTGAAGCACTTCAGTGCTATGATTATTATTACCACATGCCCTTTATCTTCCTCTTTTCCTAACTTTTTCCCAGAAACACAATGCACAATGTTTGATCCCAGGAACAGAGGTAATGCTGAATATTTGAGGAAAAGTTGGCCATCGATCTTCTGTTACTTACATTACAAAAAGATGAAAACTATGAACATGGAGAATAATTTGGATTGTAAGACAAATGGCACAGTCTGACTTTCTGTGTAGAACTACTTTCAAAAGTAGTACACAGCAGCCTTTGTCTGAGATTTTTCCTGTACTCCTACTTGGACATAGGAAAAAGATACGATGCCCTTTTAAGACATATTTCCAACTCAGTAATTGTCATATGAACTTTAAGAGTCAGTAACAGTCCTGCTTGCAAAACGCTTTCACAGTAAGCTTTTTAAAAGCTAAGATTAGAATTAGTTCATTTCTATCTTCCCTTTAATTTTTAGTGCTTGGTTTATGTTATGTTGCTTTTCTGCATATAAGTTTGTATATCCCTTTGCTTATACTCAGAATCCATATATAAAATTAAAATAAGTTTTAGTGAAATTCCGGTAAGATTTATTTTTCTGGAAATATATGCAGGTGTACCATATATCATTTTAAAATCAGAAATTAAATACTGGTGATGATGACTTTTAACCTGGAATTAGAATATAGTAGCTAGACAATGCTTACTTTATATTCATTCAAATATCGATGTAGAATTTTAGGAGTCAGTGCATAGCTTTTAGTTTAAAAAGGAGTTCCAAACATTGAGCTATAACACGTTTGCTTTTGGAAAAGTGCTTGTTTTCCTACCCTTCCACTAATAAAGGCCTAAACACCCTCCTTCGTCATATAATCCACTGGTTCCTTTCCTTTCCAACCATGTGAGCATGTTGCTTCATTCTCAGTTTGCAGGTTGAACTGTTTCTCCCTAATACACGTTTATTTCCCTTTGGGAAGAGAAAAAAAGGTGTTTCTCTATTGTGGATATCTTTTGTAAGACTTTCTTCTTCTTCTTTTTTTCTGTCACATTTTCAGTGGGACTTTGGAACCATTTCAAAATCTCCATAAGGGGCATGGATATGGAGCGTGCTTTCCTTCTTTTCCCATCCCACCATCGCCCTCTTAGCTGCTGCTATGGCAACAGACTGGCAACAGTTGTAGAGGAAACCATGCTCAGACTAAGGCCAGATGGAGGGAGTGGGTGCCAGTGGCAGCATTGCAGGGAAGCTGTGTGTAGCGGTGATGAATTGAACTTGGCCGGGTTCCTCTCCAATAAATAGGCAAGTTGGAAAGGGAAGGAAAAGGGCAGAAACTATGGAGCATCACAGAAGCTGCACAATTGTTCACTTGAGTGTGGTCCATGTTAATGTGAAATCTATATTTTCTACTTGTTTTTTTTTTTTCATGATGTAAAACATGCTAATGTCTCTGCTGTATCAAAAAAGAAAAAAAAACGGTTCGTGGTACAATTTCTGTTCTAATAGACTCGCTATAAAACATTTCCTCTACAAAGTATTTTTTTTTCTTTTATCCCTAGCCTCACAACTAACGATCTCCTAACTCTTATTATTAACAGTGTTATCTCTTTATTGTTGATGGTGAATGGGAATATTTATTTTTATTAAAAAATGTTACCATTAGTTTGCAGTTTTGTAGCTACTAGATGAGTAACATTGTCTCTTCTGAATATTTTCAAGGCATTTCCTTTGAGTTAATAAGAATTTTCTATTCTCCATGAGCTTTTATGATATAATAATCAGGATTAATATTAAATGAATGGAAAAGAAGGATGACAATTAATTTAGTAAGAAAAACATGATCTCTGTAGAGAGCTGTACCTTTAAACAAACAGTTTGTTCTGTGGGAAAGGTTTTAAAGCGTTTCCAACTCATGAATAAAGATGGAGATAAAAATAAAACAAAAAGTAATTTAACAAGATATATTTGAGTTGTAATTTCCTTTTTTGTTGATAAAAAACAGCTTATATTTGTGTTGCTTGAATTGTTATCTCCTTATTTAGTTGGAATGAAAAAAACCCTAGAAAACAGAGGTACAAACATGTAAAAACATGGTCATTAGTATTAATTATTAATATTAATATTTCAATGATATTTCATTATCTTTTTCTAGAAGTTTTGAACTGACAATCAAATTGGAGATGGATTTTGTTTTCCAAATGACTAGTGTCGGTCAGCTGGTAACTGGCACCACTCATTGGTGACAGACATGAAAATGTAATTGCTTATAGATTGATTCCTAGAAGTAAAACATGTAAGATGACTTAAAAACAATAAAATATTTTTTCCAAATATTTTTTTTTGGTTTTCACATGGCAAAAGGCAGTCTTACTCAGTCTGAACTATATTTTAGTATGTAAATAAATGTAATCTGTAAGTAAACTTTATTATTTTTATTGTGAGTTGCAATTATTTATCTAATACAGTTTCATTCTGGTATATATAACTATACTACTCTTGTTACTTGAGCAAAGAGAAGATGAGCAAGATTGTACTTATTTAGGCTTGAACTTACGAAGATGTAACACCTTTATTTGGTAAGGACAAGGAGTGACATGTTAATGTAAGCCTGATTAGCCAATTTTCCTTGTTTCTAATAGGTGCTCAATAATAATCATATTATATATTGATGAAAAATCAAACTGCCATTTGAAAATGGTAAAATATTATGTATTTTATCTTATGTATGAATTAATATATATTAAAATTATGGCAATTCTAAATGTGTTAAAAAATAAATGGTATGGTTTTAATTTACCCTCCTGTAGTTCCAGCAGTTTTCAACACTTAGACAGTTTGTTTTAACTATATGCAAACTTCTTTCCACATATGATTATGAAAAAAATCCCAGGTAGAATACCATTTTGCTTATTAAAAGTTGAACTATTAAAAAGGAAGATGTTAAAAAATAAAATATTAATGTGCTTTAAAAAAAAGACACATTTCTTGGGGCATCTGGGTGGCTCAGTCTGTTAGGCATCCGACTTTGGCTCAGGTCATGATCACATGGTTCTTGGGTTGGAGCCCCATGTTGAGCTCTTTGCTGACCACTGGGATCCTGGAGCCTGCTTCCCATTATGTGTCTCCCTCTCTCTGCTCCTCCCCCACTCATGCTCTGTCTCTCTCTCTCAAAAATAAATAAAGCTTAAAAAAATTAAAAAAAAAAAACGTCTTTCTTTTTTTTTTTTTAACTTTTATTTTTAAGTAATCTGTACACCCAGCCTGTGGTGGGAACTTACAACCCTGAAATCAAGAGTCACCTGCTACACCCATGGAGCTAGCCAGGCGTGCCCCCCGCCACTCCCATTTGTTTATTTTCATTAGTCAGTACTCACATTTCCCACGTCTTCCTTTCTTTTTCATTTAAACCTTTTTTTCTAATCAGAATCCAAGTAAAGATATCTCCTAAGTATCACTTATTCTGAATGTAGATCTAAAATCAGTTTCTATCTCTGTCTCTCTTTCTCTGTCTCTCTCCTTCCTTTGGTGTTTGTTGGAGAAGCCTATTCATTTGCCTTCAGTTTCCCAAGGTCTGGAGAGTGCTGTCAAAATGTTATCTTCCCTTTATTTCCTTTAACTTAGTAGTAAGATTCACGTTTGATTTTTTTTTTTTTTTTTTGGCGAGACTCTATCACAGGTGGTGGTGTGTGCTTACATCAGAAGGAACATACCGTCTTCTCTGTGATGTTAGAAGCCACTGCCTAAATCCATTGTTTCATTAAAGGTCACAAAACAGTGAAATTCTAATTAGCATACTCTTTCTTCATGTATTCACTGAATACTTAACATTTCATCAAGTATTCTGTTCACCTACAATGTTTCCTATAGGAAAGGAGAGCTAAAAGTTTGATTCTTTTGATTTATTTACTTTATTCATTTTAACTACTGTGTTATCTTCTATTGTACGTATATACCAACATTTGCATTGTTTCTAATTTTGTATAGGTATACATATTACTGCGATACGAATACTTACACGTTTGGACAATTTCTACTTCAGTATTGCCAATTTTTTTCACATGCAAGTACATAAAAATTTCTCTTGACTCAACATTCACTTATTTATTAAATGTTCATTATTATTATTCTTTTTGTTAACCTCCTATTACTGTCCTCAGACTTTCTTTTAGATGTTTTATTTAATTTACTTAGCAATTTTATTAGGTGGATACTGTTATTATTCTGAATTTAAAAGTGAGAAAATGAGAGCACGTGGGTGGCTCAGTTGGTTAAGCATCCAGCTCTTGATCGTGTCTCAGGTCATGATCTCACCCTTCGTGAGATCGAGTCCTGCGTGGGGCTCTCCACTGACATCATGGAGCCTGCTTGGGATTCTCTGTCTTCCTCTCTCTCTGCTCCTCCCCTGCTCTCTCCCTCTCTTTCTCTCAAAAATAAATAAATAAACATTAAAAAAATAAAAGTGTAGGGGCGCCTGGGTGGCGCAGTCGGTTAAGCGTCCGACTTCAGCCAGGTCACGATCTCGCGGTCCGTGAGTTCGAGCCCCACCTTAGGCTCTGGGCTGATGGCTCAGAGCCTGGAGCCTGTTTCCGATTCTGTGTCTCCCTCTCTCTCTGCCCCTCCCCTGTTCATGCTCTGTCTCTCTCTGTCCCAAAAATAAATAAACGTTGAAAAAAAAATTTTTTTAAATAAAAGTGTAAAAATAAAGGCAAATAAACATTGAGTAACTTGTACATAGCTAGTAAGGGATAGAGTCAAAATTATTTGGCCCAGTGTTATCTTAATTATTAAAAATGGTAGATCCCATTACTCTTTGAAATTGCATTCATTCTTGATTATTAGTGATATTCAACCTTTTTCATGTGTTTGTTGGCCATTCTGATTCTCTTTTAGTATTGCCTTTTGTACATATCCTTTACCCTTTTTCCCCTTCTTAGCTATCCTCATTTACACATTAATGTCAGTTCAACATCAACCATAATTCATCTATTTGCCGAAAGTACTAGTTTTGTTATTTTTCAGGCTACATATTAAATAAAAGTGTAGTATATGGTAGAATCCCTTCCATACACTTGGATTATAATTGGTGAGACCATATCCTTCTGAATTTTAAAGAGGTTATTCAAACATATTTCAACTACAACTGGTAAACACTAAATGATACTGTAGCTTTTGCACAGTAGCACTGAAATTTACATTATATATAATATAATGCAAACAATACATTGTAGTTTTACATATGCCTGAATTTACATATGTCTGAATTCTGTCAAACAGTGTGGGAAAGAGAAGAGTTAATGAAACATTATTTCCATCCTGAAATTTACAACCTGGTTGAGGGAGCAATTCCAAAACAAATGAAATTAGGGACTGATTTAAAGGGAAAATAATCACATTCTAGTAAATCTATGCTAAAAACATATGAAATTTTGCCTTTCAGAAGACTGTTTAAATATTTTAATATCTTCCTAGAAAAATAACATAACAAGAATCTAGCATTAAATGAACTCTTAGCTATTTAAAATAAATGTATTTTTAAATTATTTTTGAACTTTTTTTCCTAAAGCCTAGAGATAATATAATAAATAAGATAGGATCTCTCAAGGAGTGCATTATTGGGTAAAACAAAGTAAATGAAAATGAACTGATTTTAATAAGCCATGCATAATCTCAGAAGTTCATGCTAACTGTTCCTATACTGTACAAATATAATAAGATTATAAAATTAGAATGTTAACAGTGAGTAGATTTTTGAAGATGGAAATATATGTGAGATTTGATTTTTTTAACTTCTTTGATTATATTTATATTTTCAAAATGCCATTTAGGACCCTAAATTATTTTACCTCGAAAAAGTAGTATTCATCTTCAGAGTAGTGGTTAAATGAATGTTAGGACATCCCTATATTAAAATACTACTAAACTGTTAAAACTCTATTGCAGCAATTTTCTGTGTGTTAATAAAGAAAACCTTTCAAGATATAATAATTGAGAAAAACAAGGTAAATAAAGCACATATAAATATTCTTATTTATGTTTATTTAAAAAGGATATGTAGTGTGTGTGCAAATGCTGTGCACATAGTATTTATGTTACATAAAGAAGTCTAGAAATGTAAGAAACTTAATGACAGTGCTTACCTCAAGGAAATGGCTTCACAGTTACCTTTTAGAAGATATAAACTTTTGAACTGTTTACATGTTTTAAGTCATGTGTTATCAGCTATTATTACTAATGTAATATTACTCAATCAGCAGGAATGTCAGATATTTAAAACACTTTTTTATGGAAATGCACTATTAACATACAGACAAAGATATGCTTGGAGCTAATATACTTTAAATCTGTAAGCAATTATTACTATTGATGTCCTAATGGGAAATTTATATATATCTTAATGAGCTGTGAAAAATAAAATTCAAGGTCTTACACTGTGTGTCCTTGTGAAAGATAAAATGATTTAGGAGTCCCTGCAATTTGCCCTTTCAATTTAATCATTGGCTATTTCATTGCTTCACATTCATATAATTATTGAAAATCTCAAAGCAATGTGTACAAGCCTTATTTGCTGGTTAGTGACATTCTTAAGAAAATAAATGCGTCATTATTTTTCTTTTAGAATAAGAATCAGCAGTGATGGTTCAAAGTATTTGATTAAGTATAATAATTTGAATTACTAAAAAGATAAAGCATATTGTTAGATTGTTTGTAGTAGTATAAATTCCAAAAGGTATCCAAGAACCCCTAGATGACACTAGATGCTTCAAAATTTAAGAAAAAAAATTTCTAAATCATTTTGGAAAGTTAACACAATAATCATTTTCCTGTTCCATAGTAAACATATCTTTTTGGATGCCTGTTTACCTCAAATATGTTCCAAGGCATTCTTTCTTTTTTTAATTTCTTTAAATGTTTATTTTTGAGAGAGAGAGAGAGAGAGAGAGAGAGAGCGCATGAGTGGGAAGGGACAGAGTGAGAGAGAGAGAGGGAGACACAGAAACCGAGGCAGGCTCCAGGCTCTGAGCTGTCAGCACAGAGCCTGACGGGAGGCTTGAACTCACAAACAGTGAGATCATGACCTGAGCAGAAGTCGGATGCTTAACCAACTAAGCCACCCAGGCAATTCTGTTGCATTCTTAATATTATTTTTATTGACATGATTTTTAGCATATTTTGATTGAGGAGATAGGAAGGATTGAAATAACGAGCTGTTGTTTAAAATAATTGTAAGGACCTTACAAAATACTTATTTTTTTCTACTGTGTGTTCACTTTCATGATACATCACTATCCATTTTATTATTTGGCTCCCAAAGTGAGATTATTTTGAATGAAATTATATATTTGTAGGTGCTGTTAATTTCAGGTAAAAATAGGTTTGTAGGGGTGCCTGAATGACTCAGTTGGGTGAGCATCCAAATGCGGCTCAGGTCATGATCTCACAGTCTGTGATTTTGAGCCCCTGTTGGGCTCTGTGCTGACAGCTTAGAGCCTGGAGCCTGCTTTAGATTCTGTGTCTCCCTCTCTCTCTGCCCCTCCCTCACTCGCACTCGCTCTCTCTCTTTCTCTCTCTCCCCAAAATAAATAAACATTAAAAAAAATAGGTTTGTTAATGATAAAATTAGTGTCAAAAATGCCATTATAAAAGCAGTTATTATGTTAAGTCTATGCAATTAAAACCTGATTATCATTAAAAGCTAAGCATGAAAATGTATATATAAAAATCTTTATCTTATATAAAGCTTCACCAAAAATATCCCTTTATATAATGAGTTTTGTTGTTTAATTATACAGTTTTGCACAGTGGCAGTATCGTAGCCAGTGAGGTTTATCTGAGGCACAGATTATTGCTATTGTTTAATTATAATTGATGTATATTATGATTACATTTGATTTATAAGAAGCTTTTAAGAATCTATATTATGTTGGGGTGCCTGGGTAGCGCAGTCGGTTAAGCGTCTGACTTCAGCCAGGTCACGATCTCGCGGTCCGTGAGTTCGAGCCCCGCGTCGGGCTCTGGGCTGATGGCTCAGAGCCTGGAGCCTGTTTCCGATTCTGTGTCTCCCTCTCTCTCTGCCCCTCGCCCGTTCATGCTCTGTCTCTCTCTGTCCCAAAAATAAATAAACGTTGAAAAAAAAAGAACCTATATTATGTAAAAGATTTATTATAAATGTAATGTGTTATAATGTATTAGCATTCAACTGTTTTTAACTATCATTTTTCTCTCTTTATTGTAAGTATTTTCGTAATAGTTACTTCTTAATCATCCATTTGTTTTAGAGTTCAGAATAACTTAAAAAATTAAGCAAAGACATAATTGTTAAAATTCACAATATTCATTTGCTCTTTCAAGAGAGTCAAATTCTGCTTTCAGTTAGGATACTAATTTTCCTTTGAATTACAATGATTATTGCAATATATTTGACATTTAATTAATATGTGCATTTAATAAATATGTAATGGGTGCTTACCATGTGCTATGATAAACTAGAATCAACCCTACATTTAGTTGCAGAATAATGGAATATACAATTTAACAATATCAAACAATAATTTTAGGTAAAGAGAAGCTCTACAGAGAAAATAAAACCTGGGTAATAGTTTTGTATGATTGAGAGAGAGAGAGAGAGAAAGAGAGAGATTTTTGTTGAATCTATCTTAATAATCATCTTCACTTCTTTGGCAATATTTTACAAAGCAAACACTCTACATTGTTTTTCCAGTAGTTTGCTAAGTTTCAGATATTTAATCAATTATTATATTGAGTGAATGAAGATTCTAAAATTTGCATTTTATAAGCATTAGAACATATCCCAACTAGAATGCAGGCTCCTTGGGTACAGAGAACATATGACTATAATGTTTACTATAAAATTTCAGTGTCTAGAAGACTATATATTGTTCACAAAAATTTGCTACCTGATTGGCCCACCATTTACCAGCTTTAAGGCACATAAAGTTTGATATTATTCTTCGGCAAGTGTGAACCTGACACAAGGAATGACTGAAGAACAAGGAAGCCGGTGTGGTCCCAGCTCAGCCAGAGATGAGGCAGGAATTAGGGGGTAGGGTCAGAGAAGCAACTGTCACCAGACCTTCTAGTACAGTGATTTCCAGAGAAAAAAATAGTATGAACTATATATGTAAGTTTTAATTTTTTAGTACGTATGATAAAAATATAAAAATAAGCAGATAAATGGGTGAAATAAGTGAAGTGGATTACAAGTACATTTATCATGATGAGCACTGAGTAATGTACAGAATTGTTGAATCATTAGATTGTACACCCCAAACTGTATGTTAATTATACTTAAATTAAAACATTTTTAAGTAAAAATAAAAAGTAAGCAGATAAAATTAATGTTATATTTTATTTACTCCAAAACATGCAAAATAAAATTTTCAGTTGTAATCAACGTAAAAGTATTAACAAAGTGTTTTACTTTTTAAATCTTTAAAATTACATTTTTTCATTCTAAGTCTTTGAAGTTCAGTGTATAATTTATATATACAGCATATTTCAATTTTGCCCAGACATATTTCAAGTGCTCAGTAGCCACATGTGGGCAGTGTAGCTCTAGTGTCTTGTAAACCATCGTAAAGACTGGCTTCTAACTTGCTTTGGGAGATCATTTAAAGGTTTTATTTATTTTTTAAGTTTTTATTTAAACTCCAGTGAGTTAGCATACAGTGTAATATTAGTTTCAGGTATACCATATAGAAAGTCAACAGTTTTATACATCACCTGGTGCTCATCACAACAAGTGAACTCCTTAATCCCCATCACCTATTTAACCCATTCCCCACCCACCTCCCCTCTGGTAACCATCAGTTTGTTCTCTATTCCATTCCATTGTGTGTGTGTGTGTATATATATATATATATATATATATATATATATATATATTCCATTGTGTGTATATATATATATATATTCCATTGTGTGTGTGTGTATACATATATATATATATATATATATATATATGTATACACACACACACTACATCTTCTTTATCCACTCAACGGTCAATGGGTACTTGGAATGTTTCCATAATTTGGCTATATTGATAATGCTGCTATTTGGGCTGTATGTATCCCGTTGAATTAGTATTTTTGCATTCTTTGGGTAAATACCTAGTAGTGCAATGTTGGATCGTAGGGTAGTTCTGTTTTTAAGAGGAAACTCCATACCGTTACCCAGAGCGGCTGCACCAGTTTGCATTCCCACAAGCAGTTTAAGAGGGTTCCCCTTTCTCCACATTCTCACCAACATCTGTTGTTTCCTATATTGTTAATTTTAGCCATTCTGACAATATGCAGTGGTATCTCATTGTAGTTTTGATTTGCATTTCCCTGATGATGAGTGATGTTAAGCATCTTTTCATGTGGCTGTTTGCCATCTGGATGTCTTCTTTGGAAAATGTCTATTTGTGTCTTCTGCCCATTTCTTCACTAGATTATTTGTATTTGGGGTGTTGAGTTCAGTAAGTTATTTATAGATTTTGGATACTAACTCTTTATCAGATATGTCATTTGCAAATATCTTCTCCCATCCTGGAAGTTGCCTTTTAGTTTTGTTGATTGTTTCCTTCACTGTGCAGAAGCTTTTTATTTTGATGTAGTGCCAGTAGTTTATTTTTGCTTTTGTCTCTCTTGCCTCCGGAGACATATCTAGTAAGAAGTTGCTACAGCCTTTGTCAAAGAGATTATTATCTGTGTTGTCCTATAGGATTTTATGGTTTCATTTTCCTGCTTGTCTAAGATTAATTGACCATATAGTTATGGGTTCATTTCTCAGTTTTCTATTTGTTCTGTTGATCCATGTGTCTATTTTTGTGCCAGTACCATACTGTTTTGATCACTATAGCTTTGTAACATAACTTGAAGTCCAGAATTGAGATATCTCTAGCTTTGCTTGTCTTTTTCAAAGTTGCTTTAGCTATTTGAGATTTTTGTGGTCCCATAAACATTTTAGGATTGTTTGTTCTAGCTCTGTGAAAAATGCTACTGATATTATGATAAGGACTGCATTAAATATGTTATGTAGATTTCTTGGATAGTATAGACATTTTAACAATATTTGTTCTTCTAATCTATGAGCATGGGATGCTTTTCCATTTATTTGTGTCATTTTTAACTTCTTTCATTGGTGTTTTATCGTTTCAGAGTACACGTCTTTCACCTCTGTGATTAGGTTTATTTCTGGTATCTTATTGGTTTTGGTACAATTGTAAGTGGGACTGATTTCTTATTTTACTCTCTGCTACTTCATTAATGGTATATAGAAATGCAAAAACATTTCTGAAGAATGGTGTGACATGACTCAGGTTTTAGTGAACTGGCTGCTGTATTGCTAATGGTATAAACATGGGCACATGCCTTGATTATTGTACTGACACAGGCAATAGATGAGAATGGTTAGGGCCAGGCTGTTAGTGGAAGAGGTAGTGAAAGAGGCTAAGGTCCGGATGTATTTTAAAATTAGAACCCTCACTTGGCTTGGATATAAACTGGAAAAGACAGAATGGAACAAAAGGTCATCTCCAGGATTTTTGTTTATATGAGCTTATATCTAGACAAGGAATTAGTTCTTATTTCTAGATTTGTGATTTCCAGGTAAAGGTGCATACTTTCCTGTGCATACACTAGATAATACAGTGGGTGAGAAAGAAAATAAGAGCATTTAAACTATTAGGAAATATAAGAACTACTCCCTGGAAGATTGTTAGCCCGTCACATCCACACACAACACACACACACACACACACACACACACACACACACACAGAGACCAGTGCAACTTGACTCCAGCTGGCTTCATACTGGTAAAGAAATTAGTTACAATTATAATATAGTATAATCAGGATTATTTAGTATTTTACTCTGTAAAAGTAGAAATTGCCACTGGGAAGACCCTAATCAACCATCATTTTGCTCTGCTGCCCACTTAGTCATTTGAAACTGCCATCTAATCAAGTTTCAGTTTGCATGTTAAACCTTGTGTAATGTTACTCATCATCAATTTATGACATTTTACTCTCCTTGATAGCATTTGATTTTATTTTACAGTAACTATTAGGATAGAGAGTATGATAAAAAGGGGAAAATTCATCAAAAGAAGTTGTGCAGTTATACATGTAGATTTTCTTAAAATCTATAAAAAGTGTCATTAGGAATTTTAATAAAGTGAGGAGAAAATCATGCCACTCCCTACTGAGAATTACTAAGCAAAACAGTGAGTTCACAGAACATAAATTATTTTTTCCAAGTCATTTTCATCTACTAACAGATTGAATTTAAGGTTATACGGCCAAGATATTAATTTTAGGATTTATTTATGATTATGCAAACTTTTAGGCTGTATCACCATGGTGACTAATAATGTTTAAATTATGTGCTAAGATCAGACACATTATTGCACAAATGCGATCCAATTTTGAACAAGAATTATAGGTTATTGAAGCTACAATGTGAAATGACAAGTTGATACTTTACCAAATCTAATATCCATTCACCTAATCCAAAAATCCTTCACCCGTATGTCTACGTACTACACATTACTTATTATTTTTTTTAATGTTTAATGTTTATTTATTTTGAGAGAGAGCAAGAGAGAGAGAGTGAGTGAGTGTACAAGTGGGGCACAGGCAGAGAGCGAGGGGGACAGAGGATCTGAAGTGGGCTCTGTGCTTACAGCATAGAGAGCCCGATGTGAAACTCGAAATCATGAACCAGGAGATCATGACCTGAGCCGAAGTCGGATGCTGAACAGACTGAGCCACCCAAGTGCCCCTACATATTATGTATTATTTTAGACACTGTGAAAATTGTTTGTGTCCAGGACTGGTAAATAAGAATCTTCATAAATATTTTCTTTTTAATAAACACATTAATTTAAACTTGATTTACAGGGGCGCCTGGGTGGCGCAGTCGGTTAAGCGTCCGACTTCAGCCAGGTCACGATCTCGCGGTCCGCGAGTTCGAGCCCCGCGTCGGGCTCTGGGCTGATGGCTCGGAGCCTGGAGCCTGTTTCCGATTCTGTGTCTCCCTCTCTCTCTGCCCCTCCCCCGTTCATGCTCTGTCTCTCTCTGTCCCAAAAATAAATAAACGTTGAAAAAAAAAAATTTAAACTTGATTTACAAAAATCTTAAACATTTTAAGTGAATTAATAAGTTTTTACCTGAATCATTGAGTCTTTACACTGTTAAAATCTATCAGAAAAATGGCATAACTTTCTACTTGCTTTAAAATCTGTAGTATGGCCACAACATGATGTAGCATGCCTTAGCTAGAACACATTAATTTTAAAACAAGAAAATTTGCATTCTTCTAAATTGTCCAAATTTTATAATTTTGAAATGTTTACTTATTTATTTTATTTTTTAACATGAAATTTATTGTCAAATTGGTTTCAATACAACACCCAGGGCTCATCCCAACAGGGCCCTCCTCAGTGCCCATCACCCACTTTCCCTGCCCTCCCACCCCCCATCAACCCTCAGTTTGTTCTCAGTTTTTAAGTTTCTTATGGTTTGGCTCCCTCCTGCTCTAACTTTTTTTTTCCTTCCCCTCCCCCATGGTCTTCTGTTAAGTTCTCAGGATCCACATAAGAGTGAAAACATATGGGATCTGTCTTTCTCTGTATGACTTATTTCACTTAGCATAACACTCTCCAGTTCCATCCACGTTGCTACAAAAGGCCATATTTCATTCTTTCTCATTGCCACGTAGTATTCCATTGTGTATATAAATCACAATTTCTTCATCCATTCATCAGTTGATGGACATTTAGTCTCTTTCCATAATTTGGCTATTGTTGAAAGTGCTGCTATAAACATTGAGATACAGGTGCCCCTATACATCAGCACTCCTGTATCCCTTGGGTAAATTCCTAGCAGTGCTATTGCTGGGTCATAGGGTAGGTCTGTTTTTAATTTTTTGAGGAAACTCCACACTGTTTTCCAGAGTGGCTACACCAGTTTGCATTCCCACCAACAGTGCAAGAGGGTTCCTATTTCTCCACATCCTCTCCAGCATCTATAGTTTCCTGATTCGTTCATTTTGGCCACTCTGACTGGCGTGAGGTGATATCTCAGTGTGGTTTTGATTTGTATTTCCCTGATGAGGAGTGACATTGAGTATCTTTTCATGTGCCTGTTGGCTATCTGGATGTCTTCTTTAGAGAATTATCTATTCATGTTTTCTGCCCATTTCTTCACTGGAGTTTTTGTTTTTCAGGTGTGGAGTTTGGTGAGTTCTTTATAGATATTGGATACCAGCCCTTTGTCTGATATGTCATTGCAAACATCTTTTCCCATTCTGTCAGTTACCTTTTAGTTTTGTTGTTTGTTTCCTTTGCAGTGCAGAAGCTTTTTATCTTCATGAGGTCCCAATAGTTCATTTTTGCTTTTAATTCCCTTGCCTTTGGAGATGTGTCAAGTAAGAAATTGCTGCGCCTGAGGTCAGAGAGGTTTTTTCCTGCTTTCTCCCCTAGGATTTTGATGGTTTCCTGTCTCACATTCAAGTCATTTATCCATTTTGAGTTTATTTTTGTGAATGGTGTAAGAAAGTGGTCTAGTTTCAACCTTCTGCATGTTGCGGTTCTCCCAGCACCATTTGTTAAAGAGACTTTTTTCCATTGGGTATTCTTTCCTGCTTTGTCAAAGATTAGTTGGCCATACTTTTGTGGGTCCAATTCTGGAGTCTGTATTCTATTCCATTGGTCTATGTGTCTGTTTTTGTGCCAATACCATGCTGTCTTGATGATTATAGCTTTGTAGTAGAGGCTAAAGTTGGATTGTGATGCCTCCTGCTTTGGTCTTCTTCTTCAAAATTACTTTGGCTATTCGGGGTCTTTTGTGGTTCCATACAAATTTTAGGATTGCTTGTTCTAGCTTCAAGAGGAATGCTGGTGCAATTTTGATTGGGATTGCATTGAATGTGTAGATAGCCTTGGGTAGTACTGACATTTTAACAATATTTATTCTTCCAATCCATGAGCACGGAATGTTTTTCCATTTCTTTATATCTTCTTCAATTTCCTTCATAAGCTTTCTATAGTTTTCAGCATACAGATCTTTTACATCTTTGGTTAGGTTTATTCCTAGGTATTTTATGCTTCTTGGTGCATTTGTGAATGGAATCAGTTTCTTTATTTGTCTTTCTGTTGCTTCATTATTAGTGTATAAGAATGCAACTGATTTCTGTACATTAATTTTGTATCCTGCGACTTTGCTGAATTCATGTATCAGTTCTAGCAGACTTTTGGTGGAGCCTATTGGTTTTTCCATGTGTAATATCATGTCACCTGCAAAAATTGAAAGCTTGACTTCCTATTTGCCAGTTTTGATGCCTTTGATTTCCTTTTGTTGTCTGATTACTGATGCTAGCACTTCCAACCCTATGTCAAACAACAGCAGTGAGAGTGGACATCCCTGTAGTGTTCCTGATCTCAGGGGGAAAGCTCTCAGTTTTTCCCCATTGAGGATGATGTTAGCTGTGGGCTTTTCATAAATGGCTTTTATGATGTTTAAGTATGTTTCTTCTATCCCGACTTTCTCGAGGGTTTTTATTAAGAAAGGTTGCTGAATTTTGTCAAAGGCCTTTTTTGCATCAATTGACAGGATCATATGGTTCTTATCTTTTCTTTTATTAATGTGATGTATCATATTGATTGATTTGAGAATGTGAACCAGCCCTGCATCCCAGGAATGAATCCCACTTGATCATGGTGAATAATTCTTTTCATATGCTGTTGAATTCTATTTGCTAGTATCTTCTTGAGAATTTTTGCATCCATATTCATCAGGGATATTGGCCTGTAGTTCTCTTTCTTTGCTGGGTCTCTGTCTGGTTTGGGAATCAAAGTAATGCTGGCTTCATAGAATGAGTCTGGAAATTTTCCTTCCCTTTCTATTTTTTGTAACAGCTTGAGAAGGATAGGTATTATCTCTGCTTTAAATGTCTGGTAGAATTCCCCAGGGAAGCCATCTGGTCCTGGACACTTATTTGTTAGGCGATTTTTGATAACTGATTCAATTTCTTTGCTGGTTATGGGTCTGTTCAAGTTTTCTATTTCTTCCTGTTTGAGTTTTAGAAGTGTGTGGGTGTTTAGGAATTTGTCCATTTCTTCCAGGTTGTCCAGTTTGTTGGCATATAATTTGTCATAGTATTCCCTGATAATTGCTTGTATTTCTGAGGGATTGGTTGTAATAATTCCATTTTCATTCATGATTTTATCTATTTGGGCCATTTCCCTTTTCTTTTTGAGAAGCCTGACTAGAGGTTTATCAATTTTGTTTATTTTTTCAAAAAAACAACTCTTGGTTTCATTGATATGCTGTACAGTTTTTTTTAAGATTCTATATTGTTTATTTCTGCTCTGATCTTTATTATTTCTCTTCTTCTGCTGGGTTTGGGGTGTCTTTGCTGTTCTGCTTCTATTTCCTTTAGGTGTGCTGTTAGATTTTTGATTTGGTATTTTTCTTTTTTGGGGAGAGAGGCCTGGATTGCAATGTATTTTCCTCTCAGGACTGCCTTCACTGCATCCCAAAGCATTTGGATTGTTGTATTTTCATTTTCATTTGTTTCCATATATTTTTAAATTTCTTCTCTAATTGCCTGGTTGACCCATTCATTCGTTAGTAGGGTGTTCTTTAACCTCCGTGCTTTTGGAGGTTTTCCAGACTTTTTCCTGTGGTTGATTTCAAGTTTCATAGCATTGTGGTCTGAAAGTGTACATGGTCTGATCTCAACTCTTTTAGACTTATTAAAGGCTGTTTTGTGACCCAGTATGTAATCTATCTTGGAGAATGTTCCATGTGCACTCAAGAAGAAGGTATATTCTGTTTGGCATGCAGAGTTCTAAATATATCTGTCAAGTCCATCTGATCCAATGTATCATTCAGGGCCCTTGTTTCTTTATTGATCTTGTGTCTAGATGATCTATCCACTGTTGTAAGTGGGGTATTAAAGTCACCTGCAATTACCACATTCTCATCAATAAGGTTGCTTCTGTTTGTGATTCATTGTTTTATATATTTGGGGGCTCCCATTTCAGCCCATAGACATTTATAATTGTTTTCTCTTCCTGATGGATAGAGAATTATTATATAATGCCCTTCTTCATCTCTTGTTACATCCTTTAATTTAAAGTCTAGTTTGTCTGATATAAGTATGGCTAGTCCAGCTTTCTTTTGATTTCCAGTAGCCTGACAGTTCTCATTCCCTCACTTCCAATCTGAAGGTGTCCTCAGGTCTGAAATGAGTCTCTTGTAGACAGCAAATAGATGGGTCTTGTTTGTTTGTTTGTTTGTTTGTTTTTTATCCATTCTGATACCCTAGGTTTTTTTGGTTGGAGCATTCAGTCCATTTACATTCAGTGTTATTATAGAAAGATATGGGTTTAGAGTCATTGTGATGTCCTTTGGTTTCATGCTTGTAGCGACGTCTCTGGTACTTTGTGGTCCTTGAAACATTTTGCTCACAGAATCCCCCTTAGGATCTTTTGTAGGGCTGGTTTAGTGGTGATGAATTCCTCCTTCAGTTTTTGTTTGGGAAAACCTGTATCTCTCCTTCTATTCTGAATGACAGACTTGCTGGATAAAGGATTCTCAGCTGCATATTTTTTCTGTTCATCACATTGAAGATTTCCTGCCATTCCTTTCTGGCCTGCAAAGTTTCAGTAGATAGGTCTGCTACTATTCTTATGTGTCTACCTTTGTAAGCTAGAGCATGTTTATCCCTACCTGCTTTCATAATTTTCTCCTTATCCTTGCTATTTGCCAGTTTCACTATGATATGTCATGCAGAAGGTCGATTCAAGTTACGTCTGAAGGGAGTTCTCTGTGCCTCTTGGATTTCAATGCCTTTTTCCTTCCCCAGATCAGTGAAGTTCTCAGCTATGATTTGTTCAAGTACACCTTCAGCCCTTTTCTCTCTCTCTTCATCTTCTGGAATTCTTGTTACAGATGTTGTTCTGTTTGATTGCATTGCTTAGTTCTCTAATTCTCCCCTCATACTTCTGGATTTTTTTTCTTTCTTTTTCTCAGCTTCCTCTTTTTCCATAATTTTACTTTCTAATTCATCTATTGTCTCCTCTGCCTTTTCAGTCCATGCTATGGGTGCCTCCATTTTATTTTGCACCTCGTTTATAGCATTTTTAAGCTCCTCATGACAAAAATATGGAACACTTCACGAATTTGTATGTCATCCTTGCACGGGGGCCATGCTAAACTTCTCTGTATCGTTCCAATTTTAGTATATGTGCTGCCAAAGTGAGCACGTTTATTTATTTAGAGAAGAGAGGATGTGAGGAGGGGATGGGCAGGGAGAGAGAGGGAGAAAGAATCCCAAGCAGGCTCTGTTCTGTCAGCACAGAGCTCAAAGTGGGGCTTGAACTCACAACCAGTGAGATCATGACCTGAGCTGAAATCAATAATTGAATGCTTAACCAAATGAGACACACTGCTGTCCCCAAAATTGCCCCAATTTTGAGTGAAATTATCATTTCTATGAAATATCATCTGTATCACTGTTTATATTAACATCCATGGCATGATTTTCCCAATATTTCAATGGTAGATGTCTATTAACACTATAATATTTTATATAATATGTGTACTACAAAATAGATAATGTAATTGCCGAATACTGACCAATATTTCAAAATTGACAAATCCAGTGTTTTGTTTTTGCTTGTATGTCTGGGTATGTGCTAGCATTTGTGTGTGTGTGTGTGTAGCTCTAGAAAAGTTATCAACAGAGTAGGTTGTGAAGAGAAAATGCTAAGGGCACCTGGGTCGCTAATCAGTTAAGCATCTGACTCTTGATTATGGCTCAGGTCATTGTCTCATGGTTTGTGAGTTTGAGCCTGCATCAGGCTCCACGCTGACAGCACAAGAGCCTCCTTGGAATTGTCTTTTCCTTTCTTTCCTCCCGTCTCTCTCTCTCTCTTTCAAAATAAATAAAATAAACTTAAAAAAAGAGAAAAAAAAATACTGAAGGTAAACAAAATATTGGAATTTATCATTGTAAATTTTTATGAATTTTTAGAAAGCATATATATTTTAGTCTATAAACTTCTGTTTGTATAAAAGGAATATATAAAAATGCTGCATTAATAGGGGAAACCATGGCAATAGATACTTTAAAATATCATTTTTGGAAACAAAATAGATTTATTTTGTTGGAGTACAAAATATTCTAGATCATTAGTGGTATTCTATTATTAAAATTTTTTTACACTTTCAGGTGATCATGAGGCCTCATTCCTTTTTTCTGAGTGACTGAAGCGACTAAAATAAATCTCTCTCTCTTCCATCCTTTGTCTCTCTCTCTCTCTCCCTCTGTCTCCCTTTCTCTCTCTCTCTCTCTCTCTATATATATATATATACATACACATACATACATAGACACACATATATGTAAATGAAAATCTATCATTTAATTACAAAGGAGAAATTCAATACTTAGAAAAAGAGAGTCAACTAAACTGTAAAAACACAGTAGACCATGTTCAGTCTCAGTGTATACACAGTGTGGCTAGCAAAATCTTTCACAAAAATCTTTGTGAGAAGTAGTCTACAATTGTTTTGTTATGAAACATAAGAAATAATAATCCTCTCTATATTTTACATATAAAATGTGGAATATTTTATAGGTTATACTAGATTCGAAGTTGTGTTAAGTCACATGGAGGTCCCAGCTCAGCCAATCCATTGACCTTTGAGAGCTGTCCATTCTCTAATTGCTTCTCATTTGTCCAAAGGTTGATCTGAGAATTAAAATCCGGTATGGGGGGGGGGGGGAGTACTTACAATCTAGAAAGAAATTTACTAAAGTGTAATATAATATTATTATTTAAAAAATTTTTTAGTCTTTATTTGTTTTTGAGAGAGAGAGAGACAGAGTGTGAGTCGGGGAGGAGCAGAGAGAGAGGGAGACACAGAATCCGAAGCTGGGTCCAGACTCCAAGCTGTCAGCACAGAGCCCGACACAGGGCTCGAACTCATGAGCTATCAGATTGTGACCTGAGCCAAAGCCGGACGCTCAACCGACTGAACCACCCAGGTGCCCTGTAATATTATTATTTTAAAAATAGAGAATAATTGCTGGCAACCCTAGAGTCCCACAGTTTTAGGAAAAGAATTTGGCACGCACAGATAGAAAGGGTTTTACTTCAAAACACATATTCTTTCATTTAAAGAAGTCAAAGGACGTGTCAAACCTTGGTTGAGCTTATTTGTCAAACCTACTGAATATTTTTTTTCTAGGGCTTGTACTTCTCATACTGAAGGGGCTCTTTTAAGAAATGCTTTCTGGTTAAATATGGGTTAGATGCTCTTCGTGGTTCCTAGGTATCATATGAGAGAGCAGCTGGTCTGACGCTCATTATGGCCCAATGGTAGGTATCAGAAGCTATCAACTGCTTGGGTAGTATGATTCCAGTGCCCAGAAATTCAGTGATAGTCTAAAATTTTCAGGAGAAGAGGTGAGATCAATTTAAATGTTTTCTTGGTTTGTTATAATTGGTTACATATATCTAACTTCTGACAAAATGTTCTAAGTGTCAACCTGGCAAAGCTATTTTATTTGTATGTAGGCAGTGCTTATTAATCATCCAGAAGGCCTGTGTCAGATCTTGGGATGGGTGAAAAAACAAATAATTTAAGCCTCACTTTCTCTACTTTCTTACCTTCTTATAGACTCACTGTAACATTTCTCTAAGAAATACAATTTTATTCCATAAAGCATTTGTGTATATTAGTTTCTTCGTTTGTTCCTCACAATATGCCTTTGATTTTCCCAGCTGACACGAGACCCAAAGGGTCAGAACTATGTTACTCAACTTAGAATAATCCATGGCCAAGCACATGTCTTATAATGGCACCCGTTAAATATTGGAAGAATGAAAGAATTAATGAACAAACGAATGAGCTCACAGGATGTCAAAAAAGTTCAAGGAAGTTAAGCAACTTACCAAGTGACCAGAGAGGCTGTGAACAGGAGGCAAAGGGTTGGATAGCGTGAAGATCTGAGCACATAGAAGATAGGCTAAAGGCCCCTGAAAAACAAGTCCCAGACACAGTTTCAGAAGAATTAGGATAAAATCCCCAAAGTCTTATGTATTATTTGGAGCATGGGTAACATTTTGTGCAAATCTCGTACGACATCAAAAGATAACTTTGAGACTGATTTTGGGTAAGGTTTTACATGGCAAGGCTTACCAGATAAGAGCCTATATACTTTTCTAGAAATAAAAAGTGACTTCAAAATATGTATCTCAAATAATATTTTAGAGTTCTGGGGAAATGTATGCTGATTTGTGATTTTCACATATAGACCCTGAGTGTTATGGTTGAAACTTGTTGAAAAATGGCTCAGTGAAAAGGAGGATGGTGGAAACCAAACCCCAGTAAGTTCAGGTGAAAATGGTTTCTTATAGAAAAGGTTGGGAAGTCAGAGAAGCCAAGGATGGGTATGTAGGCGATATGACAGAAGGCTTTCTGTTGAAGATGGAAGATCCTTGAATAAGCTCATATGTGTAGTAGCCACTTGAGAAGGAAAAGGGATTGTAACAGGCTAGACAAAGAATGATTGGTAGAGAAAGGTCAAGTGTAATTAGGAAAGGATGGGATTGATTCTAGGGCAAAGGTAGAGGTATATCCATATATTGGATGAAAGGAGAGGTTCCTCTTCCACTGAGAAAAGAGTATGAATAGTAAGAAATTTGTTTATTAAACAACTTAATAATGATGGTTATGTCAGCAGCAGCAGGGACCACTGGGGAGGAGGGATAACAAATGGGTAGGGGCTGACTGGGAATTGTAGTATCACAATTTGTTTCTGAGAAGAAAATAACAAAATTCTTTTGTTGTTGGTGTTAGAATGCTGAGAAGGAGGAAGACCCAAGGAGGCTAGAAGAAAATGCAAAAGTTTGAAATAACTGTTTAGGAATAAGTAATATTTTTATATGTATTAAGTAAAGTAGCTGTGATCTCTACACTTGTCAGGCATCACTGAGGGACCAACCAATTCTGAAAAGCATGAATTCATGGTTAATCTATAAGCAAGGCCAATCCCAACATGGTCTGATTCCTGACTACGCATATCTTACACATTTATTTCTTTGTCCCTGCACTGTTGGAATTCTATGATCTAGTTCTACTGAATTTCCTTACAGTTTCCAAATGAGCAATTCTCTCTCATACTTTCATGTTGCTCCCTGTGTTTCAAATTTTCTTTTTGCCATGTTTCATCTATTTAGCTTTCATGCTTCAAGATACTATTCTATGTCTCATCAGTTTCTGAAACTTCTTGAGATTAGGGAGCATATCTTGGTGCACTCATCACAAAGAGTGCCCGGCACATAACAGGTTGATGCATCGTAGGCTCATCATACCACAATATTTTGTGCCTTGATTGGAGAAATTTAAGCTGGTTGCCTTAGGGGTGGTGGACACTTCAATCACTGATTGTTGGGCCTTACTCCTTGTGTATATATTTGATTTCTTCTTTAATACTGTGGGAGTTGCATGGGATTTCTGAAGAATCACCTAACTTCTATAGCCCTGCAGGCATTGTACACTTGTCAAGCTATTTATTATCAGAAAAACACTTTTTTTTAGAATTGGTCCAAATATGACTTTATTTTCCTATTACAGTTCTTTAGGAATTCCCCACTATTGCTTCCAGAATAAAATCTAAATGCTATTTGGTGACTTCCATAGCTCTTCACTTCAGCCTCTCTTTTCATTCATAGGACTTATATTTTTCTTAAATGCCCTGGCTTCCCATCACACAAAATTGACTTTCCCTCAAAATACAATGGCATTTCATATCTCAGAAACTTGATGCTATGCCTCAGCCTTATTCTCTGTGAAATCCTACTCTAAACCGCAACTCAAATAAAATATCTTACTCTGTGAAGCCCATAGGCAACGTCCCTCACTCTTCTCAACTCAAGGTTAATTATTCCCTTTTAGGGAAGATCTTAGGGCCTTACCTATGTCAGAATCAATTAGGTATATGTCAGGCTTTCCGAAAACATCATTAAATATTTGAGGGCAAAGATGTAATATGATTTGTTTTTGTTGCAAGCATTCAGTACCTGGTGAATTGTATAATCAAAGCTTTAAAGCTAGAGGTTCTAACCCAAACCTTTGACATGAGCTTTGAATGGTTACAGCTCCTTAATTTCTTTATAGAATATGGTTCACAACACTCAGTGTCAAATTATAGACTAAATGAAAATACTTGAACATTAAGCATAGGGATAGATGGAGGAATCACGGTAGCTGGGATGTTATTTATCACTCAGTTATAGGGTTCTAGATACTTTCCCCAGTATTCTCTAACTTGCCACATCATTTTCAAGCAAAATAGAACTGCGACCCTTGGAGTCTCTCAAGTTCTTTCATTTTCCCCATGTGAAAGTATTACAGCAGATTTTAAAGATCAATTTTTATGAACTCTGGTAAACCCCAAGGGCCTTTTAATCTCTTTTATGATAATATGGAAAAGCTCCATGTCTTTTAAAGTAATATTATCCACAATTCAATGAAAGTACAACTGACTTGTATTATTTTTATATTACAACAGGGTATAAACTGTCCCTGTCCTTTGATTGATACAAATTGCTGTAACATGAGAAAATTAAATATTTTTGTTCAATTTTCCTCAATGCAAAATAGTCTTCGTCTTTTAATAAATACATATTGACTTACTGTTAAGTGCCTTTTAGTGTTTAAGTGCTTAGGATCCTTCAGTGAAAAAAAAGAGAAAAAATGTTCCCATTCCTATGAAGTTTCTATTTTATGGAGAGGCATACAGAAATAAACACAATAAAAAGTAAATCACATAATATTATGAAATCACAAGTTTTATGTAAAAGAAAAAAAAGGAAAAACAAGTTAAGAGGATCAGGAATGTGAGAGCATGGGTGTTGGGTAGTGTTGGGAGAAAGCAGTTTGTAGTAATAGACCAGGTGGTTAGGGAAGGCCTCAGTGAAATGAAACTTTGAGCCAAGACTTAAATAAGGGATAATGGCAGATGTTGTTGGTAAGTCTTATGGTTTCATCCAAATTTAGACAATCCTTATTTAATACATGTTACATACTCTCCAGCCAAGATTACTATATTCACAGACCGTCTTCTCATAAGTATAAAAATTAGTTGTGTTCTATCATTTCAAAATAGCAAAAGCCAAATTAGTATTTCCAGTTCAAGACCTGTGTTTCTTCTCTGTCACCCTATTTTCCTAGAAAAAAAAATCAGAAAATGCCCTTGTGCGTGTACATATATCTTTTAAAAGTCATTGATGGCAATAGATTTTCATGTTTGAGATGTTCACATTAGGGAAAAGCTCTGACAGAATATGCCTTTTGATTTTGAAATGGCCTAGATATATCAAAAACAGTGATTGGGCCACCATACATTGCTCTAACCAAAAGGATTTATAGAGCTGATTCTGCACAATTTCTATCCTCTTACTGACCTTTTAAATGCACTATGCTGTTATCAAAAATGTATTTGATATTGAACAAGAAATATTTTTAAGAAAGCCTGAATGTGAGTCACTACATAAAACTTTTATTCATGTCTAAACTCACAAAGTGCAAAGCCTGGCAAAAAATGCATACTCACCATTTTCAAAATCTTAAACATCTACTGATATTACACACTAGAGTTTCATTTTAACTACATTATTTAGAAACATTTTTCAGTACTGTTGAACAGTCTGTGGACAAGGACCTAAAGATGTTAATGTAGTGACATTATCATTCCAACTTATTTTGGCATTAGGTAGAAGAATGTTCAAAGTTTTAATATATCTTTTACAATTGTACAGCTTAAGAAAGTAAGAAACAATTACTGATAAAGGAAATGTGAAATGCCTGATGAATTCAACGGGAACACAAATGGAAATATAAAAGAGATAATCATTAAAAGTAGACAGAAGAGATTGGCCTTTGGACAACTAGGATAATTGTGAATATCTGTACATAGATAATTTGACTGTTTACTGCCATTTATTGTGTTCATATTTGAAGATTTATATAAATTACCCTTTAATTTAAAAATGGAAAGATTTTAACTGTATATACACAAATATAATTTTATATGTATGTATATAGATAGATAGATATTCCTATACTATATCATTTCTTATAATATACCTTTACAGTAGTCCTAAAATATTTCACTTAAGTTACACATTAAAGATTTTGATGAGAAATAATTGTCATACATGGAGATAAGTCCTGTTTTTAGGCTGTGCTACATAACTATAGTAAGATAATTAATTCTTCATCATTTATTTGTTAGAGTTTCATTTTGTGTTTTAACAGCTTTGTTACTGATTTTATTGAATGGCTTAAAAATTCACCTTGGGTATGTGTCATCAATGATAGACGATGATAATTCCCACATAAAGTATGGAGATACAGCTAGTGCAACAACTTTTGATGGTGTATAATCCCTGAGGGGTGCATCTTTTATTTAACATCACATGTAATATTTATCTTTTATATGATTCTTATCAGAATAGTTCCCTGTGATGTTGCTTCAAAACCAAAGTTTTAGCAATAAACAGAATGGATTTGAAATATGGTTCCACTTCTTCCAGCTTGGATAAAATTTAGTTAAATTACCTAATTTCCGTAACTCTTCAATTGCTTATATGTGAAATGGAGATAATTGGGTAACAATCTTGATGCTCTTTGAGGGTTAAATGTAAGCACTTAGAATTAATCAATATATAATAGCTATGATTCCTCATATTACAAAATCCATGTAGCAGCATAATTTCCAAATCTGTTTCTGATGACAGGGAATTAGCTGATGCTATCTGTCCATACTCGTCTGTTACCAATCTTTATCCTCTGCACCAGGAATGAGAATACAGCTCCCTGATTTAGGAATACTTAATCTTGACCTTTTGGATCTTCCCTGGTATACAAAAGTGAGAACCACAGCACTATTGTCTTTTGCCAACTTTCTTCTTCTCTAACCATAAATTTTATTTTTCTCTAAGTATGTGAATAAACTTCCTTTTGACTTTTCTATGGAAAAATAGAGGTGATCATTTTAGAAAAGATAAATTACAAATTAATCCCTATTCTATGGCACTATCGAATTGCTGGTTTAGTTAAAATATAAATACTTCCCTTCTTACATTTTTGTTTTTATAGCTTTAAAATTAACCTAAGTCTAAAGTGGAAACATATATATATAAATACTTCCCTATTGCGCAAGTTCTTGAAAATTTATAAAATAGAAATTATTTGCAGTGATTCAAACACGATGGAAACAATTTTATTGCTTAGTCATAATTTTTAAGAAGACAAAAATTTCACGTTGTCATTGTTGTCTGTACTTTCATTTTCATAGTAATCTCCTCAAATTTTTAATTGAACATCCAAGAGGGGAGACAAATCAGAAAACTGGGGACAATAAGGAAGGGAAAGAACGTGGTTTTCATTCCGAGTTTAACAGTATCGACAGTCATATGCCTTAAGTAAAAAGAACTGGAATAAAGCGTGCATGGGAGATATTTACATGCCATGAAGTCATCACTTACTTGAAGTAAACTAATTATTTGAAAGCCTGCATTGAAGTACAAACCAATCAATTGCTCTTGGATATTTTCCTGGAACAGTATTTTTTTTTCCATTAACAAATGTAGTAAGTGATAACATAAGGAAGCTAAACAGAAAACTACCATATCTGAGTGAAATCTATTCAGAAATTAGGGCATATGTATGGGTAATGGATTTACCGAAATTGAGTTTTGGCCATGACTCAAAAGGCCAGGCTTAACAGTTGCCAGATTGCCACCTGTGCCCTATATACCACAGGTGTTCAGGCCTTCAGAACAGCTCTTCTTCCTAATGATTTCTAGGCCAGCAGTGCTCCCACACACCCAGCATGAGCTCATGCACTGAATCGATACTCACTTCTGGACATTGACATTCACCTTGACTTTGAACACTTTCTAATGTCCTTTTTAAAAGTAATAACATAATAAAAGTACAAGCTCTGTAGCAGTTAGAATCAGGTTCAGCTATTCTTATTAGAGATCCAAAATAACAACTAAAGTCCAGGTGTTAGATGGCAGCTTTGGGGTCATCAGGGACCCAGGCCATTGTTTCTCTCTTTTCCATCAACCTTAACCTGTGGCTTCCATTGTCAGGGTTACATTATAATCACAATTTGGCTGCTGGAGCCCTCACCTCCATGACCTCATTTTAAAAGAAGGAAGAGCAAAAGGTGACTCCCCTCTTTGAGCCACTCCCCTTTCCTTCTTAAAAAGCTTTCTTGGAAGCCCCAGTGAAGTACTTCTGTTTATATTTTATTGCCTACTTCTATCTATGAGGGAGCCTGAAAAATGCAATATGTAAGTAGAAACATTTCTGACACTATCAATATAAAGTTACTTTAAAGAAGAAAGGGTGAAGGGCTATTGGATAGGCAGCCTGGAGTTTCTGCCACACCCTTTTATGTTTAAACTAGATCAATTATCTAAGAATGTTTCAGCCAATTGGTAGAGCTAGTAGTATTTATATATGTCCATCTATATCTCTATATCTATATCTCTATATAGAGATGTAGATATATCTATATAGAGATATAGATATATGTTCTATAGATAGATATGCATCTATCTATATATGTTCTATAGATATAGATATATCTATCTATCTATACCTATATATCGATAGATAGATAGATAGATAGGTATAGATAGATAGTTAGATATAAGCTAGTAGCTTATATAAATCTAGTAGCTTATATGTAGTTTATTTACAGCTATAACTTTTATATAGATGTGCCTTAGATGAGGGATACCATACATACATCCGTAATGTTCAGAGTTTAGTTTGCATAAGAACATAATGAATATAGGGGCACCTGGGGGGCTCAGTCGGTTGGGCGTCCGACTTTGGCTCAGGTCATGATCTCACAGCTTGTGAGTGAGTTCAAGCCCCACATCGGGCTCTGTGCTGACAGCCCAGAGCCTGGAGCCTGCTTTGGGTTCTGTGTCTCCCTCTATCTTTGCCCCTTCCCTGCTCATGCTCTGTCTCTCTCTGTCTCTCTCTGTCTCAAAAATAAAGAAAATCATTAAAAAAAAAAAGAACATAATGAAGATTTGTATAAAATACAGCTTCCAGAGATTCTGGTTCCATAGGCTGGCAAAGCTCAGAAATCTCTTTGGAAGTTCCTGAATGATCTTAGAATTGTTGATGGCCCCCCAGCTGTGTTGCTATGGAAAGCTTTCTTTTAGATATTTCTCAACAGTGCCAAGTCCAGAATTCCTATGGAGATTAAGAGTGGGAACCTCTTGAAGTCCCCTTCAAGATGTATAGAGTGTTGGCTGCTGCAGAAGCAAAGAGTTTTCCATAAAATTTAGAACACACCTCTAGTCCACATCAAAGAATTGGGCAGGTGCAGTTTATGGGTGGGGAGCATGAACCCTCTTTCCTGGCATTTGGTGCTGTCACTGTGAATCTTGCTTACCTTCTAATTCTAGACATTACAGCACATGAGAAATAAATCTCTGAAACACTTCAAACTCAGTCTTTGTTCTCTCTCTCTTTTTACCTTTCTGAGGTTCTTAATACTAGTAGAGTCACCATTTAATTTGTCAGATGAGTGATAACAAGAGAAGAAAGAACAGGTTGATCAACTGAAGAGAAAACCAAGTCAATAACAATCCTAACCAAGCTAACTATCCAAATTACAGCTGGTAACAGACAAAAGGTAGATTCATACCTGGATCTGACTTCAAAGCCATGTTCCTTTGACTCTGCCATACTTACTGATTCTTCTGTGGGAGAAGGAGGAAGACAAAACCAAAAACCTGATAGTCCCCTTCACCCTCCCTCAACCAGACTGTGCCAGTCTCTTAACTCGTTGGTATAACAAGAAAGGAGGAGGTTGCAAACGGAAAATGGAATAGGTCATAGGGCAGGGAGCCAGAAACTAATGCCAGTCTCATAAACATGCCTCCCCAAGAGAGTTCTCATCTCACTGTTCCCTTTAAATTATCCCAGATTATTTCCTTTAAACTTCCACTGCCATGTCAGTGTTCCTTCCACTTCTCAGACCTCCAGGCAGCACCCAACGACAGCTTTTAATCATGGGCTCGAATCAATCTTCGTTCTTCTCCAACTTCTGTCACCTTCTCCCTAACCCCTTCCAGGGCTGATCCTAATTTGTTCCATCATTCTGGGTTCATACTTGCTTGATTTCCATCTTACTGAGGTAATAGAAAATACAAATAAATGATATATAACCAGATTGATACCTTTAAACCTTTATTAGAAGAATCATTGAAACCTTTATTAGAAGAATCATTGAAATCCAACTTGTTTAAATCCCTCATTTTTCTCACCAGAGAAAAAGGTGGTGTATACATCCATGTTGGCGCTCATGATAGACGTCAATAGCCATTGATACTAATTCCACTTCTGCTACACATGGACCAACTTGTTCTCACGTTGGTCTCCTGATGGGATGGATCAACACCAGGTGGTGCTCTGCTGCTCTGTTGACATTTCTGTTTATCCTTTTTATACTTGGTCTCTCACGTAGCTCTTAGTGAATCATTAGATGTTAGGAAGGCAGCATAGCATGGCTATTAAACTCTTTCCTCTGTCATTAAGCAACTGCATAAATTTGTGGACATTATTTAAACTTTGAGCCTTGGATTCAAATATTAGAAAATTAGAACAACCAGATTAGCGTTTTCTGAATAGGTAGAAAGATAACTCACGAAACCCAGTTGGCAGCTATATTACAAGATGCTATCCCCATACCAATTTTGTGATTTTATTAAGATCTTCTAAAGGTGGCATTTAATCCAGTGTTTCTAATGTTGCAGGTCTCTCTTAATTGGCTTCCTGACAGGGTGTAGTGACAGAAAAAAAAAATTCAGGGCACGATCCCTCAAGACTGAGTTAGGAAATGTGCTGTTAATGGCATTGAATAGAATCACACTCAAGTTTAAAAACTTACTCTACTTTGTCCCTGGAATTTCTTGACCTTCACAGAAAGTTTTATGTTCATTGCAGGAATTGCCAAGGGGTTAAGGCATGATCTCTGTCCTTCCTTCTCATTTGAGACTCTCCGTTCCAGAACAAAGCACCAGTTTAGACACGTCCATCCTTTCTTTCTCTGAAGGCTGAGAGGCCTTGATGTAAATGTTGTCTCTCCCAGCTGGTTCTGGCATGCCCAGACTTGTCAGAGTTTTCAGTAGGTATTAAGCTCCATCCACCTTTGGCACTTCGTTATTTAAAGCATATGTATTACTGGCTAGAGATATGCCAGGTGATTAAAATGTAGGGAAAAATGTAAATTGTTTATTTTAAAAATTGGAATACAAAATACTAGCACATGAAAACTACAGAGTGAAAGTTCAGAGGGACAAGAGAGAAACCACTGAAGAACTTTTGTATTCTAATTGGCCACATGGAAGAGATGCTAAACCTTGAAGAATGAGCAGGCGTTTAGTAAGTGACGTTCAGTGATGTGGATTTTCACAAAGGTGGAAAGGTAAAATATAGCTTGGGAAGGTGTAAGAAGTTTTGTGAGAATACAAATAACTTAGTCATAAGAAAAGAGTACAGGTAAGAGTTTATTTCCACACTTTGGGAATGGAGACACGAGCTGCTCAAATCATAAACTAGAATGATTTATTTAATCCAGGAGAGAATGCTAAGTCATGGGAGCCAGGGGATCATTTGACTAGAGATATGTTTTAGGAAGTCAATCTATCATTGATTCTGCCATTGATTTTCAGAAAATATTGGGGTAAAATATATGAGAGTGTAAGCTGACCAGTTAAAAATATAAGCTAATTGCAAAGGAGGAGGACTTTTGCTTTTTATTCTACATGTTTCTGTACTGTTTCAACTTTTATAAAGGGAATGTGTTTGTGTATTATTTGTGTATTTCCAACATTTAGCAGAGACTAACAGAAAAGCAGAACAAACAAAAAGGAAATATTTCACAGTTATCTCCATGATTTTCAACCTAGCACTGGCTGAAGAGGTACCATAGAATTAAGTTATAATTATAAATAGGATGCCAATAATTTTAATTTAAAAATAATAAAAGGGTCGACCCTGGGTAGCTCAGTTGGTTAAGCTTCCGACTCTTGATTTTGCCTGGGGTCATGATCTCACGATATGTGAGATAAAGCCCACATCACTTGGGATTCTCTCTCTCTCTCTCTCTCTCTCTCTCTCTGCCCCTCACCTGTTCATGTGTGTGTGTGTGTGTGTGTGTGTGTGTGTGTGCATGCTCACTCTCTCTCTCTCTCTATCAAAATAAATAAATAAACTTGAAAAAAATAAAAATAATGAATGGAGATTCACTTAGTATTATGCTCTCTACTCCATACGTGCTGTTGAAAATGGCAATATTTCATTCTCTTTTATGATTAATATTCCATTATGTGTGTATGGAGATATATATATATATATATATATATATATATATATATAATCTTCTTTATTCTTTCATCAGTCGGTGGATACTTTGGCTGTTTCCATAATTTGGCTGTTGTCAATAATGCTTCTATAAACATCGGATTCATGTATCCCTATGAATTAATATTTTTGTATTCTTTGGGTAATACCTAGTAGTGCAATTGCTGGATCATAGGGTAGTTCTACTATTAACTCTTTGAGGAAACTCCATACTGTTTCCCAGAGTGGCTGTACCAGTTTGCACTCCGACCAAGAGTGCAAGAGTGGTCCCCTTTCTCCACATCCTCGCCAACATCTGTTATTTCTTGTGCTGTTGATTTTAGCCATTCTGACAGATGTGAGGTGATATCTTATTGTGGTTTTGATTTGCATTTCCCTGATGATGAGTGATGTTGAGCATCTTTGCCTGTGCCGGTTGGCCATCTATATGTCCTCTTTCGAGAAATGTCTGTTTGTGTCTTCTGCCCATTTTTTAATTGGATTGTTTGTTTTGGGGGTGTTGAATTCTATAAATTCTTTACATATTTTGGATACTAACCTTTTATTGGGTATGTAATTTGCAAATACTTTCCCCCATTCAGTAGGTTATATTTAATTTTGTTATTTCCTTTGCTGTGCAGAAGCTTTTTATTTTGATGTAGTCCCAATAGTTTATTTTTGTCTTTATTTCTCTTGCCTCAGGAGACATACCTAGAAAAATGTTGCTTGGCCATTGTCAGAAATTATTGCTCTCTTCCAAGATTTTTATGGTTTTGGGTCTCACATTTAGACCATTTTGAGTTTATTTTTGAATATGGTATAAGAAAGTGGTCCAGTTTCACTCTTTTGCATGTAGCTGTCCAGTTTTCCCAACATCATTTGTTGAAGATGCTACCTTTTTCTGATTTCATATTCTTGCCTCCTTTGTCAAAGATTAATTGACCATGGAGCTGTAGGTTTGTTTCTGGGCTTTATATCTTGTTCCATTGATCTATGTGTCTATTTTTGTACCAGTGCCATACTGCTTTGACTACTACCTCTTCTTAGTATAACTTGAAATCTGGAATTGTGATACTTCCAGCTTTGTTTTCCTTTTGTAAGGTTGTTTTGCCTATTCAGGATCTTTTGTTGTTCCATAGAAATTTTAGGATCGCTTGTTCTAGTTCTGTGAAAAATGCTGTTGGTATTTCGATAGGGATTGCATTAAACCTGAGATTACTTTGGGTTGATGTCCATACGGACATTTTAACAACATTTGTTCTTGCAATCCATGAGCATGCAATGTCTTTCCATTTGTTTGTGTCACTTTCAGTTTCTTTCATCAGTTTTGTAGTATTCAGAGTATAGAGCTTTCATCTCTTTGATTAAGTTTATATCTGGGTATTTTATTACTTTTGCTAAAATTGTGAATGGGATTGCTTTCTTAATTTCTCTTTCTATTGCCTCATTATTGGTTTATACAAATGCCACAGATTTCTGTACATTGACTTTGTATCCTATGACTTTACTGAATTCATTTATCAGTCCTACTAGTTTTTTGGTCTAGTCTTTAGAATTTTCTATATATGATATCATGTCATCTGCAAATAGTAAAAGTTTTATTTCTTCCATATCAATTTGGATGTCTTTTGTTTCTTTCTCTTGTTTGATTGCTGTGGCTAGGACTTCCAGTACTATGTTGAATAAAAGTGGTGAGGGTGGATATCCTTGGCTTGTTCCAGATCTTAAAGGGAAAGCTTTCAGTTTTTCACCATTGAGTATGATGTTAGCTGTAGGTTTTTCATATATGGCCTTTATTATGTTGAGATATGTTCTACTTTGTTGAGAATTGTTTTTCTGAATGGATGTTGTACTTTGTCAAATGCTTTTGCTGCATCTGTTGAGATAATTGTATGGTCTTTATCCTTTCTCTTGTTAATGTGATGTATCACATTGATTGATTGCCAATATTAAACCACCTTTGCATTCCAAGTATAAATTTTTTTTAACGTTTTTATTTATTTTTGGGACAGAGAGAGACAAAGCATGAACGGGGGAGGGGCAGAGAGAGAGGGAGACACAGAATCGGAAACAGGCTCCAGGCTCTGAGCCATCAGCCCAGAGCCTGACGCGGGGCTCGAACTCACGGACCGCGAGATCGTGACCTGGCTGAAGTCAGACACTTAACCGACTGCGCCACCCAGGCGCCCCTGCATTCCAAGTATAAATCCAACTTGATCATGGTGAATGATTTTTTAATGTATTGTTAGATTCAGTTGGCTGATATTTTGTTGAGGACTTTTATATCTATGTTCATCAGAGATATTGGCCTGTTGTCCTCTCTCTCTCTCTCTCTCTCCCTCTCCCTCTCCCTCTCTCTCTCTTCTGGTGTCTTTATCTGGCTTTGGTATCAAGATAATACAGGCCTCGTTGAGTTAATTTGGAATTTTTCTTTCCTCTTCTATTTTTTTTTGAATAGTTTGAAAGAAAGGGTATTAATTCTTCTTTAAATGTTTTATAGAATTCTACCTGTGAAGCCATCTGGTCCCAGATTTTTGTTTGTTGGGAGGTTTTTTGTTTTTGTTTTTGTTTTTCCTGATTCAATTTCATTATTGGTAACTGGTCTGTTCACGTTTTCTGTTTCTTCCTAATTCAGTTTTAATAGGTTATATATTTCTAGAAATTTCTCCATTTCTTCTTGGTTGTCCAATTTCTTGGCATATAAATTTTCATAATATTCTTTTATAATCCTTTGTATTTCTGTGGTGTTCATTGTTATTTCTCTTCTTTCATTTCTGAGTTTGTTTACTTGAGTTGTCTCTCTCTCTCTCTCTCTTTTTTCGATGAGAGTGGCTAAGGTTCATCGTTTTATTGAGCTTTTTAATGAACTTGCCCCTGGTTTTATTAACCTGTTCTATTGCGGATTTTTTTTTAAGTTTCTAATTCATTTATTTCTCCTCTAACCTCTTATTTCTTTTCTTCTACTGGTTTGGGATTTTGTTTGTTCTTTTTCTAGATCCTTTAGGTGTAATGATAGGTTATTTATTTGAGATTTTTCTTTCTTCTTGAGCTAGGCTTGTATTGCTATAACTTTCATTTTTAGAACCACTTTTGCTACATCCCAAAGATTTTGGACCATTGTGGTTTCATTTATTTGTCTTCATGTATTTTTTTATTTCCTCTTTTATTTCTTGGTTGACCCATTCATTGTTTAGTAGCATTTTATTTAACCTCCATGTATTTGTGGTCTTTGCAGATTTTTTATTGTGGTTGATTTCTAGTTTCGTAGCATTATGGTCAGAAAAGATGCATAGAATGACTTCGATCTTTTTTGTCATTATTTTTAAACCATTCATACTTAAGCTACCATACTGGAATCAAGTTACTGATGTTAAAATTGCTGCTGGGATGTGATATAAATACACTGCACAAGCCAGTCATTCATTCACTCTGCTGGGCAATCTGAATCAAAAGACAATTAGGATAAAACTTTTGTCTTTAAATTGATTACAGAAGAAAGAAGGAGGGAAGGAGGGCTGGAAGGCAAGGAAGACAGGAAGGAAGGAGGAAGGAAGGAAGGAAGGAAGGAAGGAAGGAAGGAAGGAAGGAAAGAAGGGAGGGAGAGGGAGGAAGGAAGGAAGATCATTGTATAAAATAAGTATAAACAGTATGCAACAGAGATCCAAGAGCCGGAAGAGTCACAAATAGATGGACAATTTCAATGGGAAACAGAAGACTAAATTTTTGTAATGAAACTGAAGTTGAAGCAAAAATTCTCACTACTGATTTGATCATCATGCCCAGATGCTTTACATGTTTCTTTTAGTTGTTAATTTAAAGATTCTTCTTAATACAACCTGAAGTAGGGAATGATCCGTTGAAGTGACCAATAAACAGTACACATAAATTGTACGGGTTTAAAAATCATGAGACACAGTTAATTGGAGAAATAATAAGATTTCTTCTAACCTAAAACACTAAATATAATATTACCAGTTATAGCACTTCCAAATCTGATGAATACCATGAGAAACCATTCTCTACATTACCTGCTATAGACTGACAACTTCAAAATGCCAATATCCCTGGAATGGCTACTTTCATATCTGATTGGTTATTGTGGAAAACTGAGTGATTAATATAAAATCTATTTAGAAATGTTAGGAGCTAGGGGCGCCTGGGTGGCGCAGTCGGTTAAGCGTCCGACTTCAGCCAGGTCATGATCTTGCGGTCCGTGAGTTCGAGCCCCGCGTCAGGCTCTGGGCTAATGGCTCAGAGCCTGGAGCCTGTTTCCAATTCTGTGTCTCCCTCTCTCTCTGCCTCTCCCCCGTTCATGCTCTGTCTCTCTCTGTCCCAAAAATAAATAAACGTTGAAAAAAAATTTTTTTTAAAAAGAAATGTTAGGAGCTAGATAAAATTCTAGCATTGCCAGGATATAAGGAATATTCATGTTTCATATGACGTTATGTTATTTTTAATAAGATTACCATGAATTTCATTTTTTCAATTTTCTTAATTTGTACCAATATATTGGGAAAAAAAGTAGATAAATCTATGTTTAGAGAGCCATCTTTTTTTTCCTTCCAATTTTTGCTGGTGTCCCTCCTCCTCCTCTTTTCTTTTCCTCCTCCCCTTTCTCCCTCTTCTTTTTCTTCTCCTTTTTTCCCTCTTTCTTCTTCTCCATACATTCCTCTTATTCTTACTGTTATTATAATTTTGCTTGGATATGTGTAAATTGAACATATCTAACCTGTTTACATAGGAGCATCATTTTAGATTTTCTTTGGGCTATTTCAAAGTAAATAAAAGTAGAGACGCCTGGGTGGCTCAGTCGGTTGAGCGTCCAACTTTGGCTTAGGTCATGATCTCCCAGCTAGTGGGTTCGAGCCCTGCATTGGGCTCTGTGCTAACAGCTCAGAGCCTGGAGCCTGCTTCGGATTCTTTGTCTCCCTCTCTCTCTCTCTACCCCTCCCCTGCTCATGCTCTGTCTCTCTCTGTCTTTCAAAAATAAATAAACATTAAAAAATAAATAAAAACCCACAAAGTAAATAAAACTAAGTAAAACCTCTTTCAGTGTTTACCCTTCTATCCTAAAAGTAGATATTTATTACTCATTTACTAATAATAATATAAGTTATGAACTCAATACTAGTTACAAGCTTTTATATAATAAAGCATTTATAGAAAACATTTGAGTGTACAAGACCTCATATATATACATTGGGCCTAACCAGGAAAGGTCAAAAAAAAGAATTAAATCTTTAAGTCGTTAAATACTGGATTTCAGAAATTAAGTACTACAACATACTACATACACATCCCTTTGAAAATAAAATAAATAGTTTAGTTTATTAAACCACAATGACTATCTGGAAAATATGAAATTAATATGGAATTGTTTAATCTTTCCTAGAGACTAGCCTAACAAGATTATTTTAGAATAATTAAAAATAATAAGCCACTAATGTTTTAATTCTATTAATTTAAAGTGTCTTTCAGTAAATTAAAAATGTATAATCAAATAACAAGGAGAATCACTACTACTCATTAAATGCATACTAAGATATCAGTGCATTTATTAATCACCATAATTTTATTAAGTAAGGTATTTTGCACTCATTTTACAGGTCAAAAGATTGAGGCTTAGAGAGGTTAAGTAACTTACCACTCCTGACTCAAGAAGTGGTAGTCATGAATCAAACCATGTGATTTCACTGACTAAAAATCTATACAAAATTTGAAGTTCACTCTGCCTATGAGATGTACTGCCTCAGGCCATAACATTAAAATTCTAAATACATTCAAAATAATTCAGATAAATTCATGCATGTTGGATCTCATGGGAACAATAAGGTGAAATTTGAGTGCAGTATAAGGTCACAGAGGAACACATACTTTTTTCACAGAAGAGTCACTTTTTTGCTCTTTATCTATATCACAAAGAGAAAGTTGACAGCATAAGCTATTAATCTAACTCCTGTTATGAATAAACACTTTCTTTACATTCAAAAAAATATAGTTCTATAAATTCCTTCAAACATTGAGCCTTTGGATTTTTTTTAATTTAATTTTTAATTTTTTTAAATTTACATCCAGATTAGTTAGCATATAGTGCAACAATGATTTCAGGAGTGGATTCCTTAGTGCCCCTTACCCATTTAGCCCATCCCCCCTCCCACAATCCCTCCAGTAACCCTCTAACAACTTCTGTGTTAGCCTTCTAATGGTGAGTATTTTCATGGATGACAAACTATTTCCCCTTTCATACTGGGAGTTACAGCTGCGAGCAGGACATTTTCTTTAGCAATTTCACTTAACACAATGTCCTTACTAGAGGTTTTCTCTACATGGTCAGGACAGCATTCTCTCCTGAGGAAAGAGTCTCTGAAAATGAAAACCTGTGAGAATACTGTTCAACTCAATATGGGAAAATGGTGGGGAAGACAGTTGAATACATGGCCACATTGCTCATGGTAATTCATTTGCATAGAATCCTCATTCTTTTAAGAAGAAGGAGGATTTTAGAATGCTTTAAATTTTACCATTCACAGTATTGAATATGCCAATTGTTAATTTAAATGATACACTTGTATTTTAGAAGATATTCCAACTTTATCTGGAAGGTCAGAGTTAAATTGCTTAATTTTTTTTCTGTTCTGCAAGCAGGATGTGTAGAGGCTAAAGACAATTGTCCCCGTGCTATTGCAGCTTAATTTGATAATTGTCACAGGTTTCAGCTTACCTTAAATAATTTTCAAGATAATGTATAAAATGATTTATAATTTAAATGATGACAGAACTAAAACTATACTGCTGTACTTCCTGAAGGAAAATGTCTGTTTTGTTAGATTCTCATTTTGATAATCTTACCCTAAATCCAGCTTCTTGAGCAATATGGTAAACCAATGAGTTTTAGCTTATAAGCCTAACTTTACCGCATTGATGTTACTTCAATTCTAAACTTTCCCCTGAAAGAACAGAGGTGGAAATTTAAAAAAATAACGACTATTGATTCTTTATTATAAATTATGACATTAAAAAGGAATTTATATACTGCAAATCTAGAAAATTATGATAAAGTAAATATTACCATCAATCTAATTATGGTTATTAGACTCATTTTTGTCTATTTTTCAGTACTTTTTATTAGAAATTCACTTATATAAAATGTTGTTGGTCTTCAGGGTTATGTCTTAGGTTATCTTTTTTCAATCTATATATTTCTCAAGGATATCTTGTTGATTCTTAGGATTTTAGGTGTGGGTGGGAAGTTGGAAGTCTGGGTTTATGGGTGTGTGTCTTGAGCAGTCAGGCAGGACTCTGGCTTTGAAGGGCCCTGTGCTTGACTTAATGCTCTTCTGACACCATCTTGAAATACTTAATACTGTTTGACCAAGGGGACTTTCATTTTCATTTTTCACTGCATCTTGCAAATTGTGTTACACATATTGGGAATCATTGTGATAGCAGAAAACCCAGCCTCTTTCATTTCTAAAGTCATGAACCTTGTTCCAGTTTTCCCTCAGCCAAAGAGAAGGTATTTCCTTTTTTTTTTTTTTTTTTTTGGCAAAAAAGTGTCTTCAGCTTCCAATCTCACGTCTGTGAGGCTGAGACTTCATTGAAGTTTGGCTTTGTCTAATTGTCTTTCCAGAAATATTGGGTTTACTGCCCATAAATATAATGATGAATTATAGGCTACCAGTGATCCTGACCACAAATACCCCAGTGCCTTCAAAATCTTTACTTCTTGCCAAATCCCTCTTTTGAATGTTGTATCCACATTTCCTCTTGCCTTGAATGTTTCCAATGGTGTAAACTATGGGCAATTTAATGTCAGATTGTACAACACTGACATTCAATTATTTCTCCCGGGAAAACTGCTTTATATTTATATTTTATATTGGATGTTAGATAATTCCAGTCACCTCAACAGCACCATTAGAAATGCAGGAGTCACCTTGTCCCTTTCTTCCTCTGTCTTCTGGATCCAGTCCATCATCAAGTACTGTCCATTCTATTTGTTAAATTGCTTTTAATCCCTTCTGCCACTAGTTCAGACTACTGTTATCTCAAGCTCAAGCTCTTTCAATAAGAGTTTGAAATCAATTTCATTTTAGCTATATTTTCTCTTTTACAAATCATTCTCCAGTTTAGCTAAAGTAGTGGTAGTTGAGAAATTCATATCTGGTCATTTCATTCCCCTGTTTAACACTTACAAGATAATGTTCTTATTTTGTTAAATAAGACTTCTAAAGCCATTCATTATTTGAAGCTACCAATATCATTTTTCTCAGCCCATCTTCAACTGTGATTTCCTCTCCTTTTCATTCCTCTGCCTTCTGCCTTTTGGATTAGCTGACTTTTAGACATCACTTAAGTTCTTGTGTTGCCCCAGAAAATTAACACACATACACACTCCACGTACATTTTACTTCTTTGATTTTTATGTTCTAGGAAAATTCTATTCCCTCTGTTCTAGCCACATCGGTCGCCTAACATTTTCTTTTTTAACATGCCAAATATGCATTCACATTAGGGTCTTAACATTCATTGGCTGATATTTTTTCTTCCAGAAAGATTAAGACTAACTCAGCCACCTCTTTCAAGCTTTTTCTCAACAAGGCCCTACCTACTCTGAGAATCTCAATTTATATTTCCAGTGCTTAACCCTTGCCTCACTCCAGCCAAGCCACTTGCATTTACTAATCTCTCTGACAACACTGTTCTTCTTCTTTTTTTCTTTTTTTGCCATAAAGCGTATAATCTTCTTAGTAATATACTACATAATTTATGTATTCATCTTGTGTATTCTGTATTGTCTGTGTACCCCTCTCCTCTAGCATTAGAATATAAGCTTCAAGAGAGTGGACAATTAACCTGTTTTGTTCACTGATGTATTCTAACAGCCATATATACATATTTGGCCACAGCTTTGAGTATTTTCGTACACTTTGCTCTTTTTTATTAATTTATTATTTCAAAGTATGTGTAATATTTTGAAATATTGAGCATTGTCAATTTTTTACATAAACATTGTACCAGTTTATATCAAAACCAATTGTGAATAAGTCCATTTTGCCATGTCCTCAATAGAAAAATGTATTTCAAAAGAACCAGTATTAATGGCGAGAAATGGTATCCCATTTAAAAATTGTTTTATAATTTGTATTACCTAGAGATTTAATATTATTCATGTTTTTATTAGAAAATTTATTTTTTATTTTGTGAAACATATTTATAACCTTTGGATAATTTTCCATTTAGATCTTAGTGTTTCCTTTGTATATTTGTGATACATTTTTAGACATTAATTATGTTATTCCTTTAACTTAATTTGTTTACGAAAAATTTATTGCTGTTTTTCTAATAATTTAGCTCCTGCCCTCTTTTGTTTATTTCCTATGCAAGCTTCATAAACACCTATTAGCAAGTTTATTGACCTTCTTCCCAACAAAACTAAAGGCTTTTTTTTCTCCTTTTTTTTCCTTCGATATGTTTATGCAAAACCTGCTTTTGGCTTTAAAAGAATTAGTCCTGGCTTTGCACATTATTTCTCAAAACACATTTTAGGTAGTTTTTGGGGCCATATTTCTTCCATAGACCAACTTCAGATTACCATTCTGCATGACATTGTTTTCCTCACTTTGTGAACAATGTGCCTGTGCTCATAACCTTTAGCAATATTGGTATGGCATAATCTAATTACCACCCCTTTCTTTTGCTTGAATCCTAGATCTCCTCAATAAGGTGGTAAAACATACAGGTTTTCTGTTTCTGGAAAGAATGTTTTAAGTAGTTTTGAGAAGTGATGACAATAATACGAAGTATCATAATTAACACAGTGCTGATATTTGCTAGGTGGTCAGATTTTCAAATTAGGTTGTATATCATGTCCTGATGTGTTTATAATGGTTCAATCAAGTATGCCTTGGGGTGGTATAAATGTATCCTGGGAATAGTATGGAGCAAAATTATCTGGATCTATGATCTTGCAAATTTGCTTAAACTCTTATCAATTTGAATTCAATACCTATTTATTGAGCTTTATGTAAAGTTAAAAATACGTGTAAAGTACTAGAAATATAATGAAAAACAAACCATAATTCTTACATATGTGGAGTTTATGGTCTAATGAAGAGGACAAATAACGGGCAGTTATGCCTCAGCATGAAGGTGCTGTGGGAACACACAGGGGAGGATATCCACTACAATCCCAAGAGGCACAAGGAAGGTTTTCTAGAGGAAGTAAAGGCTGCACCGAGACCTAAGTTCATAACAAAATAGATGAAATTGTAGAGAACATGAAAAAAAAGGTGAACAAATCCACAGGCAACCGTGGCCACTTTAAAGCTTTTTTCTCTTTTATTTTTCTTCAGTGATAAAATGATGAGATATTTAAAAAAATAAGTGGTGGTACACATACGACCCATTGTGAGCACTAGTTATGTTTTTTATTTTTGAGCTTGTCCTACATGCATAGTTATGTCATTTGAAAATTACATTTGTTCGTGATTATTACAGCTTAGCCCTCCTTTTCACATTGTTAATAAAGAAGTCTATTAGAAAGAATAAAACTCCATGTTATTAAATGTAGTAAAAAGTTACTTTGTTCATTTCTCCAGCTATATTCTTTATGTAAGTAGAAAGTACTTTTCTGTTGAATAAAGAAAAATATTTTTGCTAAAAAATATAATTACAGGTTCTGTACATTCTGATTCATAGCTTTTGTCTTACGTCTGTAGAGAAATATACACACTGTATATATAATCCCCCCAAATGGAATACAGGGTTACTGCACAAGCCATTTCTATTATTGTATCCTAGTTTCAGTAAAGGTGATAGATTTAAAGACAAGTTTACTTCGTAAATTAAATAACTTTAAATTAAGAAAAAACTATTAATGAAGGGCAGAAATTTATTTTAAATGAAAATTTGCACAATCTTTATCTACACAAATGTTGACTTCACCTAGAGTTAAATGGAATCACACCTTGAAGTAAACTCTGTTGTCAGTCTATAATATTATTATAATTATGTCACAGTGGAAGACATGTGTGTTTTTTTAATCTTTCATAGTGACAAACAGAACATGAGTTTTCTGTTAAAAATGAATTATCCACTTGAATTGCAAAGTAGATAAGCTTTTGTTAAGTTCCAAGAAAAGGGTTTTTTCAATATTTTTATAAATTTTGATGACTAATTTGACAATCATTAGGGTTTCTGCATTTTAATTTTGATACTTCAAAGAGTGAATAAATTATTTTTAAATCTAAGTTTCAGTTCAAAAATGTACATAAAGCCAATATGTGTTAATGTGCCCTTTTGCCATGTATACTATATTGCCCTGACTCTAGGTAAAATGTATGCACATAATTGTACGAGCATTATGAGAGATTTAACTGACAGATTTTAGATTAACTTAGACGTGTTTCAGCAAAATGTAAATATATATAACTAAAATTTTTACCATTGCTCAAGATAATCAGAGATATCAAAATTAAAGGTGCATTACAATGTGAGACACAGACACACAGACACACACACACACGCACACACACACACACCCTCAGAGTATTTGGAAGTAAAAACCAGTTGCAGAGAGAGAAATTTATCACAGTGAAGGGGAAAGCATTCAAAGGAGCTAAAAATACTAGTCCTTGTGTTTTATAATTGTGATCTTTGGCTTCTATTCTTTCTACATGTGAGAAAAGATCAAGGTAGACAACACCCTTTTGGATGAGAGTTGCAGTGAAGAAATTGGCTGTGTTTTTTTTATAGATGTTTGTTCATTAAGTGTTTTACCCAGTGCTGTGTTGAGTATGAGAAATTAGAGCTACCTTGCAGTGAACACACACCACTATGAATAAGCACGTCCATCTCATTCAAGCCTTACAATCTTCTGAAACACAGATACGTTGCCAGGTTCTGAGCTTGTTTTTTACGAGTATAACTGATGTCATGGACTGAGTGCTACAGGCATTTTCACTATAGCTGAACCATGTCCTTTCCCTGAGGGGCAGCCAGTTCTCCTGAGAGCATTAATAGTAGCCTGATGTTGGACTCCTAAAGAACATTCTTGTAGTCCCCCACCAGTTGAAGGATGGAACATTTGCCATTCTTTGGGGTAATTTTTTTCTTTTTTTTTTGCAAAAGACCTGAAATTTTAAGGGATACAGAAGCTTTAATGCTATACTGCAAACAATTGTTCTAAAAATATCTTGGGTAAAATAAGTACAAAAGTTTAAAATTTTTCATTTAATTATTAAAACTTTTAAATATAGATGTGCTTAAATAAATATTGCAATACTTTATTTAAATATTAAATTTGGACCTGGCAGACAGCAATTGTACATAGAGGTTAATATTGCTCGGGAAAAACTAGATATTGTGTTCACTTTTGCTAATTTGCCCCCTGTGTCTCTCTGCTCCTTGTTGGTTCTCTCACCTGCAGACACACCAAGTTTGCAGCTACATCCTGGCTGCTCGCTACAATCTGGAAGCTTCAGCATGTCACCATGATAGTGTCCCATGCATCCAGTCTGTCTACAGCCACTGTGTTTTCTCCTCACTTGTTTTTTTTTTCTCCAACAGATGAATAATGTATAATTTTTCTAGGGTTAGGTGCATTTTAATGTTGGTTTTGTTTTGCTTTGTTTTGCTGAAACCAAATTAAAGCAGAGTTGCTCATCTTCTATGAGAGTAAATGTTCCCAGGATCGTGCTCACCTCGATCACCTGTGAGTCATTCATACCTAGCGAAGCGTCTGGCTTACAATAAGCACAAATGGATGAATAAGTGACCTTTAAAATTGAAGCATGTGACAAATCCATGAGCATTTAAATATCTCCCTGTTTATAGATTCAAATGATCTTACAGTGTGATTGTATTATGAATTAAGCCAACTTTGTCAGTTTCTGTAGATGTTTTAATTATAGAATAATAGGATGTGAAACTAGAGATAGAGGAGAAAGTCGGACAATTCAGAGTCATTTGTGCCATGCTGAGGACATTTGTTTTTTCTTCTTTTTATAGGTAGGGTTCAATTATAAAATATTAAGCTGTGTTTAAAATGGCTCACTAAATGCCCAGTCATAGCAGATTGGTTGAATAAACTTTAGTTCATTTATACAATGAATTTAGAGGAAGATATTTTAAATACATTAGCAATTGGAGCCTGAACTACAATATTCCATATAAAAGTTTTAAATGCCATTCATATGCATGGAAGACTGCAAAAAATAATCACAAACAATACATTTATTTCTATGAGGGAAGATGCCCATTATGTACTATTGAATGAAATACTGGTTATAAAAACTTATGTACTGATTTCTCCCTAAATAAATATATGTATATTTAAAATATATGGAAAAAGAGAGAGAATATAAATAAAGAAAAATATCTAGGAAGAACTATACCAAATATTAACAGCAATTAAATCACTGGGTGCATTATCAGCATCATGCTGTAAGCAGCTGAGCTAACTAGCCAACCCAAATCAGTGGTAGCACTAAATAGTATTTTGTATTTGCTTTGTTTGTTTGTTTGTCTCTAATTTTTCTAAGTTTCCATCAATGAATATATCTGTTGAGTAGTTGTAAGTCATTATAGTAGTTAAGTTAAAATTTTTTTTTCAACGTTTATTTATTTTTGGGACAGAGAGAGACAGAATATGAACGGGGGAGGGGCAGAGAGAGAGGGAGACACAGAATCAGAAACAGGCTCCAGGCTCCGAGCCATCAGCCCAGAGCCTGACGCAGGGCTCGAACTCCCGGACCGCGAGATCGTGACCTGGCTGAAGTCGGACGCTTAACCGACTGCGCCACCCAGGCGCCCCAGTAGTTAAGTTTAAAATTGATGAGAATGTGAATTATTGGTAGTCAAGAAACATACAAATGGGAGAAAGGCACCAAATATTTAGGAGATAAAATTCGTAGGAATAGAGGATGAACAAAAACAAAATAGTTAAGGTTGAATCTCAGATTTCTTCAGTTTCTGGGTAAATGTCTTTGTCACTAACTAAAATAACCAAAATAGAGAATGCTTAGTGAAAGTAACTTTAAGTTTGATTTGGGGCATGTTGAGTTTGATATGAGTCTAGGGCGTATGGTTAAAATAAATAAACAAAAAATAAATAGAGAAATAAAACAGGGAAGATATAGTCTATAAGAAGAGTTTTTCAGGGGAAGTATTAGAGGCATCAGCTAGAGAAAGTGGATTTTCAGTAAAGGGCAACAACAGTAACAATAAAATCTATGAATGAGGCCAAAAGAAGTATTCTGATAGTATGGATGTCTGGAAAACTACGGGTACAGTAAAAAGTTTCAGAAAGTCAATAATCTAAAATGTGAAAAGCAATAGAGATAAAAAAAAAAAACTTAGGCAGCAGAACATAAATTGCTATGTCAGCAAGAGGGCATTGAGGTGGACTTTGGCAAGAAGAGGCAATGGGCACAAAAATGAGACTGGGCTAAGGCAGTGAGTAGGAAATGAGGAAGTGTAGATGGTCAGTATGAAAGCGAATGGTATCTACATGGGGATTCGAGTGGAGATTTCTTTCCAATTTTATTTTTGTTGCTGTTTTCCTTTTTTGATTTTTTAAAAGGATGATTTAGACATAAATAGGTTTATAGCCTAAAATGAAACATTGCTCAAATTAAGGGGAAAAAAGTAGAAAGGAATATCATATGTGCTTAAATACTCCTTTCATTTTTTCCTCCTAAATGGTGCTGACTTGACCAACATAAAGCTCAACTCTTGGCACACACCAACCGATTGTAGAAGAGACAAACCAAAGGTATAAGGCAGATTGTAAGGAAGCGAGTTTAAGATTAAAAAACTTCACAGAGTACCATGAAGAAGAAATCATTGGGGAGGGGCGCCTGGGTGGCTCAGTCGGTTCAGCGGCCGACTTCAGCTCAGGTCATGATCTCGCGGTCCGTGAGTTCGAGCCCCGTGTCGGGCTCTGTGCTGACAGCTCAGAGCCTGGAGCCTGTTTCGGATTCTGTGTCTCCCTCTCTCTGACCCTCCCCCGTTCATGCTCTGTCTCTCTCTGTCACAAAAATAAATAAACGTTAAAAAAAATTTTTAAAAAGAAGAAATCATTGGGGAGAAATCCAGCCCAAAGACAGGGAAACCATTTACAAAGCAGAAACTCCAACCTAGGAAAGAATTAATGTACATCTAGAATACAAATGAATCAGAGGAGTGGAAAAGGAGAAGAAATCCAAATAAAAAAATCATGCTGACTAATTGAATGATCATAAAACTCTAAGCATTTCTAGGTTTGACCAATTGTATAAAGGCAGTGAATCTCCCTGACTCTAGGAAGCTGGGTTGGTCATTGATCCCACTGCACCTGGAAGAGTCTGGGGCTTGTGTTCCTCTTTGATGTTAGGTCTTCTTCTCTTTGAAATTTTGTTGGTGAGTCTACTTCTAAACCTATCTACTGCTCATCTACTGTGTATCCCATTTTACTGTGTTTTTAATCCAGCAATGACAGTTTTACTCTGTGTTAACTTCCAGTCTTGGCAATCCCAGTCGACTTGGTCATAGATTTCCTTAGTCAATCTGGGACCTGAACTTGTTCTCCATGCTCTGCCATGCCCGAGGAGACAAGTCTATTTGACCATAAAATTCAAATATTTTTCACATATACTTAGAAACACGCAGATTCCATACTAATACATACTATTCACTTGATACTGGTTTTTCTTACATACATTCAGTAGTGGCTTCACCATAAGTTCTCACTGACAGCACAGTCATTGAATATGTAAAGATACAGGTTTTTCCATTTTTTTAGCCAGATGGCTTACTTAAAATTGTTAAGTGAATATGACTTCTAATTTGCAAATTAACAGTAAAATTAATACTGCCCCATCCTAGTCAGCTGGGGCTTCTGTAATGAAATCCATAGACTTGAATGACTTCAGCAAGATATTTATTTCTCACAGTTCTCAAGGTTGGAGAGTCCAAAAGACATGTGCTGACAGATTTGATGTCTGATGAGAGTCCTCTTCCTTGTTCACAGATGGCCATGTGCCTGCTGTATCCTAACATGGTGGAAAGAGAGAGAACAAGTTCTCTGGTCTCTTGCTCTAAGGGCCCCAATCCTTTGATGAAGACTCTACCTTTATGACCTAATGACCTCCCAAGGCCCTATCTCTAAATACCAGCATGTCAGAGGTTAAGGCTCAATATGAACTTGAGAGAGACCCACTCCATCTATAGCATTTCCTTTTAAAGGATGATTATCAAATTGGTTGGCAGATAATAAAGTTTATAAAATCCTTAAAAGAACTTTGCAGTATGGATAACATCTACAGGAATATTGAAAACATTTTTGTCTCCTTTTCAGGGTAGAAATGTCTTTTAGATACTCTCGCCTGCTGCTTTTAAAAAATGCTTTGTAAATGTTTTTATTTACAATTTAATTCTAAAACTTTTAGAATTCTCATTCTGTATATTAAACCCAAAATTTGGGCCCTTCAATATGACTGTTTAGGAAATGCTGATATTTTTCAAAAAAAGTTAGAAAAAAGGGTTCCAGACGGTGCTTGGGTGGCTTAGTTGGTTAAGCATCCCACTCTTGTTTTTGGCTCAGGTCATGATCTTGTGGTTTGTGAGTTCGAGCCCCACGTCAGGCTCTGTGCTTACAGTGCAGAGCCTGCTTGGGATTCTCTCTCTCTTCCTCTCTGCCCCTCCCTTGTTTGTGCTCTCTTCTTTCAAAATACATAATAAACTTATAAAAAGAAAAAAAAAAACAGAAAAAAGGGTTACAGAAATATAAGTATGTAGAGAGGTAGACTTATTAAAACTTTTCACCTTTTGAGTCTTAAATAAAAATGCATGTTTTTATTTCTAAATACACTGCTAAGCATAATACAGAAATACGCTCTTCCATTAATTCTTATACTACATAAATATACTAAAGGAATGAAAGAATGTGGAGTCTAGAATCGATGCTGAATTTAGCAGAAAACATGACAGTGATTTGTGAGTTTGAATGCTGGGTGAAAGCCCAGATAATAATGATAGTAACCTTTTGGACTCCTCCATTTAGAATTTGTCAGAAATACTGAATCCTATTGAGTTTAAATCATGCCAACTTAATAGGAATAAGTCCAAATATTCAGTTTTATAGAGTGGATTTTGGCTTGGTGTAGGTGTCTGTTACAGGGTTAGCCCATTAATTCAAATTGATAATGGATCTGGAACTCCTTAAAATACAGTGGGCTTTATGTTCTCAGATCCAGCATCAGAGGATACTGTTTTTTTTTGCATAATTGAAAATAGTCACAACAATTCAAAATTGTCTGTGCCTTCTTCATAAAAATATTGTTAGTCCTGCAATATTTTTAAAATTCTAGAAGCTTAGAACATTCAGAACATAGAAACCAAGCTCCTCCATTTAACAATTTTATGATTGTAGAACATGTAAAAATTTTATGATCATACAACATATGACAATGACCATAAAAGTAATTAAAACATGATTAACCACTAGTTTATTTTACATACTCAACTAGTTCCTACTAGACTTAACAGGTAAATAAATATCCCATTGGAATCATTTTCATTTTTAAAAACATACATTATTTTTGAGTAGGTGACACCTGGATTGCAGTATTTGTGTGCTACTTATTTTATATAAACATGCAACTCACTTAGTATTAACAGGTAGTGGATTTCACTCATCCATTCTCCAATCAACTGTTTGTAATTGACATATGTTTATTGCAATTAAAGACTTTGTGCAAAGAGATACTTTGAGCTACTAAGAGAGTAAGATAAAATCCTCCTCATCAAGCTTATATTTTAATGGAGACAGAAAGAAGAATCATAAACATTTTCAAATATAGTAATTAGAAGTAAATAACATGGCGGCTAAGAGAAAGGGATGCATATGAGGCCTGAGAAGTAAGCAGTGACCAGACCATGAAGGGCCATGAATGTTACACTTAGGATCTTGGCCTTTATCTCAGATTTAATGGAGCTTCATTAAAGATTTCTAACCAGGAAAGTGGCATCATCGTATTTATGTTGTAGAAAGAAAACTCTAGTTGCAGGGTACCAGAGGGTAAATCAAGAGAGCTACAAATAATTTAGGAAGTTTTGGAATAACTCAAGTGGAAAATGAGGAATGTCTGAATTGAAGATTTTGTGATTCAAAACTTTTATGGCGGGATACTCACAGGTTGTAGTTACTAATTGAATGTGGAGGACGAGGGAACAGAGTAAACCTAGCATTAGCCTGAGGAGACGCTTTGGTGAGGCTTGGTATGTATTAGTCCCTGTAGAGAATTCACCTGGGATATGGAGGTGGGAAGAGTTTAATACAGTTTCATACATCTTCAGAGTGACCTGACTGTGGATTTTAAAATGAAGAGGGAGGACTCTTGATTTCAGTTCAGGTAATAATCTCTCGGTTCATGAGTTCCAGCCCTACACTGGGTTCATGCTGGCAGTACAGATCCTCTCTCTCTCTCCCTCTCTCTCCCCTGCCCACTCTCACTTTTTGTTTGAAATAAATAAATAAACTTAAAATAAATAAATAAATAAATAAATAAATAAATAAATAAAATGAACAGGTGTCTTCAGTAGAATTCAAGGTAATGGAGCCCCCTGACTATAAGTAATGATTGAAGTTATAGAAATGGAAGGGTCCCTCAAGGAGAGTGTGTAGAGTGGAATCTGAGTAATTTATATTCCTAGAGAGCAGAGACTGTATACCTTGACACTGAATTATACTTCATGAGAGAAATGGGAATAAATGAGGAGCAATAAGGAAAATTGCTTATTAAAATATCAGAAACAGAGAAAGTGAAGTGTGGAGGAGGAGTAAATAAAACCTGGTGACTATACAGGGAGGTCAAGCAGATGTAGTTTGCAAATTGCTTATTGTATAGCCACAGAGATATATGTCGATTTCACCATGAATGTTCTCAGCTGAAATAGGAGACATCAGATTCCACATGTTTAAAAGTGAATATAGGGTCAAAATTGGAGAATATGTAAACAACTTTTCAATATATTTGAGACAAGAAGTAGATATTAGTATAGTGGATGGAGAGGAATAGAGGTTGAGTGGGCAAATTTTTAATATAGGAGAGATTTAAATTCTGATAAGAGAAAATATAGGGATGAATCTGAGGAAGAAGACAGGATAATGAATGAAACAAGGCCACTGAGAACATAGCAAGATTAAGAAAAGAGAAAGAGTTGTCAGAGAGGGAAACAAATGACATCCACTTGAAAGTAAGGAGAAAGGATGGATGTAAACATGTCTGTAAATGACAGTGTTTCTCAGTAACATTGGAAGTTAAATATTTTCTTGTGATGAAATAAGCAGGTGAAGCATGGTAGACTTTGGGAGACTTGGAAAAGTTTGAACTAGCTAACCTGAGATTCAGATTTATGCTGGGTAGGGATGTGCACATAACACTAAACAGTGTTGAAAATCTAGTTAATGTTAAAACTATGAGCTAGTTGTGCAGTTATGGCATTCTCTTCAGCAATATATGGAAGCTCAATATAGGAGTGAGATTGTGGACAGTCAGATAATCTTGGAACAGGATATTACCATGAAGATGCATCAGAGCAGAAGATAATTGACAATTTTGGTAAGATACTGGTTAAAATGATGGACTTTTGTGTCAGACTGGGTAATGAAGGAAGTGATGAGCAGAGAGAAGAGAGCAGGAGAAAATGGAACTTTTCCAAGAGTAGCCACCTCAAACAATTTAAAAAAAAGTTTAGTGAGAATAAGACAATGAAGAATAAAAACTAGGTAGGAAAAAAGATGGCACCAGAGAAGTAAGGTTTGGTAATTAAAAGCTTGAATAAGGACAAGCTACACAATGACAATGTCTATATGGATATTGATCATGTAATCCGGGTGTGACAAAGGATGACAGATAGTCTAGAATTAATGAGTACAAAAATTACAAACAAAATTTGTATATAACTTATTTCATTATAGGCACAAGATAAAGATTCTCTTCAAATCAGAGTCTCCATTCTGTTGTCACACACACACACACACACACACACACACACACAAAGAATTTGAAAAAATATGTAATAATCCCAAAGGTCCTTATTTACTAAAATGTCCACTTGTTTTCAAACTAGGAAGTCCTTTCTTTCTTTCCACCTCGCCAACTCCCTCCCTGCTTCCTTGCCTCCCTTTCTTCCTTCCTTCTTCCCGCCTTCTATCCCTCCCTCCCACCCTTCCTTCCTTCTTTCCTTCCTTCCTTCCTTCCTCCCTCCCTCCCTCCCTCCCTCCCTCCCTCCCTCCCTCCCTCTCTTCCTTCCTTCCTTTCTTCCTGTTCCTTCATCTCTTGTTCATATTCTTATATTTTATAAACATGTGTTAAGCACCTGCTATGTGAATACAGTGCTTGACCTCCAGGGGTTTACAATCTAGTTGAGGACACAGACGTATAAACATGTAATTATAGTCAAGTATAAAACATTTTTATAGAATTATGGACTAGGTCCTATGGGAGGAAACTCTTAATTCTCTCCTGAGAGAAGTCAAGTAAGCCTTTCCTGAGGAAGTGATGTTTGAGCCAAGTTTTGAAATATGAATAAGAAAGTCATCAATCCAAAAAGAGACGGGATGGAAGGCCTTATACCAAGAGACAATACTATGTGAACAGATACAGGCTCTGATCAATCATGTTGTATAAAGGGTACTATGACAAGTTTGGTCTCCCCCAAGCATGGATTACCTATAGAGGACAGATGAGACATGATGGTGAAATAGTGGACAGAGGGAAGATCACAAGGGGCCTTTTATACTAGGCCAAGGAGTTCAGACATCCTAAAGATTATCTGGATCTCTAACAAAAGTTCAAGCAGAGATCTAACGTGTTCAAGTTTGAATCATAGCGTGTTAATTCTGGATGCCAAGAAGACCATATTTCCAAAGAAGGTGAAAATATGAGATAATAATGTTGAAAAAGTAATAAATGTTGAAAAATAATGACAGACACAAATTAATTTATGAATTAAATCTGTTACAACAAAGCCCAACATAATTTTAGGAATAGGATAGGGATTTCACAAAGATATTCTAAATTAATTTTTAAATGTAAGTGTGTGAAACCAAACCTATTTATGAGGAGAATTATTGAGGGAGGGTAACTTGGAGGTTGGAAAGTATGCTACAAAGTTAAACTAATTTAATAATGACTTATTGGTAGTTGAATGTATCAACAGCTTATTGGAACAAATCAGTTATTCCAGAAAGAATGTGTAACTATGAATTTGAGTTGTGTAGTCCTTTTATATTAGGGTTGACGATTCAAACAATTAGGAAGAAAATAAGAGGTTTTGGGGCTCCTGGGTGGCTCAGTCGGTTAAGTGTCAAACTTCAACTCAGGTCATGATTTTGCCAGCCCTGAGTTCGAGGCCCGCGTCAGGCTCTGTGCTGACAGCTCAAACCTAAAGCCTGCTTCTTTGGTTTCTGTGTCTCCCTCTCTTTCTGCCTCTCCCCTGCTCATGCTCTGTCTCTCTCTCTTTCTCTCTCTCTCTCCCTCAAAAATAAATAAACATTAAAAAAAAAAAAAGGAAAAGAAGAGATTTCTAGTTGAGGAAGACAGATAAGACACATATATGGGCATTTTGTTCCTCCTAAGAGTCCAGCACTATTAAAGAAACAAAGTGAAAAAAGGAATGCATTTATAAAACAGAAGGGAATAAGAGAGGGAGCTCTTACTGAGATGGGAAAGTTCTTAAAATTTTTACAAGATTAAAATGAAAGGGAGTAGAATGAAGAATAGCCCACAGAGAGAAAATCAGATCCTGGAATATGCTGCAAAAGGGTCTGCAAAAGAGGTGAGAGCCAGTCTGTACTTTGAACTGTGGAGACATTTGGATTTGAAGTCAGAAGGCTTAATGCAGAACATAACTGAGCAATAGGACTGAATGCAGGAAAGGTATGGAATTTAAGGCCAATATGACAACTGTGCAAATCATTACTTGTAACCTATGTCTCACACCCTGCACACACATACATGGATTTGGGGCATTTTTCATGTATCCCCATGTAAACCTCCTATCTTTTCACTGAAGCGATTCAACTCGTATTTGGCGAAAGATACAGTTTTCGCTAGATGCTGGAAGGAATGGAGTTAAGTCTTCAAATAGCTCTGAGAAAAAGATTTTCAATCTAGAATTCTATACCCAGACAAGCTGTTTTAAAGGGGTAAGAGAGAAATATCTCACATGTGTCCTGACTCCCCTAACCACACTCCACCCCAAATAAATCAAATGTAGTTACTACAAGATGTGTGTGTTAAAAGGAAGAACAATTCTGAGAGCTCTGCAGCGGGTCTAGAGAAAACTCAGTCCTGCTTAAAACGGGTGGCTGGATGTTGGAGACAGGAGTGTTTGCATGCGTGTGTGAATGTGTGGTGGAGGTGAGACCATGAACACTGGAGGATCCAGTGCCTACTGATATTCTGCACAGGGCTGATATTGGTAAGTGTCTTTGGTGATTAGAAAAATCAAATTTATACAAAAAAAATTGTATTCCTTTTAAGGGTCCTTCCACATATAGCAATTTATATAATTCCAAGTATATTCAGCACTTCAGGTGGTCTGGCAAATATCTTGATGCCCTATTATCTGAACTGATGAAGCATTATAATGCATATGTGGTTCTGGAAAGTGTTCAACTAGTGAATCTGAAATCATGCCATTTTCCAATAGATCAAACCCTACTCCAATGTTTCTTGGGTTGCTGGCAACTTTGCCAACCCTTGTTTATTTTTTAAGTTTCTTTTCGGGAGGTTGCAATAATACTATGTTTTTCTCACTCATTGGGTTTCACCAAAGGGCCGAAGGTATGGTTTACTCGCTAAAATTTGTAGCTGTATTTTATGGTTTCATACCCAAAATCATGTGCTTAGTGAAGGCATTTTTGCCAAGACAGTGACCCAACACCATTTTTTTTCTTCCGGGGCAACTCTGACACAAATCCACTCAAATAAATTAGTATTCTTAAGTTGACTGGCTCATCTTGTAGAGTAGCAAGATGACGTGCCAATGCATGAGGTAATTCTTACAGCTCCTGCTAAAAAATTATGAGGAAGCATTGTTTTCATCTTAATGGCTTTTTCAGAAGCCAGCTTTTTTTCCTCTTGTCTTTCCTATTGGCTTCTTTTGGAAAATGATGCAATGAGCTGGTTTGCACACAACCTTTCTAGACTGTAAATGGTGAAGGGGATGTTGAGAAAGACATCGTGCAATTATTTTAACTATAATGGCTTCTATCACATTTTATTATACCACGTATTTACATTACCATTAGTTTTATTATTATATTTTTATTTATTTGTTTTACAAACCAAGGTTTAGGGAAATTACTTACATAAATCAGTGTTTTACTTCCAGTTTATCTTCCAGTGTGTGTGTGTGTGTGTGTGTGTGTGTGTGTGTAATTGACTTCCTTGTGTTTTCACTTTTTAAAATTGTATTTTTTCATTTCTAAAGTAAAGGGTATTATGGAATTTTACACATAAGAGGTAATTTGCTGCACCTTCTTTCTTTTAGTTGAAAAGCTAAGGCAAATTTTTTAGAAACTGATTAATGCAAAGACAGGACTGGAGCTCTAGTTTCCTGGTTTCAAGTTATGCATTTCTCCAATGTCTATTTTTTTCAGTTCTTACATGGCAAAAACTGTTTTTCAGTGGGTTTTTTTATGTTACCTTTGTTGTATATCTCTAAGATTGGCAAAATAATAGTTCAAATTTTTGAAAAATATTTGTACCTAGCAGTTTGATGCTCCATGCAAATATATATGTCCAAATTTTAAAGATTTCACCATACCACAAACACTACAATTCTTAATATTTTAGGCCAAAAAATTGGTTGAGATACTAAACATTTATTATCGCTTGTCAATATAACAAAGTTCATGAATGTGAAACCAAGAATTTTAGAGTTGATTTTTTTCTCACAGTATAGAAAATGGAACCCATAATAATATATAATATCATATGAGGCATACTTAAAAATATATTTGCTAGAGACCACCAAAATATATTATGTTTTTATACATTTCTCAAAGATAGTTTAATAGTATTTGACTAACTGAAGATTAGTATAAAAATTCTTTCTGGATGATATCTGAATGGTATGAAAATACCTGTGACATTCTTACTTGGTAATTTCAAAGCAATTCAATAGCTATGTATTGACTATGTAATATCAACAGGATATTGTGTGTAGGAAAACAGTTTACAGAGTATATAAAATGAGTTTAAATATCCTCTGCTTTATTTGCTTTTATAGTTTACTTACTAAAGCTTGTACACTGAAGTGGTCTTTTTTCCATTTTAACAGTGATCATCATTTAGATGTATTTTAAAATACAAGTTAATGAGATGAAGTCTCCAAAGTAAAGTATCTTCTTACAAGGATTAAGTTCATTTCTCCATTCCATTGTATGGTCTGTTTTTGCCCTTCCCAAAAGCATGAATCCATGTGATTCATTTCATATGCTTAGCAAATGAACTGATAACAAAAACTAGAATAATGTTACTATTTGTAGCTGAAAGGTAGAGACAACTCAATTTGTACTTATTGGAATGTGTAATGTATTACAAATCTGATGAGACTGCAGTTATACAAAAGAGAAAGTAAGCAAAAGATTGACATGAGATACTACAGATAAAAATGAGACTATTATTAGCATTATGGTGTTTCTAAAATGAATTATTCTTCAGTCTTCTCCCAAAACCACAGTGTTATGGAAATACGATTTGAAATGCATTCACAAGAGCTACAGAAGTCAATGAATATTGCTAATGTGGTTATTAGTTTGATTTTTCATCCTCTTTCTCTGCACACACACACACTTATGTAGCCACTTCTGATTGTTTACTTGAATATCATTTTTACTGTGTGCTAGACAATAAAAAGAGAATATTAATTCTTTATTTAAAAAATAAATTTTCATTTTGAGTTTTCAAGATAAGATTTGAAGTTTCAAAAAGAAATTTATTAAATTTCATTAAATCAGTATCTTAGTGCTGACTTTATTCTGAAATAAATGTGTCTAGTAAGCATGAAAAATCCTTCCCACCACCATTATTAAAATAAGGTTTAGGTGGTTTGTAAAATATATTTTTTTAATTTTCTTTATTAAAATATTTCAGTAGTTATATAATTTGCATATATTGTATACATTTACAGCCATTTGAAATTTGTAATACAGGAATAGACAATGATTTTAAATTGTTTAATTTTAATTAATTTCATTTTTTCCGTAGTACTAACCCATCAAACACTCTTCTTAATAGAACCATTTTCAATATTCATTTGTAATTTGATTTGCCCAGTGTGTAAGCTACTTCCTAAAGTAAATTAAGCACATGGGGGTTATGCTTGCTCTTTTGTGTTTTCTAGGGCACAGTCCAATAAATAGATGTTCTGTTATACTACATAGTCCCCCTATAAGTTAAGAGGATGTACTCTTTCTTCATGAGGAATTTAAAAAATGTGAATGTAGATATATTTGATTAAAAAAATGTCGCCTGTCGCAAGCATTTTTGTTTCAGACCTATTCCCAGTCATCAGCTGATAATGACTTGAAATTTATAGGAAAATGAGTAAGCTTTGTAGAAATGTTTTGTCTCCGTTAGATACTCGTTAGTGCTGACCCATTTATGAAATGCATTGTTAGTTGAGTAATCTCTGTGGGAGAAAAAACATTTGCTGAGGGTCAACTCTATACCATCAGGCATGTGTTTCCCAGTTTTCAAAATGTATACCTTTTACAGTTTACACTGTAACTGTTTCATATCATTGTTTTCTGTCAAAATCTTCAAAGAATCCATATTGTAGGATTTTGCCATTTTTTATGTTTCTTTAATAATTCATGTTCTTAGACTTTTCTCACACTAGCAAAGCTAAACAAAGAGCAATTTTGCGTGAAGACATACTTTTTTAAATGTTTAGGTATATGAAATTAGAATCCTGTATAAAAACATGTAGGATTAGAAATGGATGATATACAATACATGGCAACGAAAAAGTCATAGAGTTTAAGTAATAGTCAATGCAAAAGAGAATAAAGAAATGTGACAATTTCATTGCAACAAAAATATCTAGAATTGAATTTTTTATTTAAATTTTTTAATGTTTATTTGTTTTTGAGAGAGAGAGAAAGAGAGAGCATGAGCGGGACAGAGAGAGAGAGGGAGACAGACAGAATCTGAAGTAGGCTCCAGGCTCTGATCTGTCAGCACAAAGCCCAACACAGGGCTTGAACTCACAAACCGTGCGTTTGTGACCTGCGCTGAAGCTGGACGCTTAACTGACTGAGTCACCCAGGCACCCTGAATTTTTTATTGTATACATACATATATGTTTATTAAAAAAGTGTGTGGACATGACCAAAATAACACATGCGTAGTCAACTATACTTTATGTCTTAATAGTCGTGACAGATAAATAGTACATTCTATTCTATAAGTATGTAGTTGTTATGACTGTATTAGTACTGTTTAGTCTTAGTGCAGAGTCGTGATGAGACATATTTTTCTCTATAATTCCAGTGATATATCTGTGCCACTTCGGAAAGAACGCTCAAATAGATGTATATTTTTTCCTAAGTTTCAATTTCCCATTTGGGAAAATGAAGTCAGCCTTAAATATCTGCACACTCCTTTCATCCATGGAGAAGGGGGAGGGGGACAGAAGCACAGAGTAGCTATGACACATATGTCCTTCAGGAAATCAGATTTTGCACCAGATGGTAATTTGCACATGTAACCGAGAAAAGAAAATCACTTTACCCACTAAAGGTGGGTGAAGGCAGGCCAGCTCTCTCTGTCTCAAAATTCCAGGGAGGAGAGTTTTTTTGAGATGCCAAACTGAAAAGAATATAAAGGGGGGGGGGGGAGAATTAGGTTAGTACCTAGGAAATGAAAATTCTTCTTCAATTTGAAATGGTTTTGAGGAAATGAGAAATTTTATTATTTCTAAATATTTGAGATAAAGCTCATGCAGAAGTTAACAGTTCTGAAGAAAAAGCCATCAGGTAATTGCCACCACATTTAAGAACTTTAGGCTGTATTACATATGTCTTGGGTTTTATTAATTTCATTTTTATATCAATTCGTTTTTTCTGTACTTTACAAAAGGGTCTGTCCACAACGGTTATGGAGAGAGTTGGTTTTCCCCATAAGTTGAGGACCTGTGAACTAATTATTTAGGTTTCTGAAGGAGGAAAAAGTTTAGAAAAAGTTGGTAGCAATTCATCTTAGATAAAAAACACACTGTCTTTCGATATTAGGCCATGGCCAGTAAGAAAAGTTACAGATTGTTTGTTTGTTTGTTTGTTTGTTTGTTTGTTTGAAGGTATGAGGGGTCAGAGTTGAGGGGATTAAAATATAAGAATGTGTTTCCTCTGGGAAAGGTAAAATTTTAATCTGAAACTGAGTAGGATAGTCATGAGCTTTGGGGGAGATAGAAGAGAGGAATAAATATAGGATCAGTGGTGTTAGGAATGAGGAAATGAATAGACCATAGACCAAGGTCTCAAATGAGGTGGGCATTACAAAAAAAAAAAATTTAATAGCCACAATCTAGTTTCCTCTCCAGTAATCTTCAGCAGCTCAGGTATAGAAAGTAGCTGTTTTAATTAATCAGCAGTTGACATTTTGCAGAGAAAAGGCAGTGGAAAAATACAGAGTTCTCTAATAAATGGAGATGTGCTGAGGCTGGAGATTGAGAGGTTGTTATATGCAGAAATGAGGGAACGTTATGAGTGGAATAGCCAAATGGAATGAGCGCTGAGGAGAAGACTTTTTTTTTTTTTAAACTACAGCTGGACAAATAATTGTCTGACAGCAGCAAAAGGCGAGCTGGGAAAATGAGGCCACTGCCAAAAGAACCTAAGGCTTATGAAATAGGAAAGAATTGAACCAACTCTGTTTGCGAGAGCTACCAGGAAAGCTGAGGCTTTGGAGAGGGTGAGGGGGGTCCCTATGTCTCGGGAAACGCATAGGAGAAGAGGAAGAGTGTTACGAAAAGGCTGAGGGTATATGAGAGTTAATCAATGATGAAGAACGAGTTTTGGAAGGGACAGTAGAAAGAAAAATCCAGAAAGAAAGCACTCAACAGCATGAGGATTTGACAAGTGGTGAGTGAGTTTGTGGACTGAATAACTGCACTTTGTTTACAGAGACTGACATGAGAGGCCCAGGTGGTTGACTCTTCTGAAGGTTGTGGACCAGCCTTTCTGAGTGAGATCCTACATAGAATAGGGAGAGCAGTCACTGGTCAGTGTTCAAAGAGATTACTGTGAACAGTGCTCTTCTCTCAGAGATCAAGTAAAACCTTCTGCACTTTGTACCTAAAGCATGGTAAGGTAACCTGGATCGTTTTCAAGCTAAGAATTATTGAAGGTGCAATAGGGCTCTTAAAATATTGACTAGAGCTACTACATATTGAATCCTAAATAACATGTTCGCTGTGAAACAGACTGAGTTGGTAAATACTTGTTTTCTTATTTTCTGTGTCAACATGGCACATAGACACTCCATATAAAAGATAATTCGATTCATGCAGGTGCAGAATTAAAAAGAAACAAAAAGAGAAACAAAAGTATCCAGCCTTGTTTTGTACTTTAGGAATAAGAATAGCCTTTGTCAAAAGAACCATTTCTGACTTTTTTGATTCTGTTACTTTGATAAAAGTTATAAAGTTATATTTGAAGTCTTGAATCAGTACTGAGAACGTAGAAGAAATCTAGACTTTAAATGATCACTGTTCATGAAGCCAAGACTAGGGACAGACCAATGCATGCTATGAAAAGTCTTTTTTTTTTTAAATATATGAAATTTATTGTCAAATTGGTTTCCATACAACACCCAGTGCTCATCCCAAAAGATGCCCTCTTCAATACCCATCACCTACCCTCCCCTCCCTCCCACCCCCCATCAACCCTCAGTTTGTTCTCAGTTTTTAACAGTCTCTTATGCTTTGGCTCTCTCCCACTCTAACCTCTTTTTTTTCCTTCCCCTTCCCCAATGGGATTCTGTTAAGTTTTTCAGGATCCACATAAGAGTGAAACCATATGGTATCTGTCTTTCTCTGTATGGCTTATTTCACTTAACATCACACTCTCCAGTTCCATCCATGTCGCTACAAAGGGCCATATTTCATTCTTTCTCATTGCCACGTAGTACTCCATTGTGTATATAAACCACAATTTCTTTATCCATTCATCAGTTGATGGACATTTAGGCTCTTTCCACAATTTGGCTATTGTTGAAAGTGCTGCTATAAACATTGGGGTACAAGTGGCCCTATGCATCAGCACTCCTGTATCCCTTGGGTAAATTCCTAGCAGTGCTATTGCTGGGTCATAGGGTAGGTCTATTTTTAATTTTTTGGGGAACCTCCACACTGTTTTCCAGAGCAGCTGCACCAGTTTGCATTCCCACCAGCAGTGCAGGAGGGTTCCCGTTTCTCCACATCCTCGCCAGCATCTATAGTCTCCTGATCTGTTCATTTTGGCCACTCTGACTGGCATGAGGTGATATCTGAGGGTGGTTTTGATTTGTATTTCCCTGACGAGGAGTGATGTTGAACATCTTTTCATGTGCCTGTTGGCCGTCCGGATGTCTTCTTTAGAGAAGTGTCTATTCATGTTTTCTGCCCATTTCTTCACTGGATTATTTGTTTTTATGAAAAGTCTTAAATCAATTTTGATAATTTGTGTGGTTAGGTAAAACATAATACATCAAGTGCTTAAAGATAGTTAAGGCCCACTGATCATTATCTGGCTATTAGACTGGGAAACCCCTGAATCCAGTATATCAAGAAAGTTGTGGACAGGGGTGTCTTGGGTGGCTTAGCTAGTTAAGCATCAGACTTCAGCTCAGGTCATGTTCTCAAGGTTCATGAGCTCCAGCCCCACATTGGGCTCTGTGCTGACACCTCAGAGCCCGGAGCCTGCTTTGGATTCTGTGTCTCCCTCTCTTTCTGCCCCTCCCCTGCTGGTGCTCTGTCTGTCTCTCTGTCAAAAATAAACAAACATTAAGAAAGTATGTGGACATGTTTTGAAAGAACTCAGCTAATTTATGGGTATCTGCCATATAGCACAGTTTGGGATTTAACCTTTCAAAAACAAGATGGAATAACAAAAATCATGGTAAACACTTTTGCAAATATTAGGGCACAATTGGGGATTCTGAATCAAATTATCTAACTCAGAGCATTCTTCAGTTTTGGAGAGTTAATTACCTATCCTGTCTGGAGTCATTAAACTCCAACTGGGCAGAATTCTAGAACTACAATATTATAAAAAGAATCCAGTGAGAATTTGTTACCAGATCTTTCCTTTCATTGAAGTCATATGAACAACACGATGTTCTGAGCTGGACAAATGCAAAGCACAGAGCCTTCCACTGACGTATTTTGTAGCCTAGGTTTTGTGAAAATAAAAATAAAGAGCTGCTTTAGAAACTTACCTTAATTCTTTGTTGTTGTTGTTGTTGACTCTTGTAAGTACCACTTGGCAGCATATTGAGAGTAGGTCAGAGCAACCTGTCTTTCTGCTACGTACATTGTGAGCACTCAAATCAGGTTTCAAGTCAAGTTAGATTACGTGGAAGGTAGGAAATAATAGAGTTTTCTTTTCTTAAATTCCCTGGTTTAAAACACAAAAGCAAAAGCTTTCCACTGTGAAGATCATCTAAAGTTGTTTCTGCTACTATTGTTAAATCCCTGCAGCATTCTCATTCATTCGACAGTTCATTGAGTGTCATATATGGTGCCATTTTTCTGTGAAGTTGGCTTTGCATGCAGTAGCGTTAAGACAATTGATTTAGATGGGAATATATCACTTAAGGATGTCTACCTTGTAGATGGAAAAAAAAAAACCCCTGAGAATATTAATCAGTGGTATCAGCTCTTTGATCAGGAATTTGAGTAAAGTCACACTTACATTTATCCTACAAGCTGCCCTTAGACAATAAGACGTTGTGGCTCTGCATGAATTAGATTAGATTTTTCCTTCTTTGGTTAATGTGTCTATCTGTAGACGTATGTGCTCCCATAAAGGAATAGTTTTCTGATTCCATATCTTCTGTGAACAAGGTTTTAACAGAGCCTTTCATAGTCTCAGCAACCAGTCAATGAGATGATTATGCCTGCCAGAGTGTATTAGTTAATAAGAGCTCAAGAGACAATTAGTTTGGGCCTAAGCACTCTGCACATTCAGGTGTACATCAAAAGTAATACTACATACATTATGATGTTCTTTTGTTAGGTAGATAAATCAAGATGGAGATACGTGGATTTGCCTATTTGAAATTAGCCTCTGGGTATTGACCAGTGTCAAAACAGGCAACTTACTTTGCCTCTTCCAAAGTAAGATTTGGGGATAGCTCCAAAAAGTCAAATTACTTTTTTTTTTTTAATTTTTTTTTCAACGTTTATTTATTTTTGGGACAGAGAGAGACAGAGCATGAACGGGGGAGGGGCAGAGAGAGAGGGAGACACAGAATCGGAAACAGGCTCCAGGCTCTGAGCCATCAGCCCAGAGCCTGACACGGGGCTCGAACTCATGGACCGCGAGATCGTGACCTGGCTGAAGTCGGACGCTTAACCGACTGTGCCACCCAGGCGCCCCAAGTCAAATTACTTTTGAACACAGAATGTTAAAGACCAA